>NC_051330.1:18525094-19127696 GCF_015220235.1 Choloepus didactylus | reverse complement strand
GATAGATCAACCAGAAGAAGACAAAAGAAATGAAACCTAAACAATCTGATAAATGAATTAGATTTAACAGACATCTACAGGACATTACATCCCCAAATCAACAGGATACACATACTTTTCTAGTGCTCACGGAACTTTCTCCAGAATAGATCATATGCTGGGACATAAAACAAGCCTCAATAAATTTAAAAAGATTGAAATTATTCAAAGCACATTCTCTGACCACAATGGAATACAATTAGAAGTCAATAACCATCAGAGACTTAGAAAATTCACAAATACCTGGAGGTTAAACAACACACTCCTAAACAATCAGTGGGTTAAAGAAGAAATAGCAAGAGAAATTGCTAAATATATAGAGACGAATGAAATGAGAACAGAACATACCAAAACCTATGGGATGCAGCAAAAGCAGTGCTAAGGGGGAAATTTATACCACTAAACGCATATATTAAAAAGGAAGAAAGAGCCAAAATCAAAGAACTAATGGATCAACTGAAGAAGCTAGAAAATGAACAGCAAACCATCCTAAACCAAGTACAAGAAAAGAAAATAACAAGGATTAAAGCAGAAATAAATGACATAGAGAACAAAAAAACAATAGAAAGGATAAATATCACCAAAAGTTGGTTCTTTGAGAAGATCAACAAGATTGACAAGCCCCTAGCTAGACTGACAAAATCAAAAAAGAGAGAAGACCCATATAAACAAAATAATGAATGAAAAAGGTGACATAACTGCAGATCCTGAAGAAATTAAAAAAATTATAAGAGGATATTATGAACAACTGTATGGCAACAAACTGGATAATGTAGAAGAAATGGACAATTTCCTGGAAACATATGAACAACCTAGACTGACCAGAGAAGAAATAGAAGACCTCAACCAACCCATCACAAGCAAAGAGATCCAATCAGTCATCAAAAATCTTCCCACAAATAAATGCCCAGGGCCAGATGGCTTCACAGGGGAATTCTACCAAACTTTCCAGAAAGAACTGACACCAATCTTACTCAAACTCTTTCAAAACATTGAAAAAAATGGAACACTACCTAACTCATTTTATGAAGCTAACATCAATCTAATACCAAAACCAGGCAAAGATGCTACAAAAAAGGAAAACTACCGGCCAATCTCCCTAATGAATATAGATGCAAAAATCCTCAACAAAATACTTGCAAATCGAATCCAAAGACACATTAAAAAAATCATACACCATGACCAAGTGGGGTTCATTCCAGGCATGCAAGGATGGTTCAACATAAGAAAAACAATCAATGTATTACAACACATTAAAAACTCGAAAGGGAAAAATCAATTGATCATCTCAATAGATGCTGAAAAAGCATTTGACAAAATCCAACATCCCTTTTTGATAAAAACACTTCAAAAGGTAGGAATTGAAGGAAACTTCCTCAACATGATAAAGAGCATATATGAAAAACCCACAGCCAGCATAGTACTCAATGGTGAGAGACTGAAATCCTTCCCTCTAAGATCAGGAACAAGACAAGGATGCCCGCTGTCACCACTGTTATTCAACATTGTGCTGGAAGTGCTAGCCAGGGCAATCCGGCAAGACAAAGAAATAAAAGGCATCCAAATTGGAAAAGAAGAAGTAAAACTGTCATTGTTTGCAGATGATATGATCTTATATCTAGAAAACCCTGAGAAATCAACGATACACCTACTAGAGCTAATAAACAAATTTAGCAAAGTAGCGGGATACAAGATTAATGCACATAAGTCAGTAATGTTTCTATATGCTAGAAATGAACAAACTGAAGAGACACTCAAGAAAAAGATACCATTTTCAATAGCAACTAAAAAAATCAAGTACCTAGGAATAAACTTAACCAAAGATGTAAAAGACCTATACAAAGAAAACTACATAACTCTACTAAAAGAAATAGAAGGGGACCTTAAAAGATGGAAAAATATTCCATGTTCATGGATAGGAAGGCTAAATGTCATTAAGATGTCAATTCTACCCAAACTCATCTACAGATTCAATGCAATCCCAATCAAAATTCCAACAACCTACTTTGCAGACTTGGAAAAGCTAGTTATCAAATTTATTTGGAAAGGGAAGATGCCTCGAATTGCTAAAGACACTCTAAAAAAGAAAAACGAAGTGGGAGGACTTACACTCCCTGACTTTGAAGCTTATTATAAAGCCACAGTTGCCAAAACAGCATGGTACTGGCACAAAGATAGACATATAGATCAATGGAATCGAATTGAGAATTCAGAGATAGACCCTCAGATCTATGGCCGACTGATCTTTGATAAGGCCCCCAAAGTCACCGAACTGAGCCATAATGGTCTTTTCAACAAATGGGGCTGGGAGAGTTGGATATCCATATCCAAAAGAATGAAAGAGGACCCCTACCTCACCCCCTACACAAAAATTAACTCAAAATGGACCAAAGATCTCAATATAAAAGAAAGTACCATAAAACTCCTAGAAGATAATGTAGGAAAACATCTTCAAGACCTTGTATTAGGAGGCCACTTCCTAGACTTTACACCCAAAGCACAAGCAACAAAAGAGAAAATAGATAAATGGGAACTCCTCAAGCTTAGAAGTTTCTGCACCTCAAAGGAATTTCTCAAAAAGGTAAAGAGGCAGCCAACTCAATGGGAAAAAATTTTTGGAAACCATGTATCTGACAAAAGACTGATATCTTGCATATATAAAGAAATCCTACAACTCAATGACAATAGTACAGACAGCCCAATTATAAAATGGGCAAAAGATATGAAAAGACAGTTCTCTGAAGAGGAAATACAAATGGCCAAGAAACACATGAAAAAATGTTCAGCTTCACTAGCTATTAGAGAGATGCAAATAAGACCACAATGAGATACCATCTAACACCGGTTAGAATGGCTGCCATTAAACAAACAGGAAACTACAAATGCTGGAGGGGATGTGGAGAAATTGGAACTCTTATTCATTGTTGGTGGGACTGTATAATGGTTCAGCCACTCTGGAAGTCAGTCTGGCAGTTCCTTAGAAAACTAGAGATAGAGCTACCATTCGATCCAGCGATTGCACTTCTCGGGATATACCCGGAAGATCGGAAAGCAGTGACACGAACAGATATCTGCACGCCAATGTTCATAGCAGCATTATTCACAATTGCCAAGAGATGGAAACAGCCCAAATGTCCTTCAACAGATGAGTGGATAAATAAAATGTGGTATATACACACGATGGAATACTACGCGGCAGTAAGAAGGAACGATCTGGTGAAACATATGACAACATGGATGAACCTTGAAGACATAATGCTGAGCGAAATAAGCCAGGCACAAAAAGAGAAATATTATATGCTACCACTAATGTGAACTTTGAAAAATGTAAAATAAATGGTTTATAATGTAGAATGTAGGGGAACTAGCAGTAGAGAGCAATTAAGGAAGGGGGAACAATAATCCAAGAAGAACAGATAAGCTATTTAACGTTCTGGGGATGCCCAGAAATGACTATGGTCTGTTAATTTCTGATGGATGTAGTAGGAACAAGTTCACTGAAATGTTGCTATAGTATGTAACTTTCTTGGGGTAAAGT
The DNA here is from genome assembly GCF_015220235.1 of Choloepus didactylus. Taxonomy (NCBI): domain Eukaryota; kingdom Metazoa; phylum Chordata; class Mammalia; order Pilosa; family Megalonychidae; genus Choloepus; species Choloepus didactylus. The sequence continues at coordinate 19,124,119 of NC_051330.1, read as the reverse complement.
AGGAACATGTTGGAAGTTAAGCAGTTATCTTAGGTTAGTTGTCTTTTTCTTACTCCCTTGCTATGGTCTCTTTGAAATGTTCTTTTATTGTATGTTTGTTTTCTTTTTAACTTTTTTTTTTCATACAGTTGATTTGAAAAAAGAAGGGAAAGTTAAAAAAAAAAAAAGTAAAAAGACAAACAAGGAAAAAAAAAAAAAAAAAGATGTAGTGCCCCCTTGGGGAGCCTGTGGAGAATGCAGGGGTGTTCGCCTACCCCACCTCCATGGTTGCTAACATGACCACAGACATAGGGGACTGGTGGTTTGATGGGTTGAGCCCTCTACCATAAGTTTTACCCTTGGGAAGACGGTTGCTGCAAAGGAGAGGCTAGGCCTCCCTGTATTTGTGCCTAAGAGTCTCCTCCTGAATGCCTCTTTGTTGCTCAGATGTGGCCCTCTCTCTCTGGCTAAGCCAACTTGAAAGGTGAAATCACTGCCCTCCCCCCTACGTGGGATCAGACACCCAGGGAAGTGAATCTCCCTGGCAACGTGGAATATGACTCCCGGGGAGGAATGTAGACCCGGCATCGTGGGATGGAGAACATCTTCTTGACCAAAAGGGGGATGTGAAAGGAAATGAAATAAGCTTCAGTGGCAGAGAGATTCCAAAACGAGCCGAGAGATCACTCTGGTGGGCACTCTTACGCACACTTTAGACAACCTTTTTTAGGTTCTAAAGAATTGGGGTAGCTGGTGGTGGATACCTGAAACTATTAAACTACAACCCAGAACCCATGAATCTCGAAGACAGTTGTATAAAAATGTAGCTTATGAGGGGTGACAGTGGGATTGGGAATGCCATAAGGACCAAACTCCACTTTGTCTAGTTTATGGATCGATGTGTAGAAAAGTAGGGGAAGCAAACAAACAGACAAAGGTACCTAGTGTTCTTTTTTACTTCAATTGCTCTTTTTCACTCTAATTATTATTCTTGTTATTTTTGTGTGTGTGCTAATGAAGGTGTCAGGGATTGATTTAGGTGATGAATGTACAACTATGTAATGGTACTGTAAACAATCGAAAGTACAATTTGTTTTGTATGACTGCGTGGTATGTGAATATATCTAAATAAAATGATGATTAAAAAAAAAAAAAAAAAAAAAAGAACATACAGGAGCCAAGAGTGGAGCTGGAACACAACCTGGGATCAGCAGATGCCAGCCCCATGCCTTTCCAGCTAACAAGGTTTTTCCTGATGCCATTGGCCTTCTTTTGGTGAATGTATGCTTGTGTTGATTGCTTCATTTGGGTTTTTCATGGCCTTTGGACTGTAACTTTGCAACCATGTAATCCCCCTTTATACAAACCAGTCCATTTCTGGTATTTTTCATAATGACTGTATAAACAAACTGGAACAATGACATTCTTGACTACAGTACTTGGTATTAACCCACTGGTCCTGCCTGGGTTGTCACTCTACAATTATGTACCAGTTCAAACACCAAGGCTTCTAGCATGGAGGATCTGGTGTCTGTTTTCACAGATACTGGTGTAGAACCATTGCTGTCATTAGCTTTTGGATTTAACTAACACCTCTATTTTAAGTTGCTCTGATGTTTAAAACAAGGCTGAGACATTGGGCTCCTTCATGAACTAGCATGATAAGTGCTGAAGGGAACCTCAGCAAATTCAGGAAGTGCAGCTCTTAATGTGAGACTGGAGAATGTTTTTAAATGAAAGAATCAAATAAAAGGAAACTTTTTTTACAAAAGAATTACTTAGGTGAGTGTTCTAGTTCGCTAATGCTGCTGGAATGCAAAACACCAGAAATGGATTGGCTTTTGTAAAAGGGGGTTTATTTTGTTACACAGTTACAGTCTTAAGGCCATAAAGTGTCCAAGGTAATGCATCAATTGGGTACCTTCACTAGAGGATGGTCAATAGTGTCTGGAAAACCTCAGTTAGCTGGGAAGTTACGTGGCTGACATCTCCAGAGTTCTGGTTTCAAAATTGCTTTCTCCCAGGACGTTGCTCTCTAGGCTTCAGCTTTTCTTCAGACTGTCACTCTCAGTTGTTCTTGGGGCATTTGTCCTCTCTTAGCTTCTCTGGAGCAAAAGTTGGCTTTCAAAGGCCATCTCCAAAATGTCTCTGTAAGCTGAAGCTCCTCTCTCAGATCCAGTGCATTCTTCAAAGTGTCCCTCTTGGCTGTAGCAAGCTCAGTCCTTCTGTCTGAGCTTATATAGCGCTCCAGTAATCAAGGTCCACCCTTAATGTGTGGGGTCATACATCCATGGTAATTATCTCATCAGAGTTATTGCCTACAGTTGGGTGGGTCACATCTCCATGGAAACACTCAAAAGATTCCAATCTAATCAGCACTAAAACATCTGCCCCACAAGATTGCATCAAAGAATAAAGCTTTTTCTGGGGGACGTAATACATTCAAACTGGCACATTGAGTGCTTTAAAAGACAGTGGCTGTTAGTTATTTGAAGTCCTGTTTCATAGACAGTTTCAGGCCAAGAGGTTGAGGCAGTGTCATTGCCTTGAGCTTTAACAGGCTCCATTTCCAGCTTGCTTGCTTGCTTGCTTGCTTGCTTTCTTTCTTTCTTTCTTTCTTTTTCTTCCTTCCTTCCTTCCTTCCTTCTTCCTTCCTTCCTTCCTTCTCCCTTCCTTCCTTCCTTCCTTCCTTTTCTTTCTTTCTTTCTTTCTTTCTTTCTTTCTTTCTTTCTTTCTTTCTTTCTTTCTTTCTTTCTTTCTTTCTTTCTTTCTTTCTTTTCCTTCCTTCCTTCCTTCCTTCCTTCCTTCCTTCCTTCCTTTTGCCTGAGATAATGATTTTTGGTCTGCCTTAAACTCATAGTGACCATACTGTCTTAGCACAGTTGAATAAAACTAGAAATCAATGACAAATTTAAGTGGCATTTCTAAGAACCATGAAAGAACTTTTGATTTCCTGGAGCCATCTGGAGCCAATTGTCTATTTGAAATTTCACCTGTGCTCTATTTTTTTATTCCAAGGGTTACATACCCAGGGGTTTTTTCTAGTGTCATTGCTTCCATACATTTTAAACTAAAACTGAACAAAGATGGCCTGGTTATAAAACAGAATGATTCCTGTCATGGTCTTCATCATCCCAGGTGCCCACTCATCCTTGTCTGCAATTAAACATGACTGGATCTTTAACAGAAGTCCTGCCTTGCCTCTCCAGTGTAAGAAAAAACAGTTTTGTGAATGTTTTGTTATTCTTTTCTTCTTTTCCTACTCTTCATCCCCCTACATGTATCACCCCACTTCTTTCCTGCTCTATTTTTTTATAAAATTGGAATAGAAAACACTGATAGGATGGTATGCAAAAAATGAGACCAATGTATTCTTTATTATTCATTGAATTGAAAAACTCACTCCTAGAAATTTTAAGCAGAATGGATAATTGTTAATGAAAGTGCAGACTGATTGGTTGACAGCCCTTAGTGAAACTGGTGTCAGCCAAACAGGGAGGGACCAGAGGGTTCTCCTTGCAGCAAAAATTTTCAATACACTGAATACAAATTTAAATGATTTAAATAATTTAATTATTATGGATTCTGTTTATCTTAAGAATTGGATATTTTGTTATCGATTGATATTCATTAATAATTAGAACAAATATCTACCTATTATCTTCTCTTTGCTAACTTCTGTGCTATATATTCAAGTGATACAAAGTGAGTAAATGAATCCTTGTCATAAAAATAAAATATGTACATGATCCCCTTATACTTTGGGTATAATTCCAGTGATTTCTCATAGCATTAATGAGTATGCAAGCATATAATAGTATATAAGTTTATAAGAGTATATAAGGATTTGTTCATGATTCATCCACACACCATATTCTTCACATCTGAATATTTTGTAACATTAACTTTATTTTAAATGTTATATGGAAGTATGGGTGAAAAAAATGAAAAAAATATAATGATTCTTCAGTTTGAGAATTGCCTTCTTCAAATTTATGCATTAAAGTGAATAAAATTTGATTTTATATTGTGTGGGATGAGAACACCTATGCAATATTCTAGTTACCCCAGGAAAACTATACTGCGCAGAGATCCTCCTGCTGCCTGCCAATCTGCAAATAAAGAAATGGTCTAAATTTTACAATATCCATTTAAAACAATTCAGAACATTTCATAATGTCATATTCTTTTATTTTGTCTTCTATAAAGGAGGTTTATTTGGTTATGAAGTTACAGCCTTAAGTCCATAAATTATCCAGAGTAAGGTATCAACAACAGTGTACCTTCACTGAAGGCTGACCATGGTGTCTGTAAACCTCTGTCATCTGGAGAGGCATGTGGCTGGCATCTGCTTGCTCCCAGGTTGCGTTTCAAAATGGCATTCCCCAAAATGTCAGTGTAAGACCCCAGTGGCCATCTTCAAAATGTGTCTCTCAGGTGCAGCTAGCATCATGGCCTATGTGGTTCTTTTTCCTTTTTCATTTAATTTTATTGAGATTGTTCACAAACCATACAATTATCCAAAGAGCCAAAGTGCACAATCATTTGCTCATGGTACCATCATACAGCTGTGCATCCATCACCACAATTACATTTTTTTCAATTTTTAGTACATTTTCATTACTCCAGAAAAGAAATAAAGACATAAAAAAAAGAAAACTCAAATCCTCCCATACCCCTAAACATTCCCCTCCATTACTACATGGCCCCCACACACCCAGCTTCCTGTGGAACTACCACACTGACCACCAGAAGGGCTACACAATTCCAGTGCCCCATCAACAGTAAATGGGCACATCCCTTGCTCCATGTTTTCTCTAGCACTTTTACCCATATTTATAATTTTTCCTATTTTATATATAGTCACATACCATACAGTTATCCATGCTGTAGAATCAATTGTTCATGGTATCATCATATATTTGTACATTTATCACCACAATCAGCACTTGAACATATTGATTACTAAGAAAAACCTTTTTTTTCTTTTTTGGTGAATAATGAAAAAGTAAAAAGAAAAATAAAATATCATATAATACAATATAATAGTAAGGACAGAAAACAACACCATGACCAAAAATGCCATATACCTCCTCCACATCCCCCTCTCATATACACTCATCTTTGGTACATTGCCTTTGCCACATCCAATGGAAGCATATTACAATGTCACTGCCAACCAGACTTCACTGTGCTTTGGCTGTTTTTTTCCAAATACCATCCCTTTTACAACACTCTGCAAAGTTGACCTTCATTTGTTCTACCACGGGAAAAAACATTTTTAGATTCTTACATTTATCAACAGTCATTGGCCACTCCAGTTTTTGCCAAGTTACACAGTCCATCTCCATCATCCATCATTACTTCTAGTGTCATACCCTCCCCTATCCCACCTCTTTCAGCTTCACTCAGGTATTTTTGTTCAGTGTACTTAAAACATTGTGCTACCTTCACACAGTATTATGCTACCTATTTCTGGATCTACACAATCAATCATGCTGAATATTCTGTAGTTCTTCAGCATCAGATGCCCAATCTCTACTCTCTTTCTAGTTCCTGGTAGCCTGTGTTATCAGCTTTTAAGTCTCAAAATTTGCTCCTTAATGTTAGTTCATATTAGTGACACCATACATTGTTTGTCCTTTTGTTTCTGGCTAACTTCACTCAAAATAATGTCCTCAATGTTCATCCACCTTATTATATGTTTCATGTCTTTGTTCTATTTTACAGCTGCATAATAGTCCATTATGTGTATATACCATGGTTTGTTCATCCACTCATCTGTTGATGGACATTTGGGCTGTTTCCATCTCTTGGCAATCATGAATAATGCCACAATAAACATAAGTTTACAAATGTCCATTTGTGTCTTAACTTTCAGTTCCTTTGAGTAAATACCTAGCAATGGAATAGCTGGGTCATATGGCAGATCTGTACTTAGCTTCCTGAGGAAACCCCAAACTGTCTTCCAGAGTGGTTGCACCATTCTACATTCCCACCAGCAATGAATAAGTGTGCCTCTTTCTCCACACCCTTTCCAGCACTTGTAATTTTCTGTTTGCATCATGGCCATTCTGGTAGGTATGAGATGATATCTCATTGTGGTTTTGATTTGCATTTCCCCGATAGCCAGTGAAGTTGAACATTTTTTCATATGTTTTTGAGCCATTTGTATTTCCTCTTTGGAAAAGTGTCTGTCCATGTCTTTTGCCCATTTTTTAATTGGGTTGTTTGCTTTTCTGTTGTTGAGTTCAAGGACTGCTTTATATATTCTGGATACTAAACACTTATCTGATGTGTAGTTTCCAAATATTGTCTACCACTGTGTAGGCTGCCTTTTTACTTTTCTAATAAAGTCCTTTGATGTACAAAAGTGTTTGATTTTGAGGAGATTCCATTTGTCTGTTTGTTCTTTGGATGCTTGCCCTTTAGGTGTAAGGTCTAGGAAACCACCTCCTTTCACAAGATCTTTAAGATATTGTGCTACATTTTCTTCTAAGAGTCTTATGGTCTTAGCACTTATGTTTAGGTCTTTGATCCAATTGGAGTTAATTTTCATATAATTTTCACTCTTTTGGAAATGGATATCCAGTTCTCCAAACATCATTTATTGAGGAGACTGCTCTGTCCCATTTGCTTTGGCTTGACTGCCTTATCAAAGATCAATTGTCTGTAAATGTGAGAGTCCATTTCTGAACACTCAATTTGATTCCATTTGTTGGTATCTCTGTCCTTATGCCAGTACCATGCTGTTTTGAGCACTGTAGCTTTGTAATATGTTCAAAGTCAGGTAGTGTGAAATCTCCCCCTTTGTTCCTCTTTCTCAAGATATTTTTGGCTATTCAGGGCACCTTGCACTTCCACATAAATTTAGTTATTTGTTTTTCTATTTCTGCAAAGTAAGTTGTTGAGATTTTAATTGGTATTGCATTGAATCTATAAATCAGTTTAGGTAGAGTTGACATCTTAATTATATTTAGTCTTCCAATCCATGAACATGGTATGTCCTTTCATTTTTTTAGGTCCTGTTCAATTTCTTTTGGCAGTTTCTTGTAGTTTTCTTTAAACAGGTCTTTTGTGTCCTTGGGTAAGTTTATTCTTAAATACTTGATTCTCCACCAGCGTGACTGCTCCAGTCTCTGGTCTCAGTGTCTCTATGGTTGGAGATTTTTTTCAGGACCCTGAGCTTCTCGATCAGAGCTGCAACTACAATTCTCTCTCCTGGTTCCCAGCATCAAAAGCCCCTCCTCTCTTGGGACTGTGTCTGGCCAGGAGGGGTGCAGACACCCTGACCCAAGAACTCAGAGATTTTGCTGATCTCAGCTGCTCTGCACATCTGTGAGTGTTGTATGAAGCATCCCCAAACCCAAATTCCTGTGTGATATCTGTTCCAGGTAGTTCCTGGCTTCCTACCAACTGTCCCAGAGGAGTAACTAAAACACACCTCACCACTCTGCCATCTTGCCCATCCTGTACTTGCATATTTTTACTGAAAGATGTAAGTTTCTGTGATGTGATGGGATGAATGCATTTGGTATATGGAAAGATCATGTTTTTCTGGGGTCCACAGGTGTGGAATGTCACAGTTTGGATACATTATGTACCCTGAGAAGCCATGTTTAATACAATATTGTGGGGGCTGATCTATTAATGTGGACTAAGTGGGAAAATATGGATTTGGTTGTTTCCATGGAGGTGTGACCCACCCTACTCTAGGTGATAACTCTGATTACATTGTTTCCATGAATGTGTGATCCCACCCATATAGCACCAATCTTGATTAATTTCCTGGAGCCATATAAGAGTTCAGAGAGAAGGAGTTCTTTGCTGCAGCTTAGAGAGACATTTTAGAGACAGCTGCTGACAGATTTTGCTGATGTTTAGAAGATAGCAGCCCAGAGTTTATGTCAAGAACCTAAGACCAGGGGCATTCTGGAGAACCCCATTTTAAATGGCAAATGGGATCAAGCACATACCAACCACATGTCTTCTGAGCAAAGAGAGGTTTTACGGATACCAGCAGCCTTTCTTCAGGAAAGGTTCACCCTTGTGGATACATTTGCATGGACACTGTTATGGCCTTAGAACTGTTAATTTCCAGCCAAATAAACCCCCTGTATAAAAGCCAATCCATTTCTGGTATTTTGCATAATAGCGGCATTAGCAAACTTGAATAGACTTTGTTAACAGAGAAGAGGGGTTTTGCTGACTTTGCAAATACAAAACATTTTGGAATGGCTTTTTACTTGGTTAAGGAGAAGATTCTGGAAGAATTGTGAGGCACTTGATAGGAAAGGCCTAGAAGGCTTCAAAGAAACTGATGGTAGGAATATAGACTCTGAAGATAGCTCTGATGAGATTTTGAACAGAAATGTTGAATATGATGTTGCATTCTAGCAGAAAGGTGATCCTTGTTTCTAAGTGGCAGAGAATTTGGCAAGATTGAGGCCTGGTGTCAGGTGGAAAGCAGAATTTGAAAGTAGCCACCTGGGATATATAACACAAGCGATCTCAAACTCCTTTTGAAAGATGTAGCCTGGTTTCTTCTTGAAGCTTATAGTAAAATGCAGGAGGAGAACAATACACTGACAAAATGAACTCTTTGGTACATAGAAAGCAGAAACTGATAGTTTGGAATACTCTGGCTTCAAAAAGATAGATCACAGAAGCTGCAGCCCTACATAAGGATTTAACCAAACATGGAACCCAACCACCATTTCAGTACAATCCAGGATTGGAGATGTTATCCAGATAAGATTTGTAGAAAATCCTATTATCTAATTGTTTTTTACCCTTGTATGCTTCATGCCAAGCCTACACTTTTTTGTGAGAACTGTATTACTGGAATCACTGCCAGTCTGCCCTGGAGAGAATATAGTTGGGACAAATTGAAGGAAAATATTCTTTAAGGAAAATCATGGAAGTTGAGGTCTGGAGTCAAGAAATCTCATGCAAGGTGGTGAGTAGGGTAACCAATTCATATGGAAAGGGTAAGTGTGCCCAAGAATTAGTGTGTAGGTTTTCCACCTCAGTGCTCAGGAAATGCACTGCCACCTAAGGTCTCAGTGAGGGGGGAACATATTCCACTGGGATTTGGGAGAAACTGGCCACCACCCCAGTATTTGGAGAGGGCAGAATATTTGCCTGGAGAGGCAGATTCCATACTGTACCCTGATGTTTTTGGAAGGTGGGGCCATGTAGAAGGTGGTCTTCCCAGTGCATGGGTATGTTTGAGCACTCTTCCTTGTATTTGGAGAAATAAGACTTCTGCATAAGTCTTTGGAATAATTTGGACTCCTGTTCTCTCAAGCCCCAAAGATACAACATCATTACATAAATGACTCTCAGACTTTGCAATCTTACTAAGATTTCCCTGAGGGTGATAGAAACTGTTTCGTTCCTGTGAACCCTATTTTCCTTTCAGTGCCTACCTATGGCAATGTGAACCTTTTCCCTATGACTGTTCCTCCTTTGTATATTGGCAGCAGATAACTTGTTCTAAGTTTCACAGGTCCACAGCTAGAGGGAAATTTTGCTTTAGGACAAGACAACACCTGTGACTGAATTTGATGGGATCTTGTACTTGCCTATTATTACTGAAAGGATTTGAGTTTCTGTGGTGGGATGGGATGAATGTATTTTGTGCATGGATAGATGATATATTTCTGGGGTCCAGGGTGTGGAATGTGCCAGTTTTGATATATTCCCCAGAGAAGCCATGTTCAATGCAGTCTTGCTGGGGCTGAACTTCTAATGTTGATTCAGTGGGAAAATTTAGCTTTGGTTTTTTCCATGGAAGTGTGACCCACCCAGCTCTAGGTGATAACTCTCTTAGATTATTTCCTTGGTGGTGTGGCCCCATTCATATAACACTGGTCTTGATTAGTTTCCTGGAGCCCTCCCTATACGAGCTCAGACAGAAGGAGCTCAGTGTTGCTGATGAGAGAATTTTAGACACAGCTGCTGAAAGCAGATTTTGCTGATGCTTTGGAGATGCTAGCCCAGAGTTCTCCATGAGAAGTTAAGCCAAGAGACATTTTGGAGAATGCCATTTAGAAATGCATCCTGGGAGTGAGCAGTAGCCTTCCATGTGTCTTTGGAGCTAACAGAGTTTTTCAGATGCTAACAGCCTTTCTTCATTGAAGTTACACCTTTGTTGATACCATAGCATAGGTACATTTTTGGCTTTAGAATTGGAAATTTGTAGCCAAATAAACTCCCTTTATAAAAGCCAATCCATTTCTGGCATTTTGCCAAACAGCAGGTTTAGCATACTGGAATACATTTTTTACCAGATGAGAGGGATTTTGCTGCCTTTGTAAATACCAAACATTTTGGAATGGCTTTTTACACTGTGATGGTTAGGTTCATGTGTCACTTTGGCCAGGTGATAGTACCCAGCTGTCTGGTCAAGCAAACAGTGGCCTAACAATTGCTGTGAGGATGTTTGTGGTTGGTTAATGAACCAACAGGCTGGTTTATTAAATCAGTCAATTGACTGCAGCTGTGACTGATGACTCACCAAAGGTTTTGTCTTCCACAATGAGAGAATGCAATTGGCTGGGTTTAATCCAATTAATCAGTTGAAGACTTATAAGCAGACAGAGGACCTTCACTTCTTCAGATGCCCAGTGAAGCATTTCCTGAGGAGTTCGTCAAAGTTGCCAGTTCATTTCCTGAGGAGTTCATCGAACACGTTCATCGAAGATCCCAGTTCATTTCCTGAGGAGTTCGTCAAAGTTGCCAGTTTGTTTCCTGAGGAGATCATCGGACATCTTCCTTGGAGATGACAATTTGCTGACTGCTCTACAGAATTTGGATCTGTGCATACCTACAGTTGTGTGAGTCACTTTTACAAATCTGATAGAGACACCTCTCATTGATTCTGTTTCCCTAGAGAACCCTAATACATACATGGATAAGGGTAAGATTCTGGAAGAATTGTGAGGAGCTTGATAGAAAAGGCCTAATAGGCTTTGAAGAAACTGATGGTAGGAACATGGACTCTAGAGATAGCTCCTATGAGACTATGAACAGAAATATTGAATGTGATGTTGCATTCTAGCAGAAAGGTGATCCTTGTTCCAAAGTGGCAGAGAATTTGGCAAGATTGGATCCTGGTGTCAGATGAAAAGCAGAATTTGAAAGTGACAACCTGGAATACTTAGCTCCAGAGATCTTCAAACTACATGTGGAAGATGTAGCCCAGTTTCTCTTTGCAGTGTATAGTAAAATGCAAGAGGAGAGGGGTAAGCTGAGAAATATACTCCTAGGTACAAAGAAAAGAGAAACAGTTTGGAAAATTCTGGCTTCCAAAAAGTTAGATCTCAGAAGCTACAACCCTACATGAAGATTTAACCAAACATGGAAGCCAACCACCATTTAAGTACAAGACAGGATTGGAGATGTGGTTATCAGATAGGAGCTGCTGAAAATCATATTGTCTAATGGTTTTGACCCTTGCATGCTTCATGCCAAGCCAATGATTTTTGTGAGATCTGTATAACTGTAACCATTGGCAGTCTGGACTGGAGGGAATGGAATTGGGACAAATTGAAGGAAAATATTCTTGAAGGAAAAATCATGGAAATTGTGGTCTGAAGTCAAGAAATCTCAGGCAAGTAGAGTAGAGCAACAAATGCATATGGAAAGGGTCAGTTTGTCCAAGAATTAGGAAGTAGGGTCTCTGACTTAGTGCTCAGGAACTGGGCTGCCACCTAAGGTTCAGAGTTGGGGGAGCACATTCCACACAGATTCGGGAGAACCTGGCCACCACCCCACTATTTGGAGAGGGCAGAGCATTGGCCCTGGAAAGGCAGATTTCATGCTGCACATTGATGTTGGCGGAAGGTGGGGCCAAGTAAAATGTGGTCTTCCCAATGTGTGGATATGTTTGAATCATCCTAGCATTTGGAGTAAAAAAGGCTTCTGCATAAATCTTTGGAAAAGTTTGTGCTCCCGGTCTCTGAAGCCCCAAGGATACAACATTATTATAAAGTGACTCACAGACTGAATTCTAATATTTTCCTGAGGGTTTTAGAAACTGTTTTGGTCCTGTGGACCCTGTTTTCCTTTCAGTTTCTCCCCATGGCAATAGGAACATTTATGCTATGGGTGTTCCTCCTTTCTATATTGGCAGCAGATAACTAAGTTTCACAGGCCTACAGCTAGAGGGGAATTTTGCTTTAGGACATGACAACACCTGTGACTGATTTTGATGGATTCTTGTACTTACCTATTGTTACTGAAAGGATTTAAGTTTCTGTGATGTGATGGGATGAATGTACTTTGTGTATGGAAAGGTCATCCTTTTCTTGGTTCCAGGATGTGGTATGTGCCAGTGTGGATATATTATGTCCCCCAGAGAAGCTATGTTTAATGCAATTTTGTGGGGGCTGATGTATTAGTGTTGATTTAGTGGGAAATTTTGGATTTGGTTGTTTCCATGGAAATGTGACCCACCAAAATCTAGGTGACAATCTGTTTAGATTATTTCCATGGAGGTGTGTCCCTACCCATATAGCACTGGTCTTGAATAGCTTACTGGAGCCCTATAAGAGCTAAGAAAGAAGGATCTCAGTGCTGTAACTGAGAGAGACATTTTAGAGACAGCCATTGAAAACCAATTTTGCTGATGCTTTAGAGATGTCAGCCTAGAGTTTGCCATGAGAAGCTAAGCCAAGAGACATTTTGAAGAATTCCATTTTGAAATGCAACCTGGGAGTGAGCAGGTGACATCCACATGCCTTCAGAGGTAACAGAGTTTCCCCAATGATAACAGCCTTTTTTCAGTGAAGGTACACCCTTGTTTAACTTTTGAACTGGAAATTTGTCACCAGATTAACATCATTTATAAAAGCCAACCCATTTCTGGTATTTGGCATAATGACAGCATCAACAAACAGGAACAAAGAATTTGATTGTTTTTCTTTCCCAATTTAATTTGAATTCTGGTCACTATTGGGGAGAATTTTTGCCCAGATGATCAGACCTCCCTTTTTTCATAAATTAAAATTTAGTCAAAAGGTCATCATTTAATCTGACTTAGGTGTTTTGGGCAGGCATTCTGAGGGTAAGCTAGGAGGTTGTAACTTGATATTTCTCTGTATTTAAAATGTATCCCTAGTGGTCTAAATGAATCTTGCCAGATCTTAACATGCAGCATTTTAATTTTTCTGCATTTAGACCAGTAGGGGAGACAGATCATAGATAGGTAGTTGGATGGAGGTATACATTGATAGATTGTTTTCATACTGGCAAATTGGTGAGTTGCCTGAAGGAGTAATAGGATAATAAGTGGGAGAGGAGGGCAAAGCAAACTTTGGTTCTTGTTCATTGAAGGAATTTCTGAGGAATTTTCATTTAAACTAAAATTGAAAAGAGATGAGTGTAGTATGAGAAGGTATGCTTGTGGATTGAGGTGGAAATGTACGGTGAAAATAGTCCTCAGTAGAGATAATAGCAATGTTTAATTAGGCTTGGTGATTTCAAGAGGTCATGTAAAAGATGAATCACTGAATGCCTGTTGAAGAATTTAACAAAGATGAGAGACAGGGGGAGGGGTAATATTTATATTTTAGCTATTAAGAAGATAATATCTTGTGATATATTTCATTTTAGTAGCCATGATAGCTCTGAAATGGAATCCAGAAAAGTGTTTTCTGACTTTCAGTTTAGAAATATCAATGGAAGAAGTCAATGAAATTGAATAAATGTGAGAACAGACCAGTACAGCACATCAAATGAGGAGAGAAGTGGTTTAGGATTTAGTTTCAAGATGTTCTAATAGTGTTCTTGGAGGAGTTCTTTGCAGCAGAAATGGGGAAGTATCTACAGTAGTTTGAATACAATCAGTACATGTGATATCAGAGAAAGAAAGGAAAAAGGAAGTCCTAAAAAGGATGCTGTGGTCCAATAATTTTTTCCAAGTATTTATTTATGGGTAGATCATTAGTGATTAGTGAGGACACCAGCCTTGACTTTTGTGAGTCAAAGAGTGAGGTGAATGTGAGGCCATGGTAGGTGCACTTTCAGTTTGTCAAAGGAAGATCTAGAGAGTTAGAACTTGAGAGAAAATGCATACAAAGTCGATTTGCCTTGTTTTTATTTTTTTCAAAATGGAAGAGTCAAAAATGAGCTTAAATGAGAAGATTGTGAAGAGAGCAAGAGCTTTCTGATAAAGGCAATTTAATTTATAATCAATAATATAGTGCACAACAAAACATGAGCTTGAGATCAATTGGAGGCATTGGACTTGACCAGAGGTACCATGACTTTTCTATTTAACAGGAGAGATGGAGTAACTAATAATGTGTATGCATTCAGGGATATTTGAAAATATTATGGTATTATAGAGTAATTTGGCAAGTTACTTTTTCCATCTGCTTAGGAGGAGGTAATTTCATCTGTTAAAAAATGAGGGTAAAGGATAGAGTACATGAGATTCAAAAGGTATGGAGAAGGTTTGTAGTAGTTTGGGAATATGCAGGAATGATCTAATTAGTGAGACATAGTACAGCTCCCAGGTATATTGGAAAACCTCTAGAACTTGTGAATCTGTGCTTATTCCTGGATCAATATCTTACTCATGTATTGTGTAAGATGTAGGCATGGATAATTGCAGGTATCTGAAGTCATTGATTATTGAGGTTTTTGTTGGTAAATGTAAACAGAGGGACACCATGTTTGTCTTGGTGGTATCTGTTGAAATTACAAACTCTGGAGTAAACTGGGAAGTAAAAATGAGAGCTAACAAATAATGTTTGTTGAGAGGGGCCAGTGCAATATACATTTTCATGTAGCATGAGAATCTGGGTATAGGGAGTATTTTTGTGGAGAAACTAGGAGGGCAGGTTGTAGCCCCAGAGTAGGAACTCTGATGTGTGATGTGAGAGGGACATTCCATGTAAAAACCTGAGTGATGTGTAAAACTCTAGGAATTTATGCTTTGGGAAAAGCAGAGAAAAATTCTAATTCTATCTGTGTAATTATCTACTAATTTTTTCATAATATTACAATTTTCTGAAATTTCTGAGTTTGTGATCATGTCATTTGTTAACTTTATAAATAAACTGTAGATAGATTTACTATGAAGATTAAATAAACAAATACAGTTAAACATCAATAGGATCACACATAATACACATCTTTTTTTTCTTTTTTTCTGGGCCTTGGATACAAATTGGTCAATTAAGCCTGCCATTGTTTATGACAAATTATCACCATTATTCCATGAAATACATTCTTAACAGTGCTTTAGGAAAAAATTAACTGGCTATAAAGATTAATGCTTTCACACATACACACAAACACACACACATGCAAGCACACATACCACATATGAAGAGAGAAAGAGAAATTCAGGGATGTTCCTGCAAATGAAGATTAATGTGGGGCAGTACTACAGCAACCATTTTATGAAATTATCAGATGGAGAAACTGGATATCTTGACAAATCCATTCATTCTGTATTTTCTGAGCCTCCTCACTTCTGAGGACTGTGGGAGATGATGTAAATATTATGACCATGTATTCCTCTTACTTCATTGTAAAGGGGATTTGAAGAACTGATTTGGTGTATGGACATCACTGATACCTCCAAATGAAGGTAGTATTTGAATTGATTAATCCCATCATGAAATCATTTTGAAGTTGAATGATAGATATTGTTTTTTTAAAAAAACTACTAAGATTTATTCACATACCATACAATCAAACAAAGCATATAATCAATTGATCACACTTCCCTACTATAGTTGTTTATTCATCACCCTGATCAATTTTTTAACATTTTCCTTTTACCAGAAAAAGTGAAAGCAAGAATAAATAAAACGAGTAAAAACAGAACACCCAAATTGTCTCTCCCATTCTTCCTTTAGTTTTTTGTTTGTTTTTTTTGTTTGTTTGTTTGTTTGTTTTTTTTTGCCCCCATTTTCCTACTCATCCATCCATACACTGGACAGAGGGTAGTGTGATCCACATGGCTTTCTCAATCACATTGTCACCCCTCATAAGATACAGTATTATACAATCATCTTCAAGATTCAAGGGTTCCAGGTTGTAATTTGATAGTTTCAGGTATTTGCTGCTAGCTATTTGAATTCATTAAAATCTAAAAAGGGTTATTTACATTGTGCACAAGAGTCCCCACCAGAGTGACCTCAGCTCCTTTTGGAATTTCTCAGTCACTGAAACTTATTTCATTTCATTTCTTCATTTCTGGTCAAGAAGATGTTCTCCATCCCACAATGCTGGGTCTAGATTCCTCCTGAGGAGTCAAATTCCATGTTGCCAGAGAGATGTATACCCCTGAATGTCAGATCCCACATAGGGGGGAGGGCAGTTATTTCACTGGCCAAGTTGGCTTTTCTAGAGAGAGAGAGCCACATCTGAGCAACAAAGAGGAACTCAGGAGACCCTTAGGCACAGTTATAAGCAGGCCTACCCTCTCCTTTTCAGTAACAGTCTTCCTAAGAGCAAGTCTTGTGATAGAGATCTTGGCACATCAAACTCCCAGTCCCCAATGTCTGTGAGCACATCAGCAACCTTCAAGGTGGGGAAATCCAAAACCCCTGCATTCTCCCCCAGCTCCTCAGGGGCCTCTGCATATTTTTTTCATTTTTTTTTAAATTAACTATTAACTATATCAAAAAATTTTTAAAACATACATTATAAAAACATTTAAAACAAACCAAAGCAAGGTAATAAGAAAAAGACAACTAACCTAAAATAACTACTTTACTTCCAACATGTTATTATTCTACCCCAAAAAAATATGCAGACTATAACACAACAAAGGAATAAGAAAGACAGATAACCTGAGATAGCAACATTTTCATAAACGTGTTCCTACCACACCCACCAGAAATTAACAAACTTTAGTCATTCCTGGGCATTCCCAGAATGTTCAATTTACCCAAAATAGCTTATCTTGTCTTTCTAGGTTATTGTTCCCCCTTTACTAATTGCTCTCTATTGTTAGATCCCCTATATTCTACATTATAAACCATTTGTTTTATATTTCTCAGTGTTCATATTAGTGGTAGCATATAATATTTCTCTTTTTATGCCTGGCTTATTTCACTCAGCATTAAGTCTTCAAGGTTCATCCATGTTGTATATGATTCATGACAGTGTTCTTTCTTACTGCCATGGGGTATTCCATCATGTGTATATACCACATTTTATTTATCCACTCATCTGTTGAAGGAATTTGTGTTGTTTCCATCACTTGGCAATTGTGAATAATGCTGCTATGAACACTGGCATGCAGATATCTGTTCACATCACTGCTTTCAGATCTTGCAGGTATATACTGAGAAGTGTAATTGCTGGATTGAAGGGTAACTCTTTATCTAGTTTTCTGAGGAATTCCCAGACTGTTTTCCAGAGTAGCTGAACCATTATACAGTCCCACAAACAATGAATAGTATTTCAATTTCTCCACATCCTCTCCAGCATTTATAGTTACCTGTTTGTTTAATGGCAGCCCTTCTAGTTGTGTGTGAAATGGTATCTCATTGTGGTCTTAATTTGCATCTCTGATAGCTAGTGAACCTGAACATTTTTTCATGTGTTTCTTTTTTCCACCCTTTCACTTTCATATTCTTTGTGTTCCTATGTCTAAGATGAGTCTCTTGTATGCAACATATTGATGGTTCATATTTTTTGATCAATTCTATCAATCTATATCTTTTAATTGGGGAGTTTAATCCATTTACATTCAACATTATTACTGTGAAGGCATTTCTTGATTCAGCCATCCTCTCCTTTGGCTTATGTTGTTAGATATAATTTTCCCTCCCACACTTAATGTAGCCATAATGAATCTCTTTATACTGAACCTTTCTCCATTTCTCTCTCTCCTTTCTTCATTTCTCTGCCAGTAATATATCAAGTAGGGCAGGTCTCTTGTTAGCAAATTCTCTCAGCATTTGTCTGTCTGTGAAAAGTTTAAGCTCTCCCTCAAATTTGAAGGAGAGCTTTCTTGGGTAAAGAATTTTTGGTTGGCAATTTTTCTCTCAGAATTTTAAATATGTCATGCCATTGCCTTCTCACCTCCATGGTGCCCATTGAGTGGTCACTATTTAGTCTTATGCTGTTTCCTTTGTAAGTGGTGAATTGCTCTTGCTGCTTTCAGAACTTGCTCCTTCTCTTCAGTAATTAACAATCTGATCAGAATATATCTGGGAGTGGGTTTATTTATGTTTATTCTCTTTGGAGTTTGTTGGACATTTGTGATTTGTGTATTTATGTTGTTTAGAAGATTTGGGAAGTTTACCCCCAAAATTTCTTTCAATACTCTTTCCAGACCTTTACCCTTCTCTTCCCCTTCTGAAAAACCAATGACTCTTATATTTGGATGCTTTATATTATCTATCATATCCCTGAGGTCCATTTCAATTTTTTCAGTTTTTTTCCCCATTCTTTCTTTTGTTGTTTCACTTTCCATTCTGCCCTCTTTGAGGTCACTGGTTTGCTGTTCAGCTTCCTCTAGTCTTGTGCTGTGAGTATCCAGGATCTTTTTAATTTGGTCAACAGTTTCTTTTATTTCCATAAGATTGTTTTTTGTTTTTTTTGTTTTTTTTATTTACTCTTGCAATTTCTTCTTTATGCTCTTCTATGGTCTTCTTCATGTCCTTTATATGCTGTGCCATGATCTCATTGTTTGTCTTTAGTTCTTTGTTAATTGCCCCAAGTACTGTTTCTCCTCTGATCTTTTGATTTGGGAGTTTTGGTTTGGGTTGTTATTCATATCATCTGCTTCATATGCTTTAAAATTTTCTGTTGTTTTTGGCCTCTTGGCATTTGCTTAAGTTGATAGGGTTATTTTAGGTTATGTAGGCTTATGCAAACACTTATCCCTAATTTGTCAGATCTACAGCTTGGTGGCATACCCTTTCTCTAATTAACCAGTATGTGGCATCCATGAGTCACATATTCCCCACAAGCCAGTTTCCCCAACTTTGTCTTTGTGGTGAGTAGGGGTCTGAATCTTATGGGAGTAAATTTGGTGCACCAAGTTTGCATGTGTAGTTGTTGCTGCCCACCCTGAATGTGGGGCATGTGTCTGAGTGGTTAGGGAGGGAAGGCAGCTTTAATAATCAAACCTCCCAGTGTTCCTTGAGATTTAAAGCTGTTGTAAGAGTCTAAAATTTCAGTTGAGTCTCACCACAGTTTGTCTCTGCCACTGACCCAGAAGTCCTTGATATTGGTGTCTGGTCCCTGGCACTTCTGAGTGGATCCCTCTTCCAAGCCATGACCTCCCATGGCCTCTGCTGAGGGAAGATTGTGCTATATCACAAGTGAGCACCATCCCCCAAGGAGAGTCCTGAGCCACAGGGCCATGTAGGTGTTTTCCCAGCCTGCCAATAGGATGGCTGTGTGTGGCATGTTAATTTCCTCCTTTTTGCACACCTCTGCCTTCCTAGCTCTGGGACAATTAGCTGTGGGTGTGCAAAATCCTATCATCCATGCCAGATATTGTGACATGCACACATGTTGCTTGAAACACTTCCCATTGTGCTTTGTTGTTTGGTGCAACTCTGGGCTGTGGTGCTGGTGTGAGACAGGAGTGTTCCCAGCCTTCTGGCCAGATGGGTGTATGGGGTGTGATTATTTTCCCCTTTTTGCTAACCTCTGCCTTCCTAGCTCTGAGACAATTAGCAGTGGGTGTCTGAAAAGCAATTGTCCACACCAGATATTGATGCATGCCCACAGGTTGTGGGGATGCAGTTCCCGCCACACTTCACAGTGCAGTTCTTGCTGTCATATCTGCAGCTACTTTTGGGTTTTTTAAATCTAGTCCAACTCCAAATGCCAACCCCAGTTTCTTGAGACTGCTTCATGGCTGCTGGTTATCCAACAGGCTCACTCACTTGTTTGATAATGCAGAGTCCAGGTTTTACCAAGTGCCTGGTCCCTCTGGATTTAGAAGACCTTGTCCAGCTGGTGCACCACTGAAACTGGTGTTCTGGGTCACTTTCTGTCTTTTATCTACTATTTTTCATGGAAATGCTTTTGCCCTGTCTCTCCTAACTGACATCTTCCAGAAGCCTCCCTAGATTGGCTTTTATAAATGGGATTCATTAGGTTACAAATTTACAGTTCTGAGGCCACCAAACTGTCCAAACTAAAGCATTGAAAAAAGGATATCTTCACCAAAGAAAGGTGGATGGTATCCAGAACACCTCTGTCAGCTGGAAAGGCAATGGCTGGAGTCTACTCTTCCATTGCTCCTTGGTTCTGGTTTCAAAATAGCTTTCTCCAAAATGTCTCTGGGCTTCTGTCTCTTGTAGTTTCTCTCTCTCCACTCCTGTGCATCCTGGCTTGCTCTTCCAGGGCATTTCTCTCTAAGCATCTGGTGGTGCTCTCTTAGCATCTTTGGTGCAAACTCTATGCTTCATTTCTCATTTTAGCATCTTCAAATATACATTTATTTGCATCTCCAACAACTCAAGTTTCTGGGTCTGTGTGGGATCTCAGCTATCTAAAGGACTCTGGTGATCTAATTAAGACCTACCCTGAATGGATGTGGTCACACCTCCAGGGAAAAAAAAATCAAAAATCTCACCCAACAAGACTGGATTAAAGATTGTGGCTCTTCTGGGGTCCAAAACAGTTTCAATCTTGCACAATATCCAAATCCACTATGGAAAGTTCTGAAAATCAGTGTCAAGGGGGTTGAGAAAGTGGTCTTTCCAGAACCCCAAGGAGTTGAACCAAGATGATTTACAGCAAGTGCATACAAAAGGCCAGGGAAGGATAGAACAGGAATGGAGTGGGGGTCCAGAGGGCATGGATAGGTCTTGGAGGACCTATGCTAGAGCACAAATGAAAAATACATAAATCTGAGAATTTGCACAATATTTATGTGCATGTGAAGACCAAAATCCATATGCAGTGTGAGTTAGAGATACCTGTGTTTTTTTTTACTATTCTAATTTGCATTTATTTCATTAATAAAGCTAAACTTTTTCTTTTTCCATTTCCCATTTGTATTTTTTCTTCTATTAATCCTTTCTTTATATCATTACCCCATTTTTCTATTACAGATTATCATTTTTACCCTCATTTATTTAAAAGAACACTTGAGGTCTCTGCTGCCTCTGCTGTCACCTCCTCCACCAGTGCCAGTCACTGCTGTGTTGGGAGAGTGAGGCAGGGCTGCTGGCGACACCATGGAGCCTGACTCAGTGAATGAGGACAAGAAAATTGAGCTCATATTGCCAGAGCTGGATACCATAAACAGAAAGAATCTTGGAAGATGCTTGACTGTTGTCTTTTCTCGGACTAGTCTGAAAGGGAATACACCCATTCATTCTGGATTGGTGGATCTGAAATATAAAATATTTTCCAGATAATTAATAGAACATCATCTGTGATCATCTCCAGAATGAGGCCATCAGATGGAAACTATCAAAAAGAAAAAAAGACTTGTGTATTAAATATTGTGTATTAGATATTTTGACCAATGCTCTGAGTCAGATCAAGTGGGATTTGTGGAACATTTTATTTCATGAATTTGTCACTGTCAGCATGGACATATTAACTCTTACCTGAAACCCATGTTGCAGCAGGACTTTATTACTGCTTTAC
Source organism: Choloepus didactylus (assembly GCF_015220235.1). NCBI lineage: Eukaryota > Metazoa > Chordata > Mammalia > Pilosa > Megalonychidae > Choloepus > Choloepus didactylus. Next base: position 19,102,543 of record NC_051330.1, on the reverse strand, counting down.
TAGAGCAGCAAGCATTCTTTCCTACCTGGATTCCAGGTCTCTGTGTGCAGCAGAGCTGGTTTGTAAAGAATGGCTATGAGTGATCTCAGAAGGAAAGCTTTGGAAGTAGATGATTGAATGAATTGTATGCACAGATCCTTTATGGAATGGACTTTCAGAAAAAAGAGTCTGTTTAAAAACAGACCCACAGATGGCCCTCCCAATTCATTTTGTAGGTCATTATACCCAAAGATTATCCAGGATACAGAGACTATAGAATCTAATTGGTGGTGTGGATGACACAACTTACAGAGGATTCAGTGTGACTCAGAAAATAGTAAATGTGTCTACTGTTTACACTATGGTGATGAAAAAATTATCAGTGGCCTATGAGATAATTCTATTAAGATTTGGGATAAAACCAGCTTGGAATGTTTGAAAGTGTTAATAGGATACACATGCTCTGTCCTTTGTCTCCAATATGATGAACATGTCATTGTAACTGGCTCTTCAGCCTCTACTGTGAGAGGCAGGGATGTGGACACAGGTGAAGTTCTGAATACAATTATCCACAACAGTGAGGCTGTATTGCACTTACACTTTAGCAATGGACTCATGGTGACCTGTTCCAGGGACCACTTCTTCAGCATGTGGGACATGGCTTCTGCCACTGATATCACTTTATGCCATGTCCTGGTTGGCCACCACACTACTGTCAATGTGGTAGACTTTGATAAGTAAATCATGTGTGCCTCTGGTGACAGAGCCATCAAAGTGTGAGGCATGAGTACCTGTGAATTTGTACTCTGAATGGGCACAAGTGGAACTTGCAAGCCACTCTTGACTCCTGCCCACCAGCAAGCACTTTGTGTTTGCTCGTGTTGGTGGAACATTCTGGTCATGTGTTTCAGCTTCAGTCTGATGAGTTTCAAATCATCACAGCTCCCATGATGACAGTATTTTGATTTGGGATTTCTTAATTGTGCCTCCCAGTGCCCAGAATGAGATGCACTCTCCCTCCAAAACATACACTTACACCTCCAAATAACAGTCTGCACTTTTACCCACTTCAGGGATTCCTAGTCTTGAACTACTGGCTACATGGCTACCATATGCCTAAGGGAGTTCATTTGCAGTTGAGTTAAGAAGCTGTAATTGGTTCTAGATGCTGGGTAGATGGAAAGCAGCCTAACTCTTCAAGAGAGATAACTATTTTTGAATCATGGAGAGATTGAAAGACTTTGAGCATCGTGGAGTAATTAACACATGAAACACAATGATTTTTATGTTATTTATAAGATATCTGTAGTCACATTTTCATTATTAGCAACATAATCCATAGCCTTCTTATATATGAATTTAGGAGATGAGGGCCTTCCCCTGTTTCTCTTAGAGTAGACTACATGTTTCTCTTGGTTGAACTGGGGGGGGGGGCAGTATTTTCAGGTGAAGGATTGGGTATATGTGATAGGACAAGTTTTGATTCTCATGGCTTCTTGCTCCATCCCCAGCTTGCATGCTTAGTGCTTGGACTGCCTGAGAGTGAAAACCCAGAGGAAGGTAATTGGTGACAGAACTACTGACAATGGAACCATTGGTGAGTAGGGAGTTGCTTTTTATACTGAAATTTAACCCTTTCCAAGATATGCAGATTTCCTGTACTGGTCTGGTACATTCTAAGTACAGTCATGGGATACTCACATATTTGAGGTTCACTTATGTATACCCAGGACTCTGCTATATTTATGGTGGGTGATGGAGTGGGTAAGAAATAATCTCTCCACATTTACACTAATTTGCCCAGCCTTTATTAAAGCTGTGTATTCACAAAAGAGATATGAGAGGATTTATTTTCTTCATGCATCCTATGACCTCAGTGTGGAAGTAATTCACTCATTCACTATTTTAGTGGTAGTGCTGTGCTTAGGATTGTGGTGAACATAAGGGATAGAGATGAGAAATTGCACAACTTAGTCCAATAGAGAGGCAGATGGTTCATCAGGTGAGCTCAATGAGTCCAGTGTTTTGAATGCTGGGGTCAGAACTATGCCATGTTCAGGAAAGCACAAGAAAGAGGACAGTAAAAGCAATGAAAAGGAATCTATTTATTTTGTCCAATACTTCTTACAGTTTTGAGAGAATATTTTCACATTTTGAAAAGATGTTTGAAATTCTCATTACCATCTTGTCCTCAGTTAACCATTTTCTCTCTTTTAAAAAACATGTGTACAACTTTGCAAATGGAAGCAATGAACAGGTAATATTGTTTCCTTATTTTAAGCTGTGCACACAGGAGGGGTATTGTATGTATAAGTAAAATTTTAGGATGAATGAAAATATTTGAAGAACTATCAAGAGAACAGAACAAATAAAAAATCTATTTGTCACTGAACAGAATCAAGATGAGTATACAAGAGACACAATGTAAGCTCCAGTTTGGAGGTCCCATAATTATTGAGTATGGGAGGACTTCTACCATAGGAAGAGTTACCCTAGCACTGTCCTTTAGTATAGTAGTCTCAGGGGGCCCTGGTTTTTCCTACTAAATATCTTACCCTCATATCTCATAATAAAAACCTGAGTTTTTTAGAGGTGAAAGAGGGATAATACTCTTCTGAAGTTCTGTATAGAGACTGTACACTTCTGCAGAATTATGTACTTTGCATGAGTTATATCTTCCATTTTAATGAATAAAACAAGTGTTGGTTACATAGGAATCATCAGCTCATTGGATTTTTGAAAACTTGTTGGATTTTGTTAAACCACTTCCTAGACAGGGAAACTGAGGTCATTGCAGATGTCTCAAATTGGTGAAGCTGGATTTTAAATTTATATCTGAGTGCACATCAGGTATTACATAATTGGGAAGTACAAGAAAAATACATGAAAAAGTAGTTCATTACTCCAAGACCCTAGGGAGAGAGGGTTGCCATGTGGAGCCAGTGAGAAACACGAACAGCCCAGGTTCTGTGTGGGCAGCACATGGCTGAACAAAAGGGACCCTTGGTATTGTGCTTTTAATATGGGCCAAAAGTGTAAGTTAGTAGATTTTCCACAGGAGTCAATGATTGGTTAGTTTAAAGCAAAAACCTATGAAAAGGGAAGGCTACTCAGGGACCCAGGTTTGTGAGGATGATTATCTTACAATTTGGGACAACCTGTGTATTCTGGGTGAAGCATGTCAGTGATGAGGCAGATGACCAAAGATTTAGGTTTGAAACCTGGGGAGTTATGTCTGCAGGGATGGAAAATTCTTAGCTAGCCCAAAGGTCAGAGTTGAGGCCAGTATCTTGGCCAAAATAAGATGGATTCTGACCATAACACAAACTGTCCCTTATGATGAGTCTATGGATTTACTTGAATTTGATGAAAGAGATTTAGTTATGAATTCTCAAGAGAAAATTTTATGATCACCACCTGGAAGTTATTATTACCAGGTTTGGGGCAAATTTTCAGGTTATATTATTCCACATATGCAATATTGCCTTAAGGTGAGGTTTTATGTATTCAGAGTGTATATGTCTCTGTGAGTGTATCTGATAGATGCTGGGTAAGCAGTAAGAATGATCTAACTGGAATCCCAAACATAGTTTGAGCATTTTGTACACGATGACCACCCTTCCTCTGGGCTCTCATTTTATCCAATATGCTCTGGATATTGGTAGGGATGCCATTGACTGAACCAAAATGCCTACATCATTTTAGGAATCAGTGACCTTCAATGATGTAGCTATCAACTTTACCAAGGACGAGTGGGCCATGCTGGACACAAATCAGAGGAAGATGTTCAGAGATGTTATGCTTGAGAATATCAATCATCTGGTGTTCATGGGTGAGTTTCTCAAAATATTCTATCTATATACAGCTATCTATCCATCTATTTAATCTAGCATCAAGTTGTTCAAGTGTCTGTACAATGACCCATGTGCCACACTGATCTCTACTCTGATTCTTTCATAATTCTCTAGATAATTATTACCCACTAGGGACTGTAGTGAAGTTTTGGCACACAGAAGGCACACTACTTTCCAAATAGAACATAGATTGTTTTGGTTGTGCTTATGTTTATTGGATGCTTTTATAAAATATACTTCAACCATTTTAGAATCATAATTTCTCCTGGTATGAAAATATTAAGGATACTGTAGTCCAGGAATTTAGGCATGGGTATCAATATATACTTAGTGTTTTTGACTGAAGGTCAAGAATCACCATTTGCAGGAAAAGGATTTTCAGTATACTGCATTTAAATTATACTTTCTTGTGCTGTTCATAAGAGCTCACCTTCTGTTCCTCATAGTCTGCCCTGGACTTGATGATCATGAACTTATATCACTATAGATCTCAAAATCTATGTTTCTGTTTCTCATAAATAGGGTATCAGGTCTGCATATCAGAAGTGCTTTCACAGTCAGAACAAGGAGAACTGTGGAGAGAAGGATTAAGGTTTCTCCAAGTACAGAGTCCAGGTGAGTTCTAAGACTCTGTGCTTCACTATGAGGAGGGGCATTGTCACTGAATGAGCAGGTCCTTAGAAGTATCAACAGAAGATTTCCTGAACTGAATGATATTCTCTGAAATGCAGGCTATGAATTTGGGGGAAAATATCCTCAAATGTGTAATTTTTCCATACATGTATCAATTTCTATTCAAGAATCCATCTGTGATTGTATTTTGCTTAGGGAAAGGATATTTATGTACTTACAGGAGTTAAACTTTCACATAATGGCTTGTGTTCTGGCCTTCCTGTTTGAGGATTTTCCCTCTCTGTATCACTGAATATCCCATCTTCTTATCTTCTTATTTTCCCTTACTTTAATACTGAAAATATTTTATTTGCAATTTCCAGAAAAGTGTTTCTACCTTCTAAAGTACACCTTAATTTTATATTGTTATCCAATTTGAAAAATAATCACATGATAATTGAGGGTTTTCAAATATTTCATTCTGCTTATACCACTATATAATGCTTTTAAAATTGTTCCAGGCAGGGAAGATGACCATAAAAAAGAAGAAATGATAACCATGCCACATATCTCTAAGAAGGACACATCTACCAACCAGACAAAGGTAAGTTTCATGATTGTGAGCATTTGTCTCCCAATTAGAGAGATAGGATTGAATAATTTGGGAGATCATCACAGTCACCTGAGTAATTATAGATTGTATTATTCACTATCCCATCAAAAAGTTGGGGATAATTTCAATTAAGCAAAAAATTAACCTGAGCTCAAAACCATAACCTGAAGTCTTATAAAAGGACAATTGCATAAACATGGTTCGTATACCTATTCTTTGAAACATAATGAAGTTTTCAAATTTGATTAGATAGCTCTGCAGTTGGGATGATACAAAAGAGAAAATCTGTGCATACAAGAATGTAGTACCCCATGTACATGGAATTATTGTAATGAAGGATAACTGGAGAGTCTCTGAATGACTAGACTAGAGAATTATGTTAAGAAATATATATGGACACATCATTAACAGTCTCTCTTGTCATTTATACCAGCAGATTTCTCACACTGAAGAGGATCCCCTTGAAAGTAATGATTTTGGAGAATATTTCACTCACTCCACAATGACTGACATGGGAAAGAAACCCAATGCAAACAAACAATTTCAAAGAGTTCTCAATTATCATTCATTCATTGGTCAAAATAAGAAAATTCAAACTGGTTGTAAGTCATATAACTGTCATCTATATGGAAAAGTCTTCAGAAGTAGTTTTGGCCTTAGACAACTTGAGAAAATACACACTGGAGAAAAGCCATATGGCTACCATCTATGTGGGAAAGACTTCACTGGTACTTCTACCCTCAGACAACATGAAAGAATTCACACTGTGGAGGATCCATATGTCCACTATCTATGTGGAAATTCCTTCAGTCAAAGTTGTAACCTTAGGCAACATGAAAGAATTCACAATGTGGAGAAACTATATGCCAGCCATGGATGTGGGAAAGATTTCACAGATAGTATCACCCTCAGACAATGTGAGAGAACTCATACTGAAGTAAAAGCATATGTCTGCCATGTATGTGGGAAAGACTTCACTAATCGTTCTACACTCAGACAGCATGAGAGAACTCACACTGGGGAGAAACCATATGTCTGCAATATGTGTGGGAAATCCTTCATTCGATGTGGTATCCTTAGGCAACATGAAAAAATTCATACTGGAGAGAAACCCAATATCTGCAATATATGTGGGAAATCCTTCAATCGTTGTGGTAGCCTTAGGCAACATGAAAGAGTTCACACTGGGGAGAAACCATATGTCTGCAGTATGTGTGGGAAATCCTTCAGTCATTGTGGTACCCTTAGGCAACATGAAAGAATTCACACTGGAGAGAAACCCAATATCTGCAATATATGTGGGAAATCCTTTAGTGATTGTGGTAACCTTAGGCGACATGAAAGAATTCACACTGGAGAGAAACCCAATGTCTGCAATATATGTGGGAAATCCTTCAGTCATTGTGGTATCCTTAGGCAACATGAAAGAATTCACACTGGAGAGAAACCCTATATCTGCAGTATATGTGGGAAATCCTTCAGTCGTTGTGATACCCTTAGGCAACATGAAAGAATTCACACTGGGGAGAAACCATATGTCTGCAGTATATGTGGGAAATCCTTCAGTCATTTTGGTACCTTTAGGCAACATGAAAGAATTCACACTGGAGAGAAACCCAATATCTGCGGTATATGTGGGAAATCCTTCAGTCGTTGTGGTACCCTTAGGCAACATGAAAGAATTCACACTGGAGAGAAACCCAATATCTGCAGTATATGTGGAAAATCCTTCAGTCATTGTGGTAACCTTAGGCGACATGAAAGAACTCACACTGGGGAGAAACCCAATGTCTCCAATATATGTGGGAAATCTTTCAGTCTTTGTAGTACCCTTAGGCAACATGAAAGAATTCACACAGCAGAGCAACCACATGTCTGCCATCTATGTGGGAAATCCTTCTATGTACATGATAAACTTAGGCAACATGAGAAAACTCACACTGGGGAGAAACCATGAGTTGGCCATCCATGTGGGAAATCCTTCCATCTACATGGAAAACTTAGGCAAAATGAGAGAACTCACACTGGGAAGAAACTGTAAGACTGCCATCTACATGGGAAATCCTTCCATTTATGTGGTAAACTTAGGTTACATGAAATAAGTCACAGTGAGAAGAAACTATACACCTGCCATGTATGTGGGAAATGCTTCACTGATAGTCTCTGATGACATAAGGTAATTAACAATGGGGAGAAAACATTTTTCCCATTTGGTAGGAAAACCTTTAAACATTATTCTGCTGTTGGACATCAGAGAATTCATTAAATATGTTTTGCTTATGGAAGAGTCTTCAGCCACAGCTCTAACATTTAAAATAAAAGAATTCACACAGGAGTGTAATAAATATCTCTCAATGTAATAAATGGGTAAATGCTTTTATTTACAATCTATCTTTAAATAACATGATTTTACTATTTTACCATTTTAGGATGAACTGTAATTACCTATAATATATTTAGCTTAGCTCCATCCTTTCATATACAAGTATAGCTCAGAGTAGGAATAAGTCCTAAACCATAAAATGGACAGAAATATCCTTACTAGGAGGAGGATATTCTAGGAGAACAAGATATAATATTTGATGGAGTGGCTACTCAATGAAAAAACTGAGAAATTCTTTACTTACAAAGCAATGTGTAGAATACATGTGAAGTTTCACATTGTATGATACATTCTATGTATATACAGAATGAAGCAAAGTCTGATGTTTTCAATTTACCCAATGATGTTAAATTTCTCATATTGAAGAAATGTCAACACTAAAATCAAGGTGAAAAAGTGTTCAGCTGGAGTTCATACCAGGAATATCAGACTGGGAAAAATAACTATCAAGAATGCTTTACAACAAAATTCAGACATGAATTCAGAGATTTTCCTTGTGACATATTAATGAAAAATAAATTAATGTAGGATTGAGAGATGATCTGGAAATGCTGAATGCAGATTTTTGTAATGAGTTGTAGGCAGGGAAATCTGAGTTCCTTTCAACACATTAGCACATGCACATATTTATGAGGTAAAAACTGTGGCTGAAAATTCTAATTTTCAACTTCTATTTTTTTCATACAACTCTAAACATAATTATGACTACGTTAAATCAGAAAATATCTTTAAATGTTAACTGACAAGTGTACAGCCAAAGATGATCTGTCATAATTCTTATATACTATTAACAAGTATGTACAGAGCAATAATGAACAGAACATAGATAAACAGTTAACTTAGGAAGCATTTCTGGTGATACAGACATTTTCCCTTTTAAATGTTTTTACTGGTCTTTCAACTTACAATGGAAGTAAAATTAAATCTTAGAATAATAAGATTGTAATTCCTGGGGTACTTGGGGACATGGGAATGGAAAATCCCCACAATCCTGATCAGGCATTTGCTCATGCCATGCATTAAAAATGTGTTGCCGTTATGTATCTTCAGGAGGGTGGCTCAGGCAGTGGCAGTAATGGGACACTTTCTAAGGGGGCTGGGGTGATGGGTGTTTGGACAGTTCTGGGCATGACTTGCCCTATGACATTTCCCAGCCATGGGCTCTGTTCTGGTTTGCCAATGCTGCCAAGAATGCAAAATACCAGAAATGGATTGGCTCTTATAAAGTGGGTTTATTTGGTTACAAAGTTACTGTCTTAAGGCCATAATCATTTGCAAGCTAAGGCATCAACAATAGAGTAACTTCACTGATGGATGGCCAATGACATCCCAAAAATCCCTGTTAGCTGGGAAGGCATGTGGCTGGCATCTGTTCTCCCAGGTTGTGTTTCAAAGTGGTGTTCTCCAAATATCAGCATCAGCTTTCAACAGCTGTCTTTAAAATGTCTGTAAGCTGCAGCAGAAAGCTGTGTAAGCTCTAGGAAACAAATCAAGGTCTATACTGCATGGGCATGGCCACAAATCCATGGAAATTGTCTAATCAGTTATTGTCCAATTGTCCACAGTTGGGTGGGTCACATATCATTGGAAACAATCTAATTCAAAGCTTCCAACCTCATCAACACTAATATATCCACTCCCAGAAGATTGCATCAAAGACATGGCATTTTTGGTGACATAATACATTGAAACCAGCATAGGCTCCAAGAATAACTCCATATCTCTGACATCCAGAGATACACAAGGCTGCACCAGACACCAAGAGCTGCACCCATGATGGTGGCCAACTGGGGTTTGAGGGGCACCAGCCCAAGCATGTTGCACACATGCAGTGGCTGTTGTGGCTGCCACCTGGGCAGTCCCTGCAATCCCCTCAGCTGCCTGCAATGTTTCTGCAGGGAGTGCTTCTTTCTCTCCCTGTGCCTGGAAAACAGAAGGAGCTTGTGCACATCAGGCACCCAGAGTGAAGCCAGCATTTCCACCTGCCTGCTCCTTGAAGTCTGGTCACCAGTTCACCATTATGGGTTTGAAGAGACTGTGGCTAGAAATATGGAGTCTAAAGATAGTTCTGATGTGGCCTTGAACAGAAATTTTGAATGGAGGAAAGACTATCCTTGATTTGAAGTGGCAGAGAGTTTTGTAAAATGATTCCTGCTTTTGGATGGATGGCAGAATTTGAAAATGATGAGCTTGGATACTTAGCTGAAAAGATTTCAAAACTAAGAGTTGAAAATGCAGCCTGACTTCCCCTTGCAGCTTATAGTAAAATGTGAGAGGAAAGGGATATGTTAAGAGTTGAAGTCCTGGGTAGAAAGAAACAAGAAATCAATGGACCTCAAAACTGGGCTACCAGGAAGTGATACCCCAGAGGATAGTGCCTCATGTGAGGATTTAACTGTACATGGAAACTGACTGCCATTTCAGTACAAGCCAGGATTGGAGATTGTGTTATCAAGAAAGGATTTGTGGAAAGTCTGATTTTCTGATGGCTTTGACCCCTGTATGCTTGCACCAAGCCAACAATTGTTTGCAATATCTGTATGAATGGAACCACTGCCAGTTTGGGCTGGAGGGATTGGAGGAGAAAAAAATCAGAGGAAAAATTTCTTCAGAGACAGAACCATGGAAATTGAGATCTGAATCAAGAAATCTCTGGGAAGGAGAGAAGAGCAACTGAAGCACATGGAAAGGGTGAGTTTGCTCTGGAATCAAGAATGTGGGCCTTCTGCCTCAATGGTCAGGAAGAGTGCTGCTCCCTGAGGCCTCAGAGAGATTGCAGCACACTTCCTGGTGATTGTGGTGAGCCTGTTTAGATATGGTTGAACATGTTCCCTGGAGATGGAAGAGAGTTGGGTGCCACACTGGTGCTTGCAGAGGGTGGGGCTAAGAAGGGTGTGGTTTCCCTGGTGCCTGGATATGTTGGAGCTCTCATTCTAGCATTTGGAGAAAAAAAGGGCTGCCATATAAGTCTTTTGAAACTGTTGGACTCCTGCATTCACAAGCCCCAAGGATAAAACATCATTTGATGGATGACTCTCAGACTTTGAAATCTAATGAAGCATGCCCTGTGTGTTTTAGGAATTGTTTTTGTACTGTGAAACCTGTTTTCCTTTCAGTTTCTCCTTATGGCAATGGGAATGTTTATCCTATGACAGTCCCTCCTTTGTATATTGGAAGCAGATAACTTGTAGGTTTCACAGGTCCACATCCAGAGAGGAAAGAATTTTGTTTTAGGACAAGACCACATCTGTGACTGATTTTGATGGGGTCTTGTACTTACCTATTGTTATTGAATGGATTTCAGCTTTTGTGATATTGTGATAGGATGAATGTATTTTGTATTTGGAAAGAATAGGTCTTTTGGGGATCCAGGGGTGGAATGTGCCTGTTTGGATATATTTTGTCCCCTCAAAAGCCATGTCATTCAATGCAACCTTCTGGAAGCAGATATATTAGTGTTGGTTAGGTTGGAAACTTTTGATTGTTTCCATGGAGATATGACTCAATCAACTGAATAAGTTTTTTCCATGGATATATGGACCCTGCCATTCAGGGCTGGTCTAGATTTAATCACTGGCATCCTAGAAAAGAACTCACAAATAGAATGAGTTCAGAGCAGCAGAGAGGGACATTTTGGAGGGAAGTTAAGAGCTAAGAGCTGATACTGACACATAGAGATATCTGGAGATGCAGAGAGATGGATGTTTAGCTACCGGATGAAGCCCAGAGTTGTCCCTGGGATATGCTAACACAGAACCCCCAGGTGCTTAGAGAGAAATGTCCTAGTAGAAAGAACCAAGGATGCACAGGAGCTGAGAGAGAAGCTAGAACAGAACCTGGGATCAAGTTTCCAGCCAACTGCCTTCCCAGCTAATGGAGGTTTTCTGGAAGCCATCAGCCATCTTTCATTGACTATTAATGTCTTAATTTGGACACTTTTTTATCTGTAGGACTGTAACTTTGTAACAAAAGAAAACCACCTTTATAAAAGACAATCCATTTCTGGTATTTTGCATATTGGCAGCATTAGCAATCCAAAACAAGTAAGTAAGATGAATCTCACAATATATTTTAAAAATACATCTGCCCTTGATGATCTCATATATAAAGAATACTTTTCTGGCTTCTCTTAACACTTCAATCACAATGTTTTTTTATGAAAAATTCTTTATTACTTTAAATTGATTAAACTTAAGTAGCTCATATCTCCATCATTTTGCTGTAAAATACTTTATGTTCACTCAATGTGTTATTGAACTAAGACTAATCTAGATGTAATATATGGCATATTTGAAATCCTGAGAAAAAGACTTCTAGAAACATCTCCAAACCATTAATTTAACATTTTTTAAATGTTCCAAAATTAAGGTCTCTGTACATATTTTTTAAATTCTAAAATTTGGATGCTTTGTGGGAATTTACTTAATTGATTTATTTCTGCATTACATTATACTTTTATTTGTACCATGTATATTTTTAATTTTTACTCATTTTATTACTATCAGTATGCATTTCTGTATTTGGAAGTAAAAAAGTAGCTACACTTGATGACCTTATCTGAAAATGTGATGGACTGATCTATTGATTAGGTGATTCATGCATTCTTTAATTTCACCACAATGTACCTTCGCAGGCCTATAAAATAAGAATAACAGCTGCTGACATCTTTCCTTTCTACTTATGAAATTTGATATTATTTGTGAGAATCAGTAATTATTTAATAACATTGTGAAGTTGAAAAAGACAAAATGTATTGAGTCTTCTGTTGTTGTGTAAAATATGTTTTACCATACAAGCTGAACATAATTCAGAATGTGAATAAGCTGAAACATAAAAAGATTGTTTTATGCATATGTGTAAACATATGCATTGTTGGTAAATCTGTGAATAACAAATGGGTGTTGACTCACAGCAAATTCCTCATTAATGTTCCTCTTCATGAGTAAAACTATAAGTTGTGAAATTTTAACCTGTATTTGAAGCCCCTTTACTTATGGGCCCCTAGGCTAAATTCTTAATAAACCCTCATGTACAGCACATGTTCTGCTGGACTTGCTTAAACTGTTTTCCTTGATGACTTGAAAATGTGGACTAGATCTTTCCAGATCTGCTTATCCTTCCAACCTCAACTTCCCTAAAGGAACATTAATGAGTCCTCACACTTCACATTCTCATTTTCTTGTTCCATTTTTCTTGTGATCCATATGACCATTTATAACACAGAGAACCTCTGACAACTGCAGAAAGCAGTTACTTTCAGACTGACCTCCTGCTTGCAAGACTATAAATTCTCTTTTTCCCCTCTTTTGAGGGTCTTTAGTTCAGGACTATTTGAAAGAGTTCACTAAGAAGTTTTGTTTTTCTTGTTTCTGTTTTATGCCAATCTATTTACTTAAAGTTTAGTGATAGCATCACATTATTAAGTTGGTTAAAAATGGTCACTTCAATATTTAAAATAGATCTAACTTAGTAAAACTGGTTTCATGCTGAAGGTAGTCAGCTCAGGAAGATTTTCTCAACATTTTCTACATATCAGAATATCCTTTCAAGCCAATTATCAAACTACTACTCTCATATTATAGAAATACAAAAGGCTTTGATTGAACACAGAATAAAAAATTTTCTTATGTTCCACTCATGAAACAATGTTAAGTCTAGCTTTAATTTATGTGTGACAGCACAGCAGTTAAAATGTCATTCCATCACAGGAAGATATGTTTTATGCCTCAACTCTGCCATTTACTTGCTTCATAGCCCTGAGAAATTTTTGAACATCTTTGATACATGACTTCCTTACATAGAAAATTTGTAATAGTAAACTCCTTATGAATTAAAAATTTAGAAAATACTCAAAATAGAGCCAGTTCTCAAAATGGTGCTGTTCTACTTTGCTAAGGCTGCTGGAATGCAAAACACCAGAAATGGACTAGCTGTTATAATGGAGGCTTACTTGGTTACAAAGTTACAGCCCTAAGGCCATAAAGTGTCCAAGGTAAGTCATCAACAATTGGGTACTGTATTAGTTAGGGTTCTCTAGGGAAACAGAATCAGTGAGAGGTGTCTCTATCAGATTTGTAAAAGTGACTCACAACTGTAGGTATGCACAAGTCCAAATTCTGTAGAGCAGTCAGCAAACTGTCAGCTCCAACAAAGATATCCAATGAACTCCTTAGGAAATGAAGCAACAACTTCAACAAACTCCTCAGGAAATGAACTGGGATCTTCAACGAACGTGTTTGATGAACTCCTCAGGAAATGAACTGGCAACTTCGATGAACTCAGGAAATGTTTCACTGGGCACCTGAAGAAGAAGTGAAGGTCCTCTAACTGTCTTGCTTGTAAGTCTTCAGCTCCTTAATTGGATTAAATCCAGCCAATTGCATTCTCTCATTGTGGAAGGCACACCCTTTGGTGAGTCATCAGTCACAGCTGCAGTCAATTGACTGATGATTTAATCAACCAGCCTCTTGGTTTATTAACCAGCCACAAACATCCTCACAGCAATTGTTTGGCCAGTGTTTGCTTGACCAGACAGCTGGGTACTATCACCTGGCCAAGTTGACACATGAACCTAACCATCACAGTCCACCCCTTGTCAACTTGGCAGTTATACACATCACCTAAAACCATACTTTATCTCTAAGTAGATAACAATAACATACGTATATTTTGCCTAACAATCCTCTGCTGTGCAGCATACAACCGGAAATGCACTAAATCTCTCCAGAATAGGGTGCAAGTCCTTGAGTGACATTAGCTTTTAAAATTCATTTCCTTTAGCTTAAATACAGCAAAATGAACAGTATGGGTTATGCCATATGATAAGGGGATAAGACAGAGATGAAAGCAAAGATATTTGCTTTACAAACAAATACTAACATAATCATAACAAAACAAGGAGAAAAGATTCATGCCATCATAGTCCTCATTTCTGCAACAGATCATGTGGCCATAGTTCATATTTATCACTACCTTCTTCCACTACCCATTCCATGTTCCCTTTACCCTCACCAAGCACTTCAGCTGGCTGTGGTTCTTTGCCTGGTGTGGTGACCCAAACCTTCATTCCTGAAGTTTCTTGGCTATTGGTAGTCCTGCCTGGATTGGGTTGTTGTAGTTTTCCATTGACTTTAATCACAGGGCATGGTAGTACTAAGAGACACCATAGAGGATCTCCTGTATTCCAGGAAAACTCTTCTTTACTTCCATTGTGTAGTTGCAGTGCTATTTCCCCTTGGTAGTCAGGATCAATCACCCCAGCCAGTACAGTAATCCCCTTCCTTGCCTGTTGATTCAGAGGCATAAGAAGACAAAAGTGGCGAGGTGGCAGTTTTAACTTCCAGTTCAATGGGATTACAGTTGTGTTTCCTGGTGGAAGCACTCCTCCTTTTGGAGCCAAGAGCTGTAGACCAGCAGAGCTTAAGCTTGCAGGGACAGGAAGCAAAAATTTACCTAGTGGATCACTAGGAGTGATAGTGAGTGGTGCCACTCCTGTTTCCACCCCTTGATTCCTGGACCCATGAATCCTGGCTATGGGAGAAACAGCACAATAGAGTGGATGCTGATTCAGAGCATCACAGCCTCCTGGAGAACACTGCTCCAACCCTGCAAGGTATTGCCACCTAGTTGGTACTGTTATTGAGTCTTCATCAGGCCATTCTACCATTCTATCAACCCAGCTGCCTCTGGATGATGGGAAACATGATAAGACCACAGAATTCTGTGAGCATGTGCCCATTCCCTCACTTCATTTGCTGTGAAGTGGGTTCCTTGGTCTGAAGTAATGCTGTGTGGAATACCATGACAGTGGATAAGGCATTCTGTAAATCCATGGATGGTAGTATTTGCAGAAGTGTGTCAAGCAGGGAAGGCAAACCCATATCTGGAGTATGTGCCTATTCCAGTAAGAACAAATTGCACCTTCCATGATGGAA
Organism: Choloepus didactylus; assembly: GCF_015220235.1. Classification (NCBI taxonomy): domain Eukaryota; kingdom Metazoa; phylum Chordata; class Mammalia; order Pilosa; family Megalonychidae; genus Choloepus; species Choloepus didactylus. The sequence continues at coordinate 19,087,168 of NC_051330.1, read as the reverse complement.
GTGGTCCTATGTAATCAACCTGCCACCAGGTAGCAGGCTGATCACCTCGGGGAATGGTGCCATATTGGGGACTGAGTGTGGGTCTCTGCTGCTGAGAGATTGGGTACTCGGCAGTGCCTGTTACCAGGTCAGGCTTGGTGAGTGGAAGTCCATGTTGCTGAGCCCATGCATAACTGCCATCCCTACTGCCATGACCACTTTGTTCTTGAGCCCATTGGGCAATGACAGGAGTTGCTGGGGAAAGAGGCTGATTGGTATCCACCAAATGGTTGATTTTATCCACTTGGTTATTAAAATCTTCTTCTGCTGAAATCACCCTCTGGTGAGCATTCACATGGGACACAAATATCTTCATGTTGTTTGCCCACTCAGAAAGATCTCTCCACATACCCCTTCCCCAGACTTCTTTGTCACCAATCTTCCAATCATGTTCCTTCCAATTCTCTGACCATCCAGCCAACCCGTCAACAACAGCCCATGAATCAGTATACAAATGCACCTCTGGCCAGTTCTCCTTCCAAGCAAAGTAAACAACCAGGTTCACTGCTTGAAGTTCTGCCCACTGGGAGGATTTACCCTCACCAATATTCTTCAAGGACATCCCAGAAAGGGGCTGCAGTGCTGCAGGTGTCCACTTTCAGGTGGTGCCTGCATATCATGCAGAACCATCTGTAAACCAGGCCTGAGTTTTCTCTTCCTCAGTCAACTGACCGTAAGGAGCTCCCCAAGATGCCATACCTGTGGGCTGGGAAAGAAGTGAAGGTGGAAGGAATGGGGTCATGGGCATTGGGGCCACTTCCTCATGTAACTTACTTGTACCTTCAGGACCCGCTTGAGCTCTATCCCGTATATACCATTTCCATTTTATGATGAAGTGCTGCTGTGCATGCCCAACTTTATGGCTTGGTGGGTCAGAAAATAACCAACTCATGATAGGAACTCAGGTCTCATGGTAATTTGGTGGCCCATGGTTAAGTGTTCTGTCTCTACTAAAGCCCAGTAGCAGGCCAACAGCTCTTTCTCAAATTGAGAGTAGTTATCTGCAGAAGATGGTAAAGCTTTACTCCAAAATCCTAAGGGCCTGCATTATGATTCTCCTATAGAAGCCTGCCAAAGTCTCCAAACAGCATCTCTATTTGCCACTGACACTTCCAGCACCATTGGGTCAGCTGGATCATATGGTCCAAGTGGCAGAGGAGCTTGCACAGCAGCCTGAACCTGTTGCAGAGCCTCATCTTGTTCCAGTCCTCACTGAAAGCTGGAAGCTTTCCTGGTCACTCGGTAAATGGGCTGGAGTAGCACACCTAAATGAGGAATATGTTGTTGCCAAAATCCAAAGAGGCCAACTAAGCATTGTGCCTTTTTTTTTTTGGTCATAGGAGGGGCAAAATGCAACAGCTTATCCTTCACCTTAGAAGGAATATCTCGACAGGCCTCACACCACTGGACACCTTGAAATTTTACTGAGGTAGAAGACCCCTGTATTTTTGTTGGATTTATCTCCCATCCTCTGCCATGCAAATACCTTACCAACAAATCTAGAGTAGTTGCTACTTCTTGCTCATTAGGTCCAATCAACATGATATCATCAATATAATGGACCAGTGTGATGTCTTGTGGGAGGGAGAAATGATCAAGATCCCTGCGGACAATATTATGACATAGGGCTGGAGAGTTGATATAACCCTGAGGTAGCACAGTGAATATAAGCTGCTGGCCTTATAGCTGAATGCAAATTGTTTCTGGTGGTCCTTCCTGACAGCAACTGAGAAAAAAGCATTTGCCAGATCAATAGCTGCATGCCAAGTACCAGGGGATGTGTTGATTTGCTCAAGCAATGATGCCACATCTGGAACAGCAGCTGCAATTGAAGTCATCACCTGGTTAAGCTTATGATAATCCATAGTCATCCTCCAAGACCCATCTGTTTTCTGCACAGGCCAAATAGGAGATTTGAATGGGGATGTGGTGAGAATAACCACCCCTGCATCCTTCAAGTCCTTAAGAGTGGCATTAATCTCTGCAATCCCTCCAGGAATCCAGTATTGCTTCTGGTTCACTATTTTGCTAGGCAGAGGCAGTTCTAGTGGCTTCCACTTGGCCTTTCCCACCATAATAGCCCTCACTCCAGGAGTCAGGGAACCAACATGAGGATTCTGCCAGTTGCTGAGTATGTCTATTCCAATTATGCATTCTGGCTCTGGGGAAATAACCACAGAATGGGTCCGGGGACCCACTGGACACACTGTGAGACAGACCTGAGCCAAAACTCCATCAATCACCTGACCTCCATAAGCCCCAACTCTGACTGGTGGACCAGAGTGCTGTTTTGGGTCTCTGGGAATTAATGTCACTTCTGAACCAGTGTCTAATAGTACATGAAATATCTGGTCATTTCCTTTTCCCCAATGCACAGCCACCCTGGTAAAAGGCCATAGGTCCCCCTTGGGAAGGCTAGGAGGAAGATTAACAGTATAAATTTTTGGCAGTGTTAACAGGGTCCTTCCCCAAGGGTACCTGGTCTTCCCTTCATTTAAGGGGCTCTGGATCTGTAAACTGTCTCAAGTCTGGGAATTGATTAAGGGGCTGTGACTCTGTGTTTCTGTAATTCAAGGGAGACTTTTGTTCATGTGACCTAGAATTCTTCCGCCTATATAGTTCAAACAAGAATTTGGTTGACTTCGCATCTATTTTACTACTTGGTACTCCACAATCCACTAGCCAATGCCATGAGTCTCTGCGAGTCATATTGTTTTGATTGCTGCTTTGAGCCTGTTTTCCATTATGGTAGCCAAGCACTTTGGTGAGTCATCAGTCACAGCTGCAGTCAATTGACTGATGATTTAATCAACCAGCCTGTTGGTTGATTAACCAGCCAGAAATATCCTCACAGCAATTGTTAGGCCAGTGTTTGCTTGACCAGACAGCTGGGTACTATCACCTGGCCAAGTTGACACATGAACCTAAACATCACAGGTATCTTCACTGGAGGATGGCCAATGGTGTCTGGAAAACCTCTGTTAGCTGGGAAGGCACGTGGCTGGCATCTGTTCCAAAGTTCTGGTTTCAAAATGGCTTTCTCCCAGGACATTCCTCTCTAGGATGCAGTTCCTCAAAGATATCACTCTCAGTTCCTCTTAGAGTTTTTGTCCTCTCTTAGCTTCTCTGGAGCAAGAGTCTGCTTTCAATGGACATCTTCAAACTGTTCCTCATCTGCAACTACTCTCTCAGCTTCTGTGCATACTTCAAAGTGTCTCTCTTGGCTGTACTAGCTTGCTCCTTCTGTCTGATCTTATATAGTGCTCCAGTAACTTAATTCAGACCCACCCTGAATGGGCAGGCCAACACCTCCATGGAAATTATCGAATCAGAGTCATCACCCACAGTTGGGTGGGGCACATCTCCATGGAAACACTCAAAGAATTACAATCTAATTAACATTGATAGGTCTGTCCACACAAGATTACATCAAAGATTTAATCATTTGAGGGGACATAATACATTCAAACTGTCATGGGTGTCTATGTTGAGGAAAAATAAATCAGTAGGAAAAAAGCAATCACAGACAAAAGCAATTATGTGATACCTTCAGCACTAAACCTATAGTGCTATTGTTTTTAAACACGCAAAAAGGTGTAAGAGGAAAATCCAGGGCTCTGCATTTGATAATGGTATTTTCTTTTAAAACGATTATGACACTATAAAGTGTTCTGAAATGATTTGTATACGGATTTTAAAACTTAGATCATTTCTTTACTTGCACATTGCCAAGTGGCAGGAGGCTCTCTGCACAGCAAAGTTTTCCAGTGGTAACTAGAATACTGCACATGTGCTCCCGTTCCACAAATATAAAAGAAAATAACATTTATTTTAATGCATAGGTAAAGAATGCATTTTAAATATAAAGAAATATTGGTATAATTTTCCATTTATATTTTTAATCCACATATCCATATAAAACTTAATATATGTAAAGTTAAGTCAATATTCAAAATATTTAGGGGTGAATTATGCACAGAAAGAGCTAGAAGCTGTGTGTATGAATTGCAGAAAAATGCTTATATTTTCTTTCAAAATATATACTTCAGAATTACACCTGAAGTGTAAAGGCTCATGAATGTATCTTATTTTCATGGCAAGGATTCTCTTATTTACTTTGTACCACCTGAACATGTAGCATAGAGGTTAGCAAAGAGAAGACAATAGGCAAATATTTGTGATATTATTAATTAAATAGCAATGACAGTAAAATATGCAACTTTTAAGATAAATGGATCCAAACAAAATTAAATGTATTTAAATATTTAAATTAGTATTCTTCATATTGAAACTTTGGGCAGCAAGAGGAGCCCCCAGTTTTGCTGGCATCAGTTCCACTAGGCACTGTAATCCAATCACTCTGAACTTTCCTTAACAATTATAAATTCTGCTTAAAACTGCTGGGACTGAGTTCAATTCAATGAATAATAAATAATATATTGACTTAGTCTCATTGTGTAAGTAACATCCCTATCAGTATTTTCTATTCCAATTTTATTAAAACATAGCAGAGCAGGAGAGAGTTGGAGTGATTCACGGAGGGGATAAAGAGGAGGAAAAGAAGAAAACAGTAACACCAAACACAAGTTAATACTGTCTTCTCTTACACTGGAGAGGAAAAGCAGAGTTTCTGGTAAGGATACAGTCATGTTTCAGGTGCAGGCAAGTGTGGGTGGGAACCTGAGAAGAAGACCATGGCAGTAATCATTCTGTTTTATAACCAGGCCATCTTTGTTCAGTTTTAGTTTAAAATGTAGGGAAGCAATGGCACTAGAGAAAACCCCTTGGTATGTAAACCTTGACATAAAAATAGAGCACTTGTCATTTCAAATAGGTAATTGCCTTGAGATGGCTCTAGGAAAGCAAAATATCTTCCATGATTCTTAGAAATTCCAGTTACATTTCTGTAATTGATTTCTAGTTTAATTCAGCTATTCTCAGACAACATAGTCATTATGATTTTAACAACTGCATCATGTTGATTTTTGGCTTAGTAAATGGACTATTTTGATATATGCCAAAAATATACTTGAAAATAATTATGCACCCAGAGAGCAATAATCAGTGTGTCCTATTTAAGACGTTAGCCCATTGTGTTATTCAAGTGTTATGTATAATAACTGGATTTAATTCATATCTCCAACTATGATATTGGAATTTTAAAAACTCTCCTTTGTGATATGTCATTTCTTGCAGTATGTTTGCAGTCATGTCATAAGTGCATACAAATTTGTAATTGTTAAATCTTTGTATTAAATCAACTTCCTTATCGTGAAGAAAAATCTTTATGTGGAGCCATACTTCCTAAATCTGGTCTACATTATCTTACTAGAATTCAGCCATATAGCTTTAATGACTGTTTTTTCTTTGGGAGGGCTTGTTTTGCATTATACACTTTGCCATCCTGTTTAAAATTTTATTTTTGATTTATATTTTTCTGCTTATTTTAAGTATTATTACTTATACTTGGGTATTTTAGTTTTTCATTCCATTGAAAAATTTTGTGTTATAATTGGGTCATTCAGTTCACTTAAATTTAATGTCATTAATAGCACATGTTGAATTACTGTCTACTCTCATGCTTTTGGTTTACTATTTGTCACACCTTTTCTGTGTCCAATATTTCTTCTATTGAGTTAATAAAGTATATTTTTCCTTTTTACCATCTAGTAGATTTTCAGTTATAAAATCTTAACTGAATAATTTTAGATATTATCCTAGAGATTTCAAAATTGATCTTCAACTTATTACATTCTATCTTGTTTCTATCATTAGTTGACAGATCACTCATATGAACAATTATCCAAATTAATATCTGGATATTGTTCCACATGGTCCTGGATTTATTTTAAAGGTGATTGTTTTTAAATATGTATTTAGATGACTCATATAAAAATAAATTTCATGATTGCTATGTCACTGTCACAGTTCTGAGTACGTAAGAGTAATTTTGTTTCATTCTATTCAAACTTACCCACAGAGGGCTTCCCCTCCCTCAACACCCTCATGCAGAGGATGGCAAAAAATTGTGGTTAATCTGGCTGCCTCCAGAGCCAAACAGCCTATGTTTCTAGGCAAGATCTATAACTTAAATGTTTTGTGCACTTTAGCAAGTTATATTTTCTTGATTTCCTGAACCCACATATTTACCCTTTCATTGTCCTTCATTCCTTGCTGCATCTAGTGTATCCATCTGGAAGGATTTCCCTCAGCCTGAAAACCATCTGTTAACATTTTTTGTACCATCCATTTGATGGCCTTGAACTTTCTCTGCTTTAGTTTGTCTGAATATATATTTCTTTGCTCTTTGTTTAATACTTCCATAAGTATCCATTTCTTTGATGTCAGACACTGATTATTATGCATACTCAGTGTCCATATAAATCAAATCATATGGTATGTATTCTTTTGTAGTTGGCTTTTTTTATCTATGTATATATAATTTTTGTCTGGGGGTGATTTTTTTTTGCTAGGAGTGTTCCACCAGATTTATTGCCCCTATTGTAGATATTCATTCTCCTAATATTTGACATTGTGTTTATTACCATGTTTTAGCTATTGTGAAAAATATATTTCCTTTAAAATTGCTATACTTGAGTTGGTAGACCTAGACACTCATTCTTGAGCATGTAGGAGATAAATTGCTGGATCAAAAATAGATGTATGTGACAAGTGGATAGTGAGAAGCAGAAGAGCAAGCACCAAGACCCAGTCCTTCCAGCATAACAACAATTATGCAGGTAGAACCTGTCTGAAACAGCTATTTTGAATCTCCACAAACAAGAGGAATACTCTACAGCATCCAGAGAACAGCAGGAGTAAGAGTCTGACAAATTACAGTAAAGAACAGAAAATTGCTCTCATCTCAAGGTGGTTACTGATCCCACTCTTGCTGCACTCCACAAAGTTTCCAACCCTTGACAAGCTTGCTGGTGACATAAAGGGGTGTGAACATCTTTGCCGAGACCAAGTGAGGTCACATCTAAGCACTGATCACAGGTTTTGATTAATGGCTTTTGATTGCTGGGGCCCCACTCTAAATGTGGCCATTGATTCAAACCACCCTACAGAGACAGTGGTGGCAGCCATTTTTTCAAACCATCCTGAGTGGTAGAGGTGAACTGAAGACACTAGCCTTCCACAAGTCTGCAAGAGACAGTTAGATGAAGGAGAGCATTTTGGGGGCAAGCCAAGAGAGCTCAGCTTTGAAAACCTGTGAAGAAAGGTCTTGGTGATTTACCTGGTCCTCTACCCAGGGCATTTTTGAGTGAGTCAGTACAGTTGACATGGTTGACTGACCCTGATTCAGCAGAAGAGACAGACTTGTGAAAGCCCTGTTCATCACATCCCTCAACTCAGAATTTGCCCTTCAGACAATAGCAGTTTGTGACAATAAAAGACATGTAATAATTATAAAGGCAGTGATAGAGGAGCAATGGCTTGTGGGCTTCAAACACCCATGAGCAGGGTTTCTGTCTCCTGGGAAATAGGGGACAAACTCCTGAAAATAGGGAAACTCAAAAGCAACTAAGAAGAAAAAGCACAGGACCAGACACAGACACAGAATAATGAGGGGAAACATGCACACTGCATTCATTTTCTGTAGGCATCCCTGATAAGGGGAAGGATGCTCAATAAAATCTCTCTCTTATCACCAGCTGGTTACAAAACCAAGAAACATACATCTTCAGGGACTAAATACCAGAATTAACATATTAAAATGCATAGTGTGCAATGAGTGCAAGACAAACAAATAAGAAATGATGGCCCATCCAAAGGAAAAGAATAAAGATTCAGCAACCAACAATAAAGAATGCCAGAATGTGGACATGCCAAATAAATCCTTTTAAAATGATCTTAAAATGCTCAAGATGATGGAAAATACAGAGAAAGAACTAAAGGATATAAGGGAAACAATGAATGAGCAAATGAGAACCTTAGTAAAGAGAGAAATTTTAAAAGGAATCAACAGAACTACTGGAGTTGAAGAACATATAACAAAAATAAGAAGTGTCCACAAAGGTTTCAAGGGCAGATTGGTGCTGGACAAAGAAAGAATCTGAACACAATGACAAGACAATTGAAATGAATAGGGTTGAGCAACAAATATAAGAATTATGAAAAGTGAAAATAATTTAAGAGATCTTCAAATGTACCAATGTATGCATTACAGGAGTTCCAAAATGGGAGGAAAGAAAGGGGAAGAAGGAATAGTCAAAAAATGACAGAGAAATTCCCAAGCTTAATAAAAAATATGTATATACACACCCAGTGAGCTCAGAAACACCAAACATCAGAAGCATTAAGAAAAATAAACCATTGCATATATTGATCACATTACTGAACACAAAGGACAAGGAGAGACTTCTGAAAGCTCTGAGAAAAAAGCAATGGGTTATGTACAAGCAAGTCCCAGTAAGGTTGAGTGCTGATTTCTCATCAGAAATAATGAAAGAAAGAAGACAGTGGATTGAAATATTTATTGTGCTTTAAGAAAACAGTTGCCAGCCAAGAATTATGTATCAGGTGAAACTTTCTTTCAAAAATGAAGAAGAGAGACTTCAAGGCCAACATGACAACAGGAACAGCAAATGAACTGCTGAGTACTGGCCCCACAGAGCCATGGTCTATCCAGGAGAACCTGTGTTTGGCATCTTCTGTCATGAGGAGTGGAGATCAAAATTGGGTATCAGTTAACAGAGCAATCAAGCCTTTTGCAGAACCTGGCCACCCTTCAGACTGGTTCTCTCAAAAACATTGTGTGTCTCAATACTCAGAACTTCAAGAGACCACTGAGACCCCAAAATGGAAATGCAGTGAAAAAGAGGAAGCTGTGGAAACTGTTGAAGATGACATTGTTCAGAAACTGATGGCAGAACACATAGAGGAATTAAAGAAATTAATAAAGGAAACCCAGGAAAAATATAGATGAATGAAAAGAGATGCAGAAATAATTCAAGCTGAGCACATGGATAACAGACTGGATGAGCTTTGCAATGACATTGCAATGAAAAATAAATTGGAGGAAGAGGGGCTGAAGTAAAGAGGAAGGCTACAGTTGCTGCATATCAGGCCCTTCAAGCAGTAAAAACACCCCCTTGGAGGTTACAGACTGTGATGGTTCACTCTCCTGTAGATTCTGCCTCCCCAGGAGGTGATTATCCACTTGGGGACTTGACTCCAACCACTATAGAAGAGGCCACCTCTGGGGAAACCCCTGGGACTTTGCTGAGTACCCCAATCACCTCATTTCCTGGGATTCTTGACACCCTTCCCCCAGGCTCTCCTCTCTTAGAAGCCCCCATGACCTCAGTAACAGATGATTCACCCCAGAAAAGTATGCTTGGACAGAAATGAATTCCACAAATACAATAAATGGTGTCCCAGAAGGAGAAGAGAAAAATAAAGTACTAGGAGGAGAATTTGAGGATAAAATTGGGTAACTCCTCCCACCTTACAAAAGACATAAATATACAAAGAAGAAGCCCAACAAACTCCAAATAGAATAAATCCAAATATAACCACTCTGAGGTATATACTAATCAGATTGTCAAATGTTGACGAGAAGGAAGAAGTCCTGAAAGCAAGACAGAAACAATTCACCACATAAAAGGGAAACCATGTAAAACTAAGTACTGCTACTGAACAAGCACCATGGAGATGAGAAGGCAGAGGTATGAAATATTTGAAATTCTGAAAGAGCAAAAATTGCCAGCAAAGAATACATTATCCAGCAAAGCTGTACTTTAAAAGTGAGGGAGAGTTTAAAATTTTCACAGAAAAACACATGTTGATAAAATTTGTTGACAAGAGTCCTGCCCTGCAAGAAATACTAAATGGAGTTCTGCTCACTGAGAAAAAAGTCAGGAGAGAAAGATCTGGAGAAAGGTACACAACATAAGAGTATTAGAAAACATAAAGGAAAAAAAGAGAGAGGAGGGAAAAACAGAACTAAAAAAAGGATAATGTGGTTAGTTCAAGAACTGCCTTCACAGTAATAGATTTGAATGGGAGTAGATTAAACTCTCCAATTAAAAGATATGGAATGACTAAATGGATTAAAAAGTATGATCCATTGATGTGCTGTTTACAAGAGACTCATCCTTGACCTAGTGGCACAAAGAGATTGAAAGTGAAAGGATGGAAGAAATATTCCACAGACACTGTGACCAAAGAAAACAGGGGTAGCCATAGAAACATCTGATGAAATAGGTTTTAAATGCAAAATCAATAGGCTAAATGAATTACACTTAATATATATGTGTATGTATATATATATATATATATATATATATATATATATATATATATATATGTATGTATGTATATATATACACACACACATATAAAAAATAAATGATTGCATTCAAAATAACAGTATATGTATTTTCTCTAGTGCCCATGGAATGTTCTCCAGGAAGGATCAAAATTTGGGGCACAAAACAAGTCTCAATTTAAAATGACTGAAATCATTCAAACCACATTCTCTTACCATAATAGAATGCAGCTTGAAATCAATAACCATCAAAGAACAAGAACTTTCAAAAATATATAGAGGTAAGGTATAAATCTCCCATGCAACATGGGACATGACTCCTAGGGATAAGTCTGGATCTGACATAAAGGATGAAGCAAAAAATGAAAACACTGGATATACATGAGGTAGAAATTGAAAGTTCAAAAAAAAAAACTGGCAGAACCTATGGAAATGACAGGCACAGCACAAGAGATGAAAGATAAAATGAAGACATATAAAAGCAGATCTCAAGAAGCAGAAGAAAACATTCAGGAACTGGAGAACCAGAGACCTGAAAACCTACACACCAAAGAAGAGATAGAGAAAATGGAAAAATATGAGCAACATCTCTGGGAATTGAATGACAACACAAAATGCAGGAATGTACATGTCATGGGTGTCCCAGAAGAAGAAGAGAAGGGAAGAGGGGCAGAAGCAATAATAGAGGAAATAATGAAAATTTCACATCTCTTATGAAAGACATAAAATTATGGATCCAAGACGTGCATCATACCCCAAAGAGAATAGATCTGAATAAGCCTAGGTCAAGACACTTAATAATCAGATTATGAAATGACAAAGATGAAGAGAGAATCCTGGAAACACTAAAAAAAAAAGTGATACATCACATACAAAGGAAGCTTGATAAGACTGTGTGTGGATTTCTCAATAGAAACCATGGAGGCAAGAAAGAAGTGGGGTGATATATTTAAGATACTGAAAGAGAAAAACTACCAAGTAAGAATCCTGTGTCTGGCAAAGCTGCCCTTCAAATATGAGGGATCATGGGATTAAAAAAGCTTTCTTGACCCAAAAGGGGAAGATAAATGAAACAAAGTAAAGTTTCCAGGGCTAAAATATATCAAATGGTGTCAAGAGGTCATACTGGAGATTATTCTTATGCATTATAGAGATATGTCTTTATAGTTTTTAGTGTATTAGAATAGCTGGAGGAAAATACCTGAAACTGTTGAACTACAACCCAGTAGCCTTGTTTCTTGAAGAAAATTGTATAATTTTATAGCTTATATAGTGTGATTGCATGATTGTAGAAATCCTTGTGGCTCACCCTTCCTTTATACACTGTATGAACAGATGAATAGAAAAATGGGAACCAAAAGTAAATGAATAATGGGCAAGTATGGGGGCATGGGTTGTTTTGGATGCTCTTTTTACTTTTATTTTTATTCTTATTTTAATTTTAATTTTTACTACTTTTTGGAGTAATTAAAATGTTCAAAAATTGATGCTGGTGATGAATATTCAACTCTATGATGCTACTGTGTACAACTGATTGTACACTTTGGATGATATTATGGTATGTGATTATACCTTAATAAAATTGCAAGTAAAAATATATATTGGGGGTTAAACAACACACTCTAAAAAAGTGTAAAAAGGGTAAAAAAAGAAATTGCAAAAGAAATCAGTAAATAACTGGAAAAATGCAAATAGGAACACAACATATGAAACTTATGGGATGCAGTGAAGGAGGTCCTGAATAGGATTTTTGTAACTCCAAATGCATAAATAAAAAAGGACATTGGAGCTAAAACCAAAGGTCTAACTAAACAAAAGAATAAACTAGGGAATGAAGAGCAATTTAACACTAATACAAGTAGAAGAAAAGAAATAACAAAGATAGAAGCAGAAATAAATGATCTGGAGAACAAAAAACAATAGAGGGAATAAATAAAACCAAAAGTTGGTTTTTTGATGTCAATAAGATTGACAAACTCTTACTAGACTGTCAAAGACAAAAGAAAGAAGATCCAAATAAACAAAATCAGAAATGATAGAGCAGTCATTATTATGGATCTCAAAGAAATTCTAAAAAATCATAAGGGGATATTATGAACAACTGTATGCCCATAATTTAGACAACTTAGAAGAAATGGACAATTTCCTGGAAACAAACCTAGACTGACCTGAGAAGAAATAGGAGACCTCAATAAACAAATCACCAGGGATCCAATCAGTCATCAATCATCTTCTTACAAATATAAACCAAGGGTCAGATGTGTTTACAGGGGAATTTTACAAAACACACAAAAAAGAACTGGCACCATTCATGCTCAAATTCTTTCAAAATATTGAAGAAAGTTTGGTACCTAATTAATTTTATGAAGCTAACATCACTCTTTCACCAAAAAGCAGATAAAGATACTACAAGAAAAGAAAATTACTGGCCAAGCTCCCTAATGAATATAGATGTAAAAATTCTCAACAAAATATTGCAAGTTGAATCCAAAGGCACATTAAAGAAATTATACACAACCAAGTAGGGCTCATTCCAGATACACAAAGGTGGTTCAACATAAGAAAATCAGTCAAAGAAATACAACACATAAACAAAATGAAAGGGAGAAAACAAATGATAAGTTGATAGATGCTGCCAAAGCATTTGACAAAATTCAGCATCCCTTTTTGATAAAAAAACTATTCAAAATATCAGAATTGAAGGAAACTTCTTCAACATGATAAAGGGCATATGTGAAAAACCCAAAGGCAACATGGTCCTCAATGGTGAGTGAGTGAAATCCTTCCCTTAATATTGGGAATGAGATAAAGACGCACAATGTCACCACTACTATTCAACATTGTGCTAGAAGTTCCAGACAGAACAATCCAGCAAGTAAAAGAAATAAATGTATCCAAATTGGAGAGGAGAAAGTAAAACTTTAATTTTGGATGATATAAATGTATATTTGGAGAATTCTGAGAAATTGACAACATAGATGCTTGAGCTAATAAATTCAGCAAAATGTGAGGGATACAAGATTAATGTGCAAAAAATCAGTAATGTTCCTTTATACTAGTAATGATCTAACTGAATAGACAATCAACAGAAAAATTCCATTCACAGAAGAATCAAGTACCTAGGAAGAAATTTAACCAAGGATGTAAAGAACCTTTACACAGAAAATTACAAAACTTTATTAAAAGAGATCAAAGAGGGTCTACATAGGTGGGAAGATATCCCGTGTTCATGGATAGGAAGGCTAAACATCATTAAGATGTCAATTCTACACAAATTGATTTACTGATTCAATATAATCCAATAAAAATTCAAACAACCTACTTTGCAGACTTGGAAAACTAGTTATCAAATTTATATGGAAGAGAGAGAGAACCTGAATTGCAAAAAAAAAAAAAAAAAAAAAAAAAAATCTAAAAAAAAGAATGAAGTTGGAGGACTTATATTTCCTGACTTGAAAGCCACAGTACTCAAAAGAGCATGGAACTGGCACAAAGATAGACATATTGATAGTGGAATAAAATCTTGAAATAAGAAACAGACACCCAGGTTTTTGGTCAATTGATTTTTTGACAATGATCCCAAATCCATTGAACTATGATACAGTAGTCTCTTCCACAAATGAGGCTGGGAGAACTGGATATACATACCCAAAAGAATGGAAGATAACCCCTACCTCACACCCTATGCAACAATTAATTCAAGTTGTATCAAAGACCTAAATATAAGAGCTAGTACAATAAAACCCCTAGAAGATAATATAGGGAAACATCTTCAATATAATTATTATAAGAGGTAGCTAATTAGACCTTAAACCCAAAGCACAAGAAAGAAAAGAAAAAAAAATAAATAGGAACTCCTCAAAATCAAAAGCTTCTGCTCTCAAAGGATTTTGTAAAAAAGGCAATGAGGCAGACAACTCAATGGGAGAAAAGTTTTGGTAATCATATATCTGAGAAGAGACTGATATCCACCATACATAAAGAAATCCTACAACTCAACAACAAGTGTACAAACATCCCAATTGTGAAAGGAACAGTGATATGAAAATATATTTTTCCAAAGATGAAACACAAATGGCTAAAATTCACATGAAAAAATAATCATCTTAATAGCAATTAGGGAAATGCAAATCAAAACCACAATGAGGTACCATCTCACATGAATAAGAATGGCTGCCATTAAACAAACAGGGGACTACAAATGATGGAAAGGATGTGAAGTTGGAACACTTATCCACTTCTGGTGGGAATGTATAATTTTACAGATGCTGTGGAAGGCAGTTTGGCAGTTCTTCAGAAAACTAAATGTTAAGTTACCCTATGATCCTTCAATTCCAGTACTCTGTATATACCTAGCAGATCTGAAAGAAGTGACACAAACAGACATTTTTACACTGATGTTTTAGTGGCCTTTTCACTGTTGAAAAAGATGGAAACAATCCAAGTTCTTCAACAGGTGAGTGGATAAATAAAAGGTTTATACATATGATGGAATATTATACAGAAGTAAGAAGGAATTAAGTCCTGAAATATGTGACAAAATGGATGAAGCCTGACAACATAATGCTGACACAAAAGGAGAGATATTGCATATTATCACTAATATGAACTTTTTGTATAATGTAAAATCAGTGTCTTAAAATGTAGAATACAGAGGACCCAGATATAGACAGAAGCTAGAGAAGGGGAATGATTACCTGATATATACAGGCCTGTTAATGAGGTTGAACTTAAAGGAATGGGAAAGGACAGGGGTGACAAAATCTCATTAATGGGATTAAAAGTATCAGTGCTGTATTGAAGGTGAACATGATTGAAAGGGGTTGTTTAATGCCATGTATCCCACAGATAAGCACTACAAACATAAATAAGTGATTGCATGATGTGATTACAAGTTATGACACTGGTACAGAGTTAACAACATAGTGGTATATGGGGAAAACTAGCCATGGCATACCATGTACTATATTTAATAGGAATACCTTACTAGAACCACATTAATAATAAGAATAAATAATTAGGGCATAATAAGAGCTTTGGGATGTTTTTGGTAATGATAATTTTTTAAAAGTGAGAGTGATGATTGAACAACAAAGTGAAAATAATGTGAGACATTGCTTATCTTGGACAGAATATATTCTGTGTGAAATTAGGAATCCCCTATTTAATAAGTCAGACCTTTGATCTTGAGGCTTGCTGTTGTGAAACTTATGGCTGTAATGTGAAGGCTAATTCTACGTATAATTATTTCTAACAGTCACTTCCAGAGAGCCTCTTTTATTGCTTATGTGTGGCCTTTCTCTCTCTAAGCTCAACTCGGCAAAGAAATTCATTACTCACCCTGCTACATGGGACATGACTCCCAGGGGAGTGAATCTTCCTGGCAACATGGGATATGACTCCCAGGAGGGAGGCTGGCCCAGACATCAAGAGACTGAGACTGCCTTCTTGCCCAAATGGGGGGACAGAAAGTTTACAGAATAAGGGTTTAGTGGCTAAGATATTTAAAATAGAGTCAATAGTTTGTTCCTAGAGGTTATTATGGTGCAAGCATCAGCTAAATATTTCAAATGACCACAGTATGCCAAGCCCAAATTAACATTACTCCCCAAAATTCTAATGAGTACACAGGTCCTTATCTGAGACTCTTTAAAATTTCTCTCACAAGGTTTATTTCTCAGAAATTTAAATCCTCCAGAGTATTCCTATGCCAGATATGTCCCCACACCCATAGTTAACAGCATCTTCAGAAACATCAACCTGATGCACCCCCTTCCCCATACTATTGACACCCATTTACAATATGAAAAAATTAGGGTGGTCAGTGCCCACATATCCCTGAAGATGGAAATAGTGGTCCAATGAGAGGGAGAGGTAGCAACAGACAAGATAGGATTTAACAATTGACCATGAATACTGGATCATATAAATATATTTTTTAGTCTCTAGTGTATTAGGACAGCTAAAAGGAAATAGCTGAAGTTGTAGAATAGCAGGCCCATATAATTCTTTGAAATTTGCTCTTTAAATCTCTGTTTAATTTTACTTCAAAAGTTATCATTTTCTAGTATATGTATTATATTTCACAATAAAAAAATGCAAAGAAAAAACAAAATCAGTTGGCCAAAAAAATTGACTCAAGTATATGCTGTCTGGAAGAGACTCACCTTAAATTTAAAGATAAAGGTAGGTTGAAAGTGAAGGGATAAAAACATATAACATCAAGTATTAGCTAAAAGAGATCCAGGGTTGTTACAGTAATACCATAAAAATTAGACATTAGGGTCTTTGTCTGGGTAGTGCCATAATGCTGGTGTACCACTGGGAGCTCCAGGATCACCGTGGATGTGGACCAGATGTGACCTTCTGCCTGAAATATCTCAATTTATTTAGAAGTATCAGTGCACACTTGAGGTTGCATTTTCTGTAAAGGAAGCACTGGTATGTACCGGAAGCACTTTGGAGGGTATAACCACAGAACCACAGAAGAGCCAGAACCACAGAAGAGTGTGAAATAAACCAAACAGGTGGATGGTGAAGACCCTGAGATGATCTTTGTTGGGGTGGAACATGTAAATGAAGATGCTGAGGTGATATTTTTGGACTGACTTCAAATTCAAAACCAGTTGTTTCAAATATTTTTAAGTCACCACAGGTCTAATTCAAGGAGAAAATAGTATGGTCACCTCTGACAAGTTACTTGTCATGCATTGCAGACTGTAAGTCCTGTGATCCTTACATCGAGAGTGGCCATCTTGTCAGTTTCTCAATTTGAATCAAGAGCAACAGGTAGTCCCATTATTATTGAGACTTTGTCTGAACCTGATTATAAAATTAATTCACCACAAGTCATGCCTAATAACTTCAGAGCTATTTTCTCCTGTGAGCTCAGTGCAGCATCCAGGAAGAGCAGCACTTTCTGTATAATTTATAGATGAAAATCTCATATATTGAAGTTACTTTCCACTTCTGAAGTAAATATCATTAACCCCAAAAGGCCTAAACTCAGTGGTGGACATTCTTTAGCTTTGTCCCCCTTGGGTATGTCTCATACAAAAACAATCAGCAAAACATACCCTCCAAAGATTGTCATACCTTGTTAAACCATGTTCAGAATGGAGCACTTTTTACAATGTTTTGCAAAGGACAATTTCAAGCCTGTAAATGCAGTCAGAGAAAATGGAGGACTGAAAAAATAGATTTTTCAAATATAGCAGGTCAAGAAACTGCTGATTCCAAGAAAGGAAGCATGATTGTGTTACTTCATGGCTTTTACTATGGACAACATGAAGAAAATGGGCAGCTAGAACAGAAGACTGACACAAACCTTAAATACTTCTGCTGCTTTAAAGTTTTAAAAAAATTAATTTTATGAACCACATGAAGCAAAGGGGTGACAGCTGGGAAAGGCACAGCACCTGCCAACATGGCCATTGGCAATTCCCCTCTCCTTTCCAGCTACAGTGCCATATTGAAAGTGTGCACACCCTCAGGAACACTCCACTCTCTGTAAAATCTGTGAATTGTCATTTGAAACAGACCAGGTTCTCTTACAACACATGAAAGACAGTCACAAACTTGGTGAAAAACCTTACATTTGACAGGCTTGCAATTATAGATCATCAGCCTTTGCTTTTGTGGAAACACATTTTAGAAAATGCCATGAAATTCTAAAAATTTGCTTTGTCCTTTTTTTCTAAAACTTTAAAAAATGACCTCACCATATGTTTGTCATTATAGAGGATACTGAGAAAAGAATGTTCACCAGTGTTCTAAATGCTGTCTATGGTTTTTAACTTTCAAGGGGAAACTGTAGCACAAGACCTAGTATCATCAAATGTTTAAGAGGCCTAAGCAACTGGAAGCATTGTCTTCTGAAACAAAAGTTGATATTCAAGTGTCTCTGAGACCTCTTCAACAAGGATAAGTGGAAGTAGAATCCATTACTATGAACATGTGTGACTTGGAACTATCCCCCTCTAAAAATAGAATTCAAAAACCCCTCATTAATTCTAGTTTTGGTAAATTTTCTAAAGCAGATATTTTAATCCAAAAGAAACCCCCCCCCCACAGAAACAAAATGTTCAAACCATGTATTTGTCAATAGCACCAAAAAGAGTGACATAAATGGATCGTTCATGAATTCTTTTAACTCATGATGTACAATATGGTTTGCTTTGAAATATGAGATGTTACTTTAAGATATATTCATTAGCTTTCATGTAATCATCTAGTTTAACTTATAAAAGGTGTTTGTGTGTGTGCAAGTGGGAAAGCAGGAGGTAAGAAAAGGGAATACATTTTTAATATTTTGTTATTTATTCTAAGTTTGGAAGTTTATCCATCTGTATATAGAATGTCTAAGGTTTTTGAAGTACTTAATTTCATTTTCATCTTTTTCCATGCATTGAAGATTTCAATATTAACTCTTTTCCAACTGAAATGGCTTTATGGGATGAGACCTGAACCTGTTCACTGCTGAATTCTTAATAACAGATGGAGCAAAGTAAAATCCACAAATATGTGGAAATTAAAAACATACTCTTAGTCAGTGAGTTAAAGAGTGTATTAGCCAGCATTCTCTAGGGAAACAGAAACAATAGGAGGTATCTGAAAATATTAGAAGATTTTGTAAAAGTGTCTCACACAGTTGTGGGGATGCACATGTCCAAATTCCATAAGGCAGGCTGCAGGCTGACAACTACAATGACAGTTTTCAATGAATTCCCCAGGAGAAGTTGGCTGGCTGAAGTAGAGATGAAAATTCTCCCTTCTGATTGCTGAAGACATCATTTCTCTTTTTAAGGTCTTCTGCTGATTGGATGAAAATATCTCCCTTTGCCAAGGAGACCCTCCTTAGTTTTTTGGAAATATAATCTACCTAAATGCAATCAACTTGATTTAAGTCCATGAAATGTCCTCACAGTAACTGGCTTGTGTTTGCTTGACCAGACCACTGGGGACCAATATCTGGCCAAGTTGACATATGAAACCTAATGATCAAAGTCCACCCCTTGTCAACTATGTATCAACTTAAACCATACTTGATCTCTAAATAAAAAACAACAGACATATTTTTGCCTAACAATACTCAACTGTCCTGTGTACAACAGGGAATGCACCATATCTCTCCAGAATAGGGTGCACATCCTTGAGTAATATACATTCTTAAACTTGATATCCTACAATTCAAACCCTATGAAATGAACAGTACAACTTGTGCCAGATAAGGGGATAAGATAGAGAAGAAAACAAAGATATTTGCTTTATATACATATACAAATGTACTCATAACAAAACAAGGAAGAAATATTCATATCATTACAACTCACATTTCTGTAACTGTTCACGTTTGTGGTTCGTATTTATCACTACATTCTTCCACTACACATTCCATGTCCCTTTTACCCTCAGCAATCACCTCAATAGGCTGTTGTTCTATGCCTGGTAGGGTGAAACAAATCTTCATTCCTGAACTTTCTGGGCCAATGGTAACCCTGCCTAGATTGGGTTGTTGCAGCTTTTCATTGATGTAATCACAGGGCATGGTGGTACTAAGAGATGCCCTAGGGGATCAACTGTATTCCAGGCAAACCCTTTTTTACCTCAATTGTGTAGCTGCAGTGCTATTTCTCCTTGAGAGTCAGAATCAATCACCCAATCCAATACAGCAATCCCCTTCTTTGCTTGCTGATTCAGAGTCATAGAAGCCCAAAGTGGGTACATGGCCATCTTAACTTCCAGTTCAATGTAATCATTGTTTCCTTGTGGAAGCCCTCCTCCTTTTGGAACTAAGACTTGTAGACTAGCAGAGCAGAATGCAAAAGGTTTCTACTGGATCCCTAGGGGTAATAATGAGTGAAGCCATTCCCATTTTCACCCCTTGATTCCTGGACTTATGAATCCCAGTATGGGTGATACAGCTCCTAATATTGGATGTTTATTTAGAACATACAATAGCTTCCTGGAGATAATTGCCCCAGCCATGCAAGGTATTTTCACCTACTTTGTGCCATAATTGAGGCTTAATCATGATTATGAGGCTTAATCATTACATCAATACAGCTGCTTCAGCATGATGAGGAATGTTGTAGGACAAGAGAATTCCATGAGTGTATGCCCATTCCCACACTACATTTGCTATGTACCTTGATCAGAAGCAATGTCTTGTGGGATATGAAAGTGATGGATAAGGCATTCTATAAGAGTGAGGATGGCAGTACAGGGAAGGCAAACCCACATCTGGAGTATGTGCCTATTCCAATTAGAAGTTGTTGCTACACCTTCCATGATGGAAGTGATGCAGTGTAATCAGCATGTCAACAGGTAGCATGATGTTCACCTTGGGGAATTGTGCCATATTTGGGACTTAGTGTGTGTCTCCCTGCTGGCAGATTGGGCACTCAACAATGGCTGCAGTCAAGTCAACTTTGGTGAGTGGAAATCCAGTTTGCTGAGCCCATGTAAAACCTGCATCTGTACCACCATGATCATCGTTTTATGAACCCATTGAGTAGTGGCAGGATGGGCTGAGGAAAGAGGCTGACTGATATCCATAAAATGTATCATATCCACTTGATTATTGAAATCTTCCTCTGCTGAAATCACCTTCTGGTGAGCATTCTCATGGGATGCAAATATCTTCATGTTTTTTTCCCAATCATAAAGGTCTACCCACAGACCTCTTTGTCATCTATTATCAACCATGTTCCTTCCAAGTCCCTGACTATCTAGCAAAACCATTAGCAACAGCCCTTCAATCAGTATGCAAATGTACCTCTGGCCAGTTCTCCTTCTAAGCAAAATGAACAACAAGGTGCATTGCTCAAAGTTCTGCCCACTGGGAAGATGTCCTTCAGGGACATCCCAGAAAGTGGTTGCAGTGTTTTAGCTGTCCACTATCAGGTGATACTTGTGTATCATGCAGAACCATCTGTAAATCAGGTCCAAGTTTTCTACTCTTCAGTAAATTGCTTATAACAAACTCTACAAGAGGCTATACTTTTGGGCTGGGAAAGAAAAGATAATGTGGCAGGAGTGGAGGCTATGGGCATATAGGTCATTTCTTCATTTAACTTACTTATTTATGCCTTCAGGACCTGCTGGAGTCCTATCTTGAATACCACTTCCATTTTATGGTGAAGCACTTCGGTGCCTGCCCAACATTATAGCTTGGTTGTCAGACAACAACCAGCTCATGATAGGCAAATCTGGTCTCCTGGTAACTTGGTGGCCCATGGTTAAGCATTCAGTCTCTATGAAGGCAAAGTAACAGGCCAAAAATAATTATCTGTAGAGGATAGAAAGGATTTGCTTCAAAATCCTAAGGGTCTGCACTGTGATTATCCTATAGGGCCCTGTCAAAGTCTTCAGACAGTGTTTTTACTTGCCACTGACACTTCCAACACCATTGGATCTGCTGGATCACATGAGTGAAGAGGCAGAGTGGCTTGCACAGCATGCTGCACCAGTTGTAAATCCTCCTCTTGTTCCAGTTCCCACTCAAGGTAGAAATGTTTCTAGTCAATAAGTAAATGGGCTAAAGTAGCACAACTAAACGAGGAATCTGTTATCTCTCAAATCCAAAGAGGCCAACTAGGCATTGGGCCTGCTTTCAGTAACAGGAGAGGACAGATGTTGCCACTCATCCTTCACACTGACATGCCCACTCCAATGAATACCTAGAAATTTCAGTGAGATGGAAGGCCCTTGTATTTTCTTGGATTTATCTCCCATCCTCTGACCCACAAATGCCTTAGAAATAAGACTAGAGTAGTTGCTACTTCTTGCTCACTAGGTTAAATCAACCAGATATCATTAATATAATGGACCAGGGTTATGTCCTGTAGGAGGGGAGAATGATCAAATTTCCTGCAGATAAGATTATGAGATAGAGTTGGAGAGTTGATATATCCCTGAGGTAGTACAGTGAAGGTATACTGCTGGCTCTGCCAGCTGAAAGCAAACAGTTTCTTCTGGCCCTTTCTAACAGCAATTAAGTAAAAACATTTACAAGACCAATAGCTGAATACCAGGTACCAAGAGCTGCATTTGTAGTCACCACCTGGGTAAGTTTATTATAAACCACTGTCTTTCTCCAAGATTCATCTGTTTTCTGCAAAGGCCAAATAGGAGAGTTGAAAGGGAATGTGGTGAGAATCAATAGCCCTGAATCCTTCAAGTCCTTAAGAATTGCATTAATATATGAATAACCTCCAGGAATCTGTTACTGCTTCTGATTTAGTATTTTGCTAGGTAAGAGCCATTCTAGAAGCTTTCAGTTGGCCTTTCCTACCATGATATCCTTCACTCCATAAGTCAGGGAACCAATATGGGGATTCTGGCAGTGGCTGAGTATGCCTATCCCAAATATCCATTCTAGAACAGGGGAAATAACCACAGAATGAGTCTGGAGACCCTCTGGACCCAATGTGAGATGGACCTGAGATAAAACTCCATCTCCTGATCTCTATAAGCCCCTACTCTGACAGATGGGTAACAGTCACATTGTAACTGGATCCTTCCCCAAGGAGACCCAGCTTTCCCCTCATTCAAGGGGCTATGATTCTGAGAGTAAACTGCCTCAAGTCTGAGAACTGATTAAGGGGCCACAATTCTCTCATTTTGTAGTTCAAATTAGACTTATTCAATTGACCTAGAAATATTCTGCTAATACAGATCAAGTAAGAATTTAGCAGACTATCCATATATTTTCCTTCTAGGTAACCAATGATCTACTAGCCAATACCACATGTCTCTGCAAGTCAGACTATTTGATTGCTGCTTTGAGACTTCTGTCCTTAATAGTGGCCATGACCTCCCTGTCTTTGGAAATTAGGGGCTTCCATGTGGCTTCTGCCAACTTGGGATCTGATCATCCCCATTGTGTTTAATGATTCCAGTTCAGTGATGGAAATTCACAGAGTAATATCTGCCCTTCAGAAAAGTGACTACAGAGCTCTTCAGAGATGATGGAGGTAGTCTCACAACTTTGTTCCTCACAGTTCTGGTGAAAGGTGTGCCCTCTGCACATTCCTGGGGCAGGTGACTAGATCTTACATGATAAATCCATCCTAACATTCCAATCTCTGTAGGCCCTTGGATCCCCTTATCTAAATTATACCATGGCAGTTCTGGCATATTAACCTCATGTAATTTAAGCCACCTTTGGATCCATATTTGAGCCAACCACCCAGATAAAGCCCTTCCTAACCCCTCAAGCTACAATATTGAATCCAGAATCTCTGCTTGGTGGGCCCATATCTACAGATGTTCATTTGAGCATTATCCCACATTCTTAATATCCTTCCCACACATATTCCCCCAATTTCTGTCTATATAAACTGGAAAACTCATGCAGTTATTTTAGAATAAACTGTACCTCTTCATGGGTCACAATTTGTACCTCACTTTTGGGGACTCTTGGGACTTAATCTAGTTATAGGTCTGGAAGAGGTGGTGATGGTTAGTTCCATGTGTCAACTTGGCTACATGATGGCACCCAGTTGTCTGGTCAAGTATGTACTGGCCTGTTCCTGCAAGGATATTTCATGGCTGGTTAATAAACCAGAAGTGTGGTTCATTAAATCATCAATTAATTGCATCTGTGTCTTATTATAATGATCAACTAAGGGAGAGTCTTCTGCAATGAGAGTATCCAATCAGTTGGATTTAATCCAGTCACTTGAATATTTAAAGGGAGAAGAAAGAAATTTCACCTCTTCAGCCAGTCAACCTCTTCTGCAGAGTTCAAGGACTTTCATCAGAGTAGCCAGCTTGCCACCTGCCCTTTGGAATTTGGACACATTTGAGACATTTTTATAGAACCACATAATTACAGCTATCCTCTGTTGGTTCTGTTTTCCTGGAGGACACTGACTAATGCAGAGGGGTAGTGGGAGTGGGTCATGAAAAGAATTAGAAGTGTCTTTCAAGCCAATTAACTCAGGGCATTATGTTGAATATTCAAATGCTGAAACAGGATTAATATCTCCTTTTTCATCAGGGGAGGTGGTAACAGGTATATCAAGCACTGTATGTTTAGCCTCTCCAATGGATGTTGGATGGGAGATTCCTCAAGGCAATCTGGAGGACCAGTTGCTGTCTCCTCGGGGCAGCCTGGAGTTCAGGTAGTTGTTTCCTCAGGGCAGATCATTACAGGTTTATTTAGTTAAGACTCAAAAACTCAGCAGAATTTAGGGTTTCAATGTCCCCACTGCCATTATTATCACCCCATATATCCCCATTCCAATTTTCAGGATCCCATTCCTTTCAAATTAATGCCCTCTCTTTAACAACCAACACCCTGCAATGTTGAGATTTTGGTTTACATAAGTTGATTGTAAAGGTTTCAATAAGGATAGTGGTTATGGTCAAATATTATTGAGAGTGTAATTATTCTCTAGTATGTATAGGAATGTGTTTGAAAGGGGATATGTTGGATCATGCATGTTAATAGAATGAAAGTCTGAAGATTAAAATGGGAGAGTATTACAAAGTGAATCCTTTTTTTGGACAATGGGCTGGGGTTAACAATACAAATATAAAAATATTCTTTCCTGAATTATAATGGATGTACAACATTAAAGAAGATGTTAAAAATAGAAATGAAAATCATCCAACATGGAAGTGACAAAGAAAATTTCACTTTTGGCAGATGACATGATCCTAGATACAGGTAGTCCCAAAAAATATACTGCAAAACTCTGAGGGCTAATGAACAAATTCAGCAAAGTGGCAGGGCACAAAAATGCACCCAAAGAATCTGTACTGTTTCCATACATCAGTAGAGAGAGCACAGAAGAGAATCTCAAGGAAAAACTTCCATTTATAATGACAAATAAAAGAATCAAATTCAAATCAGCTCTGTGCCAAGAAAAACCACACAGAGAACCAGGCACCAATTCTGGTTTTTGACTGGCAACTGGGGGGCTGGGGACTGGCCCTGAAAAGGGGATTTCTTTATTTTTCCATTTTTTTCTCTCATTTGAAGTAGCTCATTTCAGGACGCCTCAGGTATTTTCAATTGTCAGAGCTGACCTAGGCAAGGGTGAATTTAAGATACAGAGGAAAAGGAAGAAGTCAAGTGTTGGAGGTAAATTCCTAATGAGATTATCTTCCCTAAGAAAAGGAGTAGGTGGGGCCCAGCTCAAGCAGTTGCCCTCCCTCAGAGAACTAAATCCTAGGGCCTGGGGAAAAAACAGAAACAGCTTATGCTTGGCTTCTGAAATTGTCAGTCCCTGACAGGGAGAGGGTCTAATAAGAATTAACAGCAACACATTTCTTTATGCCAGTGGGGAGCTGAGGGCTGACAAACATTACATGCTGGGCAGGATATGAAAAGCACAGTATCTAGAGTCCTCACAGGAAAGTCTGACAACTTTCTGGGTCCCATCCTCAGGGAAACATAATACTGATTACACCAGCTGACTGAGATTTGGGAAAATCTGATTGGGGTAATCAAGGAAACCAAATGCTTAGAGAATAAAATTTATGACACACTAGAAAAAAATGAAGACATGGCTCAGTCAAAGGAAAAAACTTACATTTCAAATGAGATACAGGATTGGAACCAATGAATTAAAGATCTTCAAATGAATATGTTAAATCAACTCAAAAATCAAATCCATGAGAAGAGGGAAGATATTGCAAAATAATAGAAGGACATAAAGAAAACACTGGGTGAACATAAGGAAGAGCTTTAAAAAGTTGGAAAAAAATAGGCTGAACTTAAGGGAATGAAACCTATGATATTGAAGAGATGGAAAACACAGTGGAGATATACAACAGCAGATTTGAAAAGGCAGAAGAAAGGATTCAGGACAGGATATCTAAAATACTACACAAAAAAGAACAGATAATGGAAAGAATGGAAAAATATGTGCAGGGTCTCAGGGAATTGAATAACAATATGAAGGACACTAGTGTACATATCATGGGTGTCCCAGAAGGAAAAGAGAAAGGAAAAAAGGCAGAAAAAATGATGGAGGAAACAATCACTGAAAACTGCCAGTTTATTATGAAAGACATAAAATTGCAGACCCAAAAGCACAGCATACCATAAACTGAACAGATCTGAATAGACCTACTCCAATCAGATTATCAAATGTCAAAGGTGAAGACAGAATTCTGAAAGCAGCAAGAGAAATGTGATCCATCACACACAAAGGAAGCTCTATAAGACTACATGCAGATTTCTCAGTAGAAGCCATGTAGGTAAGAAAGCAGTGGTAAGATATATTTAAGATACTGAAAGGGAAAACTTGCCAACCAAGAATTCTATATCTGGAAAAGCTGTCCTTCAAAATGAGGGAGAGTTTAAAATATTTTCAGACAAACATCACTGAGAGAGCTTTTGAACAAGAGACCTGCTCTTCAAGAAATAGTAAAGGGAATACAACAAGCAGATAGGAAAGGACAAGAGTGAGAGCTTTGGATAAGAGAGTAGAAATGAAGATTGTCAGTAGGTGTAAAAGTGAGAGAGGGAAAATAAAATAAAATAAAATAAGATATGACATATAAATTCCAAAAGTTAAAATGGTAGACCATAGATGTTACTTTGAGTGAAATTAGCCAGAAACAAAAGAAGTGTACTTTATGGACTCAGTAATATGAACTAATATGGATGAGAGAAATTTGGGAGTTAAAGTTGAGGACACAGGCCATCATGAGTTAGAAAGAGGTTAGAGATTGTGCATTTGATACTGAAGGAGTACATAATGGTAGACAGGATTTGTTGTATAGATCCGGAAATGGATAGCATAATATTGTGTGAGAGTAGCACAATATTGTAAGTATTGTAAGTACTCTGAGCATGGATGAGTGTATGGTTGGATAGAGGAAAGCTAGGGGCATGTATGACACCAAAAGAAAAGATAGAAGATAAAGACTGGGATTGTAAAACTTAATGAAATCTAGAGTGGTCAATGATAGTGATTAAATGTACAAATATAAGAATGTTTTTAAAAGAGGGAGAACAAATGAATGTCAAAATTTCAAGGTGTTGAAAATTGAATAATACAAGAGAAAATGTATAATCAATGCAGACTAGAGTCTATAGTTAATGGTAACATTGTAAGATGCTTCCATTAATAGTAAATAAGGCACTATACCAAAGCTAAGTGCTTATGAGAAGGATTTATAAGAGAGTGATATGGAATACTTGGAGGTGGTTTTGTTGTCTGTCCTTATTGTATTTTACTTTAGATTTTTCATCTATCTTTTAAATTTTTATTCTACATTTTTCTCCTTTTCCTCTTTCTTTGCAGAAGAAATGTCTTCATATAGGTTATGGAGGTGAATGCATAACTGACTATTGTGGGAATCACTGAATGTTTATTTAGAATGGATTGTTGATGTGTGAACAAAACCATTTAAGAATAAAGGGATTCAAGTGCCAGAGAAAATTTGGAGAGAGGGATGTACCTATTCTCTGTTGGTAGGGAAGTAGAATGGTGCATCCTATCTGGAGAGCATTGTGGTGCTTCCACAGGAAGCTAATTATGGGGTGCTATATGGTCCTGCAACCCTGTTATTGGGTATACACTTGGAAGATCTGAGAGCAGGTACATTAGCGGGCATTGCACATTGGTGACTATCATGGCAGTATTCACAAAATGCAAAGGATGGGGGTGACCTAAGGGTATATCAACTGACAAGTGGAATGGTAAACTAGGTATATACATTCTATGGATTATTGAGTGGTGCCAAGAAAAAATGAAGTTGCAAGATATGCAAGAAGGTGAATGGACCTTGAGGACAGTATGTTGAGTAAAATAAGCCAGAATCAAAAAGATAAACATTATAACACCTCACTAATATGGACTAAGTATAAAGTGCAAACTCTGAGAACTGAATATGAGAGTGTAGGTTACCAGGGAAATCTTATGCTAAAAATTCCTCTAATGTAAGATCTCACAGCAGCCACATGTCTTCATTAGTTCTAATGTTTTTTTCTCTAAATTCTCAGATGAGGTCTTTCGGTATAACCTGGTTAGTCCCAGGAATTTCAGATATCTGTGTGACACCTGAGACTCAGAACCAGATTTCAGCAGCTATGAATGGCAGCATTACTCAATACAGCAAAAATAAAAGAAGCTGAAAAGGAGATCAGATTTTAATTACAGATATGAAGAAAATGGACTTGGTTAGAACTAAGGTAAACCAGAAAAAAAAGGAAAAGGTTGATATTGACTATATTCTGAAACTTCAACTTCTATGTGAGACCAGAGGAAGACTTTTATTTGCTGGAAAATCTATACTTTTCTGCATCATGCTATATGATTTAACCTGTATGGTCAGTTTATTCAAACACCACAACTACATAGAACCTTAAATAGGCAGTAAGATCTTGGTTTGTACAGGTTAGTGTGATGCCTTGACCATCCTGATGTATTTGGGCAGAGAATATAAAGCTATTTGCAAAGCCCCATTGAGGGACTTAGGAAATCCATGGAAATATTAAACTTAGCCACCTGGGGAACTCCTGATATTCTTGCAAGCATTGCGGATTAGCAATTTAGTATGTGAAGCCCATGATCTTGGCACTTGCCCTTTTGAAGCTTGTACTGCAGAGAGGCTGAGCCTACTTATAATGGTGTCTAAGAGCCACCCCCAGAGAACCATTTTAATTGCTCAAATGTGGCCACTCTCTCTAAGCCATCACTGCAGGTAAGCTCACTGGCTTCCCCCTACATGGGACATGACTTCCAGGGGTGTAAATCTCCCTGATAACATGGGACATGACTCCTAGCTATGAGCCTGGACCCAGCATCATGGGATTGAGAAAGCCATCTTGACACAAAGAAGGAAGAAAAATGAAGAAATACAAAGTTTTAGTGGATGACTGATTTCAAATGGAGTTGAGAGGTCATTGTGGGAGTTATTCTTAGGCATTTTATAGATATTTCTTTTTAGTTTTTTGTGTATTTGAATAGCCAGAAGGAAATACCTGAAACTGTTGAATCTTTGATTCATGAAGATGTCTACATAACTAAATAGCTTATATGGTGTGACTGTGTGATTGTGATTGCATTGTGGCTCACAATCCCTTTATCCAGTGTAAAGACAGATGAGTAGGAAAAAGGGGGAAAAAAGTAAACAAATAATGTGGGGAAGCAGTATGAGCTATTCTGGGTGAACTTTTGTACTTTTAATTTTAATTTTATTCTTATTTTCATCTTTATTTCTTGGATTAATGAAAATATTCAAAAAATTGAATGTGGTGATGAATGCACAACTATATGATGATACTGTGAACAATTGATTCTACACTTTGGATAATTGTATGGTATGTGAATATATCTCAATAAAATTGCATTAAAAATGGCCTAAGAATTCAATAGACATTTTTCCAAAGAGGACATACAATGGAAAAAAAAAGCACATGAAAATTTGCTCAACATCACTTGCAATTAGGGAAATGTGAATCAAAACCAAAATGAGATATCATTTCACACACAGCAGAAAGGCTACTATTTTTAAAAAACACAGTATGTTAGCAGGGTTGGAGAGGATGTGGAGAAATAGACACTCATTTGCTGGGGTGAACATAAACTGGTGTAGTCCTGTGGAAAAGTTTGGTACTTCCTCAGGAAACTATCCATAGAAGTACCATATAACCCAGAAATCCTGCTACTCAGTATCTATGCAGAAAAATTGAAAGCAGGGACATGAACAGATATTTGTGCACTGATGTTCAAACAGCAACATTCACAACTGCCAAAAGATGGAGCCAACACAAGAGACCAAATGATGAATGGAAAAACAGAATGCGGTATATACATAGGATGGAATATTACTCACGTGTAAAAGAATTAAGTCCAGATGCATACAACAACGTGGATGAAACTGAGGGCATAATGATGAGTAAAATATGCCTGGCAAAGAAGGACAAGTATTGTATGATCTCACTTATATGAATCTATTAAAATAAGCACAATCACAGTGTTAGAACCTAGCATAGAGGTTATCAGAAGATAGCCTGACATAGAGAATAGGAAACTGGTGCTTAATATGCACAGGACTTCTATTTAGGATGATTGTGTAGGTTTGGAAATGGATGGTAGTGATAGCAGCATACTTACGTGGGTTGAATTAATAGCACTGAATTATGTATGTGGATGTGACTGAATGGGGAAATTTTGTGTGGTGTACATTACTAGAATGAAAGGTAGAAGTTAAAACATGCGACAGATAACACAGTGAATGCTGTTTTGGAAAATGGACTGGAGTTGATAGTACAAGTATAAGAATGTTCTTTCAAGAATTATAAAGTACAACACTAATACAAGATGTTAATAATCGGGTGGTAAATAGGAAAATATACCTTATTTAAACTATGGACTATATTTGATAATTTTATTTTACTATTCTTGCTTCAGTTGTAACAATGATATGAAACCAGTACAGAATGTCTGCAATAGTTGGTTATAGGAATATTGTATATTTTACATGATTTTCTGTAAACCTACAAATTCTCTTATATAAAGATATAATTTAAAATCATGCTAAATGAAAATACTGATGCAAAGTTCACAGCTTTTGAAAACTGGCAGAATTAAATATGTGAAAGAAACCCCAAATCTGAATAGGAGATGTTGGTACCACTCTCTCAGCAGCTAATATGATAAGAAGAAAAAAGATCAGCCAGACTAGAGACAAATTGTTTATATAAATAATAAAGTTTACTTAATGAATGTGCAATGCATAATACTACTTACTGAGTATAAGTAAGACACTGCAAATTTCAAAAACACATACTTATCATGCCCTAAATAAACTATAGGGATAAAAAAGAAGAAGCAGGGTGTTCAGGAGCCAAGCATAGTCATCCTGAAATATACAAAGTTTTCCTGACAAGATTAGCAAGGAGGACATAAAGAAAAAGTGGTCAGACAAGGAGGGTTTCTGAAGGATAAAATTGGGGTGAAAAGACAGAAGACCAGTGAGGCCTCAAAGTTTGGCCTAAACATCTGTCAGGATGAAATCCATGTACAAGGAATAAGGGGGAGGCCAAGGAGGAGCAGGTTTGAGGAGTTGTCTAGAGTTTGGGTTTGGCATGATAGACATGGAAAACGGACATCCTTGAAGCTGCAGTGTTGAATGTGGACCATGTGGAAAGGTTTGGCTTGGTTAAATAATAGGCAGCAATCATGCAAGAAAACATTGTATTTAAAAAAAGACAGTTGATGAACTCAGTATTTCTAATTTCTAATCTCATTAGTATTTTTTTATGTATATTGGCCATCTGAATTCTGTACTTCCCAGTAGTGCAGAGAGGGACTGGACAGAGGATTATGTTAACCTCAAGCCTTAACTTGTGGAATAAGTCTTGGATAGTTCACAGGTGAGGCTACTTATATGTTGTTGATGATGTGAAAACAAAAGATCTGACCATGTGGAGAGTCTTGAGTTTACTCATTTAGTTCTGTCCAGCCCTTAGAAGTCTTCTCTTATACTCACCTTGTTCACTGATGTCTTATCACATTATTAATGCCCCTTGTGATCACTCTGTGCCCAAGTTGCTTATAAAATCCTGAAAATTTGGTACATCTAACCTGATATCTGTGGGGCTTCTGAGACCTCAATACTCCCACATATGTCATTCCAATTCAACTAAGTTCTCTCTTCTGCTAGCCATACCTGTTTCATGGAATGCAACACTCATGCACATGCCCTGCCCATTTTCCTTCTCAAACTCATATCGCCCTGCTTCTCTTGCATGCAGAACAATCAGCAAGCCTCACAAGTTTGGTATCTAGATCTGACCTCACTTCTGCATCTTCATCTCTAATCTTCCAGTGCTCATGAAGCCCTCACCATCTTCAGTCTGTACAAACTGTTGTACAGTCCACACCTTGACTTTTTTTAAACTTTTTCCAGTGTTGTAGTCATGGTCATGAGAAATTACACAAAATTCTCTACCCTGGTGACAGTGCACTCAGTCATCTAGGACATGATGCCCATTACCCCATTATCTGGGATGTCATTCACTGTGTTCCAGCAATACTGTCCTCTTGCTGCTCCTCACTCCCATCATGTGATCATCCCTACTTAGGGCCATCTTCTCTTCTGGCTCCTCACACTTAAGTGCTTGCCCCAGGTTCCCTCAATGCTCAGATACCTCCTTTTCAGAGAAGTCTTTCCTGGCATCCCCTTCCAAGTATCCCCTTCTCCCCACATCCACCTCACCGTATGCTTTCTGCTTATACTTCTGCATCACCCTTATCATATCCTAATGAACTGTTTATTCTATTTAATTTCCTTTAAAATCTTCCTTGTTCTCCTAAGACAGCCTCCAAAGGATGGGGACTTTCTTTCTCATCATCACTCCTGTACCACTACACACAAACCCATGATTCTTTCCCTACTTTGAGGAGAAATCATGATGCCTTTCCAATCATTTATCAAAGGTGAATACCACAGATGTTCAGGGGGATGCTTGCTGTTTTTCTCCATCATCATTAGTAAACTTCTGTTTGTGTGATCCACCACAGGGATGTCATTTAAAATTACTTATTCAAGGATGGCTACAGTTTCCCCGAGAGAGGAGCTCAATGCTGCCACCTAAGCTTTCAATTGAGGGACTTCCATGGGTAGGGAAAAGGGACAAGGGATAGGGTGGTAGAAATTTCATTATATTTTAAAGAGAGATTTCTTACTTCACAGAAAACTCATATTTCACTACTCTTGCCCTGGAATAAAAACAGCTACATGTGAAATTTTCACTTCAATGTTGTCCTTTTTTTATCTCAGAAGACAACATTAAATTACATAAAGTTCTCTATATGTATAATGTCCTGCTATAAAGATCCATATTCCTAGTATTTTAATTTTTTAGCTAATACATACTTAGATAAAAGGTTATTACTTTTACTTTATGACTTAGGGACACTGGGAATATACTGGCAAATGAATACTGCTTTGAATTAGAAAAGTCTTATTTTCACACAGTTTATATACACAGATTACAATTATATATATAACAAATTGGCTGCAAAATATTAGTATATGGATAAATAAACAAATAAATAATAAACAAATTAGTAAACACATAAATGTCAGGCCCCAGAAAAAGAGTCTAATGTATAGAAGGAATGTCTGATCCAGGGGCCCTGCTGCTTATCTCACAGATACCAGGTGCACCATAAACTAAGGGTTGAAGGCTGTTTTAGAAATCCCAGTCACAGTGGTGCCTGGACCCAGGGGGCAGACAAGGCAAGATCAGATATGCCCATAAGATGAATGACCCCAAACAAGCCAGAAAGCCTGCTTCCTCCACATAGATAATATAGTGCACATCAAGGAAGAGTAGCATGTTAGAACCTAGTAACCAGTCAGCAGAAGCAGATAAGCACTCACCCAATCAAGGCCCAGAACACACTCAGCAGGACCCTTTGCCCCCAACACCCAATGTGGGTTCTTCCTTTGAAAAATGCTGCTCTCAGATAGAAGGCCAGAGCCATTTTTCCTTTCTTTCTTTTCTGATGGCTCCCACCTGCTTTCTTCTGCTTTCTTCCTCTAATAAACCTTAAACTCTACTTAAACCATGACTCACTGCTTTGTGAGGATCCTTGAATGGCTCTGACCTAACAATAAATATATATCTGTGAAAGAAGGGAGCTGACCCCATCTCTCTGTTCCTGCAAGAAGTTCTTTATTGGCTTTTTAGCACAGTATTATATAGCATAAGCATTCTTTGGGCTATGTAATTGTTTTTCCCATTTCCCCAGGCAAACGCATTTGTTCTAAAATCACAAGACTAGCATGTTTACAATCTTTGGGTACAAGCTTGAGGACAATAGTAATCTCAGGGAATGATCTCTTCTGAACCAGGTGGGAAAGCAGGGGCACAGAAGGAGCCTGACATCATTCTCTAACTTAATTGCCTGCCATCAGGAACACAATGCCTCGGTGTCTGCCTTCAGGCACCAATGCCTTGGCACCTGCCCCCAGGCCCACAATGTCTTGGCACCTGCCCCCAGGCCCACAATGCCTTGGTGCATGCCTTCAGGCACACAATGCTTTGGTAGCAGTCTGGCTGACTAACTTGCCAAGCCAAGGAAACTTCCATGCCTCCACACATATCAGTATGTCTCTCATATAGTCCCTTGAATATATTCATAATTTCTTAAGGAGTAGCAGCCTTGTTCATGTTGAGTGATTAGGTTTATGTACAAAGAAAGCCACACATTTTTGGGTGTGTTCCTGAAAGTCCTATACTCTGTGACTGCAG
This sequence comes from Choloepus didactylus, assembly GCF_015220235.1. Classification (NCBI taxonomy): domain Eukaryota; kingdom Metazoa; phylum Chordata; class Mammalia; order Pilosa; family Megalonychidae; genus Choloepus; species Choloepus didactylus. The sequence goes on along the minus strand of NC_051330.1, from coordinate 19,052,618 downwards.
GATGAACCAACAATTGAGGACAACATTTGTGTGTCCAGTAGGTGATGACAGAGGAACCCCAGGACATGGGGTAGATTCACATGGATCCTCTTGCCTCAGTGACATGTAGATGGACAATGGTGCAGGTGAATGCAGAATAGTGGTTCAGGATGCATGAGTGGAGCTGATGGTCATTGCTGCTTCAAAAACCAGGTCCATTCCTGGAGGACAGGCCATCAAGGAGAGAAAGGAGACCACACTCTGTGTATGCAATTGAGCCTTGTGCTCTGTTGGTTCTCATGACCTCATCTTGCGATGCCAGTGATATTAGCATCTTCCCCATCTCATCATGCCTGATGCATTTGGAGGCCTTTTCCTGTAGTTCTAGGTTGAGCAATGTGAAATTCTCCATCAGCATCACTCTCATCCTCCACATTTCTGTAGGTGTTAATCAGGCTTGGAATGTTTAAAGACTCTTTCTGTAGCCTGGACTGCCCTAAATATGATTCAGTCTCTGCATCCCTCTTTTAAACTGCATTATCCTTGGCAAGGTGTTGACATTTATTGTCTATCAGTGCAACCAGTGTGGCTGCAAGCTGTTTTTCTTGCCTTATATTAAGATGGCTTCTAACAGACTGCAGAAGTCTGGACAAGAATAGGAGACCATCAAAAACCTGATAAATGGTGGACAGACTCCTGACCCACAGGAGGCTGTGGAATGTGAGGTCTAGACTCATATCATTGAGCAGCATCTCCATCACACCCTCTCACAGGTTCCCAAAGATGGTCAAGAGACAAGCTCCACAGAAAATTACAGGCCCTTCATGGCACTGAGGCCACCACAGGATTCTGTCCAGTAACTGTGAATCAACAATCCTTAAATAAACCCCAGAGAATTCCTGAAAATTCTGCCTGGAACCCCCCAGCAGTGGACAGCCTGGACCAATCATCAGTGAGGTGGACAGTGGGAGGAAGATCCTGGACATAAAATGTCCTTCTCTCCATTATATTCTTATGATCAATCTTTCTTTTCTTGTGCATTTTAAATTTAGGTAAATTTGAAATACAGTGAAATGTGATGTTCTTAACTGAATTGTTGCTCAATTTTTCCAACATTTCTTTCCCTACCCACTAATGTATCAAACAACCATGTCAAGATAGGAATCATTTCTGTTAATCTAGAAAGTAACCCCTTATGCTTCTGTCAGTAACCACTGTCCACCATATTCAACTTTCTTCTGATTTTCTATCATCATACACCATTTTGCAACATCTTCACATTCATAAATATGAAATAAATCAGAATTTATCCCTTAGTGACTGCCTCTTTTGGTAAAAATATAATTTGGGGATTAATCCATCCTGAAATGGACTGTTTTTGTGAATCAATTTTTATCTTGGTTTTTATCATCGAGTCCTTTGACATTGAAATATTACATTACAAAATGTTTATCCATTTTCCTCTTGGATATTTCGATCATTCATGATTGTCGTATTATGAGTAAACATATTATTATCCATGAACATATTGTTTACAGAAGGACATGTTTTCACTTGCCATGGATTATAGAAAGGAATGTTTAATCACAAGGAAGTTGCTAGTTAAACATTTTGAAGTTTTACTGAGGTACAATTTACATGACCTAACATTCACCCTGTTCATATATAAAAGACACTGATATGTTATAAAAGTACACCATGGTGCAACTATCATTTCCTCTTTTTAATATTCATTTTATTGAGATATATTCACATACCACACAGTCATACAAAACAAATTGTACATTCAATTGTTCACAGTACCATTACACAGTTGTACATTCATCACCAAAATCAATCCCTAACACCCTCATTACCACACACACAAAAATAACCAGAATAATAATTAAAGTGAAAAAGAGCAACTAAAGTAAAAAAGAACACTGGGCACCCTTGTCTGTTTCTTTCTTTCTTTCTTTCCTTCCCCCACCTTTACACTCATCCATCCACAAACTAGACAAAGGGGAGTGTGATCCCCATGGTCCCCCATCCCACTGTCCCCCCTCATAAGCCACATTTTTATACAATTGTTTTCAAGATTCATGGGTTCTGGGTTGTAGTTTGATAGTTTCAGGTATCTACTACCAGCTACCCCCAATTCATTAGAACCTAAAAAGGGTTGTCTATATTGTGCATAAGAGTGCCCACCAGAGTAACTTCTTGGCTCTTTTGGAATCTCTCTGCCACTGAAGCTTATATCATTTCCTTTCACATCCCCCTTTTGGGCAAGAAGGTGTTCTCCATCCCATGATGCTGGGTCTACATTCCTCTCTGGGAGTCATATTGCATGTGGCCAGGGAGACTCACTATCCTGGGTGTCTGATCCCATGTAGGGAGAAGGGCAATTATTTTACCTTTCAAGTTGGCTTAGCTAGAGAGAGAGGGACACATCTGAGCAACAAAGAGGCATTCAGGAGGAGGCTCTTAGGCACAGTTATAGGGAGGCCTAGCCTCTCATTTCCAGCAACAGTCTTCCCAAGGGCAAATCCCATGGTAGAGGGCTCAATCCATCAAACCACTAGTCCCCTATGTGTTTGGGCATGTTAGCAACCATCGAGGTAGGGCAGGCCAATACCCCTGCATTCTCCACCAGCTCCTCAAGGGGGTTCTACATATTTTTTCCTTGTTTTTCTTTTAAACTTTTTTCCCTAAATCAGCTGTATGAAAAATAAAAAAATTTTTAAAAATTTAAAAAAACATACAATAAAAGAACATATCAAAGAGACCATAACAAGGGAGTAAGAAAAAGACAACTAACCTAAGATAACTACTTTACTTCCAACATGTTCCTACTCTACCCCAAGAAAGTAACCTAATATAGCAACATTTCTGTGAACTTGTTCCTACTATACCCATCAGAAATTAACAGAACATAGTCATTCCTGGGCATTCCCAGAACATTAAATTTACCCATGATAGCTTATCTGTTCTTCTTGGATTATTGTTCCCCCTTCCTTAATTGCTCTCTATCACTAGTTCCCCTACATTCTACATTATAAACCATTTGTTTTACATTTTTCAAAGTTCACATTAGTGGTAGCATATAATATTTCTCTTTTTGTGCCTGCCTTATTTCGCTCAGCATTATGTCTTCAAGGTTCATCTGTGTTGTCATATGTTTCACGACATTGTTCCTTCTTACTGCCATGTAGTATTCCATCGTGTATGTATACCCCATTTTATTTATCCACTCATCTGTTGAAGGACATTTGGGTTGTTTCCATCTATTGGCAATTGTGAATAATGCTGCTATGAACATTGGCATGCAGATATCTGTTCGTGTCACTGCTTTTCGATCTTCCGGGTATATACTGAGAAGTGCAATCGCTGGATCGAAAGGTATCTCTATATCTAGTTTTCTAAGGAACTGCCAGACTGACTTCCAGAGTGGCTGAACCATTATACAGTCCCACCAACAATGAATAAGAGTTCCAATTTCTCCACATCCCCTCCAGCATTTGTACTTTCCTGTTTGCTTAATGGCAGCCATTCTAATTGTTGTGAGATGGTATCTCATTGTGGTCTTAATTTGCATCTCTCTAATAGCTAGTGAAGCTGAACATTTTTTCATGTGTTTCTTGGCCATTTGAATTTCCTCCTCAAGAATTGTCTTTTCATATCTTTTGTCCACTTTAAAATTGGGCTGTCTGTACTGTCATCATTGAGTTGTCAGACTTCTTTATATATGCAAGATATCAGTCTTTTGTCAGATACATAGTTTCCAAAAATTTTTTTCCATTGAGTTGGCTGCCTCTTTACCTTTTTGACAAATTCCTTTGAGGTACAAAAACTTCTAAGCTTGAGGAGATCCCATTTATCTATTTTTTCTTTTGTTGCTTGTGCTTTGGGTGTAAAGTCTAGGAAGTGGCTGCCTAATACAAGTTCTTGAAGATGTTTTCCTACATTATCTTCTAGGAGTTTCATGGTACTTTCTTTTATATTGAGACCTTTGGTCCATTTTGAGTTAATTTTTGTGTAGGGTGTGAGGTAGGGGTCCTCTTTCATTCTTTTGGATATGGATATCCAACTCTCCCAGCCCCATATGTTGAAAAGACCATTATGACCCAGTTCAGTGACTTTGGGGGCCTTATCAAAGGTCAGTCAGCCATATATCTGGGGGTCTATCTCTAAATTCTCAATTCGATTCCATTGATCTATATGTCTATCTTTGTGCCAGTACCATGCTGTTTTGACAACTGTGGCTTTATAATAAGCTTCAAAGTCAGGGAGTGTAAGTCCTCCCACTTTGTTTTCCTTTTTTAGAGTGTCTTTAGCAATTTGAGGCATCTTCCCTTTCCAAATAAATTTGATAACTAGCTTTTCCAAGTCTGCAAAGTACATTGTTGGAATTTTGATTGGGATTGCATTGAATCTGTAGATGAGTTTGGGTAGAATTGATATATTAATGACATTTAGCCTTCCTATCCATGAACAGGGAATATTTTTCCATCTTTTAAGGTCCCCTTCTATTTCTTCTAATAGAGTTATGTAGTTTTCTTTGTATAGGTCTTTTACATCTTTGGTTAAGTTTATTCCTAGGTACTTGATTTTTTACTTGCTATTGAAAATGGTATCTTTTTCTTGAGTGTCTCTTCAGTTTGTTCATTTCTGGCATATAGAAACATTACTGACTTATGTGCATTGATCTTGTATCCCGTTACTTTGCTAAATTTGTTTGTTAGCTCTAGTAGCTTTATCATTGATTTCTCGGGGTTTTCCAGATATAAGATCATATCATCTGCAAACAATGACAGTTTTACTTCTTCCTTTCCAATTTGGATGACTTTTATTTTTTTGTCTTGCTGGATTGCCCCGGGTAGCACTTCCAGCACAATGCTGAATAATAGTGGTGACAGCAGGCATACTTGTCTTGTTCCTGATCTTAGAGGGAAGGCTTTCAGTCTCTCACCATTGAGTACTATGCTGGCTGTGGGTTTTTCATATATGTTCTTTATAATATTGAGGAAGTTTCCTTCAATTCCTACCTTCTGAAATGTTTTTATCAAAAACAGATGTTGGATTTTGTTGTATGCTTTTTCAGCATCTATTGAGATGATCATTTGGTTTTTCCCTTTTGATTTGTTAATGTGTTGTAATACATTGATTGATTTCCTTATGTTGAGCCATCCTTCCATGCCTGGAATGAACCCCACTTAGTTATGGTGTATGATTTTTTTAAATGTGTTTTTGGATTCAATTTGCAAGTATTTTGTTGAGGATTTTTGCATCTATATTCATTAGGGAGATTGGGTGGTAGTTTTCCTTTTTTGTAGCATCTTTACCTGGTTTTGGTATTAGATTGATGTTAGCTTCATAAAATGAGTTAGGCAGTGTTCCATTTTCTTCAATGTTTTGAAAGAGTTTAAATAAGATTGGTGTCAATTCTTTTTGGAAAGTTTGGTAGAATTCCCCTGTGAAGCCATCTGGCCCTGGGCATTTATTTCTGGGAAGCTTTTTGATGACTGATTGGATCTCTTTGCTTGTGATTGGTTGGTTGAGGTCTTCTGTTTCTTCTCTGGTCAGTCTAGGTTGTTCATATGTTTCCAGGAAATTGTCCATTTCCCCTACATTATCCGGTTTGTTGCCATACAGTTGTTCATAGTATCCTCTTAAAATTTTTTTAAATTTCCTTGGGATCTGCAGTAATGTCACCTTTCTCATTTATTATTTTGTTTATATGGGTCTTCTCCCTTTTCGATTTTGTCAGTCTAGCTAGGGTCTTGTCAATCTTGTTGATCTTCTCAAAGAACCAACTTTTGGCATTATTTATCCTCTCTATTTTTTTGTTCTCTATGTCATTTATTTCTGCTTTAATCCTTGTTATTTTTTTTATTCTACTTGGTTTAGGATTGGTTTGCTGTTCATTTTCTAGCTTCCACAGTTGATCCATTAGTTCTTTGATTTTGGCTTTTTCTTCCTTTTTAATATATGTGGTTAGTGCTATAAATTTCCCCCTCAGTACTGCTTTTGCCGCATCCCATAGGTTTCGGTATGCTGTGTTCTCATTTTCATTCATCTCTATATATTTAGCAATTTCTCTTGCTATTTCTTCTTTAACCCACTGACTGTTTAGGAGTGTGTTGTTTCACCTCCTGGTATTTGTGAATTTTCTAAGTTTCTGATGGCTATTGGCTTCTAATTGTATTCCATTGTGGTCAGAGAATGTGCTTTGAATAATTTCAATCTTTTTAAATTTATTGAGCTTTGTTTTATGTCCCAGCATATAATCTATTTTGGAGAAAGTTCTGTGAGCACTAGAGAAGTATGTGTATCCTGGTGATTTGGGATGTAATGTTCTATATATGTCTGTTAAATGCAATTCATTTATCAGATTATTTAGGTTTTCAATTTCCTTATTGGTCTTCTGTCTGGTTGATCTATCTATAGGAGAGAGTGATGGGTTGAAGTCTCCCACAATTATTGTGGAAACATCAATTGCTTCCTTTAGTTTTGCCAGTGTTTCTCTCATGTATTTTGTGGCACCTTGATTGGGTGCATAAACATTTATGATTGTTATTTCTTCTTGTTGAATTGCCCCTTTTATTAGTATGTAGTGACCTTCGTTGTCTCTCAAAACATCCCTGCATTTAAAGTCTATTTCATATGAGATTAATATTGCTACACCTGCTTTCTTTTGGCTGTAGCTTGCATGAAATATTTTTTCTATCCTTTCACTTTCAATTTCTTTGTGTCCCTGTGTCTAAGATGAGTCTCTTGTATGCAGCCCATTGATGGTTCATGTTTTGATCACTTTTGTGAATCTATATCTTTTAATTGGTGAGTTTAATCCATTTACATTCAACGTTATAACCATGAAGGCATTTCTTGAATCAGACATCTTATCCTTTGGTTTATGTTTGTCATAAATATTTTTCCCTCTGTCTATTAATATCCTTCAATGTACTCATACTGAATCTGTTTAGTACTGAAACTTTCTCCATGTCTCTCTCTCCTTTCTTTGTTTCTCTGTCTGTAGGGCTTCCTTTAGTATCTCCAGTAAGGCAGGTCTCTTGTTAGCAAATTCTCTCAGCATTTGTTTGTCTGTGAAAAATTTAAGCTCTCCCTCAAATTTGAAGGAGAGCTTTGCTGGATAAAGTATTCTTGGTTGGAAATTTTTCTCACTCAGAATTTTAAATATGTTGTGCCACTGCCTTCTCACCTCCATGGTGGCTGCTGAGAAGTCACTACTTAGTCTTATGCTGTTTCCTTTGGATGTGGTGAATTGCTTTTCTCTTGCTGCTTTCAGAACTTGCTCCTTCTCTTCTGTATTTGACAGTGAAATCAGAATATGTCTCAGAGTGGGTTTATTTGGATTTATTCTATTTGGAGTTCACTGGGCATTTATGATTTGTGTACTTATGGTGTTTAGAAGATTTGGGAACTTTTCCCCAACAATTTCTTTGAATACTTTTCTTAGACCTTTACCCTTTTCTTCTCATTCTGGAACACCAATGAGTCTTATATTTGGACATTTTATATTATCTATCATATCCCTGAGGTCCATTCAGTTTTTTGTATTTCTTTCCCCATTCTTTCTTTTGTGCTTTCATTTTCCATTCTGTCATCTTCCAGGTCACTGATTCATTGTTCAGCTTCCTCTAGTCTTGTACCATGAGTATCCAGAATCTTTTTAATTTGGTCAACAGTTTCTTTAATTTCCATAAGATCATCTTTTTTTTAAATTTAGTTTTGCAATGTGTTCTTTATGCTCTTCTAGGGTCTTCTTGATGTCCTTTATATACTGTTCCATGCTCTTCTTCAGGTCCTTTATATCCCATGCCATGTCTCATCATTCGTCTTTAGTTCTTTGATTAGTTACTCTAGGTACTGTGTCTCTTCTGATCTTTTGATTTGGGTGCTTGGGCTTGGCTTATCCATATCATCTGTTTTTTTTCATATGCTTTAAAATTTTCTGTTGTTTTTGGCCTCTTGGCATTTGCTTGACTTGATAGGGTTCTTTTAGGATTTGTAGACCAATTGAAATCCTTATCTCTAGTTTGTCAGATCTACAGCTTCGTGGAGTACACTTTCTCTGACTAGCCAGCAGGTGGTGTCCACAAGCCACCTGTTCCCCTCAAGCCAGTTCTCCCCTGCTTTGCCTGTGTGGTGAGTGGGGGAGTGAGTCTTGTCGGGTCCAGTTGGTGTACCAAGCTTGCATGTGTAGTTGGTGTTGCCCACCCTGTATAAGGGGCATGTGTCTGGGTGGTCAGGGAGGGGGGCAGCTCTAACAATCAAATCTCCCTGGTGTTCCTGGAGTTTTAAAGCTGCTGTGATTGTCTAATCCTTCAGTTCAGTCCTGCCACAGTTTGTCTCTGCCACTGACCCACAAGTCCTTGGTATTGGCATGTGGCCCCTGAGACTTGTGAGTGGGTCCCTCTTCCAGGACTTGCACCCTGTGGTCCTCTGTTGAGGTATCACTGTGCTATGTCACAGGTGAGTGCCATTCCCCCAGGGCACTTCTGAGCTGCCAGTCTGTGTAGAGAGGCTCCCAGTCTGCTGAAATGGTGTCTGAATGGGGCTTGTTAATTCCCACTGCTCCACCTTCCCAACTCTGGGACAGCCAGCTGAGGGTGGAGGGAAAGCTAATGTCCATGCCCAATTTTGTGGTGTATGTGTGTTACCGGAAGCACTTCCATCACACTCGGTTGTCTGGGACAGCTCTGGGCTATGGGGCTGGTGATGGGCAGGAGTGTTTCCTGTCCACCAGGATGATGGCTGTGAGCAGACACCCCCCTTTTCTTGGGAAGTTGTGGTGTTTAGTGAATTTTCTCAGCCACTGGATTATTGCCTTTTGTCTCAGAGCCCTCTTAGTTCTGCTCTTGTCTTGACCTGCCCAAATTGCAAGTCTTTGAGGCTTTCTGTATTGGGCTTCTTAGAGTAATTGTTTTAGAAAAAGAAAAAAAAAGATTAAAAAAAGGGCCCTTCTGGAAGATCTGATGGGTTGTTGAAATGCTAAGAGACAGAGGAATTAGGGCCATTAAGGAAAGATCCAGGGGGCAGAGAGATCAGTATTTCTTCAGGATTTGCACATGAGCCTCAGGGCCTGAGCTCTGCCCTTTCCCTTTCTATGTTCATCAGAACTCCAAAAAGCCTCTGCTTTTATTTTTGAGTTTTTCTTGCTGTTTTTTGCTATGCCTGTCTCCTCTCTGCTGGGCTGGCTGCTCTCAGATTCTCTGGTGTCTGGTCTCAGTCTATCTATGGTTGGAGGTTGGATCAGTAGAATGAGTTTCTGATAAGAGCTGCCACTGCAGTTCTCCCTTCTCCTTCCCAGTACTGACAGCCCCTCCTCCCATGGGACTGAGCCTGGCAGGGAGGGGTGCATGTCCTCTGGTCACAAAAACTTACAGATTTCACTGATCTCAGCAGTTCCACATTTTCATGAGTGTTGTTGAAGTATGCCCAAAGTCAGATTGCTCTGCAGTGTCCAGTCCACGCAGTTCCTGGCTTTCTACCTACTTCCCTGGAGGAGTGACTAAAACATACCTCACCAATCTGCCATCTTGCCCCACCTTCCTATCATTTCCTTTTTATGAACATTTCCACCACCTCAGAAGGTCCTTCCCATATTTCTAACTTCTCCATCTGCTGTATTTGACACAGTTGGCTCTTCTGTATATATGACATGCTTGCATTTCTTAGTTTCAGGTTCACCATATTCTTTTTCTTTTTTAATTTCCTGCACTGTCCTAACCACCTCTATCTGCCCTCTTTGTTTCTTTTTCATTACAACCTCCCAGCATATATATATAACATATAGTGCTTCCATATGTTAGGGCCTGAATTTCCAGATTCACCTCCCCAGTCCCATCCATATCATAGGAAAGCAGAGTATGTAGACACAAATCCCTAGAAAGAGCTGAAGAATTAGTCTAAACCCTTCCACAGAGTCATTTTACAGCTAAGAAAGGCTGTTTTTACACTTGGCTATGGAAAGGTCATGCCCACAAGTGTATTAACTGGGAATATTGATTTACTATCTCTGTCTGGGATTGGGCTTTTATATCTGGAGATCGGACTCCAGAAGGCCTCTGTGGAAATCATGGAATTAATAAACAATCCACCAGCCCTCATTCTTCTGAAAGTCATTCCCAGAATATTCACCATATGCCCTTTGAAACCATTACCCCCACTTTCCAGGACTGGGTTAGAAAAACAGTTAAGCCAGATCTGCTCAGCCTTTCAAACATTATGTGTTCCCCAGACCTGCCAGGAATTTAACCTGGCTGCTTATTCTAGTCCTGAAAAAAAAATTAAAGATTAATCATATATTTGTAATAAGACAGTCACTCATTATGATGACAGTAGGAGGTAGTAAGTTTTATGACAATTTCACCACTTTCATGAGGAAGCATCAGTATTCACATGGCTCTCCAAGGAAGATGCTGGATCAGAATTTGGAGCCCTTTTGTCCAATGGGAGCCAGGGGATCTGGGGAGCAGTCATTGGCAGCTGTGCTGAGTGCACAGTTGGGCCTGAATCCATTTTTGCTAGTGGGCAAATGTGGGTCTTACTATGATATTTTAATGGAAGTGGTTTAAGGGTGCACTTTCCAGGCAGCAGGAATTTGTTCTGTTCATATGTTCTGTTCATATTCCTTCAAGGGTTGGTACATGAGCTTCCCTTTCTACTATCTTCAGTAGAGCCAGGATATGAAAACAATAAGTCTGGTGGTGTATTCATCAGGATAAAGGTGCATGCAGCAACCTCTCTATACCTATAAATTGTCCATGTACATATATGCAGATAAATACATATGCATATATGAATATATACATATCTTTATTTATGAAAATATTTTCTCTTATCACACTGAAGTCATGAATATAAGTTTTGGCTATGTCCACCCTATATTTTGTCCCTTTTCATCATTCCCTTCCTTCACTATATGTGTTTTGTTCTCCATCTTTCTTGCTCTGGTCTCCTCATATATCCTGTTTCCACAGTTACCAAATCTTCTTATGTACTTGGGGTAAACAGCTGAATAGAAGCTGTGTGCAGGCAGGCCTGTGACTTTTACAGCCTTTCTGTGGGTTAACTGGGGCAGTTTACACTTTGTATTAGCACATGCACATTTTATCTTTTAGCAGTGTTTGCACAGGGACCTTCTGTTTTCAAATCCCCTAATGTTTGCTTCCTTCTTTGGCACTTAACCCTCAGTTATGCTGGTAGCAATTTGCTCCTGGAGAAGAGGAAAATAAGTGATTTTCATGGCCAGATGTGAGAACAGAAATCAGCACAGGCAATTCAAACAACCTGGGAGAATGTGACCATCTGAAAAACAGGATGTGTTATTGTCCACAGGTGTGCATCACTCTTATGTAGAAAATGAGTTCCCACCCACTAGAACAGCACAGATTCCTCAAAAATAGGGGGGCAAAAGAAGAATTCTAATGGGAGATTAATATATTTAAACTAAGTGAAATGAAAATACAACATACTAAATAATGTAGATAAAGCTAAGGCAGACTTATAGGGAAATTTATAGTATGAAATGTGTATATTAGGAATGAAGGAAGATCTAAAAGTAGTAACCTAAACTTTCACTTAAAATCAAGACAAAGAAGAGAAAATTCAAACAAAAGAATAAAGGAGAAGGGAAATATTAAAATTTAGAACAGTAATCAAAAATTGAAGCCACTAAATCAATGAAGAAAGTGAATGAAATCAACAGCTTGTTCTTTGATAACATCAATCAAGTGATAGACCTCCAGGCATGATAACAAATAATGAAAGGAATAAGACTCAAATGCCAATAACAGAACTGAAAGGAGGGTCATCAATATTTATCAAAGGCATTAAAATGACAGTAAGAGAATTCTACAAACAATGATAGTCCACTATGTAGTAAAGAAATTAAATCTATAGTTAATAAACCCCCTAAATTAAACCCTTAAACGGAATATTTGTGCTGGCAAAATCTTTGAAAATTTTGAGGAGAAACAATACAATTTTACTTAATATATTTTAAAAACAGAAGAAAGGGGAAGAGTCTTAACCTAATTCTAAAACCAGGGAAAGAGAATTCTTGTAATAGGAAAGTATATACCAATATACCTCATGAACATAGACATATGAAAGTACAGTAAATTACAACCAAGTGGCTTTCACCAAAAATAAAAGAATCTTTGATTTTTAAATAGTTCAATGGTAAATAAATGTAGAAACAAAGCCTAAGATAAGACCTTTTTTTTCCAAAGAAACCCCAAGCCATGATCATACTTGAAACACTGCGAGTTTTTACCCATGATCAGGAACAAGACATGGGTGCCCACTCTTGCCCCATTTATGCAAAGTGAACTGGATTATCTAGCCTAAGCAATTAGGCAAGAAAAGGGAAAAAAATGCACCCAAATATGAAAGGAAGTTGTGCAAACTATCTCTATTTGCAGATGACATGATACCATGTATACAAAAATCTTAAGGAATTCACTAAAATACTATTATTAGTAATAAAGGATATCAGCAAGATAACAAGGTATGCATCAATAAATAACCAATTTAATTTTAACATTTCAATGAAAATTCTGAATGCATGTAATAAAACTCTACTTTTATAGCATCAAAAGTAATAAAATACTTAGAATAAAAGTAACTGATATTTTGAAAGCTAAACATTTCTGATAGAAACTAAAGACCAAAATAAGTGGAGAGACAACAAATGTTGATGATCAGACTTAATATTGTTAAGATGGCAACGCTCCCAGAAGTGACCTACCAGTTTAATGCTATCCATATTAGAACCTCATTTCAATTATTATAAGTTTGCAAACTGATTCTAAAATTCATATGGAAATGCAAGGAACCTGAAATAGCCAAAACTCTTCTGGAAAAGAACAAAGTGTGACGTCTCACACTTCCAAATTACAAAATTGCTACAATGCAACAGTAATCAAAGCAGTATAGTACTTGTAGAAGGATAGTCAAAAAAATCTTAGAAACCAGGGGGGAAAATGACATGCATTTGTGCTTACTAAAGGAAAAATGTTTCTGTTTTCTTTTCTTAACTCATTGCAGAATGAGAGATGGAAAAATGATGCTTGAGCCCAAACAGGTAAAGGATTCACTTCTGAAAGTATATATACAGAAAAGTCAAGAACTCTTCTGTGGAATCCTTATTATTAAAGTTACTACTGGGTGGCCTTTATTTTTCAACTAGAATTTTGAATCATAGTGGGAAATATTACCATTTATGCAGACAAACTGTGAATTACCCAAGAAGACCTACCTGGTCACAGCTCTCTAGTAAACAATGCTTTCTCTCTGCTTCTTCCCTGTGCTTCCTGCCAAAGAGAAGGACATGATTAAGTACACAGATTTTTTTTTTGTAAAATAATAATGATATTTTTAATTGCCTTTTTCAGGGCTAATTTCAAACACAAAAACATATACACATATAAGATGTTTTAAAATGTGATTGGTAGCAGTCAAGAATTAGGCATATAATGCCTTGTTCTAAAGTACAGCCAGAAGTCATAAGATCCCTTTTACTTGTACAATGATTCATCAAGCTGTATCAACATTGGCACCTAAGATCTGATCATGTTACCTAATAGATATATATTAAGTTGTTGCATGTTTTATTAGGCCATTTGTTTTAAAACTTAACAAGTCCTTACAAATTATGTTTTTTTAAATTATGTTCTTGTAAAATTGTGCTTTTCTAAGAGCACAGTGAATGTACACCAAATGTAAACCCATTCAAAATTCCATTATGAACTCTTGAACTCAATGGTGGTTCTATAAGAAATCTTTGCAGAACACAGGGCTTGTATTTTTTTCCTTCCAATTTTGTGAAGAATTCATGATGTTTACTGCACAGATAATACTTTGTGCAATAATCCTAATTTAGCTGAAAAAAAATCAATGTTAGCTGTTCAATAAAGATTTGTTTGCACATAAGTAATAAATGAGAGTGAGGGAAGTATCCATTGGCCAATATCTTTATGTTGCACACTGTATCATTCTGAGAGTAAGAGGTTAGTCAACAGATGTTATTAAGAGAAAGATGACTACATGGATGTTTAAATGAACAACTGTTTAAATTTAACATACTTTTTTGAAGATCATATTGAGTTCACCCAGGTAGTTCAGACAATATAAAAGCACTCCTCATAAAGGAAACAAGAATTTCAGGAGGTGGATAACTTCAGATTTCTAAGATCCTGTGACTCACTAGGATGCATCACAAGAAAATTAATTATAGCACATTTAATTAAGGTCTCTACCACTCTTCCTAGCTCAGAATTGCATTTTGGAGTTTCACCAAAGTTTGGTGGATATAACCAGCAATAAAGTTGGTAGGTTTTCCAAGCCTACAAGATTTTTAAACTTATAAGGCTATAAATCTAGGAATATCTCCTCATCCATACCATGTGCTCCCCTACACACACATCTCTCCCACTCCACCCCTCTCTCTCTATCATTTTGTTCTAGTTTAACAGTAATCTCTGGGAGACCAAGTAAAACAAGCTTCACTTATTAACTTAATGAAACCAAAGCTTAATAACTCATCACAGGAGAACCTAAGATGGTGGCAAGGTGAGACAGGGCAAAAAAAAAAATCCATCTTCATGGAAAATACTAGATAAAAGCCAGAAAATGACCCAGAACACCAGTTCCAGTGATGCACCAGCTGGACAAGCTCTGCTAAATCCACAGGGAATGTGCATTTGGTGAAAATGGGAGTCTGCAATCTGAAATGAGTGAGTAAGCCAGCTGAAAATCCAGCAGCCATGCTGTGTTGTGGGGAAACAACAGGTTGGCATTTGGAGATGGACTAGATGTTAAAAAAAACAAAACAAAACAAAAAAAAACAACCTGGAGCAGCTGCAGATATGGCAGGGAGAACCATGCAGTGAAACACTGCAGGAGCAGGCTGTAGCCAATGCCTCAGTGTTTGGAATGGAGGATAGCCATCTCCACACCCACTGCTGATTGTCTAAGGGACAGAGAGACAGAGGGGAGCTAAAAGGAGAAAGAAACCACACCCATTGAAGACATCTCCCTGGTGGGCTGGAGACCCTCCTGCCTGGGGATGGAGCCATAGCCCAGAGCCACATGAAGAGTGTTTCCCACAGCATCATGCACATGCCACAATATTGGCCATTGAGAGTGGCCTTTAGTGCACCCATAACTAATTGTCCCAGAACTGGGAATGTGGAGCTGTGCAAAAAGGGGGAAATTAACACACCCCATTCAACCATCTTTAAAGCAGGCCAGGAATGCCCCTGCATGTCCCAGTGGCCCAGGGCTTCCCTGGAGGCCTGTGTGCACTTGTGACATGGCACAGCCTTCCCTCAGCAGAGGTCCTGGAAGAGCACAGCTGGGAAGCAGGACCTGCTCAGAAATCCCAGGGATGATATGCCAATAACAAAGACTTGTGGGTCAGTGGCAGAGATGATCTGTGGCAAGACTGAAATGAAGGCTTAGACTCTTATAACAGCCTTAAATCTCTGGAACACCTGGGAGGTTTGATTATTAAAGCTGCCCTGCCTCCCTAACCACCCAGACATATGCCCCACATTCAGGGCAGACAGCAACAATAACACACTGAAACTTAGTACACCAATTGAACCCCAAATGAATCAGATCCCCACACACCACAAACACAAAGTTGGGGAGAACTGACTTGAGGGGAATAGGTGACTTGTAAACACCATCTGCTCGCTAGTTAGAGAAAGCATACACCACCAAGTTATAGATCAGACAAATTAGAGATCAGTATTTTTTATATCCAGAAAGAACCCTATCAAGTAAAGCAAATGTCGAGGCCAAAAACAACAGAAAATCTTAAAGCATATGATAAACCAGATGATATGGAGAATCCAAATCCAAACACCCAAATCAAAAGTTCAGAAGAGACACACTACTTGGCACAATTAATCAAAGACCTAAAATCAAACAATGAGAACATGACACAGGGCATAAAGGACATGAAGAAGAGCATGACACAGGATATAAAGGACATGGAGAAGACCCTAGAAGAGCATAAGGATGAAATTGCAGGAGTAAAAAATAGAAGATCTTATGGAAATAAAAGAAACTATTGGCCAAATTAAAAAGACTCTGGCTACTCATAATACAAGATTAGAGGAAGCTGAACAATGACTTGGAGTCCTCGATGACCAAGAATGGAAAATGAAAGAACAAAGGAAAGAATGGGGAAAAAAATAAAAGTCAAAATGAATCTCAGGGATATGAAAGATAAAATAAAACATCCAAATTTAAGACTCATTGGTGTCCCAGAAGGGGAAGAGAAAGGTAAATGTCTAGAAAGAGTATTCAAAGAAATTGTTGGGGAAAACTTCCCAAACCTTCTACACAATATAAATACACAAAGCATAAATGCCCAATGAACTCCAAATAGAATAAATCCAAATAAACACACTGCAAGATATATTCTGATCAGACTGTCAAATACTGAAGAGAAGGAGCAAGTTCTGAAAACAGCAAGAGAAAAGCAATTCACCACACACAAAGGAAACAACATAAGACTAAGTAGTGACTACTCATTGGCCACCATGGAGATGAGAAGGCAATGGCATGAAATATTTAAAATTCTGAGAGAGAAAAATTTCCAACCAAGAATACTTTATCCAGAAAAACTCTCCTTCAAATTTGAGGGAGAGCTTAAATTTTTTGCAAACAAATGCTGAGAGATTTTGCTAATAAAAGACCTGCCCTACTTCAGATACTAAAGGGAACCCTATTGACAGAGAAATGAAGAAAGGAGACAGAGATATAGAAAAATTTAACAGACATATATAGAACATTACATCCCAAATCACCAGGGCACACGTTCTTCTCCAGTCCTCATGGATCTTTCTCTAGAATAGACCACATGCTTGCACATAAAACAAGCCTCAATAAATTAAAAAAACAATTGAATATATTCAAAGCATATCCTCTGACCACAATGGAATACAAACAGAAGTCAATAATTTTTGATTTGTAACTCTACTATTTACTTCCTACAGGATATAAAATTCATAAACTCAAATGACAAATCAGTGGTTTTGGACTCAATGTAAAATATGTAATTTTTGACAGGAACTACATAGAGGTGGGGGAATGGAGGAGTATAGGAACATAATTTACATGTCCTATTGAAGTTAACTTGTTATCAAAGGAAAACAAGATTGTTATAGATTTAAGAGGTTAAATTTAAGCCCCATGGGAAACACAAAGAAATTATCAGAGAATATGACCATAGAGATGAAAAGTAGAGTAGGGGTTATGAGAAGTGGGGAAAGGGGCAATGGAGAGTTAAGAAATGAGTATAGGGTTGCTCTTTGGGATGAAGAGAAATTTCTAGTAATGGATAGTGGGAAGGTGATAACATTACAACATTCTAAATGTGATTAATCCTACTAATTGAATGATAGTAAGGGGTTGGAATGTGAATGTTTAGGCTGTATATATGTTTCCACAATTGAAAAAAGAAGAAAAGACAATCTAAATGGGCAATGACAAATAAATGCCAAGGATGATTCTAGATGGGATCTGAAGATGGAGGAGAGGCAGCTCAAAGGAAAACAGTTGGGACATAACAAAAAAATTAAAGGAAATATAGGATGTAAGCTTTGAATCAATGTTGAATTTCTTGAACTTCTTAGCTGTGCTTAATGGGATTGCATAAATGAATGTTCTTGTTCATGGGAATTGCAGATGTGAATTATATTGTTTGTTCAAGGATGTGTCCAGCTTGCTCTCATATGTTCATAAGACAGAGCAATAGATGATGGATCACAGACAGGGAGGGAGGGAAAGAAAGAAATGGTAATGTGACAGGATGTTAAAGTTGGTGGATCAGTGTGTTGGGGGAGGGGGATTGGGGTATGTTGGAGTTCTGGTTTTTGCAACTGTTCCTGTAAGTTTGTATTTATTTTAAAATTAAATTTGAAAGAAATAACTCATCACAGTTTCCCATCAGAAATCATAATTTTACACCCTACCTGAAATCTTTGAAAATGCTTTTTCATATGCAAAAGAACCCCTCAATTTTATCCACTCACCTCACAAATAAATATGAGTATGTAATTACACTGGTTAAACATCTCTCATACAACAACTGTGGGAAAACTGTCAAAATAATGGTGAAAATGAAGATGGGCTTAGAAGCATTGACCTGAAAACAGTGTTCTTTAAAGGTTTTTGCAACACTGGTATCTAGTCAGACCTGTACCTTCAATAAGTCTACAGTCCTGTTTTTCTGTAAAATGCTTTCTATTTGCCTTTGCGTATTTATGATTTCATATCATTTTAGTTAAGGTCAACCCAAATTCATTTTGTGTAACAATTTCAGGAAAAAATATATATACTCCTAAAATACACCAAGTATTCTTAGTGAGCTGCTGAAATTTATATAGTTGCATTGTAGGGCCTATAAAATACAGACATCCAATTTGTTTGACAAAAAAAGTGCCAACAATGTGAGAAGAAAAGGCGTATTACAGTATGTGAATAATACCAGATGGTAATTTGAAATCACAATAAGAAATTAAGACAACCAAATATGGTAGATAATATTACTATATAATAAACATGACAAAAGAAAATACAAGATTCAAGTATATGCTATTTACAAAAGATACACTTTAGATTCAAAGTATACATTGGTTGAAAGTAAAGGAATGGAGAAATGTATACCATACAAAGAGTAAACAAATCAAATACTTAAATTACCCTTTTGTAACATCTGAAAAAAATAGGTTTTAAGACAAAAAATGTTATAGATAGTAAGAGGTACATTTTGTAATGATAAAAGTGTCAAATTGGCAGAATGATATTGTAATCATAAACATCTTTTCAGCCAGTAAACATAGTCACAGTATACATGAATAAGAAACTGGCAGTAATTGCTGTAAAAATCAATACACCACTCTCACTGATAGTACCACTAGACAAAAATTCAGAAAGGACACAAAAGACTTGAGCAACATTATCAACCAACTTTTCCTAACAGAACTCTGCACTCAAAAACAGCAGATTATGTATGATTTTTAAACACTCATGGGAAAATCTCCAAGAAATACTGTATGTAGGCCAAAAAACAAACCTTAACAATGTGAAAAGATTTAAATTATATAACATGTGTTCTCCAACCACAATTAATAGAATTACAAATTAACACAGACAGAAATTTGGGAGCTATGCAAATATCTCTAAATTAAACTACACATTTCTGAATAATCCATTGGTGAAGGAAAACATTTCAAGGAGAATTAGTATTTTGAACTGAATGAAAATGAAAACACAGCTTATTAAATTGATGGGTGCAGCTTAATCAGTGCTTAAAGGAAAATTTATAGATTTAATCCATACATAAGTATGTAAAAATAGATCTCAAACTAATAATCTAAGCTTTCTACACATGAAAAATGACCAATTCAAATAAGAAAATAAGGATACAATTAAGAATAGCATCAAAAGAATTCAACAAATAAGTGCCATACTTAAACAATGAAAATTACAAAACATTGTTGAGTGAAATTAAAGATCTAAATAGAGAGACATTCCACAATTGTCTACAGAAGAGCTCAATGTTGCTAAAATGGCATTTCTCCCCAAATTGGACTACAGACAATTCATATATTTCCAACAGTTTCTTCCTGACTGACAAGCAGAATGTTAAATGTATATATAGATGTAAAATACCTAGAATATCCAAAACAATTTTGAAAGAGAAGAACAAAAGAAGAGGAAAATTTCCTGAATTCAAAATTCATTATAAAGCTTCATTACAAATATTCATTATGGTACTGAAATAACATGATAGACATATAGAACAGCAGAATAAAATTGAATGTCCAGAAATATATCTTTGTATTCAGCATTGAATGGGACAGTTGAAATGAATGAATTTTATGATATGTAAATATGCATCAATAAGTTTTTAAAAAAAAGAAAATGGAGACTGATTCTGATTAAACTGCAGACTGACCCCAGTTGAGCACAAATGATGACTGCCTTGATGTTATCATCCTTTCACCCTTTCTTTCAACAGAAGAAAGTAGGGAAATTCTGGGGGAAAATATCAACTTCATTCTCTAAAACTCTTATACACAATAGCTGCAATGAAATTTGAAAAAATTGAGACAGGTGACTAGGAGGTAAAATAGAATGATAATCATAGCAACAATCAGATAAAAGAAGATCCAGTGATGATTCAAATGCTGAAATTAGCAGACAAGGACTATAAATTAGAAATTATAAACATTTAAAGAAAAGATGGACAAAATGGGTGAAAAGATTTTACAAACTTATTGAAACATATAAAAGAATGAAATTTTAATCATAGAAATGTAAAATATAATATCTAAGCTCACAACAAGGCAGAAGTCAGGGATAGTGAACTAAATAGCATGTAAATAGAAAACATCCAATCTGGAGCACAAGGAGTAGAGAAAAAAAGAAAATAGAGAACAGAGTATAAGAGGCATTAGAGAAACATTCAAATGATTTAATGAATGCTTACTTATAGAAAAAAGGCAACAAGAGAAAAAGAGTGAGGCAGAAAGAAATAGATGATGGCACTGAATTTTCAAAAATATATGTACAATATCAACCCACAGATTCAAGATATTCAAAAAAGCTTAAGCAGATAAAAATATAAAAAAATAAAACAAGTAGGCAAATCATAGTCAAAATTCTGATAAACAGAAATAGGGGCAAAAATCTTAAAGAGATCTGGGGACAATTGATACATTTATTATCTGTCAGGGGGAAACCTTAAGATCTTCAAATGGCTTTTCAGGAGAAAATATTGTCATCAGAAAATGATGGAATGGCATCTTTAAAAGACAAATTTTAAAAAAAAGAAACATAAGTAAATCAAACAATCAAGAATTTTATACCTCAAGCATTTTTTAATAAAAATTATTTAAAAAAACTTTTCCCCAAATATCTTCTAACTAACTTATGGGTCAAAGAAGACATAGAAATTTAAAGAATAATTAAAATCTCTTTAAAAATCAAAATATAACCTATCTAAACTTGTAGTATTCAACTAAAACATTACATTCAAAGGAGAGTTTAAAGTTGTTTATATTAGAAAAGAAAAATGGTTTGACATAAATGAACTAAGTTACTTGAAACAAATATAGCAAAGGATCAACAGAATAAATCAAAAGCAGAAGAAAAGAAATAATAAAGAGCAGACATGGATATCAGAGAGAGAAAACATCATGAGAATACATCAAAATGTCAAATTGCTTCTATGAAAAGGTTAATGAAGTAAGCCAATCTCTTTTGCAACTGATTAATAAAAAATAAGGAAGAGAAAGTCAGAAAGCAGAAATAAAAATACTAAGAATAAGAAGGTGACAGTAGATATTGAAAAGATAATATGAACAAAATCCATACCTTTTTTTTTTTTTTTTTTTTTGAAATCCATACCTTTTTAAAGGTACAAATCTCAAACTTCCATTGATAGATAACTCAATCTACTTCCACCATTTAACATAAATTCTTTGGACACAAACTATGTGCAAATCACTGTTCTATCCTATGGAGATTCAATGATGAAGAAGAGAGAATGATCCCTGATCTTATGACATCTATATGTCAAAAAGGGTGTCATAGGAATAAGATCATTTGATAGAGTGATAGGACCATGATGTGGCCCTCTCTCTCTCTAACTGAGTCACCTCGGCAAGTGAACTAACTGCCCTCCCCCCTACATGGGATCCAAATCTCAGGGATGTGAATCTCCCTGGCAATGCAGTATATGACTCCCAGGGATGAATCTGGACCCAGCATCATGGGATTGAGTACATCTTCTTGACCAGAAGAGGGATGCAAAATGAGATGAAATACATTCAGTGGCTGAAAGATTTCAAATGGAGTCAAGAGGTCACTCTGGTGGACATTCTTATGCACTATATAGATAACACTTCTTAGGTTTCAATATATTGGAATAGCTAGAAGTAAATACCTGAAACTACCAAACTCCAACCCCGTAGTCTGGACTCCTTAAGATGATTGTATAGTAATGTAGATTACAAGGGGTGACAGTGTGATTGTGAAAACCTTCTGGATCATACTCTCTTTATCTAGTTTATGGATGGATGAGTAGAAAAATGGGGACAAAAACTGACAAATAGGGTGGGATGGGGAGATGGTTTGGTGTTCTTTTTTTACTTTTATTTTGTATGCTTGCTCTGATTCTTTCTGATGTAAGGAAAATGTTCAGAAATAGATTGTGGTGATGAATGCATAACTATATGATTGTACTGTAAACAGTTGATTGCATACCATGGATGATTATATGATATGTGAGTATATTTCAATAAAACTGAATTTAAAAAGAAACACACTCCTAAAATAAAGCGTTTATAATGCAGAATTTCAGGGACCTAGTAATAGAGAGCAACTAATGAAGGGGGAATAATAACCCAATAACAACAGATAAGCTATCATGGGTAAATTAAACATTCTGGGAATGCCCAGGAATGATCATGGTTTGTTAATTTTTGATGGATATGGTAGGAACAAGTTCACAGAAATGTTGCTATATTAGATTATTTTCTTGGGGTAGAGTAGGAACATTATGGAAGTAAAGTATTTATTTTAGGTTAATTGTCTTTTTCTTATTCCCTTGTTATGGTTTGTTTGAAATATTTTTTATTTTATACATTTAAAAATTTTTTTGATATAGTTAATTTAAAAAAGTGTTAATTTAAAGTTAATGACAATGCAATATATGATACTGGAGTGGATCTAAGAATGGAGGAGAAAAGCTTAAAGGAGGCATAAGGAAAAATTGGAATATAGAATTTAAGCTTTATATCCATATTAATTTTCTTGATTTAACTGCAATTGTTAACAACATAAGTGAATATCCTTGTTCATAGGAAATGTACATGGAAGTGTTATGAGTTCAGGGAGTATGATATATGCAATCTGCTCTCAAATGTTCAGAAGATGATAAATGGGTAGATAGATAATTGATAGAAAGATAATAGATACAGTTGAAAGAAAGAGAGTGGGAGGGAGGGAGGGAGAGAGGGAGAGAGGAAGGAAGGAAAGAAGGAAGGAAGGAAGGAAGGAAGGAAGGAAGGAAGGAAGGAAGGAAGGAAGGATGGATGTATGGATGGAAAGAGAAAGAAATGTACTGCAAAGGTAGCAAAATATAAAATTGGTAGATATGGGTATCTGGGGGTAGATGTTGTTGGAGTTCTCTGGGGTTTGTATTGTATTTGCAACTATCCTATATGTTTGAAATTATTTCAAAATAAAAATTAAAATAATAGAGTGGGAGGGTTCCTGCAGTCTGAGTCAATAATCTCTCAGCTGTAGATATGTATGCTTCAAACTTAATGGATAAAAAGGTACCAGCTCTGAAAACCAAGGGGGAAGAGTATCCTAAACCAGCACCATCCTGTAGAACTTTCTGTTCATAAGAGCATAATATGAACAACACTATGCCAACAAAATAGACAACTTAGAAGAAATGGACATTTTCCTAGAAATGCCTGAACAACCTACACTGATTTGAGAATAGAAGAATTCAGTAAACCAATCACAAATAAAGAGATTGAGTCAGTCATCAAAAACATCCTAAAAAAGAAAAAAAAAAAAAAAACAGGACAAGTTGTCTTCACAGGTGAATTTTACCAAGCATTCCAAGAAGAATTAATACCATTTCTGTTCAAAGTCTTCCAAAAAATTGAAGAAGAGGGAACACTGCCTAAGTCATTCTATGCAGCCATTATACTAACAACAAAGCCTGAAACTGTACTATATGATAAGAAAAATAAGACTAATATCTCAAATGAGTATAGATGCAAAATTGTTCAATAAGATCTTTGCAAATTGAATCTAACAGCATATTAAAAGAATTATACAGTATGACCAAGAGGGTTTTTAACTGTTTTTATTTTTTATTTTCATTTGCTTTTTAAATTTTATCAAAAATTAAAAAAAGAAACAATACAAAAACTGCATTTCAAACAAAACCAAAATGAAAAAAATAAGAAAAACAAATAACCTAAAATAACTGCATTGCTTCCAACATGTTCCTACCCTACCCCAAGGAAATAAACAAACTATAACCAAACAAAGGAGTAAGAAAAACAAATAATCTAAAATAACTGCATTGCTACCAATATGTTCCTACCATCACCCTCAAAATTAACAAACAATAGTCATTCCTGAGCATTCCCATAACATTAAGATTGCCCTCTATAACCTGCCTGTTCTTGCTAGATAATCACTTCCCCTTACTATTTGTTGTCTATTGCAAGTTCTTCTACCTTCTACAATATAAAACATTTATTTTACATTTTTACAGAGTTAACATTAGTGGTAACATACAATAGCTCTCTTTTTGTGCCTGGCTTATTTCACTCAGCATTATGTCTTCAAAGTTCATCCATGTTGTCATATATTTCATGATCTCATTCCTTCTTACTGCTGCATAGTATTCCATCATGGGTGTATACCACATTTTGCTTATCCACTCATCTGTTGAAGGACATTTGGGTTGGTTCCATCTTTTGGCAATGTGAATAAAGCTGCTATGAACATGGTGTGCAAATATGTGTTCATGTCACTGCTTTCAGATCTTCCAGGTCTATACCAAGAATTGAAATTGCTGGATTGAAGAGTAACTCAATATCCAGTTTTCTAAGGAACACCACACTGTCTTCCAGAGTGGCTGTGCCATTATACACTCCCACCAACAGTGAATAAGAGTTCCAACTCCACATCTTCTCCAGCATTTGTAGTTTCCTCTTTTCTTAATGGCTGCCATTCTAATTGGTGTGAGATGATACGTCATTGTGGTCTTAATTTGTATCTCCCTAATAGCCAGTGAATATGAACTTTTTTCATGTGTTTTTTGGCCATTTTATTTCCTCTTTAGAGAAATGTTTTCATATCTTTTGCCCATTTTATATTTGGGCTGTTTGTACTATTGTCATTGAGTTGTAGGGACCAAGTGGGTTTATCCCAGGTATACAGGGTGGTTCAACATATGAAAATCAACTAATGTATTACACCCATTAACAAAGTGAAAAGTCATATGAACATTTTGATTGATTCAGAAAATCCAGCATTCTTTCTTTTTATATAACATATTTCATGTCTACCATAATCCATCCATATCTCAAATTTTCCTCACTTAGTTGTGCAATCATCACTCTCCATTTTAAATATTCTTTCTTGATAAAAATATTTAAAAAGTAGGAATCAAAGGAAATTTCTTCAACATGATAAAGGGTATATATGAAAAACCCACAGCTAATAATGTACTCAATAATGAGAGACTGAAAGACTTCCCTCCAAGATCAGGAACAAGACAAGGATGCCCTCTGTCACCTCTGTTTTTGAAACTTCTTCTAGAGGTTCTAGCTAGAACAGTTAGGCAAGAAAAAGAAATAAACACAATCCATACTAGAAAGGAAGAATTGAAATTCTCACTATTTTTAGACATGATCCCATATTTAGAAAGCACTGAAAAACTATGGCAAAGTTACTGGATCTGTTAAGTGAATTCATCAAAGAGGGGGAATAAAAGATGAGAACAGAAAAATCAGTTGTGTTTCTTCACAGTAGAAATGAGCTGAGGAGGTAATCAGGAAAAAAATTCCATTGCCAGAATAGCAGCTAAAAGAATCCAATATCTTGGAAGAAACTTAACCAAAGATGTACAAAGGAAACTACAAAACATTGCTAAAAATATCAAAGAAGATCTAAACAAATTGAAGGACACTCTGTGTTCATGGATTGAAAGGTGAAACATCATTAAGATGTCAATTCTGCCAAATTGATTACCTGATTCAATGCAATATCAATCAAAATTCCAACATGCTACTGTGCTGAAATGGAAAAACTAATTATCAAATTTATTTGGAATGAGTAGGGGTCTCAACTAGCCAAAAAACATGTTGAAAAAGAAGAATGAAGTAGGAGTACCAATGCTTCCTGACTTTAAAGCATATTATAAAGCCACAGTGGTACAAACAGCATGGTAATGGCAGAAAGATAGACATATTGTTCAGTGGAATCAAATTGAGACTCCAGTCTTTAGATCTTTCAATTGAATTTTTACAAGGATCCCAAGTCTACTCAACTGGGACAGAACAGTTTCTTTAGTAAATCGTGCTGTAAGAACTGGTTATCTATATCCAAAGGAATGAAAGAGGAACATTATCTCACTCTTTACACAGAAATTAATTCAAAATGGATCAAAGATCTAATTATAAGAGATAGTACCGTAAAACCCCTAGAAGAAAACAGAGGGAAACAACTTCAAGATCTAGTGATTGTTGGTATTTTCCTAGACCTGACACCCAGTACAATCAATGAAAGAAAAAATAGATAAATGGGACCTCCTCAAATTGAATACTTCTGTGCTTCAAAGGACTTTCTCAAAAAGATTAAAAGCAACTGACTCAATGAAAAAATATTTGGAAACCACATATTTGATAAGGGTTTGCTATCTAGAATATACAAAGAAACCCTAAATCTTCACTATTAGGGGGAAGTAAATAAAAACCACAAGGACAGGAGGGTGGATAAAGATGGAAGAGTGGTGAGGTGTGTGTTTTAGTTACTTCTCTAGGGCAGTTGGTAGAAAGCCAGGAACTGTGTGGACTGGACACCACAGAGGAATTTGAGCTTGGGCATGCTTCATACAACATTCACAGATGGGCAGAGCAGCTGAGATCAGCAAAATCTGTGAGTTCTTGTGACCAGGGGCCCACAACCATCCCTGCCAGGCACAGTTCCAGGGGAAGAGAAGCTATCAGTGCTGGGAACCAGGAGGGGTAGCTGTAGTTGCATCTCTGATTGAAAAGCTCAGACTCCTGGAAAAAAAAAACAAACCTCCAAATAGAGAGACAGACCAGACACGGGAGAATTTGGGAGCAGTCTGTCCAGTAGAGAGGAGATAGGGCTAGCAAAACATCCAAAAAAAAAAAAAAAAAAAAAAAGATTCTTTTGGAGTTCCAATGAACATAATACAGAAAAGGTCAGGGCTCAAACAGAATCAGGCATGTATGTAAATCAAGAGGAGGGGGATCCCTTGTCTGAAAAGCTGGTTTCTTTATTTTCTTGATTGTTCCTTAATCAACCTCAACTCCTTGTTTTTTACCATTTCAATAGCCCATTAGAAATGCAAAGACTGTAAATAGTTCATATTGTGCCCTTCATTTCCTTTTTTCTTTTATTTTGTTCTAATCTTTTCTCCTTTTTTAAAAAGATAATTATTCTAAGAAGCCCATTACAGAAAGCCTCAAAAACTTGCAATTTGTGCCCAGGTAAGAGCAGAGCCAACATAGCTCTGAGAGATAAAGCAATAGGTCTAGTGGTAGAGAAAATTTGCTAAATACCATAACTTCCCAAGAAAAGGGAGGATTACCCAGCTCCAGGGGCAGAACTCCTTTTAGGAACTCAGACCCCAGGGTCTAGAATTCAGAAACCAGCTTCAGTAAGCCACACGCTGACAGGGTCAGGGTCACGAGGAGAACTAAGGGCTCCATGCATTCTTACACTGGTTGGGAACAGTGGACTGGCAAGTGCCACCTGTTGGACAGCATAAAGACAGCATAAAGAAGCACAGAGTCTAAAGGCCTCATAGGAGGGTCTCATTCTCAAGGAAACTCCTCTTTAGACCTGGGCCTCTCTGGACTGGGAAATCCTGACGGGTTTACCATATCTGAGTAGACATCACACAAAAAGACTACATAGAGTCAGGGCAAGAAAGAGAAAAAACAAGAGGTGAAAAACTCTAATCAATTAAACAGAATCTACGTTAAATGTCTAGAATAAGCTGAACTGAACAGCAAAGGTTATAGCACAAAGCCAACCAACAAGAAAACCCTATGTGAAATAGTGAAAACTACTCCAGAATAAACTAATCAAGAAAGTCAGATGCCTAGACAGCTTAAAATAACAAGTGATACTAGGAATCACAAAAATATGGACCAGACAAAGGAACAAACTAATAGTTCAACTGAGATACAGGAATTGAAGCAATTATTGCTGAATCAATTAAATGAACTGAAGGAAGAACTAATTGGAGATGTTCAAACAAAGCTAAATCAATTCAGAAATCAAGTCAATGAAATGAAGGAAGGCATAGCAAAAGAGATAAGGGATATAAGGAGGACACTGGATGACATTAAGGAAGAATTCATAAACTTGAAGAAACAAATGACAGAACTTATGGGAATGAGAGGCATAATGGAGGAGATTAAAAAGACAACAGAAGGATACAACAGTAGATTTGAACAAGCAGAAGAAAGGATCAGTGAATTGGAAGAATAGGCACCTGAATTCACACACACACACAAAAGAATAGATGGTGAAAATAATGGAAAAATATGAGCAGGGACTTATGGAGATGAGTGACAACATGAAATGCACAAATATACATGTTATGGGTGTCCCAGAGAGAGAAGAGAGGGGGAAAGGGGCAGAAAGAATAATAGAAGAAATAATCACTGAAAATTTCCCAACTCTTATGAAGAAAAAAAAATTAGAGATTCAAGAAGTACAGCATACCCCAAAGAGAATAGACCCCAATAGACCTACTCCAAGACACTTACTGATAAGATTGTCCAATGTCAAAGACAAAGAGAGGATTCTGAAAGTAGGAAGAGAAAAGCAATCCATGACAGTCAAGGGAAGCTCCATAAGACTACGTACAGATTTCTCCCCAGAAACCATGGAGGTGAGAAGAGAGAAGTATGATATATTTAACATACTGAAAGAGAATAAATGCCAACCAAGAATTCTATATCTGGCGAAACTGTCCTTCAAAAATGAGGGAGAGGAGAAACTAAGATGGCAGTTAGGTGAGACAGGGCAAAAAGACACTTCCATGAAAAACACTAGATAAAAACCAAAAAGTGACCCAGGGTAACAGTGACAGTGATGTGCCAGCTGGACAAGGTCTGCTAGTATCACAGGGGCTGTATACTTGGTGAAACCAGGAGTCTGCATTCTGAAATGAGTGAGTAAGCTGGCTGGAAGACCCACAGCTGTGCAGTGGTGAGAGGAAGCCAGGGCTTGGCATTTGGAGACTGGCTCCTTTAAAAAATAAAAGGGAAAAACCCAGGAGCAGCTACAGTTGTGGGAGTGGGAACCACGCAGTAAAACACAGCAAGAGGGGGCTGGGCTGGCCTCTCAGTGTCTGGCCTGGAGGATAGTCCACTGCAGATACCCTCAGGGCTGGGGGAATGGAGGAGAGAGCCAGAAGCTGAAAGAAACCCCACAGCTAGCAGCTGGCTTCCCAGAGGGCTGGATAAACTCCTGCCCAGGGCCATGCCCACAGCCCAGAGCCCTGCCAGTTGTCCCGGAGCTGGGAAGGAGGAACTGTGTGATGGGGGGGGGGGTTGAGATGCCTTGTTCGGCCATCTTTGCATCAGGCTGAGAGTGCCCCAGCACGGCCCAGTGGCCCAGGGTTTCCCTTGGGGGACGGGGTGCACTTGTGACATAGCACGGCATTCCCTTGGCAGAGCTTCTGGAGGATCATGGCTGGGAGGGGGGACCCACTCAGAGAACCCAGGGACACTACACCAAGTCTGGTGGTTTGTGGGACAGTGAGAGAGAGGGTCTGGGGCTGAAATGAAATGAAGGCTTAGACTCTTGTGGCAACCTTGAATCTCTGGGAACCTGGGGGATTTGAATATTAAAGCTGCCCTTCCTCCCTGGCCACACGTACATATGCCCCACATTCAGGGCAGATGGCTACAGCAACACATGCAATCTGAGTTCTCCAACTGAACCCCACAAGAATCATTTCCCCACACACTCTGGGAACAAGTTTGAGAACTGACTTGAGGGGTATAGGTGACTCACAGATGCCATCTGCTGGTTAGTTAAAGAAAGTGGACATCACCAAACTGTGTTTCTGAAAACTTAGATTGGTATCTTCTTTTTTACAAATTGAAAGAACCCTATCAAGCAAAGCAAATGCCAAGAGACCAAAAACAACAGAAAATCTTAAAGCATAAGATAAAACCAGATGATATGGAGAATCCAACTCCAAACACACAAATCAAAATATCAGAAGAGACTCAGTACTTGGCAGAATTAATTAAAGAACTACAATCAAAGAATGAAAACATGGCAAAGGATTTAAAGGACATCAAGAAGACCATGGCACAGGATATAAGGGACATAAAGAAGACCCTAGAAGAGCATGAAGAAGACATTGCAACAGCAAATAAAAAAATAGGAGATCTTATGGAAATAAAAGAAACTGTTGGCCAAATTAAAAAGACTCTGCATATTCACAATACAAGATTGGAGGAAATTGAACAATGTCTCAGTGTCCTAGAAGTCCACAGAACAGAAATGAAAGAACAAAAGAAAGAATGGAGAAAAAAATTAAAAAAATCAAAATGGATCTCAGGGATACGATAGATAAAATAAAACATCCTAACTTAAGACTCATTGGTGTCCCAGAAGGGGAAGAGAAGGGTAAAGGTCTAGAAAGAGTATTCAAAGAAATTGTTGGGGAAAACTTCCCCAACCTTCTACACAATATAAATTCACAAAGCATAAATGCCAAGCTTTGTCTCTAGTGATCACAGATCTTTCTCAGAAGGGACCATAAGTTGGGACATAAAACAAGCCTCAATAAATTAAAAAAAAATGAAGATATTCAAGGCACATTCTCCAACAATGGAATACAAATAGAAGTCAATAATGTTTGAATTGTAACTCCACTATTTACTTCCTACATGATATAAAATACACAAAGTCTAATGATAAACTGGTTTTGAACTCAACATAAAATATGTAATTTTAGACAACTATATAAAGGTGGGGGAATGAAGGAGTATAGGAACATAATTTATATGTCCTATTGAAGTGAAGGTGGTATCAAAGAAAAACAAGATTGTTATGGATTTAAGAGTTTAATTTTAAGCCCCAGAGTAAACACAAAGAAATTATCAAAGAATATAACCATAGAGATGAAAAGTAGAGTATGGGTTAAGAGAAATGGGGGAAGGGGCAATGAGGAGTTAAGAAATGAGTGTAGGGTTGCTGTTTGAGGTGAAGGGAAATTTCTAGTAATGGATGGTGGAAAGGAGCATTACAACATTCTAAATGTGATTAATCCCACTAATGGAAGGCCAGGGAGAGGGTGGAATGGGGAGATTTAGGCTGTATATATGTTTTCACAACTGAAAAAAAAGACAGTCTAAATAGATGACAATTGAATGCCAAGGATGAGCCTGGATGGGATTGGAGGATGGAGGACAGGAGGCTCAAAGGGACACAGTTGAGACATAAGGAAAAGGAAATAGAGAATGTAAGCCTTGTATCATTGTTGAATCTCTTGTACTTCTTAGCTGTGTTTAATGGGATTGCATAAAAGAATGTTCTTATTCATGGGAAGTGTATATGTGAATTATAGTGTTTGTTCAAGGGTGTGTGCCGCTAGCTGTCATATGTTCAGAAGACACAGCAATAAATGATGGATGATAGGGAGGGAAAGAAATAGCAATGTGACAGCATGTTAAAGTTGGTGGATTGGGCTATGGGGGGAGGGGGTCAGGGTATGATGGAATTCTGTGTATGGGGCTAGTATTGTTTTGGCAACAGTTCCTATAAATTGGAATTTATTTCAAAATAAAAGAAAAAAAAGGTACTAAGTACAATTGTATGCCAAAAAATTGTATAATGTAGACAAAATGGAAAAATTTGTAGAAATTTTAAAAATCACCTAATTGACTCAAAAAGAAATAGAAAACTGGAAAATACCCATAACAAATACATACATTGACAAGTAGCCAATAATTTTCCAACAAGGAAAAGCCCAGGACAAGATGGCTTCATTGGTGAATTAACACCAATATTTTTCAAACTCTTCCAAAAAATTCATGAGACAGAAACACTTCCTACTTCATTCTCTGGGATGAGCATTGCCATGGTCCCAAAGCCAGAGAAAAACATCTCAAGTAAAAGAAATTACAGACAAATTCCCCTCATGAATACTGAGACAAAACTCATGAATAAATTATTACCAAACAGGATCAACAGGGTATTGAAAAGATTATTTGCTGTGACTATGTTGGATTTATTCCGGGAATGCAAAGATAGTTCAACACACAAAAATTGATTAACATTATGCCCCACATAAACAGAAAAAAGGGGGGGAAACATGACTATTTCAATACACAGAAAAGCTTTTGACAATACCCAGCATACTTTCCAGAAAAAATCACCAGGGAAACTATAATAGAAGGAAACTGTATTTCTTTTAAAACAATTTTACCACCTTTATATTTAATACTGAAAAATAAAGTATAATTTTGAGTATTTTAAAATTTAATATAAACTAAACCAGTTTGAGTACATTTTCTCCATTTTGTTTCCTTTTGTTGATATTTTCCTTGTGATACTATTCCAAAATTTTAAATTAAACTGTTTATTTTCATGACCTCAAAAAAAATGAGGGAGAGATTAAAATATTTTCAGAAAAGCAGACACTGAGAGAGACTGTGACTAAGAAACCAGCATAACAAGAAATACTAAAGGGAGGGCTACAGGCTAATAGGAAAAGACAGGAGAAAGAGGTTTGGAGAGGAGTATAGAAATGAAGATTACCAAGAAGGGTAAAAAGAGAGAGAGGAAAAAAAGACATTACATATAAAATCCAGAACACAAAATTATAGAAGAAAGTACTGTCCTTACAGTGATAACATAAAATGTTAATGGATTAAACTCTCCAATAAAAAGACACAGATTGGCATAATGGATTAAAAAATAGGACTCATCTATATGCTGTCTACAAGAAACTCACTTTAGACAAAAGGACAACAATAGGCTGAAAGTGAAAGGTTGGAAAAAGATTTTCATGCAAACAGCAACCAGAAAAAAAGTGGGAGTAGCTATAGTAATATCAGACAAAATAGACTTCAAAGGTAAAACCTTTACAAGAGACAAAGAAGGACACTATATATTAATAAAGGGGTCAATTCATCAAGAAAATATAACAATCATAAATATTTATGCACCAAGTGAGAGCACCCCAAAATTCATGAGGCAATCACTGAGAACACTGACAGAAGTAGATAACTCCACAATAATAGTTGGAAACTTCAATATACCACTCTCACCAATTGATAAAATATCTAGACAGAAGATCAACAAAGGAACAGAGATGTTGAATTGTATGATAAATGAACTATACTTGACAGACATTTATAGAACACTACATCACACAACAGCAGGATACAAGTTTTTCTCAAGTGCTCGTGGAACATTCTCTAGGATAGACCACATTCTGGGTCACAAAGCAAGTCTTAACAAATTTAAAAATATTGGTATTATAAAAAGCACATCTCAGATCATAACAGAATGAAGTTGGAAATAAATAACAGGCAGAAGAATGCAAAATTCACAAATATATGGAGACTCAGCAACACACTTTTAGAAACCAGTGGGTAAAAGAAGAAATTACAAGAGAAATTAGCAAATACCTCAAGGCAAATGACAAAGAAAACATAACATATCAGAACTTATGGGATGTAGCAAACATGGTGATGAGAGGGAATTTTATTACCCTAAATGCCTATATTAAAAGAGAAGAGAGAGCAAAATTTTAGGAACTATCTGTCCACCTGGAGGAACTAGAGAAAAAACAGCAAGTGAACCACAAAGTAAACAGAAAGAAAGAAATAACAAAGACTAGAGCAGAAATAAATGAAACTTAGAACAGGAAAACAGTAGAGAGAATCAACAAAACCAGAAGCTGGTTCTTTGAGAAAATCAACAAAGTTGATGGATGCCTAACTAAGCTAACAAAACAAGAGAGTGGATGCAAATAAATGCAATCAGAAATGGGAAAGGAAACCTAACTACTTACCTTGCAGAAGTAAAGGAGATAATGAGAAGATATTATAAGCAACAATATGCTAATAAACTAGATAATGTACATGAAATGTACAACTTCCTTGGAAAGCATAAACCACCAACATGCACATAAGAAATAGATGACCTCAACAAACAAATCACAAGCAAAGAGATTGAGACAGTCATCAAGAAGCTCCCCCAAAAGAAAAGCCCAGGATGATATGATTTCACATATGAAGTCTACCAAGTATTCAAGAAAGAATAAATACCAATCCTATTCAAACTTTTCAAAAAATTGAAGAGGAGGGAAAGCTACCCAACTCATTCTATGAAGCCAAAATCACCCTAATACCAAAATCAGACAAAGACAGTACAAAAAAGAAAATTATAGACCAATCACTTTAATGAACATAGATGTAAAAATTCTCAAGAATATACTCACATATTGAATCCAGAAGCACATTAAGAGAATTATACACCATGACCAATTGGGATTTATTCCAGGTATGCAAGGCTGGTTCAACACAATAAAATCAATTAATGTAAAACACCATATCAATAAATAAAAGCAAAAGAACCACATGATCATCTCAAATGTACTTCACCAATGCAAGGGGTCAATGATAGGGAAGGATAAGGGGTAAAGGATATTTTAGGTGTTCTCTTTTTCATCTTTTTCTCTTTTTTTGATTCTTGGTGTAATGAAAATGCTCCAAAATAAATTGTGATAAATGCAGCATTATGTGATGATACTCTGAGCCATTGATTTTATACTTTGGATAGATCCGATGGTGTGTGAATATCTCACTAAAATTGCATAAAAATAAAAAAAATCTCTGGAGAGACTCAATAGAAGATTTGAACTGGCAGAAGAAGCAATAAGTGAACTTTAAAATAAGACAAGTGAAATCAAACAGTCTGATGAGTAGAAAGAGAAAGGAATGAAAAAAGTTGAAAGAATCTAAGGACACTACAGAACACTATCAACTGTACCAGTGACACATGTGGTTGTCCCAGAAGAAGAAAGTGAGAAAGGGGTAGAGAGAATATTCAGCCAAATAATGGCTGAGAACTTCACAAAGTTAATGAAAGACATAAATATACATGTCTATGATGCTCAAAGAATTCCAAACAGAATAAGCCCCAAAAATGCTCATACTGTGCCAAGTTATAATCAGATGATAGCATGCCTAAGAGATAATTCTGAAAGCCACATGAGTCAAGTGGTATGCCAAACACAAGGAATTTATTTAGTCAATAAGTTTAAATGACAATTTCTCATTGGAATGCATGAATACAGGAAGGCAGTGAGATGACATATTTAAATTGCTGAATAGAAAACATTGCCAAATGGAGGCTTCTGGAAGATGGCAGTTAGGAGAGACAAGGCAAAAAAAAAGTCTTCATGAAAAATACTAGATAATAGACAGAAAGTGATCCAGAACATCAGTTCCAGCAATACACTAGCTGGATGTGGTCTGCTAAATCCACAGGGACCATGCACTTGGTGAAACCAGAAGTCAGCATTCTGAAATGAGTGAATCTGCTGAATAACCAGCAGCCATGCTGTGGTCTGGGTGTCTTAGTTTGCTAATGCTGCAGAATGCAAAACACCAGAGATGAATAGGCTTTTATAAAATGGGGGTTTATTTCACTACACAATTACAGTCTTAAGGCCACAAAGTGTCCAAGGTAACACATCAGCAATCGGGTACACTCACCGGAGGATGGCCAATGGCCTCTGGAAAACCTCTGTTAGCTAGGAAGGCAGCTGGCATCTGCTCCAAAGCTCTGGCCTCAAAACGGCTTTCTCCCAGGACGTTCCTCTCTAGCAAACTTGCTCCTCTTCAAAACATCACTCCCAGCTGCACTCTCTTTTCTCTCTTTGAGTCAGCTCATTTATATAGCTCCACCAATCAAGGCCCACCCCGAATGGGTGGGGCCACGCCTCCATGAGAACATCTCATCAGAATCATTGCCCACAGCTGGGTGGGGCACATTCCAAGCAAATCCAACCATCACCAAAACGCCTGCCCCACACAAAACCACAAAGATAATGGCATTTGGGGGACACAATACACTCAAACCGGCACACTGGGGAAACCATGTGTTGGCATTTTGTGTTGAACTAGATTAAAAAAAACAAAAGCAGCTGCAGATAAGGCAGAGAGAACCACAAAGTGAAGCATGGTGGGAACTTCATCCTCATAAACTCTGGGCACACCTCAATATCTGGCATGGATGACAGCCTTTCATGCACCTGTTGCTAATTTTCTCAGAGCTTGGAAGGCAGAGGTTAGCCAAAAGGGGAAAGTAACCATGTCCCCTACAGCCAACTTACTGGCAGAATGGGAATGCTCCTGACTGGTGCTGGCACTGCAGCCCAGAGCTGTGCCAAATGACCCAGTGCAACAGGAAATGTTTTCAGCAACATGAGCACACACCCCAATATGTGATGGGGAGGATAGCCTTTTGCATATCCACAGCTAGTTGTCCCAGAACTAGGAAGCCAGAGGGGTGCAAAAAAAAAGGGGGAAATTAACATGCCCCATATAGCCATCCTTTCAGCAGCCTGGGAATGCACATATATGCTCCTGAAGCCAAGAACTTCACTTGGGAGATGGTGCTCACTTGTAACATAGCAGCCTTCCCTCAGCAGAGACCCTAGGAAGGCAAAGCTTGGAAGAGGGACCCATTCCGAAGTCCCAGGGACCATACAACAATACCAAGTACTTGTGGGTCACTGTCAGAGACAAACTGTGGTAAGAATGAACTGAAGGTTTATAATCTTCCAACAGCTTTAAATCTCCAGGAACAACAAGGAGGTGTGATTATCAAACACACCCTCCCTCTCTAACCCCTCAGGCACATGCCTGACATTGAGGGAGGGCAGCACCAACTACACACACAAACATGTTGCACCAATTGGACCCCCACAAGATTCAGACCCCCACTCACCACAAAGACAAAGTTGGGGAGAACTGGCTTGAGAGGAAGAGGTGGCTCATGGATGCCATCTGCTGGTTAGTTACAGAAAGTGTATGCCACAAAGCTGTAGATCTGACAAATTAGAGATAAGTGTTTGAATAAGTCTACATATCCTAAAAGAATCCTATCAAATTAAGCAAATGCCAAGCGATCAAAAACAATAGAAAATTTTAAAGCGTATGAAAAACAAGATGTTATGGATAATCCAAACACAAACACCCAATCAAAAGATCAGAGAAGACACAGTACTTGAAGCAATTAATCAAAGAACTAAAGACAAACAATGAGAAGATGGCACAGGATATAAAGGACATGAAGAAGACCCTAGAAGAGCATAAAGAAGAAATTGCAAGAGTAAATTAAAAAACTAGATGATCTTATGGAAATAAAAGAAACTGTCAACCAAATTAAAAGATTCTGGATACTCATAATACAAGACAAGAAGGAGCTGAACAGTGAATCAGTGACATCAATGATGACAGAATGGAAAGTGAAAGAACAAAGGAAAGAATGGGGAAAAATTGAAAAATCAAAATGGACTTCAGAGATATGATAGATAATATAAAATGTCCAAATATAACACTAATTGGTGTTCCAGAAGTGAAGAGGACAGTAAAGGCCTAGGAAGAGTATTCAAAGAAATTGTTGGGGAAAAATTCCCAAGCTTTCTAAAGAAGATAAATACACAAAACATAAATGCCCAGTGAACTCCAAATAGAATAAATGCAAATAAAATCACTCCAATACATATTCTGATCAGATTGTCAAATACTGAAGAAAAGGAGCAAGTTCTGAAAGCAGAAAGAGAAAAGCAATTCACCACTTACAAAGGAAACAGCATAAGACAAAGCAGTGACTACATAGTGGCAACCAGGTAGGGGAAAAGGCAGTGGCATGACATATTTAAAATTCTGAGAGAGAAAAATTGCCAACCAAGAATTCTTTATCCAGCAAAGCTCTCAGTCAAATTTGAGGGAAAGCTTAAGATTTTCACAGATGACAAATGCTGAGAGAATTTGCCAACAAGAGCCCTGCCCTTCTTGAGATACTAAGGTGATCCCTCCTGACAGAGAAATAAAGAAAGGAGAGAGAGAGAGAGATGGAGAACAGTTCAATAATAAAGAGATTTACTATGGGTACAATAAAGGACATTAAGAGAGAGAGGGAAAAATGTATCTGACAAACATAAACCAAAGGATATAATGGCTGATCCAAGAAAAGCCTTCACAGATATAACATTGAATGTATATGGATTAAGTTCCCCAATCAAAAGATATAGATTGGCAGAATGGATCAAAAATATAAGCCATCAATATATTGCATACAAGAG
This sequence comes from Choloepus didactylus, assembly GCF_015220235.1. NCBI lineage: Eukaryota > Metazoa > Chordata > Mammalia > Pilosa > Megalonychidae > Choloepus > Choloepus didactylus. Next base: position 19,014,466 of record NC_051330.1, on the reverse strand, counting down.
ACTCATCTTAGACACAGGGACACAATGAAATTAAAAGTGAAAGGAAGAAAAATATTTCATGCAAGCTACAGACATAAGAAAGCAGGAGTAGTAATATTAATCTCAGATAAAATAGACTTTAAATGAAAGGATGTTATGAGAGACAAAGAAAGCCACTACATACTAATAAAAAGGGCAATTCAATAAGAAGAAATAACAATCATAAATGTTTATGCACCCAATCAAGTTGCCACAAATACATGAGACAAATACTGGCAAAACCAAAGGAAGCAATTGATGCTTCCACAATATTTGTGGGAGACTTCAACACATCACTGTCTCCTATACAGAGATCAACCAGATAGAAGACCATTAAGGAAACTGAAAACCTAAACAATCTGATAACTGAATCTGATTTAACAGACATATATAAAATATTATAGTTCACATCCCAAATCACTAGTATACACATTCTTCTCTAGTGCTCATGGAACTTTCTCCAGAATGAATCATATGTTGAGACATAAAACAAGCCTCAATAAATTTTTAAAAAATTGAAGTTATTCAAAGCACATACTCTGACCACAATGGAATACAATTAGAAGTCAATATCCAACAGAGACTTAGAAAATTCACAAATACCAGGAGGCTAAACAATACATTCCTAAACAATCAGTGGGTTAAAGAAGAAATAGCAAGAGAAATTGCTAAATATGTAGCAATCAATGAAAATGAGAACACAATTCATGAAATCATATGGGATGCAGCAAAAGAAGTACTGAGGGGGAAATTTATAGCACTAATTGCATACATCAAAAAGGAAGAAAGGGATAAAATCATAAAAGTAATGGAGCAAATGAAGAAGATAGAAAATGAACAGCAAACTAATCCTAAACCAAGTAGAAGAAAAGAAATAACAAGGATTAAAGCAGAAATAAATGACCTAGAGAACAAAAAACAATAGAGAGAATAAATAACACCAAAATTTGGTTCTTTGAGAAGATCAACAAGATTGACAAGCCCCTAGCTAGACTGACAAAATCAAAAAGAGAGAAGACCCATATAAACAAAATAATGAGAAAGGTGACATTACTGTGGATCCTGAAGAAATTAAAAAAAATATATATCATATGAGGATACTATGAAAAACTGTATGCAAACAAACTGGATAATGAAGAGAAAATAGACAATTTCCTAGAAACATATGAACAACCTAGACTGACCAGAGAAGAAATAGATGATCTCAACCCACAAATCACAGGCAAAGAGGTGTAATCAGTTATCAAAAAGCTTCCCACTATTGAATGTCCAGGGCCAGAAGGCTTCACAGGGGAATTCCACCAAACTTTCCAAAAAGAACAGACACTTAAACTCCTCCAAAACATTGAAGAAAATGGGACACTACCTAACATGCTTTATGAAGCTAACATCAGTCTAATACCAATACTAGGGTAAGATGCAACAAAAAAGGGAAAATTTTAGGTCAATCTCCCTAATGAATACAAAGGCAAAAATCCTCAACAAAATAGTTGCAAACCAAATCCAAAGACACATTAAAAAACTCATACACCATGACCAAGTGGGGTTCATTCCAGGCATGCAAGGATGGTTCATCATAAGAAAATCAATTAATGTATTGGAACACATTAACAAATCAAAAGAGAAAAATCAAATGATCATCTCAATAGATGCTGAAAAATCATGCAATAAAATCCAACATCCCTTTTGAATAAAAAAAAATTAATATGGTAGGAATTGAAAGAAACTTCTTCAATATAATAAAAAGCATAAATGAAAAACCCACAGCCAGCAGAGTACTCAATAGTGAGAGATTGAAATTATTCCCTCTAAGATCAGGAATGAGACAAGGTTCCCTGCTGTCACTATTGTTATTCAACATTGTACTAGAAGTGCTAGCCAGGGCAATCTGGCAAGAAAAAGAAATAAAAGTCATCCAAATTGGAAAGGAAGAAGTTAACCTGCCATTATTTGCAGATGAAATGATCTTATATCTGGAAAATCCTGAGAAATTGACAATATGGCCATGATAGCAAATAGGCAAATTTAGCAAAATAGCAGGTTACAAGATTAATGCACGTAAGTCAGTAATGTTTCTATACAATAGAAATGAATGATGTGAAGGGACACTCAAGAAAAAGATATCATTTTCAATAGCAACTAAAAAAACCAAGTACCTAGGAATAAACTTAACCAAAGATGTAAAAGACCTATATAAACAAAACTGCATAAATCTACTAAAAGAAATAGAAAGGGACCTTAAAAGATGGAAAAGTACTCCATGTTCATGGATAGGAAGACTAAGTGTCATTAAGATGCCAATTCTACCCAAACTCATCTACAGATTCAATGCAATCCCAATCTAAATTCCAACAACTTAGTTTGCAGGCTTGGAAAAGCTAATTATCAAATTTATTTGGAAAGGGAAGATGACTCAAATTGTTAAAAACACTCTAAAGAAGAAAAACAAAGTGGGAGGACTTTCACCCCCTGAATTTGAAGCTTATTTTAAAGCCACAGTAGTCAAAACAGCATGGTACTGGCACAAAGATAGACATTTTGATCAATGGAATCAAATTGAGAATTCAGAGATAGCCCCCAAGATCTATGGCTGACTGATACTTGATAAGTTCCCCAAAGCCACTGAACTGGGACGTAACAGTCTTTTCAACAAATGGGGCAGGGAAAGTTGGATATTCATATCCAAAAGAATGAAAGAAGACCCCTACCTTACACCCTACACAAAAATTAAAGTGGATTGAAGACTTCAATATAAAAGACAGTACCATAAAAATCCTAGAAAATAAGGAAGGGAAACATCTTCAAGACCCTGTATTAGGCAGTCACTTCCTAGACTTTACACCCAAAGCACAAGCAACAAAAGAAGAAAATGGATAAATGGGAACTCTTTAAACTTAGAAGTTTCTGTACCTCAAAGGAATTTGTCAAAATGGTGAAGAGGCAGCCAACTTAATGGGAAAAAATATTTGGAAACCATGTATCTAACAAAAGACTTGTATCTTGCATATATAAAGAAATCCTAAAACTCAATGAGAATAGTATGGACAGCCCAAATTATAAAATGTGTAAAAGATATGAAAAGACAGTCCGCTGAAGAGGAAATACAAATGGCCAAAAGCACATGAAAAAATGTTCACCTTCGCTAGCTGTTAGAGAGTTGCAAATTAAAAACACAATGAGATACCATCTCAAACCAACTAGAATGGCTGCCATTAAACAAACAGGAAACTACAAATGCTGGATGGATATGGAGAAATTAGAACTCTTATTTCTTGTTAGTTGGACTGTATAATGCTTCAATGGGAAATGTGTATGTGAATTATATTGTTTGTTCAAGGATGTGTTCAGCTTGGTCTCATATGTCCAGATGACAGAGCAATAGATGATGGATGATAGAGAAGGAGGGAGGAAGGGATGGAAGGAGGGAAAGAAAGAAATGGTGACATGACAGGATTTTTTTTTTACATTCCTTAATTTTATTTTGAAATAAATTCAAAGTTATAGGAACAGTTGCAAAACCAATACAAGCCCCATACACAGAAATCCAGCATACCCTGACCACCCTCCCCTGATACCCCAATCCACCAACTTTAACATGCTGTCACACCACTATTTCTTTTCCTCCTTCCCTCCCTCCCTCCCTATCATCCATCATCTATTGCTCTGTCTTCTGGACATATGAGAGCTAGCTGCTCACATCCTTGAACAAACAATATAATTCACATATACTATTTCCGTGAACAAGAACATTCTTTTATGCAATCCCATCAAATGCAGCTAAGATCTACAAGAGATTCAACATTGATACAAGGCTTACATTCTATATTTCCTTTTTTTTTTCCTTATGTCTCAACTGTGTCCCTTTGAGCTTCCTGTCCTCCATCCTCAGATCCCATCCAGGGTCATCCTTGGCATTTAATTGTCATCTATTTAGACTGTCTTTTTTTTTTTCTCAATTGTGGAAATATATGTCCAGCCTAAATCTTCCCATTTCACCCCCTCCCTAACATTCCATTAGTGAGATTAGTCACATTTAGAATGTTGTAATGCTATCTCTTTCCCATCATCCATTACTAGAAATTTCCCTTCACCTCAAACAGCAACCCTACACTCATTTCTTAACTCCTCATTGCCCCTTCCCCCACTTCTCATAACCCATACTCTACTTTTCATCTCTATGGTCATATTCTCTGATAATTCCTTTGTGTTTACTGTGGGGCTTAAAAATTAACCTCTTAAATCTGTAGCACTCTTGTGTTAACTTCCATAGGACACATAAACTGTGTTCCTATACTACTCCATTTCCCCACTTTTATATAGTTCTTGTCAAAAATTACATATTTTACATTGAGTTCAAAACCACTGATTTGTCATTAGAGTTTGTGTATTTTATATCATGTAGGAAGTAAATAGTAGATACAATTCAAAATTATTGACTTCTATTTGTATTCCATTGTGGTCAGAGAATGTGCTTTGAATATCTTCAATTTTTTTTAAAATTTATTGAGGCTTGTTTTATGTCCCAGCATATGGTCCATTCTGGAGAAAGATCCATGATCACTAGAGAAAAATGCATGTCCTGGTGATGTGGGATGTAAGGTTCTATATGTGTCTGTTAAAATTCTCTATATCTCTTTCTCCTTTCTTTGTTTCTCTGTTGGTAGGGCTCCCTTTAGTATCTGAAGTAGGGCAGGTCTTTTATTGGCAAACTCAGCATTTGTTTGTGAAAAATTTAAGCTCTCCCTCAAATTTGAAGGAGAGTTTTGCTGGATAAAGTATTCTTTGTTGGAAATTTTTCTCTCTCAGAATTTTAAATATGTCATGCCACTGCCTCCTCACCTCCAAGGTGGCCTCTGAGTAGTCACAACTTGGTCTTACATTGTTTCCTTTGTGTGTGGTGAATTGCTTTTCTCTTTCTGCTTTCAGAACTTGCTCCTTCTCTTCAGTATTTGAGAGTCTGATCAGAATATGTCTCAGAGTGGGTTTATTTGGATTTATTCTATTTGGCGTTTGTTTGGCATTTATGCTTTGTGTATTTATATTGTGTAGAAGGTCTGCGAAGTTTTCCCCAACAATTTCTTTGAATACTCTTTCTAGATATTTACTCTTCTCTTCCCCTTCTGGGACACCAGTGAGTCTTAAGTTTGGACATTTTATTTTATCTCTCATATCCCTGAGATCCATTTTGATTTTTTCAATTTTTTTCTCCATTCTTTCTTTTGTTCTTTCATTTTCTGTTCTGTGGACTTCTAAGACACTGAGTCATTGTTCAACTTCCTCTAATTTTGTATTGTGAGTATCCAGAGTCTTTTTAATTTGGCCAACAGTTTCTTTTATTTCCATAAGATCTTCTATTTTTTTATTTACTCCTGAAATGTCTTCCTTATGCTCTTCTAGGGTCTTCTTTATGTCCCTTATATCATGTGCCATGGTCTTCTTCATGTCCTTTATATCCTTTGCCATGTTTTCATTCCTCAGTGGTAGTTCTTTGATTAATTGTGCCAAGAACTGTGTCTCTTCTGATATTTTGATTTGGGTGTTTGGGATTGTATTCTCCGTATCATCTGGTTTTATCACATGCATTAAAATTTTCTGTTGTTTTTGGCCTCTTCGCATTTGCTTTGCTTGATAGGGTTCTTTCAAGTTGTAAAGAAAAGATATCAATCTAATTTTTCAGAAATACAAATTGGTGGTGTACACTTTCTCTAACTAACCAGCAGATGGCATCTGTGAGTCACCTATACCCCTCAAGTCATTTCTCCTCAACTTTGTCCTTGTGGTGTGTGGGGAAATGATTCTTGGGGTTCAGTTGGTGAATTCAGTTTGGGTGTGTTGCTGGAGCTGTCTGCCCTGAATGTGGGGCATGTGTCTGGGTGGCTAGGGAGGCAGGGCAGCTTTAATATTCAAACCCCCCAGATGTTCCTGGAGATTCAAGGCTGCTGTAAGAGTCTAAGCCTTCATTTCATTTCTGCCCCAGACTCTCTCTGTTGCTAACTCACAAACCACCAGCATTGATGTAACATCCCTGGGTTTTCTGAGCAGGCCCTCCTCAGCCATGATCTTCCAGGACCTCTGCTGAGGGAAGGCTGTGCTACATCACAAGTGTGTGCTGTTCCTCAAGGGAAGCCCCAAGCTTCTGGGCTGTGTAGGGGTGCTCTCAGTCTGATGCAAAGATGGCTGAATGGGGCATCTCAACCCCCCTCTTCTCACACAGTTCCTCCTTCCCAGCTCCAGGACAACTGGCAGGGATCTGGGCTGTGAGCACAGCCCCAGGCAGGAGTGTCTCCAGCCCACCAGGTAACCAGCTGCAAGCAGTGGGGTTTCTTTCTGCTTCTGGCTCTCCCCTCCACTTCCCTGTCCCTGAGGGTATTTGCAGTGGGCTATGCTCCAGGTCAGACACCAAGAGGCTGGCTCAGCTCTGTTCTGCTGTGTTTTACTGCATGGTTCCCACTGTCATAACTGCAGCCACTCCTGGGTTCTTCCCCACACTGCTGTGTGGCTGTGGGTCTTCCAGCCAGCTTACTCACTCATTTCAGAATGCAGACTCCTGGTTTCACCAAGTATACGGCCTCTGTGGTACAAGCAGACCTTGTCCAGCTGGTGCATCACTGTAACCAGTATGCTGGGTCACTTTCTGGTTTTTATCTAGTGTTTTTCACAGAGGTTTTTTGCCCTGTCTCACCTAGCTGCCATCTTAGTTCTCCATGAATAAATCTTAATAATAAAATAAAATAACTTTGCCAAATAAGAATTTTGCTTCTGGAAAAACTATCTTTCAAAAATGAGGGAAAATCTAAGCCACTCACAAATAAACAAAAGCTAAGGGACTTCATTCACCTCTAGACTGTCCCTATAAGGAATGCTAATGGGAATTTTGTAGGTTGAAAAGAAAATACAATAAACAACTGACTTAAACCATATGAAGAAGTAAATTTCCATTTAAAAATAAAATAAAGTTATAGTAATGGATTGTGGCAAAGGAACTATAGCATAGTGAATGTGATTAATCCCACTGAATATTATGCTTTGGAAGGTATAGTATGAGAAGTTTCATGTCAAATATGTTTCCATATTTTAACAAAAGGAAAGAAAACTAAAGAGGTGACAATTAAATATAATACATGATACTTCATAGAATCTAAGAATGGAGAAGTAAAGGCTCAAAGGGACATTATTGGGACATAAGAATAATTAGAATTAGAGTGTGTGGTTTATACCAATGTTAAAATTTTTGAGCTTGAAAAGTACACTCAAGGAATATGAATGTACTTGATACTATTTTATCCAAGGATTATGTATACAATTGGCTCTCAAATGTTCAGTAGATAGATAAATAGATAGATAGATAGATAGATAGATAGATAGATAGATAGATAGACAGACAGACAGACAGGTCACATAATGATATGGCTGTGCCAGTTTGAATGTATTGCATCTCCCAAACACCATTATCTTTGATGTAATCTTGTGTGGGCAGACATTGTCAATTTTGATTTCTTTGAGTGTTTCTTTGGAGCTGCACCCCACCCAGCTGTGGGTGATGACTGATTGGATATTTCCATGGAGGTGTGGCCCCACCCATTTAGGGTGGGCCTTGATCAGTGGAGCCAATAAATGAGCTGACAGGCACAGGGAACACAGTGCAGCTGTGAGTGATGTTTTGCAGAGGAGCTACAGCCAAGAAGGACACTTTGAAGAAAGGACAGGAGCTGCAGATGAGAGACAGTTTGAAGATGGCTGTTGAAAGCAGACACTTGCTCCAGAGAAGTTAAGAGAGGACAAAACCCCAAGTGCACCTAAGAGTGACATTTTTGAGGAACTGCAGCCTAGAGAGGAATGTCCTGGGAGAAAACCAGTTTGAAACCAGAACTTTGGAGCAGATGCCCGCCACTTGCCTTCCCAGCTAACAGAGGTTTTCTGGACACCATTGGCAATCCTCCAGTGAAGGTAACCAATTGTTGATGTGTTACTTTGGATACTTTATGGCCTTAAGACTGTAACTGTGTAACCAAATAAACCCCTTTTATAAAAGCCAATCCATCTCTGGTGTTTTGCATTCTGGAAGCATTAGCAAACTAGAACAATGGCCAAGATAGCAAAATATTAAAATTGATAGATGAGTATCTCTATATCTGGGGTGCAAGAGTATGTTGGAGTTCACACTATGGGGTTTGTATTCTTTCTGTAACTGTTCAATGGGTTAGAAATCACTTCAAAATAAAAGTTAAAAAATAATACAGTTGCTGAAAGGTAAGATGCCAGCCACCAATCCCTGTGGACAACAGAGCTCTTGTGTGAATAGTCAGAAGAGAAAAAATGCAAGTGAATCCAAAAACCACAATGTTGGACTGCACATGCTTGAAATTGGAAGACATGAAAATCTCTACATTTTTCCCCTAGTTCTCACAGGTGAAATTAGTGAGGTGAGCTGAAACCCTATGCAAGGACCCTCATAACCCCTCTTATACACATCACACATCCAAGAGCAATTGGACACAAAGCAAGGAGGGTACTGAGAGTCATAGTCTTTTCTGATCACCCTGGGCTGGACTAGGTCTCCAAGGCCACAGAATGAAAAGTTGATTTAAGAGAAAGAGACTCAGTGGCCAGTGTTAGGGGTCTACGATCTTCCCCCATGGAACCTCCCAACCAGTGCCCCAGATGGTTATAGGTATTGCAGGTCATTTATCTCCTTAGTTCTTGGGAAAACCAGAAAGGGTCATGCTTGGCCAGAGCCATAGGCCATGCATTCTGGCCTACAGAGTTCAGTCAATATCCCCTGGGTCCTGTGAAATGATCACTGACTTTGTGGGGTCAGGATGAGGGCAAAGATGGAGGCACTGTTCTTCTTGTCTCTTCCCCCACCTCCAATGAGTTCTGCCTTAGTTACCAAGCAGTGGGAGGCTCTGGGGAGAATGATCACCATGGTGTTCTATCCTGTGTTGGGCTAGAAGTTTGTGGCAGTTAAGGTGACTCAGCAGAGTTCCTGAGAGCCTCAGAGAGTCTGCAGATAGCCATGATGCTCTGCAAAATTCTGATCCTAGTGGCCTTATGCCAGGTCTTAGCAGCACTGTGGGAAGACTCTTTACCAAGCCCAGGTTCCCAAAGAACGCTGTTGGAGATGGTGGCTTGGATACTCATAGTAGGAGTTTTATAATAATAATTATTTTTTATTAATATTTATTATCTATTATATTATTAGTATTACAGGTATGGATTATTATTAAATTTATAATAATCCATTATGCTGAAGGGGCAGATAAAAATCTGACTGCTCACATTTCTGCTCTTCTAGAGGAAATACATCAAATTGCTCCATTTCACCATATTGAAAATGCATTTGCAGAACTTACATCAACTATAACAGAAACAAAACTCAAAAATGAAATATCTCATATTATAAACATGAAGACCATAATATAAAGGACTGAAAAGTTACAAATCTTTGTTGGGAATTAAAGTGGATACATCTAGAAAATTATTGAATTGGCACACATCTAAATGTTTACAAGAAGTGCAGCTGATGGCAGACACTGAAAGCAATACTCTTTCCCTAGAAAACTCAGCAAAGCAAATCCAATATCAAGTACCAACAGCCAAATCACCCTTCAATATCTCTCAAGTGAATGCAGAATTATCTTCACACAGCAGTAACGCACAGGCTTGCAAGGAAAATTCCAGGCTTTAGAGAAACATAAAACAGTGTTCACAGGAATCCTAAAATTGGAAGGAAGGCTGTACAAATCAAGTGAGGACAAAAATATCTCAGAAAACTCTAAGCTGCCTACAGAGCCATTTTTAACAATAAAGTGATCCCAACCAATCCTCCAGGTGAGTAGTTGCTAAAGATAAGCTGATTTGGTTGCTGTCCTTCTGGAAGGTAATATGGACTTCAGGAAAATGGAATTGGATACACTGAAGACATCAGAAAATGGAGATCTCAGAGATGAAGAATGCAAAGGAGTGTTGATTTATGAGGTGGAGTTAAATACTTACAAACTTTCAAAGAAAAAATAAAACAAATGCACACGACATTAAAAGAAGAAACTAATCAGTGTACTTAATAATCACATAGAAAAATCCCAAACTGAAAAGGCCTTGCTTGAGTCAGAATTTACCCAATTGGAAAGGGAGAGGCAAAAGCTCCAGCAGAAACATCAAATCCATCCCAAACATCATCAAGAAAAAGAAGCAAATTTTTATTCAATGTTCAATTTAAAGAGAATTTACCCCAAAAAGGCAGAGGATGATTTTTTCAAAGGAAATAAAAATAATAGCAAGAGATGTGAAGAGGTGAAAACTTATAAAATTCAAGCAGAAATTTTTCAGAAAAGTTCAATAGATTCACCAGGTATTACCAAAGCATTCTTGTATCCCAGGAGAGGAAATCTCATGATATGGATTTAAGAGCTCTGATAGCTGAGAGAAACTTGTATGAATTGAGAAAAGGAAATACATACATAACACAAAAATTAATTGAGAAAGACTATAAAGCCTCTGAAAATTATCTTCCAATCCCTGATGTTCCAAATGGAGCTTTTCATGGAGTCCTGAAAGCACATCCAGGAACCATCTGGAGTAATAGATCTCTGAGGATGGAGGAGCATCAGGCTGACAGGCCATGGCCTTTATCAACCAGTTGCCACCCCTGGGAGTCCCTCCATACTGGCTGACCCCTCCTGATGCAGCAGGTGCCACAGGAGATCAAGTCAGAGCTGCTCTTGGGGCTCCTTGCACAGGCAGAAGTAGCTCAACAGCTTCTCATTCAACCCTCTCACCTGATAAGGGAGGAGCTGACCCAGGCTCTGGTCCTCCACATAACCCTCCTGTCAAAAGTCAGAAGTTATGAAGGAGTCCAAGGAGGCAGTTTCTCAGAATAGGACATCCCATTCTTCCTACCATTTTGGAAACTGAAGAGGAAGCTCCCCGAGAGTCCATTTGCTAAGGGACTTCCCTGACCCAACACTAATCTCCACTGGTACCAAGAATGTATCAACACCAGTCTCCAGACTGCCAGTACTGTGTATATAAACTGGAAACAAATTTTTCAATTGCAGCTTTCTCCTCCTTCCTTTGAGTCTACTTTGAAAATCATAACAATAGCCAGATCTTTTTGTCTTATTTGGTCTCTTTTAGTTTTATTCTATTAATGTATACCTTATTTCATTTCTTTTTGTTTTATTCTATTAAGGAATTATAAAATGATTCAACTGTAAATTTGAAAGGTTATAATTTTTAGTGTATTCTATAATTGTAGGTTGTATAATATGTATCTTGTAAGTTAATTTATTATATTTAATTATATTTCTAGGTGTGTTTAGCATGTTATCTGTAAAATCAACTGTAGTAGGAGTTTCATATAAGAAGTTTTAAAAGTGAAAGCATCTGGAACTCAAGGTTTGTTTCTATATATCAAAGGGTCACTACCCTCTGGTTATAATATTAGTGTAGAGAATCATAAAATTTAGATAATAGAAATCTCTAAAATTAAAAAAATACATGTAAAACTAAACAGTATGCTATTTAGATTAACATATATATGTGTTTATATGATAAAGAAAGGCAAAGAAATAATTTTCAGAATGATGGCTACTTCTTTGTGCGGGGAACCAAGTATAATTGGGGCAGGGAACTTCAAAAGTTTTTTAATGTCCTGTTGTTTATTTTGGCTGTTTGATAGCTGTATGTTTCCTGGATTATTATCATTATCATTTAAACTGATATATATATATATATTCTTTTATATATAAAAGAATATATACTATTCTTTTATGTGTTTGATTTCATTCATAATAAAATTTAAAATCAAACATGAGAATCAAATTATTTTATAATATAGCATATAATATTGATAACACAGTGAAGATGTTTGAGTGCAGATTGATCAAATCAACTGGAGAACAGGTGGATACGAGCAGCTCTCACTCAGGTGGTGCTGCTCCACCTGAAGCAGTATGTAGAGGCAGGGTAGACAGTGCAACTACTCAGAGAGCTGATGGGAGAGCATGCAGTGTAAAGGAGAGCATGCAGTGTAAATGAGCCTGAAGGATAGAAAGCAGGAAAGTGGGCTAAAAGATGAGGGCATGGAAGACATGGGATTCATGCATGAAGCAGAGGACTAATGAAAATTTTGAGAGAGCACTAAGTCCATTTTGAAACAAATCAATAGTAAATGTGTAAACTTGAAAGCAGCCAACGGGCTCAAGAGAATGATTTCACTCCTTCCTCTCTGCTGGGCATAATTTGGCCTTTATTTATGTCTTCCCCTTTAGTCCATGTTATCAGCCTGAGTAATTGTTTTGTGGATTCAGCAAATGCTGGTCAATTTCCTCTTGTGTGTCTGTGCTGGGAGATGAGGCACAAATTACTGCCAAGTATATCAGTGGGGTGGGGGAGCAGGGAAGGGTCATGACAGAAAAAGCAGATCTGAGTTATGTGATCACTCAATTTTTCACTCATTCACTTAACAAATGTTTGTTGAGCCCCATTATGTATCATTCTCTGTGCTGGACTCTAGGGGTGAAAATGTAAATATGACATTATCAACTCCTTCAAAGGCTTGACAGTCTAATAAAAAGACAGGCATTTAAACAGAAAACTACAACACAATGTGGTAAATTCAGTGATAAAGTTCTTCAGAGAACTAATGGGGAATTTAGACATAGAACTGAGAGTATAGATTTTAGGAAGTCTTCTTAGAGAGGGCAAACTATGAGGTGATATGAAATAATCAAGTGAAGAATAGTGGATCAGCATTCCATACAGATGGAACAGTGGAGCAAAGACACTGGGGCAAGAAAACAAGGATAAGAACAACAGCAAGCTTTGTGTGGTTGGAAGCTGAGGGTGGAGCAGATCATGGAAAATCTTGGCTTTCTGGAGAGAAGTTGTATTTTTATCCTAAAAGCAAGGGAAAGCCATTGAAATAGTTGATGCTGAAGAATGATAATCTGTTCTGAAATCTACAATTTGCTCTGGAGATTATGTGGAGAATAGGCTTGGATAAAAAGGAACTAACGAACGATAGAAAAGCAAGTTAGGGGTGAGTCAAGAATTCAGCTTTGGACATGTGCTTAAGGGGCTGAAGAATACTGCTGGGGAGAAGTCCATTTTTCAGGAAAGGAAATTATGGAAAAGAAACTGATCTGAGTAGAGATACGGTCACCGGAAGATTCCAAACCAGACTGCTACTGGGACTATGGTGGTGGGTAAAAAGAATAACAGTAAATAAAAATAATTTTAAAAAGGAAAACAAAACAAAACAAAACAGAAGTGAAGTGGCTGCTGTCAGGCATGTTCCATTTTCTCGCAGCCTATTAGAATGGGGATGGGGAGAGAGACAGAAGGAAGCCCGGCCGAAAAAGATTGTTGCCAGCACAGCTTTTGCGAGTGTAGCTTTTTGTGGGTGTGTTTGTTTGGAGTCCTCTTTCCTGTAAGTCTCATTCCCCGAGCTGCCAATCTCACTCCTGAACTTCAGTCTCCATGGTATGGGGCTCCCCTTCCTTCTTTTGTGGGCCTCCCTTTCTGGGAACCATTTTGCGCCCGGGGCCTGAAGGTCGATCTGGAGTTCCTTTCACAGGTTATGGACGTCCTTCCGGGCACTGATTTCTCTCATGGCCTATAAGTGTGCGTGGACTGTCTCTTCATTGAGTTGGGACTCTTTTCTAACTTTTTGTGTCACGCCTTCCTTGACCCCATGGGCGACTTTGATCTGTACAGCTTGATGTTTCAGCATTGGGGTTTTTCTAGTGATTCCCTTCCCATCGCTTTCCAGTCTCCTTCTGCGGTCTTCTGAGAACGTACTCTCTGTGGTTTGAGTGATTCGAGGTGAAAATATTTTTCGTTTTTGTTTACTTGTTTCCTTGTTTTAAATAATTCTTAAAGCAACAACGGCAACAACACGAGGATTGTGGCTTAGATCGTTTGTTTCTTGTTTGTGTTTGTTTTCATTTATTCAGGCACTCACTCACTCACTCACTCATTACTCACTCACTCATCACTCACTCACTCACTCATCACTCACTCACTCATCACTCGTTCACTCACTCATTCATTTTCCCATTTCTTAACCCTTAAAAAGGAAGCAGAGATGACCAAGTTTCTTCTCTAAAATCTTTGGTAGAGCCTTGTTGACACAACAGCTACTCCAATGAGAGAGAGGAGGGGGCTTTCTGAATGGTGTGATGATCCGATCCATGAACTGGGCCAAGTAAAGACTGCTGCTCAGAGGCTTTCGAGGGTGAGGGGGTGTCATTGGGTATTCATCATCAAAATAATAATAATAATAATAATAATAATAATAAATACATTTACAAATAACAGGAAATGGTGGTTCTCAGGCGAGGTCTGTTCTAGCCCTACATTGCAAGGGGGAGACAGAAGGAGACCCGTCGGTCGTGGGAAATGGATTGTTCAGAGCTTAGGCCTCTTTTCCTTGTCTGCTTTGGGTCCAATTTCCTGTAACTCTCATAACCCAAGTTGCAACCTCCTGAAGTCTGATCACCACGCTGTGGGGTGTCCCTTCTTTCCTTTGTGGGCCTCCCTTGCTGGGAGACAGACATTTTGTGGCCTGGGCCTGAAGGTCCATCTGGAGTTCCTGAATTCATGGGTTATGAATTTCCTTCTGGGCACTGATTTCTCTCATGGCCTGTAAGTGTTCAGGGTCTGTCTCTTCACTGACTTCGAACTCAGTTCGTTTCTAAATTTTCCTGTCACTGCTTCCTTGATCCCATGGGCAACTTTGATCTGCATAGCTTGATGTTTCAGCATTGGGGTTTTTCTAGTGACTCCCTTCCTATCACTTTCCAGTCTCCTTCTGCAGTCTTCTGAGAGTGTACTCTAAGTGGTTTGAGTGACTCAAAGTTAAAATCTTTTTCATTTCTTTGTCTTTCTGTTTAGACAGACAGGCAGACAGACAGGCAGGCAGGCAGGCAGGCAGACAGGCAGGCAGGCAGGCAGGCAGGCAAACCAACAAACCAAATAAATAAATAAATAAGTAAATAAATAAATAAGTAAATAAATAAATAAATAAATAAATAAATAAATAAATAAATAAATAAAAAATTGCCTGGTACTCAAGTGGCCTATTTCTGTATTGGTTTGTTTTCATTTGTACTTCTCTGGGTGTTTTTCCTTCCATAAGTGGAGGGTTTTTCTCAGTCTGGGACTGTAGTTTTCTTTCTTGAAAGTTTAAGGTTCTTTGCTGGTCATGTGGATTTTATTTTTATTATTTTAACAATGGTTTCAGTTTCTCCATCTAATAGGAGTTTCTCACATTTCATGATTTGTGTGTGCGTGAGTGCGTGCATGCGTGCGTGCGTGTGCGTGTGTGTGTGTTTGTGTCAGTTGTGAAAGCTGGTTTTTCAAACTTGGTGCATTTTGATCTCTGTGGTTGAACTTTGCAGGCCTAAAGATTTCATGGAACCCTGAGCATCCAGTTACTGTAGGGAATGTGTCTGTTTCCAGTCCTCATTTTGTTAGTATTCTCCCCCTCGTCAGTTACTTTTATTCATTAAACACAAACGATTAAATTTTTAAAAACAGGATTGTGGCTTAGTTCATTTGTTTCTGGTATGGGCTTATTTTCTATTTCATTAATTTGCATTCATTTTAGCCCTTCCTTTTTCCGTTCACAAGTCTCCCTTCTCCCTTTCCCGGGGGTGAGGGTAGCTGGGAATTCATAGTCGAAATATTATTATTATTATTATTATTATTATTATTATTATTATTATTATTATTATTATTAGCAGCAGCAGCAGCAGCAGCAGCAGCAGCAGCAGCAGCAGCAGCAGCAGCAGCAATAATAAAGTTTTAAAATAACAGGAAATGGTGGTTGTCAGGTGAGGTCTGTTCTAGCCCCATTTTGGAAGGTGGAGACAGAAAGAGACTCATCCGAAATGGATTGTTCAGAGGTTAGGCCTCACTTTCTGGTTTGTTTTGGGTTGTATTTCCTGTAACTCTCACTCTCCGGGCTGCGCCCTCCTGAAGTCTGACCGCTGTAGGGTGGGGCACTCCGGCTTTCCTTTGTGTGCCTCCCTTGCCGGGAGCCATTTTGCCGGCCGGGCCTGAAGGTGAATCTGGAGTCCCTCCCTCTGGCTATGAATCTCCTGGGCACGGATTTCTCTGGCGGCCTACAAGTGTGCATGGACTGTCTCTTCGTTGAGACACTTTCGCTACAGAATAACAATAGTTTGGTGCGCATTTCCCACCTCATCAGTTTAACGAGTGACTTGTTACTTTCATTGATTGAAAAGGCGAAAGGCGGGGGCGGGGGTGGGAGGGGCAGGGGGCTGCTGCCTGTCTGTGCCGGTTCCCGGGCGCCACCTGGCGGCCACTTTTATCTGGGCCGGCAAGGTCGACCCTCGGGGTGGGGGTGGGGGGCCTTCGGGGTGGGCGGGGCCCAGTCGGGAGAGGGGGAAGGGGAGGGGCCATGCAGACCCAGGCTTCGTGGTGTCTGGGGGTGGGGGTTGGGGACGGGGGCGGGCCGGGACGGGGCGAGTGGGTGGAACGTGCGCCTCGAGGGTGTGGGGGGAGGGAGGGAGGGAGGGAGGGAGGCAGAGTCCGGGGCGGGTCTTGCACAGGCCTGGGCCGGGGGCCCGGGTTGAGGAACGGGGTATGGGGGTTGGGCGGGGCTGCGAGCGGCCTTCCGGCAGGCTCCACCCCTCACGTCAGGCCCGGCCGACCCGGCCCCGACCGGGTTCCCGTCTCCCTCTTGGTTCACCTGTTTTACGGTCCGTCTCCCTGGTCGGTTGTTCCCGCAGCTGCCTCGGCTTTCTTTGGCTTAGCGTTCCGCGGTGCACCTTTACCCATCTCTTTGTAAAAAACAAACATTTAAACACACACACACACACACACACACACACACACACACACACACACACACACCACCACTTTCTTTCACTACATAGGAATATCCAGTATTTCACGATTTGTGTGTGCGTGCGTGCGTGTGTGCGTGCGGGTCAGTCTTGGTTGTGCAAGCTGGTTTCCCAGACTTGGTGCCTTTTGATCTCTGTGTTCCAAGGGCTGCAGGCCTAAGGATTTCCTAGAACCCCGGGTGTCCCGTGGCTGTCTGCAGGCCCTGTAGGGAATGTGTCTGTTTCCAGTCCCCATATTCTCACCCTCATCGGTTTGATAAGTGACTTACCGCTTTTATGTATTAAAGTAAATAGACTCCCCCCACCCTAAGGATTTTGGCTTAGTTCATGTGCTTCTGGTAGGTGATTATGTTCTATTTCATTCGCTTTCTACCCTTTATATTGTTGCCCGACAGGCCCCACGCATCCGACCCTGAGCCGGTTCCCTTCTTCCCTTCTCCCTGTTTTGAACCATCCCTCCTTACACCTGGGGATGGTTTGGCTTCCTGTTTAGTCTCTCTTGTCGGATGTTACTGGAGCTGCCTCAGTTTTTCTTGGCTTAGGCTTCCTGTGGTCTACCGTCACCCAACTTTTTTTTTTTTTTAAACAGCTTTTGGTGGTCTGTCCTGCCTGACATTCAGGCAGCTTCTATGGGTTTTGGTTTTTGCTCCTACTTCTGGCAATGTCCAGCCGTCTACTGACAGCATTTAGTCGCTATGCATTTCAGGCGGTGGCTGTGGTGGGTGGTGGAGTCGGTGTCTACCTCGCACCTTATTCTGGTTGTCATTTAACCAACTTGTTTTCGCTTCACTTTCTCTACCTTTGTGCTTTCTTCCGGATTGGCCTAACCTTACGTATTGTTCCATTTATAGAATATAATTATTCCATGTTCCACATGTAACTGCTTTGTTCCTTTGTTTGCCGAATTGTTGGTTTTACATGCCCGTGTTGTTCACTTTGGAGACGGTATCCCGGAGATTAGGGGTACGTGGCTTCCGGGCCCGGTTCCGGTCTCGTCCACCTCCAGGCTTTTACCACTTGGTTCTGTGAGCCTGGCGAGACCTCTGTGCGCTGGGGATGCATCTTCACTTCCTTCCCTGACTTTAGGAAAGAGAGGGGGTGGGACATCATACATATCGGGCTCAAGGAAACCATGCTTTGTCCTCTGGGTCTTCTTTTCAGGTCTGCCTCCTTCTTCACTGAGCGGTATGCATTGAAGAGTCTTCTGTATCTGCGGCACGATGGCTCATTTCTCTGGCCCCAGTGTTCCATGTCAGCCCCTAACCCAGCCTGGCTCTCACTATCGGGGGATGTCACCGTCGTGAAGGGTCTCGTGTTTGGCGATGATGAATAAAGCTGCACTAGTTATTTATTTGCTGGTCTTTGTGGGCACAAAAGGTTGACGTGGACAAAATGACCGGGAGTGCCGTCCCTGGTGGCCTGGGGTTCGATTACCCCCCACCCCACCCCCACCACCCCCTCCCTACCCCCCCCCCCCACCCTCCCCACCACCACCTCTCTTTCTCTCCCGCCCGGTGGTTTTCCTCTTCCACCCGTCCCTCGGCTGGTCCTGTGCCTCTGTTGGATGTGCTCCGTGGTGTGGGCACATGGGATTCACGGAAGCCGAGCCCGGTGGGCTCCCCTGACATCAGCTCGTCTTTCCATGCAATACCCTTGGACCCAGATAAACGCGGACGATCTCCGGCCGCTGTGCCAGGTCCCGCTCGTTCTGCCTCCCTCCTGCTTGCCCGACGCTGAAGTGGCATATTCTCTGCTTTTGTGGACACGCGGTTCCCCTTCCCGGGGGGCATGGAGTCATTCGCGTTCCCTCTGTGCAGCGACTGATCTCATCAGTTTATTCGCTTTTGACCTGGCGCCTCACTCTTCCTCATCGGACCCTCTGATTTTAGTTTCGCTTTCTCCACCCTGATGCTCTCTGTTAGGGGAATCGCATAGGATCTCTCTCCCACTCCCCCCCCGCCTTCTCTGAGCTTGTCATCTGTACGTTCTCACCCGCCATCCCCCCCGTGGATGACCTGGAGGTCCAGTGAGCACCCCCCCCAACCCACCCCCACCCGACTGGTTTCGGTCTGGTCCACCACGTTGCGGCCCTGACCACTTGGTAGAGCCCGGCCAGCCCTTCGGTCTGTTCACACACGGTGCGTATTCCTGGATTGAGGAAACGGAGGGAGGGTCCCCCGCCGGGTGTTCCGTCCTGCGTCCCCAACTCCAGGCTTCCTTGATGCTGATGCCTCTGTCTCAGGAGTCCGACCCCGGGTTTCGCGTGGCTCCGCGGCCGGCGTTGTCTCTTCTCTTAGGATGGTTTCTCTTTTCTGCTCCTCTGCCTCTGTTTGTCTTGCCGTGAGGCGCTGGCCTCTGAAAGATTTTCCTCCCTGAGAGGCGCCTGGGGGCTTCTGGAGGGGGCAGCCTTTTCCTTGCCCCCGGAGTGCCCCCCTTGCTTGCGATCACCCTCCTTGCTCCTTGCTCGCACCGGCAAACGCTCCGGAGGATCTGGAAGGCCAGGAGGCCGTGGTTACCCCCCGCCCTCCACACCCCCAGTCCGTGCCCTGGCCAAAGGTGTCCGGGTCCATTCGGGTGCCCTCGTGGCATCGCCCGAGACTCTGGAGAATGTTCCATCCCTGCCCCCTGACCGAGCCCAAGCCCGAGCCCGGGGACCCCCAGGAAGGACCCCGGGAAAAGTGTCCCAAGTCCCCTTTGGCGGTCAGTTTGGGGCCACGCTGGGGAGCCCAGCCTCCCAGGAGGTGGAGGGGAGAAGCCCTGCGGCTGGCCCGGATGATCTCTGGCTGACCCGGTCTGAGCTGATGTGCTCGAAAGGGGGCCTGGGCAGGGCACGGCGTCTGGGCGCCCGGAGGCGCGACCTCGGCGGCCTGCGACTCACGTGTGTCCCGCTGTCGCCGGCGCCGGTTGTCAGGTGCCACCTGGTGGCCGCTTTTATAGCATTTCCTCCGGAGCTTTTCAGCAAAAGTCTTGGGAGATGACAGGGCCACTGCGACAGCGACACAGTTCCAGGAGGACGGCGGTGTTTGTCGGATCGTCGCTGGCCACGGCCGGGCGATGGCACCCAAGCTGTCACCTGGAGCTTGAACCTGCAGGTCCCTGGGAGAGTGGCTGTCGCCGCCCTGCCCGGCAAGTTGTGGTGGCTGCCCCGCCAGGTCGACCAGCATACGCTGGGCTTGGCTGCCACCGCCACTGCCACTGCCGCTGCCGCCGCACCCCTCAGCACTCCGGCCGCGTGTGTCATGGTTGGCGGGCGGGTGTTCCGAAAAATGTCGAAGTCCATCTCCGGAGGTGGGGACCGGCTCCTGCCGCCTGGGTGGGGCCTGGGGAGGACACTCCGGCCCGGTCTCGGCCCTGCGTGGGTCCGGTCGGCGGTTGGGCCTCCCGTAAAAATGTCCAAAGCCCGCTCGGGAAGTAGGGAAAGACCCTGCCGCGTGGGAGACGCCCCGGGAGGACGCTTTGGTCTCGGCCGTGGGCCCGCGTGGGTCCTGGTCGGCGGGCGGGGCACCCGAAAAATGTCCAAGTCCTGTTCTGGAGGTGGTGACCGTCCCGGGCCCTCCGGAGAGCATGGTGGAGGGTGGGCGACTCAGGTGCCGCACCTGCCTTGACTCCGTCCTTCCGGTTCTGAGCCATGCGGTCGGGCGGTGTAGAGACATCGGGCCGGCAGTCCCGCGGGCCCGGATCCCTCCCGGTGCCGCCTGAGACCGCTGTGGGGTAGCCCCTGTCGGCCGCTTTCAGGCTGTTCCGGGAGGTGGCCGTGGCCAGTGAGTCGTCCACGCTTCTGGGCATGGTCCATTGATCACCAACAGTGGGCATTTGGGGCCACCAGATTAGTGTGACACGCTCTCTCTTGGTGGCGCACGCCGCTGGGAGGGGCGCGGCTGGGACTTGTGGACGCTGAGTGTATGTAGAGGGCCCCGTGCTACCGACGGCCCACCGCCTGACCTGTTCTTGAGCTTGAGCCGCCGGCTCGTGCCCGTGTGCGGGCTCTTGGGCGTCCGGAGTCTACCGACCGCTCTCGCGGCACCTCTTGTCTCTAGCACCCGCGGGCGGCGGGTTTAACGCCGCGTGTGTTCTTATCTCCGGTGAGCTCCCCGCCGCAAGCTCTCAGGGCGACCACGAGACGAAGTCCCTGCTCCTCGTGCTGTTACCGCGTGTTAGGCATCTCGTTCACGGGGCTGTCGCTCGCCCTTTTTCTCGGGCCCTCGTCGCCGCGTCTTCTCTGCGGCACCTCCTCGCCGCCTGCCGTGTTCCGGCGTTCCGGTCCACGTCCTTCTCTCCCACCCGGCTCCCCGCGCCGCGCCGGTTAGAGGAGCCCGAGCTGAAGTTTGGGGTTGGAGGGCGGTATCGTTCGCGGCGCGTGCGCGCGGAGGTCCGCAGGGCGTCGTCCGTGTAGGGCGTCGGGCCGGCGTGGGGTTGGCGAGTGGAGAGGCGCGGCGACGCGTGCCCGGTCCGGGCGAGAGCCGGCAACGCGCTTTCTTCCACCGGGCCCGGCCGTGCCACGCGCTCCCTCCACGCGGGTCCCGGGCCACGCCGACCCGCCCTCCTCTCGGCCCCGCCGTGGTCCTCGCCCGGGTCTGGACTGGGCCCGAGAGCAGCGGGCAGGAGACGAGGCCGGGCATTGTTGCGGGTTGGCCTGCGGCCCCTTTCCCAGGGTGGGGATCGCGGGCCTGGGGAACTCCGGCATGTCTTCCCCCTCTTCCCCCGCACGCCTTCCGACCGCAGGTCTCTCTTCTAGGTTTGTCCGTCCGTCCGACCGACCGTCGGGAAGAGAGGAAAGGCGCCCGCAGCGGCACGAGAGGAAGCCGTGCAGCCCGGCCCGCCCGAGGACGACCGCGGACCCAACAGTCAGATCCTTCCCGCTGTCTTTGGCCCGGGGCGGTGGACCAGATGTCCGTGGCGAAAGCGGACTTGGGTTCTGGCGCCGTGTCCTCGAGTTGACCAGTAGTCTGCGCTGTGTCCGGAGGTCGATCAGATGTCCTCAGGAGACGAAGGTGTGCGTGAGTGTACATGTAGGGGTGGTAGGGGTGGTAGGGGGGGTGGTGAGGGGTGGGGGGGGGGGGCGTGGTTTGCCGCCGGAGCCACTCATGTGATTTCAGCTAACACGGGTGTCTGCTCTGTTTTTCTTACCCTCCTTCTGACGCGGGTCTCGTCTCCTCTCCTCCTCTCGTCTCCTCTCCTCTCTCCTCTGGAGATGGTCCTTCAGAAAGAAAGAGCGCCGATAGCTCTGGAGAGCATGGTGGAGCTTGGGCGACTCAGGTGCTGCACCTACCTTGACTCCATCCGTCCTATTCTGAACCATGTAGTCGGGTGGTGGAGAGAGACCGGACTGGCAGTCCCATGGGCCTGGATCCATCCCAATTCCTCCTGAGTCTGCAGTGGGGTACCCCCTGGCGGCCACTCTCTGGCATCTCACGCCATGGTTTCCAAGACCCCCACCTAGGATACAGGTAGGGGACGGGTGATGGGAGACGGGAGATGGGAGACGGAAACTGGGACCCTGCCTGCCTCGCACACATGGCTGTGGAGGTCCCAGCTGCCTGGAAGTCCCCCTCCGACATAGATTAAATAATCAAAATACTTTAAAAATCTAATTTTTGTACAATTCATGTTCCTAGATGGCATTATTGCTTTATCTCCATACAGTTGATTAAATTACATTCCCGATATTATAAAATGTACTGTTCATTCAGGCCATGTATTTTCTGACAGTCATGTGTATTGCTGCACACTCCTATGTTTTTAAATTTCCTCACTTTTTTCTTTTTACATACACACAATTCCGTGTCCCAGTTACCCAATTTCAAATAAAGACTGCTCTACTGAACCATATGTGAAGAATTCACTGCAGTGAATACAAGTATTTCTTGAAACTCTTCCTTCACTCCAAATATGAATTACTTTTCCAATAAGTGCACAATATACAGCAGGAAATCACAGTAAGAAGAAACTTCATGGAAGAATCCTATTTTTACAGGAACTGAGAAGACATTCTCAGATCATAGCCTCAAAGAGGCCTAGATTTCAGGTGACACCTCAGAAGTCACATGGGTATGTGCACTTCTGTCTGCCCATGTCACAATTAGAAGCATGTTGCTAAGTGACATGTATCAAATACAAAGCCTACCCCTGAGTTCTGGAAATATAAAGGGCCCCAAAGTGGTCCAGCAATGGATGGAGGAATTGGGGCCCCAAACGACTGAAGTAGGTACATGAGGATGCTTCTGCAGCCAAGATTATCTGCACAACTGTTGGAAGATGAGCTTTTGACTCTCCCTGGAATATTCTATGCCACACCCCCATATTATTTCCCAGTGGTTGAGAAATAATGTTATTATCATATGTAAATTAAAAAAATGTATCTTCCTGAAAAGAAATGAAATAAATATCCTTTAGATAATGTGGCTGCCCTCCTCATGAAGGCAGTGGGTCAGAGCAGGGTGAATTTGCACTGAGTTTCCTTTCACTGGATTTGAGAATAATATTCAGAATCAGTGCCAACTGGATCTACACACTTGGGAATCAGCACATTCTGGATCAGATGGAACCAGTGATTATTCGGGCAATATATTTTCCTACTTAGATAGATTTCAGAAGCCAAAAAGCAGATGATACAATCTGGGGTTTCTTATCACAGGGACATAATCATGTTAATGGGGACATGGTGTGGGCTATGACAGTTTCCAGGTGAGCACTCCCATTGTCACATCCAGCACAGGCTAGCTCCAGGATCATGGTATTCCTTGGGGTTTGGGATTTCATGGACCCTGCAACAAACATTATTCAATGGACACCATAATTTCTGCCCTCTCTTTTATCCCTCCCCTCTCCAATTTTACCAAATCCCTTTCACTTTGAATTCCACAAGTTATAATCAGAATTTGGGCCCTGCAACACTGGACTCCCCTGATGGTCTCTCAGTATTTATGTGCCAAGAGTGATGCCTGGTGGGCAGAATATACAGCAGCAAATTAACCTTTAATACAATAAGGGAATTAAGCCTCACTTCGATTAGAACCTCTGGAGGGGATTCTTATCACAGGTGCTCATATTTTCCTTGATTTCATGCAGTGCTTGGAATGCGCATGGCCATGCCACATCATGACCTCAAGTCACAGTGAGAACCAGGGATTCTAATATCCCTGCCTCAAATCCATTGGTTTATTCTGAGCTAGTGTAAAATTAGTTTGGCCAATCCTCAGCCATGGCCATTTTTCATAAAGGCACAAGCAGCCAAATCAACCAGAAAAACAACATGGGGTTGTGACTAATTGTTCTGGAAGGCCTGATATTAAAGCAGAGGTGGAAGTCCACATATTTTTTACTGTAACTTTTCCTTTAACTTACTGATTTCTCTGTCTTTCTTGAGACAGTCTGCTATAGCTAGCCATACCACACGTAAAGGCCAGCTGACTGCAGCTCCAGCTCATCTCTTATTTTTATTAAATTTTGTAAGTTTTTTTTGCTCTTGTAATACATTTTTAATTGGATAATTACCTTGAAAGTCATAATACCATCTTCTGGTCATTCTGCCTCTTTACTTAATTTATATTGTGGCCACACAGAGTTGCAATAATGTACTATCAATTTATTTTAATAACACTCTCTAAATCTAGACCAATTATTAAGAATAGTTCCCAAGGGAGATGTAGTCAGCACACTTTGAGATTTTCCCAAGCCTGGGCAGTACCAACTAAAATCACAAAGACAGAACATCAGAGTAGGAGCTCCTCAAATACATCTGGGTCCCCACACAAATGCAAACTGTGCAAACTGCACAAAATTCAAAAAGAGAACCACAAATCCAGGGTCATGGACAGTGGGGCTCAGACCCACTGAGTTCTCATGCATGACCCCTGGATCAACTCAATTAGCCTTATTACACAATAGACTAATTGAAACAAAAGAAAGCAAAGTGAACACAATGAACAAAAGATCACACATTTACCCAGCACAGGCAAAGTCTCAAGTGAAAAGTCACCTTCACCCAGATGCACTGGGTGTCCATCCATGGCAGGCACCACCACCTGGACCCTCCAGTCCCGGCCCTCCAGGAAAAATCCTGGGCAGCTGCTAGGCACAGAGCCAGGGAGCCCAGGGGAGCCCTGCAACTGATGAGACATGGATCACAGCTGCTCTAAAGGCAGCAGGAGTCCCTTTGCAGTAGCCAATTGTTACTGATAGAAAACCCAGTCCCAGGTTGTCATGCCCACCTGATTCCACATCAAACAGAGAAACAAGTCTCTTTTTTTGGTGAGAAGGTGAGTTTACTGAAGATCCATCAGCAAGGAACTGGAGGAAAGAGAAACCTTTCAAGCCCAGTTCAAAGTGAGAAGAATTATTTGGGCTTTTATAACCCCAAACAAAGAAATGACCAGAAGCCAGAAGAAGGCAGAAAGAAGAAAAAAATAGAAGAGAGAAAGCTGTCTGGTCAGCATCTTCTTGTTATCTTCAGGTCTTCCCCTCATTCAGGCTTCCTTTTCAAAGTCCTGATTATGAGACCATATGGTTACATCCCTCATATCTTACTGCAGGCAATGCTGGGAAAGTTCCTGGGAGCAGAGAATAATTGTTGAGATCAGAGCAACAGCAAGTTATTTTAACAAGGGCTTTTCATGGTCAGAAAAACTTAAAGCTGCTTGAGTGAAGCGATCTTAATCAGCAGTTTTTTTTTCTCTATTGGCTATTGAAGACTATACTAACCATTTTCCAGCTAAAGAATTATACTGAATATTTTGTACTTGTCCAGCTATCACCGTCCCCCACTTCCTGCCCACCAACCTTCTTCCCTGTTGTGTCAGATGTCTGCAGAGATCCTTGTGTTGACAGAGGAATTTCCACTGATAGAAATAAAGGTCTGCTTCCAGGTTGGGGGGAAGGACAGAGAGGGGGCCAGATACGATTTTACATATACAATTGTCAGGGTTTATATTTGCTTGAAGCAACATGTTAAAGCTCCATAACTGGTACAGAACTAAGAGTCCACCACAAGGTAATGGTGTTTAAAATGAATTTTTACAAGAGTTAACACTTCCTGGAGGGGCTGGTACTGTGACTTGGATATGCAGGGGGAGGAGGTGAGGGCCCTCCAGGGAAAGCGCCGTGTGCCTCCCTGTTGTGTGGCTGCTTGTGTCTGGTAAGCCAGGATCTCTGATCGAAGTGCATCCTCCTCCTGTCCTGCCAGACCTCCCCTGGGCCCATAGGGGCTGAGAAGACGAGCCGTGGTTGAGCAAGGCTGCGGGGTAAGTTGGAGAAAGGGATTTCTTTACAAAAAATTTTCCATGAGTTTCTGTTAAAGGGGTCCAATCCAGAGAAGCTGTTCTGAAGCTTTTGGAGTTCATTGAGAATTCATCCTCCTCCTCCTCCTCCTCCTCATCATCATAATCATAAATTTACAAATAACAAGAAATGGCCATTGTCATGCAAAGTCTGTTCTAGCCATATATTGGAAATGTGGAGAGAAGACTCATTGGAAATGGACTGTTCAGAGCTTAGATGTCTTTTTCTGGGTTCTTTAGGGTCCTCTTTCCTGTAACTCTCATCCCCCAGCTGTGGCCTCCTGAAGTCAGGTCACTGCAGTGTGGGGCTCCGCTACCTTCCTTTGTGGGCCTCCCTTGCTGGGAGCCATTTTGCATCTCGGGCCAGTCTGGAGTTCCTCTCACAGGAACATTCAACAAATGTCCTTCAGAGCACTGATTGCTTCAGACTTTCTAGTTTGTCTTCCTGCAGTTTCAGTAATTTCTGTGTTTTGAAGAATTTTTCCGTTTCCTCTACGTGATCTACTTTGCTGACATAAAGTTGCTCATTGCATTCCTTTGTGGTCTTTCTTATTTCTCTAATGTTGATGGTGGTGGTGTGCCCTTTTTTATTTCTGACTGTGGTCATGGAGTCATCTTCCTGTTTTTTGTGCTCAATATAGATAAAGTTCTGTTTCTTTTAAACCCCCACGAGTTCCCTTTATTTTCTATGTGTTTGTTTCCTGCTCTTAGTTTGTTCTATTTCGTTCTGGGCTTGGTTTGGGGTTTCATTTGTTCTAATTATTCCATTGCCTTGGGTGTAAGGTTAGGTCATCTGAGCTCCATACCTTCTCCATCTGGGCATTGACCTCCATAAAGATCCCTCTAAGCCCTGCTTTAGGTTCATCCCACCCATGCATTTTTGGAGGTTCTATCCTCATAGTAGTACCTCTCAAATGGTTTTGTCCTTCTTGTTTAACACATTGGTTATTTAGAGCTATGCTGTTTCATATCCACCTGTTCATCATTTTCAGACTTTTTAAGTTGGATTCCTGCTTTCATTCCACCGTGACCAGAGAACATACTCTGTGTGGTTTCTCTCCTTGTAAATGGATCAAGGTTTGTTTTCTGGGCCAGCCTCAGATCTATCTTGGAGGATGTTTCCTATGCACCTCAGAAGAATGTACATTCTGTCCTTATTCAGTGGAGGGTTCTCTAGTTGTCTGATAGTCCTGGTACTGGGCTTCTAGTGCTGTTCAAGACTTTTTTTTTTTTGGTCAATAATATCATAAAGTTAAAATTTTAAGGTAATGATGGTTTGATTTGTCTCAATTTTAAGTTCTTTCTCACAGAACAATACTCTATTTGTGCAAGTAATTAGAAAATAATCATTTTAACTTTTATTTTAAAATTTATTTATACAAAATTTAAAAAATACATTTCAAACAAAAGAATGATAAAAACAAATAACCTAAAATAACCATATTGCTTCCAAGTTCCTACCATACCTCAAGAAAATTAACAAACCGTAGTCCTTCCTCAGCATTCCCATAACATTAAGATTAACTTCCACAACTTATCTGTTCTTATTAGATTATCATTCCCCCTTCACTAGTTGCTATCTAGGTTCCCTACATTTTACCATATGAAACATTTGTTTTACTTTTTCCACAGAGTTCAAATTATTGGCAACATACGATATCCCTCTGTTTGCGTCTGGTTCTTTCACTCAGCATTATGTTGAGACTGACTTCTGTTTCCTGGCTGATCTGTGAGAGGGTGAAGTCTTCTCTTTGCCTATGTGATCCCCCTCCTCACCCCCCACCTCATCCTCCACATGCATTTTTATTCCAAAGGGTGTCTTGTGTGGACACCACATGATCAGGGAGTATAGAACTCTGGTCTGCTTATCTTTGCCTATGGTCCATGTTGTTTCCTCCATTCCTGTTTATGCTATTATTGATAGAGTCTACTACATCTTCCCTTCTCCAGTGTGCTTACTATTCGCCTCATATCGATTTTGTTCCCCTCTTCTTCCTTTAAATCCCTTTCATGATTTTAAAATAGGTCTTTGAGTGTCTTAAATAGGTTTTTAAATAGGTCTTTGAGTGCCTGTAGATTGATGGCTCTAAGGATTTGCTTCCAATTTAAACTTGGTCATTCTGGTGATACCTAGAAACCTCTCTCCTAGGTAGCTCTATCCCCCCTCACCCTTTTTGGGTGTGAATGTTCTACAGACTGTGCCAACTAATGATAAGGACCCAAAGAACATTGCCATGGGTACTATTTTCTCAACCCTAGTCAATTCCTTATCTAGCACAGGAGACCTCTTCTCCCATCGACTCCTGATTTGATGTTTTGGCAGGTAGAATAAATTTCTATTCATTATGGGATCAGTGAATAAGAGATTCTGTAAAAATCAATTCATTAAGTTTATCTTTCAGTCAGTGAAGAGAAGGGTGAAGTAAACACATGAACTCACACAGTGTGAGTCGCGTATTCAAATGTACCACCTGCAGTCACTGGCTTCCATCCTAAAGAACTTACTGCCTGTCCCTGTTTCACGTAAGGGGGGGGGGGTCTGCATGCCACAGTTGATTGTTGAACCTTCTATGTTGAAAGCTAGTTTTCCTGGATGAAAGATTATTCATGGACAGTTATTATCTGCACCCCATGCCCGTACCCCCACCCAGCTTCTAACTCTTTGAACATGTATTGTTCCTCTTCATGTTCATGGATGGGGTGGGTGTGTGCAATCTCTGGCAGGGTGGGGCAGGGCTAGGAAGTGGAAAGGGCCTCGAGGGTGGGTAGACAGATCTGGGGCAGGTCTTTCACAGGTCTGGGCTGGGGCCACAGAGGAGGCGTTGAGGGGATGGACACGTATGTGCACATATATCTCCAAATGCACACATATATCTCAATACGTTAAGAAATTAGAAATTGGGGAAAATAAATGACTCCTCTTTTCCTTCTATTCTCCAACCTTCACTTTTTATGCTCCCAACAATGCAGAGCACTGCACCTAGCACCTTTAATACTCTAATGATTGAACTCTCTTGCTGAAATATCAGCCTCACTACTGACTGTAAACTTCTGCTCTTCCAATCTCTATCACATATATTCACTGTATGTCATAGCCAATTGCAGGCATTAACATGATCAAGGAGTGCATTAGTTCTCCAATGAGGAAATGGGTTGCATGAGAAATAAACCTCTCTCACCTCTCCAGTGAATAAAGAGCCTTAAAAGTTTGGAACAAATTTCTGTAAATTTGGAAAAGAGATTACTTATTTTTTCCTAGATTCTTTTTTTTATTGTGAACTTCAACTTATATACATAACAGTGATAGCTTTCAATGTACAATTTCACAAATATTTAGCAAATCTCAAAGAATATCATGGGTCACATTTCCACATCAGCCATTTCTATTGCCAAATATAACATACATACAGAAAGGTGTCATCTCTCAATGTACAGCTCAACAAGTAGTCATATAGGTAATTGTGAAAATTGTTATGGGTTACAGTTCCACAATTTCAGTTCTTTCCTTATTATGCAATACAAAGTATTTACAGAAAAATACAATTCAATGAGCAGCTGTGAAGCAAATCCCAAGAGATGCTATAGGCTACACTTCCACCATGTAAAGTAATACATCCCAGAGTTCTCATCAGCTACTAATTATTCATCCCTATTATTAGTATAGAGTCAGAAAGTTATTCCTATTAAATATAGTCATTAACACATAATTGGTAATTTTTCCATACCCCTCTGTTTTTAACCCTCGGCACCAGTATTATACCTTAAAAAGCCACAATTTTATACTTCTAAAACCATAAAAGTGTCCAAACTAAGGCATCAACAAGAGGATACCTTCACCAAAGAAAGGCTGATAGCATCCAGAACACCTCTGTCAGCTGTGACGGCATGTGGGTGGCATCTGCTGGTCCTTTGCTTTGGATTCTGGCTTCAAAATGGCTTTCTCCAAAATGTCTCTGGACTTCTGTCTCCCTTAGATACTCTCCCTTAGCTCCTGTGCACCCTTGCACATTCTGCCAGGATGTTTCTCTCTAAGAATCTGGAGATTTTCTCTTATTTTCTCCAAGGCAAACTCTGGGCTTCATTTTTTAGATTCGCATCTCCAAACATCTTTCTATCTGCATCTCCAAGCATCTCCAATCATATAGGTCTGTATGGACTCTCAGTTCTCTTAAGGACTCCATGATCTAATTAAGACCCACCTTGAATGGCAGGGTCACACCTCCATGAAAATAATCTAATCAAAATGTCTCACCCAAGTTGGATACATCACATCTCCATGGAAACAATGTAATCAAAATGTTCCACCTATTTGATATACCCACTTCGGAATTCCTTATATTCTCAGAAACATTGGGGACTACCAATTTAGTTGGCTGAGCCCTCAATCTTGTGACATGCCCTTATGAAGCCTGTTACTGGAAAGGGGAGGTTAAACCTACTTATAATTGTGCCTAAAGGTCACCCCCAGAGAAACTCTTTTGTTGCTTAGATGTGGTCTCTCTAAGCCAACTAGGCAGGTAGACTCTCTGCCCTCCCCATTATGTTGGACATGACTCCCAGGAGTTTCAATCTCCCTAGCAATGTGGGACATGACTCCTGGAGATGAGTCTGGACCCATCATTGTGACATTGAGAAAGTCTTCTTGACCAAAAGGGGGAAGAGAAATGAAACAAAGTAATATTTCAGGGGCTGAGAGGTTTCAAGTAGGGTCAAGAGGTCATTCTGGAGGTTTTGCTTATGATTATATAGATATCCCTTGTAGTTTTTAGTATGTTAGAATAGCCACAAGGAAATAACTGAAACTGTTGAACTACAACCCAATAGCCTTGTTTCTTTAGGATGAGTGTATAAGCATATAGCTTATATGGCATGGCCAGGTGATTGTAGAAAACATTGTGACTCACACTCCCTTTATCCAGTGTATGGACTGATGAATAGAAAAATGGGGACAGAAAAGTAAATGAATAATAGAGGTGATGGGGAAGATGGTTATTTTGGATGTTCTTTTTTTATTTTTGTTATTTTTTTGGAGTGAAGAAAATGTTCAGTAATTGAATGTGGTGGTGTATGCACAACTATATGATGATACTGTGAACAACTGATTATATACTCTTTGGATGATTGTATGATATGTGACTATAGCTCAATAAAATTTCAAGAAAAAATAAATTAAAAAATGGTCCCACCCACAGTAAGTCTGCATCCACAAGACTGGACTAAAAGAACAGAGCCTTTCCTGGGGTGCGTAACAGTTTCAAAGCGGCACACTTTTTTTTTAAATTAAATTCAGTTTTATTGAAATACATTTACACACCATACAATCATCCATGATATACAATCCACTGTCCACAGTATGATAACATAGTTATGTGTTCATCACCACAATCTATCTCTGAACATTTTCCTTACATCAGAAAGAACCAGAACAAGAATAAAAATTAAAAGTGAAAAAGAACACCCAAATCATCCCCCCATCCCACCCCATTTGTCCTTTAGTTTTTATCCCCATTCCTCCACTCATCCATACACTAGATAAGGGGGGTGTGATCCACAAGGTCTTCACAATCACACTGTCACCCCTTGTAATCTACATTATTATATAATTGTCTTCAGGAGTCCAGACTGTTGGGTTGGAGTTTAGCAGTTTCAGGTATTTACTTCTAGCTATTCCAATACATTAAAACCTAAGAGGTGTTATCTATATAGTGCATAAGAATGTCCACCAGAGTGACCTCTCGACTCCATTTGAAATCTCTCAGCCACTGAAACTATTTTGTCTCATTTTGCATCCCCTTTTTGGTCAAGAAAATACTCACAGTCCCACGATTCCAGGTCCACATTCATCCCCAGGAGTCATATTCTGCATTGCCAGGGAGATTTACAACCCTGGGAGTTGGGTCCCATGTAGGGGGGAGGGCAGTGAGTGCACCTGTCAAGATGGCTCAGTTAGAGAGAGAGGGCCTCAAAGTGGCACACTTTTTAAATCCTATCTTGTCAGTTGCTAGCTGTCTCTCATTTGATCATTTTCTCAATCTTCAGGGATATTTGGGCAGTGACCCACCTAAATTGTTCATATTGAAAAGGGGTGTTGACCTTATGGGGAAGGGAGATGTGTCTGGTTGATCTTTTGTAAGGGCTATTGCCCCTCGGTTTTTGGACTTATCTGGAATAGGAACACTCTGTAGTATAAGTTTCTGGAAAGTAAACTTAGTGAAATTTTATAGAGTCTCAGATAGGGACCTAGGTATTCTTTAGCATTTTGGGGACTACTGTTGATTATGACTTAACATACTGTGAGCATTTGAAATAACTTGCTGGAGCTTGCATAAGAGTAACCTCCAGGACAGCCTCTCTACTCTAATTGAAATCTCTTAGCAACTGAAACCTTACTTGGTTACCTTTCTTTTCCCTCTTTCAGTCAAAAAGGCATTCTCAATCCCTCCATACCAGGGCCAGCTCATTCCTGAGAATCATGTCCCACATCACCAAGGTATTCACCCCCCTAGGAATACTGTCCCACATAGGTGGAAGGGTAATAAATTTATTTGCAGAGTTGGACTTAGAGAGAGAAAGGTCACATCTGAGCAACAAAACAAGTTGTCTGGAGACGATGACTCTGTGTTATTGCATGTAGCCTTAGCCTCCCTTTTACAGCCGTAAGTTTCACTATAGCAAGGCTCAAGCTTGAGGGCTTGACTTATTAAGTAGGGGGATCCTAATTTCACATAACATAAATTCTGTCCAAGATAAACAATCTGTGTCTTATGTTATCTTCACTTAGTTGTACAATCATCATAATTCTCAATTTTAAACAATTATCATAACTCAAACACCCCAAAGCTCTTAGCCCCTAGTTATTTATCCCGAGCATTAGTGTGGTACAGGTAAGGTATTCCTATTAAGTATAGTATGTAGTATGCAATAGGTAGTTTTCCCATTTAACATTCTGTTGTTAACCCTTGTTGCAATGTCATACCTTAGAAATAGATCATGTAGACATTTATATTTGTAGTGCTAATCTATGGGATATATACCTTTAATCAACCCTTTCAATCATGTTCAACTTTAATGCATCACTGATACTTATAATCCCATTAATGAACTTTCATCAGCCTTGTCCATTCCCATACCTTTAAGCTCACCCTCATTAAGACCTCTGTACAGGATAGGGTATCATGGCCCCTTCACTAACTTCTATTTTTAGGTCCCCTATATTCTACATTATAAGACACTGATTTTACATTTTTTGGGGGAGTTCACATTGGCGGTAACATACAGTATCTCTTCTTTTTTGTCTGGCTTATGTCACTCAGCATTATGTCTTCAAGGTTCATCCCTGCTGTCATTTGTCTCCAAATCTTGTTCCTTCTTACTGCTGCCTACTATTTCATCATATGTATGTGCCACATTTTGTTTATCCACTTGTCTGCTGAAGGATACTTGGATTGTTTCCATCTCCTGGCAATTGTGAACAATGCCACTATGAACATTGGTGTGCAAATGCTTGTTCATGTCACTGCATTCAGATCTTCTGCATATATACCCAGAAATAAAATTGCTGGATTGTAGGGTAATAGATACCTAGTTTTCTGAGAAACTGCCAAATTATCTTCCACAGTGACTGTACCATTATGTATTCCCACCAGCAATGATTAAGTTTTACAGTTTCTCTATGTCCTTTTCAGCATTTGTAGGCTCCTGTTTGTTTAATGGAAGCCATTCTTATTGGTGTCAGGTGATATTCCATTGTGTTTTATTTTCTTGCAATTATTTTGAGATATGTTCACATACCATACAATCATCCAAAGTGTAAAAATCAATTATTCACAATATCATCATGTAACTGTGTGCCCATCACCACATTCTATTTTTTAACATTTTCATTACTCTAAAAAGATAATAAAGTAAAAGTAAAAAAGAACACCCCAAACAACCCATCTCCCTCATCCCCTCCTATTATTCGTTTTTGTCCCCATTTTTCTACTCATCTGTCTATACACTGGATAAATAGAGTGAGAGCCACATGTTTTCTACAATCACACTGTCACACTATATAAGCTATATACTTATACACTCATACTGGGTTGCAGTTCAACAGTTTCACTTATTTCCTTGTAGCTATACTAATATGCTAAAACTAAAAAGGGATGTCTATATAATGCATAAGCAAAACCTCCAGAATGACCTCTTGACTCCATTTGAAATTTCTCAGCCCCAGAAACATTACTTTGTTTCATTTCTCTTCTCCCTTTTGGTCAAGAAGACTTTCTCAATCTCACAATGCTGGATCCAGTCTCATCCCCAGGAGTCATGTCCCACAATGCCAAGGAGATTTACACCCTGGGGAGTCATGTCCCATATAATGGGGACATTGTGGTTCTGATTGGCATTTCTCTAATAGCTAGTGAACATTTTTCATGTAATCAACAGTAGCCATTTGTATTTCCTCTTTGGAAAAATGTCTTTTCATGTCTTTTGCCCATGTTATAATTGGGCTGCTTGTACTACTGCCATTGATTAGTAGGATTTCCTTATATATGCTGGATTTCAGTCTCATCAGATACATGGTTTTCAAATAATTTGTCCCATTGAGTTTTCTGCCTCTTCACCTTCTTATTTTTTAGTGCAATTTTATTGAGATATATTCACATAACATACAATTCTTCAAAGTGTGCAGGTTTTCATAGTTGTGTGTTTACCACCACAATCAATCTTTGAACATTTTCATTACTCCAAAAAAATAAAATAAATATTAGGATATAAAACTATATCCCCCATTGTTCATTTACTTTTTTTCACACTTATTCACTGTTTTTTTTAACTTTATCAAAAAAAATTAAAAAACAAACAATAAAAAAAATTTCAAATACAACCAAATCATCACCCTTTAACCAAGTCCTTTGAGGTGTGGAAGATTTTAATTTTGAGGAGTTTCCATTTACCTATTTTTTTTTCTCTTTCATTGCCTGTGCTTTGGGTGTAAGAAATAAGAAGCTACCTTTTATTACTAGGTCTTGAAGGTGTTTCCCTATATTATCTTCTAGGCCTTCTATGGCACTTTCTCTTATATTGAAGTCTTTGATCCATTTTGAGTTAATTTTGTGTATAATGTGAAGTAGGGGTCTTTCATTCTTTTGGATGTGGGTATCCAGTTCCCCAGCCCCATTTTTTCTTTTTTTAAATTCAGTTTTATTGAAATACATTCACACACCATACAATCATCCATAATATACAATTCACTGTCCACAGTATGATAACATAGTTATGCGTTCATCACCACAATCTATCTCTGAACATTTGCCTTACATCAGAAAGAACCAGAAAAAGAATAAAAAATAAAAGTGAAAAAAAACACCCAAATCATCCCCCCATCCCAC
This sequence comes from Choloepus didactylus, assembly GCF_015220235.1. Classification (NCBI taxonomy): domain Eukaryota; kingdom Metazoa; phylum Chordata; class Mammalia; order Pilosa; family Megalonychidae; genus Choloepus; species Choloepus didactylus. The sequence goes on along the minus strand of NC_051330.1, from coordinate 18,978,919 downwards.
CCCATTTGTCCTTTAGTTTTTATCCCCATTCCTCCACTCATCCATACACTAGATAAAGGGGGTGTGATCCACAAGGTCTTCACAATCACACTGTCACCCCTTGTAATCTACATTATTGTATAATTGTCTTCAGAAGTCCAAACTGCTGGGTTGGAGTTTGGTAGTTTCAGGTATTTACTTCTAGCTATTCCAAAACATTAAAGCCTAAGAGGTGTTATCTATATAGTGCATAAGAATGTCCACCAGAGTGACCTCTCGACTCCATTTGGAATCTCCCAGCCACTGAAACCATTTCGTCTCATTTTGCATCCCCCTTTTGGTCAAGAAGATACTCTCAGTCCCACAATGCCGGGTCCACATTCATCCCTGGGAGTCATACTCTGCGTTGCCAGGGAGATTTACACCCCTGGGAGTTGGGTCCCACGTAGCGGGGAGGGCAGCGAGTTCACCTGTCGAGATGGCTCAGTTAGAGAGAGAGAGGCCACATCTGAGCAACAAAGAGGTACTCAGGGGGAGACTCTTAGGCACCATTACATACAACTTTAGACTCCTTTGTGGTAATGAGCTTCATAAGGGCAAGTCCCATGCTTGAGGGCTCAGCACATCAAACTGCCAGTCCCAATGTTTGTGACAACATATGCTAGGGGATCAGCATCTTAAAGTTTAGAGATAGGCCTTACAATTCAGGGATAGAGTTAACTGCTGTAAGGGCTTACAATCTAGGGACTATTACAATTATTGTGTCCACGTTAGGCTATGTTCTAAGATTCAATTCTGAGTTTACACATTGTAGTTAGTCCATATTATTGAGGCATCATCCCTCTCACCATGTTTTCTCCAACACTTTTACTCCTATATATATATTTTCCTACAATTTTATAGAGTTATATTCACATACCATACATTTATCCACAGTGTACAATCAGTTGTTCATGGTATCATCATAAAGTTGTACATTTATCACCACAATCAGCATTTGAACATACTGATTACTACAAGAAAAATTGTTTTTTTTTTTTTAGCAATAAGAAAAAATGATGAAAAGAAAAATAACATGTCATACAATACAATATACTACTAAGGACAGCAAATAACACCACTACCAAGAATCCCATATTCCTCCCCTATATCCCCCTCTCATATACATTTAGCATTGGCGTATTGCATTTGTTACATTTAATGGAGGTATATTACAATGCTACTGTTCACCATAGACTCCAGTTTGCTTTGATTATGTTTTTTCCTGAATACCATCCCTTTTTCAAATTTCTACATGGTTGACATTCATTTGCTTTCCCACATGCAAAAACATTTTCATATTTGTATATTTAGTAAGTCATTGGCCACTCCAGTTTTTGCCACGTTATACAGTCCCAGTCTTTATCATCTATCTTTACCTCTGGTGTCATACATTCTCCTATCCCACCTCTTTCAGCTTTATTCACAGACATCTTTGTTCAGTGTACTTACAATACTGTGCTACCATCACACAGTATTATGCTATCTATATCTGGATCTATGCAATCAATCCTAAACATTCTGTAGTCCTTCAGCATCATATGGCTGATCTTGCCCTCTTTCTATCTCCTGGTCACCTGTGTTGTCAGCTTTTAACTCCCAAAGTTTGTTCATTAATGTCTGTTCATATTAGTGAGACCATACAGAATCTGTCCTTTTGTTTCTGGCTAACTTCACTCAACATAATGTCCTCAAGGTTCATCCACATTATTACATGATCCATGTCTTTGTTCTGTCTTACAGCTGCATAATATTCCATCATGTGTATATACCAGTTTGTTTATCCACTCATCCTTTGATGGACATTTGGGCTGTTTCCATCTCTTGGCAATTGTGAATAATGCTGCAATAAGCATTGGTTTACAAATGTCTGTTTGTGTCTTAAGTTTCAGTTCCTCTGAGTATATACCCAGCAATGGAATAGCTGGGTCATATGGCAAATCTATATGTAGCTTCCTGAGGAACCTCCATACTGTCTTCCAGAGTGGTTGCACCATTCTACATTCCCACCAACAATGAATAAGTGTGCCTCTTTCTCCACATCCTCTCCAGCACTTGTCATTTTCTGTTTTTTGGATAATGGCCATTCTGGTAGGTGTAAGATGATATCTCATTGTGGTTTTGATTTGCATTTCCTTAATAGCCAGTGAAGTTGAGCATTTTTTCATATGCTTTTGAGCCATTTGTATTTCCTCTTCAGAAAAATGTCTGTTCATGTCTTTTGCCCATTTTTTAACTGGATTGTTTGTCTTTCTGTTATTGAGATGCAGGATTCCTTTATATATTCGGGATATTAAACCCTTATCTGATATGTGGTTTCCAAATATCATCTCCCATTGTGTAGGTTGCCTTTTTACTTTTCTGACAAAGTCCTTTGATGTACAAAAGTGTTTAATTTTGAGGAGATCCCATTTGTCTATTTGTTCTTTGGTTGCTCGTGCCTTGGGTGTGAGGTCTAGGAAACCACCTCCTTTCACAAGATCTTTAAGATATTGCCCTACATTTTCTTCTAAGAGTTTTATGGTCTTGGTGCTAATGTTTAGGTCTCTGATCCACTTTGAGTTAATTTTGGTATAAGGTGTGAGATGGACATCCTCTTTCATTCTTTCAGAAATGGATATCCAGTTCTCCAAACACCATTTGTTGAACAGGCTGCTCTTTCCCAGTTGCTTCGGCTTCACTGCCTTATCAAAGATCAGTTGTCCATAGATGTGAGGGTCTACTTCTGAACACTTGATTCGATTCCATTGATCAGTATATCTGTCCTTATGCCAGTACCATGCTGTTTTGAGCACTGTAGCTTTGTAATATGCTTCAAAGTCAGGTAGTGTGAGACCTCCCACTTCACTCCTCTTTCTCAAGACATTTTTGGCTATTCGGGGCATTTTACCCTTCCAAATAAATTTAGTTATTGGTTTTTCTACTTCTGTAAAGTAAGTTGCTGGGATTTGAATTGGTATTGCATTGAATCTGTAAATCAGTTTAGGTAAAATTGCCATCTTAACTATATTTAGTCTTCCAATCCATGAACATGGTATGTTTTTCCATTTTTTCAGGTCTTGTTCAATTTCTTTTTGCAGTTTCTTATAGTTTTCTATGTAAAGATCTTTTGTGTCCTTGGTTAAGTTTATTCCTAAATACTTGATTCTTTTGGTTGCTATTGTAAATGGGATTTTTTTCTTGATTTCCTCCTCTTGTTGCACATTACTTGTGTATAGGAACACTACAGATTTTTGCATGTTGATCTTGTAGCCTGCTACTTTGCTGTATTCATTGACTAGTTCTAGTAGCTTTGCTGTAGATTTTTCTGGATTTCCTACATATAGAATCATGTCATCTGCAAATAGTGAAAGTTTTACTTCTTCCTCTCCAATTTGGATGCCTTTTATATCTTTTTCTTGCCTAATTGCTCTAGCTAGAACTTCCAGCACAATGTTGAATAGCAATGGTGATAGTGGGCATCCCTGTCTTGTTCCTGATCTTAGAGGAAAAGCTTTCAGTCTCTCCCCATTGAGTGTGATGTTAGCTGTGGGTTTTTCATATATTGCCTTTATCATATTGAAAAAGTTCCCTTCTATTCCTATCCTTTGAAGTGTTTTCATCAGGAAAGGATGTTGAATTTTGTCAAATGCCTTTTCTGCATCAATCGAGATGATCATGTGGTTCTTCTGCTTTGATTTATTGATGTGGTGTATTACATTAATTGATTTTCTTGTGTTGAACCAGCCTTACATACCTGGAATAAATCCCACCTGGTCGTGGTGTATAATTCTTTTAATGTGCTGCTGGATTCGATTTGCGAGTATTTTGTTGAGGATTTTTGCATCTATATTCATTAAAGAAATTGGTCTATAATTTTCTTTTTTTGTAGTATCTTTGCCTGGTTTTGGTATTAGGGTGATGATGGCTTCATAGAAAGAGTTAGGTAGCTTTCCCTCTTCTTCAATTTTTTTGAAGAGATTGAGCAGGATTGGTACTAATTCGTTCTTGAATGCTTGGTAGAATTCACATGTGAAACCATCTGGTCCTGGGCTTTTCTTTTTTGGGAGCTTTTTGATGACTGACTCAATCTCTTTACTTGTGATTGGTTTGTTGAGGTCATCTATTTCTTCTTGAGTTAATGTTGGTTGTTTATGCTTTTCTAGGAAGTTGTCCATTTCATCTAAGTTGTCTAGTTTATTAGCATATAGTTGCTCATAGTATCTTCTCATTATCTCCTTAATTTCTGCAGGGTCAGTAGTTATATTCCCTTTCCCATTTCTGATTGCATTTACTTGCATCTGCTCTCTCTTTTTTTTGTTAGCCTAGCCAGTGGTCCATCGATTTTATTGATTTTCTCAAAGAACCAACTTCTGGTTTTGTTGATTCTCTCTATTGTTTTCCTGTTCTCAATTGCATTTATTTCTGCTCTAATCTTTGTTATTTCTTCCCTTCTGCTTGCTTTGGGGTTAGTTTGCTGTTCTTTCTCTAATTCCTCCAGGTGAGCAGTTAACTCTTCAATTTTTGCTCTCTCTTCTCTTTTAATATAGGCATTTAAGGCAATAAATTTCCCTCTCAGCACCGCCTTTGCTGCATCCCATAAGTTTTGATAAGTTGTGTTTTCATTGTCATTTGCCTCGAGGTATTTACTAATTTCTCTTGTAATTTCTTCCTTTACCCACTGGTTTTCTAAGAGGGTGTTGTTTAGCCTCCATATGTTTGTGAATTTTATGACCTTCTGCCTTTTATTTATTTCCAACTTCATTCCATTGTGGTCTGAGAAAGTGTTTTGTATAATATCAATATTTTTAAATTTGTTGAGACTTGCTTTGTGACCCAACATGTGGTCTATCCTAGAGAATGTTCCATGAGCACTTGAGAAAAAAGTGTATCCTGCTGTTGTTGGATGTAGTGTTCTATAAATGTCAGTTAAGTCTAGTTCATTTATCATACAATTCAACATCTCTGTTTCTTTAGTGATCCTCTGTCTAGATGTTCTATCCATTGATGAGAGTGGGGTATTGAAGTCTCCAACTATTATTGTAGAGGTATCTATTTCTCCTTTCAGTGATCGCAGTGTTTGCCTCATGAATTTGGGGGCATTCTGGTTTGGTGCATAAATATTTATGACTGTTATGTTTTCTTGATGAATTGACCCTTTTATTAATATATAGTGTCCTTCTTTGTCTCTTTTAATTGTTTTGCTTTTGAAGTCTAACTTGTCTGATATTAATATAGCTACTCCCGCTTTTTTCTGGTTGTTGTTGCATGAAATATCTTTTTCCAACCTTTCACTTTCAGTCTATGTTTGTCCTTGTGTCTAAAGTGAGTTTCTTGTAGACAGCATATAGATGGGTCCTGTTTTTTAATCCATTCTGCCAGTCTGTGTCTTTTTATTTGGGAGTTTAATCCATTTACATTTAGTGTTATTACTGTAAGGGCAGTACTTTCTACTACCATTTTGTTTTTTGGAATTTATATGTCATATCTTATTTTTTCCTCTCCTTTTACCTTTCCTGATAATCTTCATTTCTGCCCTCTTCTCCAACTCTCTCTCTCCTGTCTTTTCCTATCAGCCTGTAGCACTCCCTTTAGTATTTCTTGTAGTGCTGGTCTCTTATTCACAAATTCTCTCAGTGTCTGTTTGTCTGAAAATGTTTTAATCTCTCCCTCATTTTTGAAGGAAAGTTTTGCTGGATATAGAATTCTTGGTTGGCAGTTTTTCTCTTTCAGTATCTTAAATATATCATGCCACTGTGTTCTTGCCTCCATGGTTTCTGCAGAGAAATCTGTACATAGTCTTATTGACTTTCCCTTGTACGTGATGGATTGCTTTTCTCTTGCTGCTTTCAGAATCCTCTCTTTGTCTTTGACATTGGACAATCTGACCAGTAAGTGTCTTGGAGTAGGTCTATTGGGATCTATTCTATTTGGGGTACGTTGTACTTCTTGAATCTCTAATTTTCTGTCTTTTATAAGAGTTGGGAAATTTTCAGTGAATATGTCTTCTATTACTCTTTCTGCCCCTTTTCCCCTCTCTTCTCCTTCTGGGATACCCATAACACGTATATTTGTGTGTTTCATGTTGTCGCTCAGCTCCCTAAGACCCTGCTCATATTTTTCCATTTGTTTCACCATCTGTTCTTTTGTGTGTATGAATTCGAATGACCTGTCTTCCAGTTCACTGATCCTTTCTTCTGCCTGTTCAAATCTACTGTTGTGTCCCTCCATTGTGTTTTTCATCTCTTCCATTGTGGCCTTCATTCCCATGAGTTCTGCCATTTGTTTTTTTAAGTTTATGAATTCTTCTTTATGGTCAGCCAGTGTCTTCTTTATATCCTTCAGCTCTTTTGCTATATCTTTCTTCATTTCATCAAATTTATTTAGCATTAGTTGCCTCCACTCCTGTGTCTCAGCTGAGCTATTAGTTTGTTCCTTTGACTGCTCCATGTTTTCGTGTTTCCTGGTATGGCTTGTTATCTTAAGTTGTCTAGGCATCTGATTCTCTTGATTAGTTTATTTTGGAGCTTGTTTTCTGTCTTTTACTTAGTGGTTTTCTTGTTGGTTGGCTTTGTTTTCTGGCATCTGTTATTCAGTTCAACTTATTCTAGGCCTCTAACTTAGGTTGTATTTAATTGATCGGAATTTTTCCCCTCTTGTTTTTTCTGTTTCCTGCTCTGCCTCTATGTAACCTTTTTGTGAGTCGGTCTCCTCAGATATGGTCGACCCTGGTCAGATTTTCCCAGTCTAGTGAGGCCCAGGTCTCATTGGGAGGGTACAGAGTTTTCCTGAGGATGAGACCTTCCTATGAGGCCTTTAGAATTGGTGCTTTTCCTCTCCTGTCCAGCAGGTGGCGCTGGCCAGCCCACAGCTCCCCCACCAGTGTAAGGAGGTATGGAGCCTTTAGTTCTCCTGGTGACTCTGATCCTGTCAGGGGCGTGGCTGACTGAAGCTGGAATCTGAATTCCAGCCCCTGGGGTCTGAATTCCCAGAAGGAGGACTGCCAGTTGAGCTGGGCCTCCCTCCACTCTCCCAATCCTCAGAATTCCAGTTGTCTCTCAGGGGCACTATTCCCTTCTCCTCTCTCCTCTTTGGGTCCTTTCCAGGTAGATTCCTTGGTCAGCCTGAGTTGCCAATTAAAGACAGGGGTGGAGACCTTCAGTAGTGAATACGGAATTCAAAGACACTGTGGGTACTCTGTCTCCCCCAAGCCCAGCCTAGTCCCTCAACCTGGGCTTTCTGATAGAAAATAACCACATATATTACTTTTAGATTTAAAAAAAAAAAAAAAAAAAAAAGTAGAAAAGAAATCAAGAAAAAGAAAAAAAGGAAAAAAAAAAAAAAAAAAGAGTCTCTTTTAAACGTTTTTCCCCAGCCTGGAAGTTTTGTCAGTGTCAGAATAGAGCATTTAAAGATATGCTTTGGGCTATTGTCTGATAATTACTCTCCAACTGCTTCAGTTCCACCCCTGCCGGGGGGCTATTGAAATGCAAAAAGATAAGGGATCAGCGAGAAGCCAGAAGGGACAAAATGTAAGGGAAAAAAAAAATGGCTTTTTTGGAGTCTGGGAATGGGTGCCCGCTTTTACGTGCCCCCACTTCTCGGAGCCCAGCCCTTCTTTAGCACCCCAGCTCCCAAAGTTAGTTAATTAATTTGTTAATTAATTCTGCAGTTGAGGCTGGTTTGAGCCTCCCTTCTTGCCCTCAGCAGATTGCTGTTTTTTGGGTTTTTTTTTCCCCCCTTTCAGGGAGCCGGCAGCAAGACAGTCTGTGAGGTCTGGGTGGGGAGGGGCGCCAGACCCCTGGTCCGGGAAACTTACAATGTTCGCTGCGATCTCAGCTTTTCCTCCGATTTCAAACTTGTGTCCAATGTGTGACTGGTTACTGGAGACCCTGAAAACACTGCTTCACACAGCTCCTGGGTAATTGCCAGCTGCTTGCCATGGTTTTCCCCTGGGCAGGCCTGGCTTAGGGATGGATAGTGACGTAGGGGCATCAGAGCTGCTGAAGCATTTGAAGACACAAAGGATTCAGGACAGAGGAAGAGTTCTCATCATGGCATGTCCCGGAAGGCAGCCCCAGCCCCATTTTTAACAGGCTATTCTTTCCCAGTTCAGTGGATTTGGAGGCTTTACCAGAAATCATTTGACCATAGATCTGGTGTCTATTTCCAAACTGTTGATTCAATTCCATTGATCAATATGTATATCCTTGTGCCAGTACCATGCTGTTTTGACCTCTGTGGTTGTATAATAGTCTAAATTCAGGAAGTGTAACTCTTCACACTTCATTCTTCTTTTTTAGAATGTTTTTTTTTAAAATTCAAGGCTGCTGTCCCTTCCAAATAAATTTGATATATACCTTTACATGTCTGCAAAGTAGGTTGTTGGAATATTTATTGGAATTGCAATGAATCTGTAGATTGGTTTTGGTAGAATTGACATCTTAATGAAGTTTACCCTTTCTATCCATGAACACAGAATACCTTTCCACCTATTTAGGTTTCTCACCATTGAGTACTATGCAGGCTGTTGGTTTTTCATATATATGCTTTATCATATTGAGGAAGTTTCCTTCATTATTTTGTTCAGAAAAGGATGATGAATTTTCTTGAATGTTTTTCAGCATCTATTGAGATGATCATTCAATTTTTCCCTTTCAGTTTGTCATGGTTTGTGTTGCATTGACTGATTTTCTTATGTTGAACCACCCTTGCATGCCTGGAATGGACACCACTTGGTCATGGTGTATGATTCTTTTGATTTGTCTTTGGATTTGATTTGCAAATATTTTGTTGAAAGTTTTGCATCTATATTAATTAGGGAGATTGGCCTGTAGTATTCCTTTACTGTAGTATCTTTATCTGGTTTTGGTATTAGAGTAATGTTAGCTCCATGAGTTTAGGTAGTGTTCCTTTTTCTGCCATTTTTTTGTAAGAGTTTGAGAAGAAATGGTGTCATCTCCATTTGGAAATTTTGGTTAAGTTCCCCTGTGAAGCCGTCTGGCCCTGGGCTTTTATTTGTAGGAAACTTTTTGATGTCTTATTGGATCTGTTTATTTGATATTGGTTTGTTGAGGTCTTCTGTTTCTTCTTGGATCAGTCTAGGTTTCTCACGTGTTTTTTAGTAAATTATACATTTCCTCTAAATTGTTTAGTTTGTTGGTGTACAGTTGTTCATAATATTCTTTAATGATACTTTTTAAAAAAATTTTTTTCAGGACCCACAATAATGTCCTCCTTCTCATTTCTGATTTTGTTAATTTGGTACTTGTATTAGTTAGGGTTCTCTTGGGAAACAGAATCAATGAGAGATGTCTCTGATTATCAAATTGTAAAAGTGACTCACACAACTGTGGGTATGCACAAGTCCAAATTCTGCAGAGCTGTCAACAAACTGTCAACTCCAAGGAAAATGTCCGATGAACTCCTCAGGAAACAAACTGACAACTTTGACGAACTCCTCAGGAAACGAACTGGCAACTTCGACAAGCTCCCCAGGAAATGCTTCACCAAGCAGCCAAAGAAGAAGTGAAGGTTCTCTAACCATCTGGCTTATAAGCCTCCAACTGATCACCCAGCCAATTGCATTCTCTCATGAAGGGAAAGCACGCCCCTTGATGAGTCATCAGTCAGCCGCAGTCAATTGACTGATGATCCAACAAACCGGATGATCACCCGGACCAAATCCAGCCAATTGCATTCTCTCATTGTGGAAGCATGCCCCTCGATGAGTCATCAGTCAGCTGCAGTCAATTGACTGATGATCCAACAAACCAGCCCGTTGGTTTATTAACCAGCCTCAAATATCCTCACAGCAATCGTCAGGCCAGTGCCCGCTTGACCAGACAGCTGGGCCACCTAGCCAAGTTGACACATGAACCCAACCATCACAGTACTTCTCTCTTTTTTACTTTGTCAGTCAACCTAAGGCCTTGTCAATCTTTTTGATATTCTCAAAGAAGCAACTTTTGGTTTTTATTTTATTGGGTTTGTTTTCATTCTTCAAATCATTAATTCTGCTTTAATTCTTTTTATTTCTTTTAGTCTACTTGTTATAGGGTTAGTTTGTTGATCATTCTCTGGCTTCTTCTATTGTTCAGTTAGGCCTTTGGTTTTAGCTCTCTCTTCCTGTTTAATACATGCACTTACAGCTTTAAAATTCTCCATCACCACTGACTTTGCTGCATCCCATATGTTTTGATATATATTGTTCTTGTTTTCATTTATCTCTAGATATTTACTGATTTCTCTTGCAGTTTCTCCTTTGACCTACTGATTAGGAGTGTATTGTTTAACCTCCACATATTTGTGAATGTTCCAGTTCTTTGGTGGTTATTGATTTCTAGTTGCATTCCATTATGGTCAGAGTATGTGCAATGTATAATTTCAGTCTTTTTATATTTGTTGACTTGTTTTGAATCCCAGCATATGTTCTATATCCCTTTCTCTTAAACATTCATTTTCAAGATCTTTAAAATCAGGCTGTGGGAGGTGGAACTTCGGAGAAATCCAGAATGGCTACTCTGATCTTTGTTGATAAGGAAAATGGAGAACCAGGCACCCGTGTGGCTCCTAAGGATGGGCCGAAGCTGGGGCCTGGGCCTTCAGTCAGAGCCCTAGATGGGAGATCTCAGGTTTCAACACCCCGCGTTGGCAAAATATATGATGCTCCACCAGCCGTACCTAGAGCTGCCAGAAAGGCTTTGGGAATTGTCAGCAGAGCTACAGAAAAGTCAGTAAAGACTAATGGACCCCTCAAACAAAAACAGCCAAGCTTCTCTGCCAAAAAGATGACTGAGAAGACTGTTAAAGCAAAAAGCTCTGTTCCTGCCTCAGATGACATCTATCCAGAAATAGAAAAATTCTTTCCCTTCAATCCTCTAGATTTTGAGAGTTTTGACCTGCCTGAAGAGCACCAGATTGCACACCTCCCCTTGAATGGAGTGCCTCTCATGATCCTCGAGGAGGAGAGGGAACTTGAGAAGCTGCTAGAGCTGGGTCCCCCCTCCCCTGTGAAGATGCCCCCTCTGATGTGGGAGTCTAGTAAGTGAACAAGTACCTTCCTTGAAAGGCTGCAAACAACTTGTTTCATAACACTTCCATTACCGTGGGGACAGAGTTGTGCCGAAGGCTACCACATCATTCTGTCTTTTGAGGTTTCAGAATAATGAAAACTAATCTCAATTATGATTGCATTTTAGTCCTTAATGCCTGAGTAAAATTAAGTCATTCTGGAATCTGAGCAGTCTTAGATACAGCAAAATAAGATAAATTTAACCTATAACTTCTTAGGCTATAAGTTGATTATAAATGTGCTTGGAATGCAAATTCCAAGTTTTATCCAAAGTTAATAAAGGATCAAGAGACATATGCACCATGGTGTAGAATGACAATAACTTCTTATTACAAAATATTTGAGGTCTTGGTTTAAACTGGTGGTCACAAGTCATCAACAGAATGTCTTCTATTTGCTCTTGTCTGGCTTTGACCGGATAGCTTGTATTATTTTTATAAGTTACATTAGTAAGACTATTAGTTCTTACTTGGATCTCTAAAAGAAATAGAGGTTCAAATACTTCTAAGACTCATTTCCTAATGAAGGTCAGTTTGGGGGCCACAACCACTTTTCCAAAAGTGTATTGAGGAGGTGGTTCTGGGGGAGGAGGGATAGGGACCCATTAGACAAAGGGAAAAACATGAATTTATGATTAAAAGTGACAACCACGTCTGTGATGACATGGATAGTAACTCAAGGATTTACAGAAATTTAATAAGAAATTCCTGTTTTCTAGCTCTGTTGCAGTCTCCTTCAAGCATTTTGTCAACCCTGGATGTTGAATTGCTACCTGTTTGCTATGACATAGATGCTTAAATTCTTAGTGCCTTATAGTTTGTGTATATTTTTTTGTATCAATAAAGCAATTCTTTATTAAAAAAAAAAAAAATCAGGCTGTGGATGGTGTTTGCAGGGAAGAGAAAAGTGCCCAGGAGAAGAGGGGGTGGTGATCTTGGTGCTAAATCTGGGTTCTTCATCTGCTAAGAGGCAGAGTGGTATAATTGAAGGACAAATTCTTGTGGGTCACAGTTCCCTGAGTTCACTCCAGGGACTTCCCATTTAAGTCATTACATCTTGCTGAGTTGAGTTCAGCTGGCATTCACTTTATTTTTGTGCCCTTACCATCTCCCTCTCAGGGTGAATTTGTGAGAAATTACTGGGATCATGAGAAAGCCCAGGAACAAATTCTGGTGCTTATTTGCTACTCACGAAATAGTAGATTTCCCAGGCCTTCTTGTGACTTCTACTATACCTGTCTTCCCCAATAACAAACAGGCCCCCCAATGCCCCTTCAGATCCATGGGAAGTGGATAAAGCATCTAAATTATAAGACACTGATCTTTGCAGGTGGACTGAGGAGTTAATATAAAGTCTTCCAACTATAAATCTAGGAATTTCTGTCACAGACTTGTATTCATAAGCTCTGATGGGTTCACTCAGTCATCTCGGAAAGCATGAACAGAAGGCTGGGTTCCGCTGGGACCATCAACAAGTCACCTGTCCGTGGTCCCTCCAACATGGTCTCAGGGTGGTCAGATTCCTTACATGATGGTTCAGGCATCAGAAAGAGGGTGTTCTAGAGAAGCCAGTGAAATGTACTAGTTTCCCAAGAACTGGGTGACAAAGCTGGCGACACAGCCCCCAATGAATACCTTGTGCTTTACTGCCATCTAGTGGCTAAATCTTCGGCTCGTCTCCAAAATCCTGAATTTTGAATTACCCCCAGCAACTCATTCTGCTCAACTGCTTCCTCTGGTCACCGAGCAAGTGGATTGTGGTACCTCCTTTCCGGCCGCTACGGGGCTTTGCTTGGTGTTCCTTTGCCCGTTCTTTAGTTGCCCCACGGGCAGGGAAGGTGGATCTGGGTGGGGAACAGAGACCTGCATTTGGGCCCCAGTCCTCAGAGAAGCGGCAGGTCCTAGCGGCCCTCCTCAGAGGGTCGGCCTTGAGGGGAGTCGGAAAGGAGGCATCGGCCTAGGAGCAGTCCGCGGGGGAGCACCCTCCCTGAACCCAGACCCCACCGTCCACATCAGCCCCACATCCCAGGCTTTTATCCCGCTCCGACTCTCCAGGCCAGTCTCTGGCTGAGGCTCCCGGGATGTCACAACGACGTCGATGACACAGTGCTGGCCCCCCACTCCATCTCCATATGACTCCCCTGCGTGACTCCCCCTAGCGGGGGCCACCCTCCCAGAGCTCTCCCCCGCCTCCTGCCCACCAGCATTTCCTCCGGTCGCTTCAAATGTCCGCAGAGGTCTTTGTTGTTGGCAGCGGAATTTCCCCAGCGTAGAAATAAAGGTCTGCCTCCAGGTCGGGGGGAAGGGCAGAGAGGGGGCCAGATATGATTTTATATATACAATTGTCACGCTTTATATTTGCTTGAAGCAAAGTGTTAAAACATCCACAACTATGGTATGGAATGTAAGAGTCAAAGAGTCCACCACAAGGTGACATTTAATAAGAATTGTTACAAGAGAAACACTAACTGGAGGGGCGGGTACTGTGCCTTGGATATGCAGAGGAAGGAGGCCAGAGCCCCCCAGGGAAAGCGCTGTGAGCCTCCCTGTCGTGTGGCTGCCTGTGCCTGGGAAGCCAGGGTCTCTGATTAAAGTGCGTCCTCCTCGCGACCTGCCAGAGCTCCCCTGGGTCCTTAGGAGCTGAGAAGAGGAGCCGTGGTTGAGCAAGGCTGCCTTGTAAGTTGGGGAAATTGATTTACCTGACAAAAATATTTTTCGTTGAGTCTCTGTAAAGGGCCCAGTCCCGAGAAAGTTGTTCCGAGGCTTCAGAGATGGTGGGAATTATTATTATATTATTATTATTAATTCTCTTCTTGCTCTTCTATTCATTCTCTTCTTCTTTTTTATTCTGTTCGTCTGCTTCTTAGTCATGAGGCGGATTGTATTGCTTCTGATGCTTTACTCTCTTCTCTTCTTATTCTTATTCTGCTTGCTTCTCTTCTTCTGTTTCTTCTGTTTCTTTGATTCTTTCTTCTTGGGCGGTCGGTATTATTCTTCTTCTTCCTCTTCTTCTTCTTCTTCTTCTTCTTCTTCTTCTTCCTCTTCTTCTTCTTCTTCTTCTTCTTCCTCTTCTTCTTATCAATTTACAAATAATAGGAAGTCTGTTCTAGACAAATATTGGAAATGTGGAGACCGAAGACTCATCAGAAATAGACTAATCTGAGCTTAGGCCGTTTTCTGGTTTCCTTCGGGTCCTATCGCCTGTAAGTTTCATTCCCCAGTTGCACCCTCCTGAAGTCTTATCGCTGTGGTGTGGGGCTCCCTTGCTGGGAGCCGTTTTGTGTCTCAGGCCAGTCTGGAGTTCCTTTCACAGGTTTTGAACGTCCCTTCTGAGCACTGATTTCTTCAGACTTTCTAGTTCCTCTTCCTACAGTTTCATTAATTTGTGTGTTTCGAAGAATTTTTCCATTTCCTCTCAGTGATCTACTTTGCTGACATAAAGTTGCTCGTGGCATTCCTTTGAGATCTTTTTATTTCTCTAATGTTGGTGGTGATGGTGTGCCCCTTTTCATTTCTGATGGTGCCATTGGAGTCATCTTCCTGTTTTTCATGGTCAATGTAGACAAGGGCCTATCTGTTTCTTTTATCCATTCAGGGAAGCCCCCACGATTTTCCTTTATTTTTTATGCTTTTTTTCCCATGCTTAGTTTGTTCTACTTTGTTCTGTGCTTGGTTTGGGTTTCATTTGTTCTACTTATTCCATTGCCTTGGGGTGTAAGGTTAGGTCATCTGAGCTCCATACCGTCTTGATCTGAGCATTGGCCTCCATAAATATCCCTCTAACCCCTGCTTTAGGTTCATGTCATCCCTGCATTTTTGGAGGATGTGTCTTCCTGGTCATACCTCTAAAATGGTTTTGTCCTTCTCATTTGACACGTTGGTTATTTAGAGCTGTGCTGTTTCATATCCACCTGTTTATCATATTCAGACTTTTAAAGATGGATTCCTGCTTTCATTCCATCATGACCAGAGAATATTCTTTGTGTGGTTTCTCTCCTTGAAAATGGATCAAGGTTTGTTTTCTGGGCTAGCCTCCGGTCTGTCTTGGAGGATGTTTCCTATGCATCTCAGAAGAACGTACCGTCTGTCATTTGGTGGAGTGTTCTCTAGTTGTCGCGTAGTCCTAGCACTGGGTTTCTAGTGCTGTTCGAGACTAACCTTTTTTTAATTTTTGGTGAAAAATATCAGAGAGTTTTATTTTTAAGGTAATGATGGTTGATTTGTCTCAATTTAAGCTCTTCCTTACAGAACAATACTCCATCTGTAGCAGGAATGACAGAATTAGAAAAGCACCATTTTAACTTTTATTTTAAACTTTATTAATAAAAACTTTAAAAGATTAATTTCAAACAAAACAAAAGGAATGAGAAAAACAAATATCCTAAAATAACTATACTGCTTCCAAAAAGTTCCTACCATACCGCAAGAAGATTAAACCATAGTCCTTCCTGAGCATTCCCATAACATTAAGATTAACTTCCACAACTTATCTGTTCTTATTAGGTTATCATTCCCCCTTCACTAGTTGCTATCTCTAGATCCCCTATATTCTACCATATGAAATGTTTGTTTTACATTTTCTACAGGTTCACATTAGGGGTAACATAGGATTTCTCTCTTTTTGTGTCTGGTTCTTTCACTCAGCCTTATGTTGAGACTGACATCTGTTTCCTCATTGATCTTATTTCTAGTGTTTCTGTCTGTGATGATTAGGTTCATGTGTCAACTTGGCTAGCTGATAGTACCCTGCTGTCTGGTTAAGCAAACACTGGCCTAACAATTGCTGCGAGGACATTTGTGGCTGGTTAATAAACCAATAGGCTGGTTTATTAAATCATCAGTCAATTGACTGCAGCTGTGACTGATGACTCACCAAAGGGCATGTCTTCCACAATGAGAGAATGCAATTGGCTGGATTCAATCCAATTAGTCAGTTGAAGACTTATAAGCAAGACAGTTAGAGGACCTTCACTTCTTCTTCAGCTACCCAGTGAAGCATTTCCTGAGGAGTTCGTCGAAGTTGCTGGTTCATTTCCTGAGGAGTTCATCAAAGTTGCTGGTTCATTTCCTGAGGAGTTCATTGGACATCTTCCCTGGAGTTGACAGTTTGCTGACTGATCTGCAGACTTTGGACTCATGCATACCTACAGTTGTGTGAGTCACTTTTACAAATCTGATAGTCAGAGACACCTCTCATTGATTCCATTTCCCTAGAGAACCCTAACTAATACACCTTGGTACCAGGAGAGGTTCTTAAGAAACAGAATCTTAAAATGGGCTTTTACAATTTGTTTTCTACTCTGATTAGATTCAAAGGCACTAATGACTCTATTTCCAATAATCAAGAGGGCACTGACAGTCCATGGCATGAGTTGGCAAAGGAGATATGCAAAATAGCACTGTTTGATTCTCCTAATCATACTCTAGTACAAATCAAGGCTCTGGGTGACAGTGTTTTCAACACCTTCACAGAGTTTTGCAGTATTAAGAGGTATAATGATGTTGGCTGGCTGCTCTTAGATACTTTGGATAAAGTTGTAAGAGAAAGGGATGAACTAAAGGCTTCAAATTCAAAACTTAAATGCTGTATGACAGATGTAAAGTTTTCTATGTGCGCCCTGAAAGAAAATCTTATTTCCTGTGCCCGCAGACTGGAAGTTTCTGAAAACCAGATGCAGACTCTCATTGTGTGAGTAGCAGATTTACAACATAAGCTAAAATTTCAACCTCTCAGGGTGTCTGCTGTTAAAGTAAAGGCATTGACTGGAAAAGAATGGGATCCAGAAACTTGGGATGGGGACATATGGATTGATAATGGCAGTGAGGACATTGGAACACTGGATTCTGCTGAGTCATTACTAGATTTACCTGTAGAGGGCTGTCCTGAGGAAACAGCTTCCCCACCTCCAGTCTTCCCTAAGAAGCCTGCCACCCAACCTCCATCTAAAGCGATTAACCCTTCAGTGCCTGCTAAGCCTGTAATCACCTCCCCTGAGGAAGCAGCCCTCACTCCTCTGTCTGGAGAGATTAATCCTGTTTTAAGAGATGAAAATGCAACAGAGTGCCCTGAGGTGAATGGCTTGAGGGATAATTCTAACTATTTTCATGACCCACCCCCACCACCAGTCTTTGCTTCAAGACCTATAACTAGGCTAAAGTCCCAACAGGCCCCAAAGGGTGAGATACAAATTGTGACCCTTGAAGATGTATGCTATACTCCAAAGGAACTGCATGAGTTTTCCAACTTATACAGAGAGAAACCAGGGGAATATGTGTGGGAATGGATATTAAGGATGTGGGATAATGGTGGAAGAAATATAAGGTTGGATAAGGCTGAATTTACTGATATGGATCCACTAAGCAGAGATTCTGCATTCAGTGTTATAGCTTGAGGGGTTAGAAAGGGTGTTAACTGTTTGGGTGGTTGGCTGAAACATGGATCAAAAGGTGGCCAGCATTACCAGAGGTTGAAATTCCAGAACTGCCCTGCTACAATGTGGAGGAGGGGATTCAAAGGCTTAGAGAGATTGGAATGTTGAGTGGATTTATCATGGAAGACCTGCTCACACATCCCTGGAATGTCCGGCGGACACACCTTTTACCAGGACTGTAAGGAATAAATTTGTGAGACTAGCTCCATCATCTCTGAAGAGCTCTGTAGTCACCCTTCTCCATAGGTCAGATATTACTGTAGGAACTGCTGTCACTGAGCTGGAATCCTTAAACACAATGGGGATAATTGGGTCCCGAGCCTGCAGAAGCCAAGTGGCTGCAGTTAATCACCGCAGACAAGGTGGGCGTGGCTACCATAATGGAAAACAGGCTCAAAGCAGCATATGACTCGCAGAGACTTATGGTGTTGGCTAGTGGATCATGGAGTACCAAGTAGTAAAATAGATGGGCAGTTGACTAAATTCTTGTTTGAACTATATAGGCAGAAGAATTCTAGGTCACATGAACAAAAGTCTCCCTTGAATTACAAAAACAGAGAGTCACGGCCCCTTAATCAATTCCCAGACGTGAGACAGTTTACAGATCCAGAGACCCTTGAATGAAGGGAAGGCCAGGTACCCTTGGGGAAGGACCCTGTCACACTGCCAAAAATTTATACTGTTAGTCTTCCTCCCAGCCTTCCCCAGGGAGACCTATGGCCTTTTACCAGGGTAACTGTGCATTGGGGAAAAGGAAATGATCGGATATTTCATGGATTATTAGATACTGGTTCAGAAGTGACATTAATTCCCGGACACCCAAAACATCACTCTGGTCCACCATTCAGAGTTGGGGCTTATGGAGGTCAGGTGATTGATCGAGTTTTAGCTCAGGTCCATCTCACAGTGTGTCCAGTGGGTCCCCAGACCCCTTCTGTGGTTATTTCCCCAGTGCCAGAATGCATAATTGGAATAGACATACTTAGCAACTGGCAGAATCCTCACATTGGTTCCCTGACTCCTGGAGTGAGGGCTATTATGGTGGGAAAGGCCAAGTGGATGCCACTAGAACTGCCCCTGCCTAGCAAAATAGTGAACCAGAAGCAATACCAGATTCCTGGAGGGATTGCAGAGATTAATGCCACTCTTAAGGACTTGAAGGATGCAGAGGTGGTGATTTCCACCACATCCCCATTCACCTCTCCCATTTGGCCTGTGCAGAAAACAGATGGGTCTTGGAGGATGACTGTGGATTATCATAAGCTTAACCAGGTGGTGACTCCAATTGCAGCTGCTGTTCCAGATGTGGTGTCATTGCTTCAGCAAATCAACACATCTCCTGGTACCTGGTATGCAGCTATTGATCTGGCAAATGCTTTTTTCTCAATTGCTGTCACTATGGACCACCAGAAACAGTTTGCATTCAGCTGGCAAGGCCAGCAGTTTACATTCAAACTCTCCAGCCCTATGTCATAATATTGTCCACAAGGATCTTGATCATTTCTCCCTCCCACAAGACATCACACTGGTCCATCATATCAATGATATCATGTTGATTGGACTTAGTGAGCAAGAAGTAGCAACTACTCTAGATTTGTTGGTAAGGTATTTGTGTGGCAGAGGATGGGAGATAAATCCAACAAAAATACAGGGGCCTTCCACCTCAGTAAAATTTCTAGGTGTCCAGTGGTGTGGGGCCTATTGAGATATCCCTTCTAAGGTGAAGGATAAGCTGTTGCATCTGGCCCCTCCTATGACCAAAAAAGAGGCACAATGTTTAGTTGGCCTCTTTGAATTTTGGTGACAACATATTCCCCATTTAGGTGTGCCACTCTGGCCCATTTACTGAGTGACCAGGAAAGCTTATAATTTTGAGTGGGGACCGGAACAAGATGAGGCTCTGTGACAGGTCCAGGCTGCTGTGCAAGATGCTCTGCCACTTGGACCATATGATCCTGCTGACCCAATGGTGCTGGAAGTGTCAGTGGCAAATAGAGATGCTGTTTGGAGCCTTTGACAGGCTCCTACAGGAGAATCACAAGGCAGGCCCTTAGGATTTTGGAGTAAAGCTTTACCATCCTCTGCAGATAACTACTCTCTATTTAAGAAACAGCTTTTGGCTGGCTACTGGGCTTTAGTAGAGACAGAATGCTTAACCATGGGCCACCAAATTACCATGAGATCTGAGTTACCTATCATGAGCTGGGTATTGTCTGACCCACCAAGCCATAAAGTTGAGTGTGCACAGCAGCACTCCATCATAAAATGGAAATGGTATATACAAGATTCGAGCAGGTCCTGAAGGTACAGGTAAATTACATGAGGAAGTGGCCGAAATGCCCATGGCCCCCACTCCTTCCACCTTACCTTCTCTTGCCCAGCCCACAGCTATGGCATCTTGGGGAGTTCCTTACAGTCAGTTGACTGAGGAAGAGAAAACTCGGGCCTGGTTTACAGATAGTTCTGCATGATATGTAGGCACCACCCAAAAGTGGACAGCTGCAGCACTGCAGCCCCTTTCTGGGATGTCCCTGAAGGACAGTAGTGAGGGGAAATCCTCCCAGTGGGCAGCACTTCGAGCAGTGCACCTGGTTGTTCACTTTGCTTGGAAGGAGAACTGGCCAGAGGTGCGTTTGTATACTGATTCCTGGGCTGTTGCTAATGGTTTGGCTGGATGGTCAGGGACTTGGAAGGAATATGATTGGAAGACTGGTGACAAAGAAGTCTGGGGAAGGGGTATGTGGATAGATCTTTCTGAGTGGGCAAACCACATGAAGATATTTGTGTCCCATGTGAATGCTTGCCAGGGGGTGACTTCAGCAGAAGAAGATTTTAATAACCAAGTGGCTAAAATGATCTGTTTGGTGGATACCAATCAGCCTCTTTCCCCAGCAACTCCTGTCATTGCCCAATGGGCTCATGAACAAAGTGGTCATGGTGGTAGGGATGGAGGTTATGCATGGGCTCAGCAACATGGACTTGCACTCACCAAGGCTGACCTGGCTACAGCCACTGCTGAGTGCCCAATCTGCCAGCAGCAGAGACCCATACTCAGTCCCCGATATGGCACCATTCCCTGAGGTGATCAGCCTGCTACCTGGTGGCAGGTTGATTACATTGGACCACTCCCATCATGGAAGGGGCAGCGATTTGTTCTTACTGGAATAGATACATACTCCGGATATGGGTTTGCCTTCCCTGCATGACATGCTTCTGCCAAAACTACCATCCATGTACTTACAGAATGCCTCATCCACCGTCATGGTATTCCACACAGCATTGCTTCAGACCAAGGAAACCACTTCACAGCAAATGAAGTGAGGGGATGGGCACATGCTCATGGAATTCTGTGGTCTTACCATGTTCCCCATCATCCAGAGGCAGCTGGGTTGATGTAACAGTGGAGTGGCCTGTTGAAGACTCAATTATGGTGCCAACTAGGTGGCAATACCTTGCAGGGTTGGGGCAGTGTTCTCCAGGAGGCTGTGTATGCTCTGAATCAGTGTCCACTCTATGGTGCTGTTTCTCCCATAGCCAGGATTCATGGGTCCAGGAATCAAGGCTTGGAAACAGGAGTGGCACCACTCACTATCACTCCTAGCGATCCACTAGGTAAATTTTTGCTTCCTGTCCCTGCAAGCTTAAGCTCTGCTGGTCTACAGGTCTTGCATCCAAAAGGAGGAGTGCTTCTACCAGGAAACACAACAATAATCCCATTGAACTGTAAATTGAGACTGCCACCTGGTTACTTTGGTCTTCTTATGCCTCTGAATCAACAGGCAAGGAAGGGGATTACTGTACTGGCTGGGGTGATTGATCCTGACTATCAAGGAGAAATAGCACTGCAACTATACAATGGAAGTATAGAAGTTTTCCTGGAATACAGGAGCTCCCCTAGGGTGTCTCTTAGTACTACCATGTCCTGTGATTAAAGTCAATGGAAAACTGCAACAACCCAATCCAGGCAGGACTACAAATGGCCAAGAAACTTCAGGAACGAAGGTTTGGGTCACCCCACCAGGAAAAGAACCATGGCCAGCTGAAGTGCTTGCTGAGGGTAAAGGGAACATAGAATGGGTAGTGGAAGAAGGTAGTGATAAATATGAACTACAAACACGTGACCAGTTACAGAAATGAGGACTATGATGGCATTAATCTTTTCTCCTTGTTTTGTTACAATTATGTTTGTATTTGTCTGTAAAGCAAATATCTTTGCTTTCTTCTCTGTCTTATCCCCTTATCATATGGCATAACCTGTACTGTTCATTTTGCTGTACTTAAGCTAAAGGAAATGAATTTTAAAAGCTAATGTCACCCAAGGACTTGCACCCTATTCTGGAGAGATTTAGTGCATTTCCAGTTGTATGCTGCACAGTGGAGTATTGTTAGGCAAAATATGTCTGTTATTGTTATCTACTGAGAGATAAAGTATGGTTTTAGGTGATGTGTATAACTGCCAAGTTAACAAGGGGTGGACTGTGATGGTTAGGTTCATGTGTCAACTTGGCCAGGTGATAGTACCCAGCTGTCTGGTCAAGCAAACACTGGCCTAACAATTGCTGCGAGGACGTTTGTAGCTGGTTAATAAACCAACAGGCTGGTTTATTAAATCATCAGTCAATTGACTGCAGCTGTGACTGATGACTCACCAAAGGGCATGTCTTCCACAATGAGAGAATGCAGTTGGCTGGATTTAATCCAATTAGTCAGTTGAAGACTTATAAGCAAGACAGGACCTTCACTTCTTCTTCAGCTGCCCAGTGAAGCATTTCCTGAGGAGTTCGTCAAAGTTGCTGGTTCGTTTCCTGAGGAGTTCATTGGACATCTTCCTTGGAGTTGACAGTTTGCTGACTGATCTACAGAATTTGGACTTGTGCATACCTACAGTTGTGTGAGTCACTTTTACAAATCTGATAGTCAGAGATACCTCTCATTGATTCTGTTTCCCTGGGGAACTGTAAATAATACACTATCCATTATCAAAGGTGAGAGGGTGAAGTCTTCTCTTTGCCTATGTGATCCCCCTCCCCCCACCCATCCTCCACGTGCATTTTTATTCCAAAGGGTGTCTTGTGTGGACACCACGCGACTGGGGAGTATAGAACTCTGGTCTGCTCATCTCTGCCTATGGTTCGTGTTGTTTTATCCATTCCTGTTTATGCTATTATTGATAGAGTCTGCTACATCTTCCCTTCTCCAGTATGCTTACTATTTGCCTCCTATCAATTTCATTCCTCTCTTCTTCTTTAATAATATTCCTTTCATGATTTTTAATTAGGTCTTTGAGTGTCTGTGGATCGATGGCTCTAAAGCATAACGCATACACTTGCGACTTCTTCGGATCTGCTTCGGATTTGAACTTGGTCATTCTGGTGATACCTAGAAACCTTTCTTCTAGGTAGCTCTGTCCCCCGTCACCCCTTTTGGGTGTGATTGTTCTACGGATTGTGTTGACTAATGATAAGGATCCAAAGAACGTTGCCATGGGTACTATTTTTCCAACTGTAATCGATTCCTTACCTAGCACTCTGCTCCCACCAACTCCTGATTTGATGTTTTGGCAGGTAGAATAAATTTCTGTTCGTTATGGGATAAGTGAATAAGACACTGTAAAAATTAAATTATTAAATTTATTTGTCAGTCAGTGACGAGAAGGGCGAGGTAAACACATGGACTCACTGTGTGTCGTGTATTCAAATGTACCGCCTGTGGTCACTGGCTTCCATCATGAAGAACTTACTTCCTGTCCCATTTTGTGTAAGGGGGGAGGTCTGCAAGCCACAGCTGATTGTTCAACCGGGAAAGTCTTTATTTCACCTTCTATGTTGAAAGCTAGTTTTCCCAGATGAAAGATTATTCGCGGACAGTTATCTGCACCACTACGCCCCCCACCCCACCCCAGCCCCGCTTTGAACTCTTTGAACTCTTTGAACATGTATCGTTTCCCCTCATGTTCACGGAGGGGTGGGGGTGGGAGTGGGGAGTGGGTGGGGCGGACCCCGGTCGGGCGGGTCGGCCCTAGGAGGTGGAACGGGCATGGAGGGTGGGTAGACGGAGCAGGGCGGATCTTGCACAGTCCTGGGCCGGGGCCCCAGAGGGGGGATTGGGGGGATGGGGGGGCATGGAGAGGAGTGCAGGAGCAGGAGGAGGGCAGGACCCCGGCCAGGCCGGGCTGGGGTCGGGGCCGGCGAGCGGCCTGCTGGCAGGCGCGGACCCCCACGTCCGTCAGTTCCCGCCCACCCGACTGGACTCGGCTCCCTTCTCCCTCTTGATTCACCTGCCCCTCTCCTTACTCCTGGGGAGGCTCCCTGTTTTACAGTCTCCCTGGTCAGATATTCCCGCCGCTGCCTGGGCTTTCTTTGGCTTGGTGTTCAGTGGTGCACCTTTACTCGTCTCTTTGTAAAAATAAAAGCAAAAAGAAAAACAAACATTTAAACACACACATTTAAACACACTCAAGCAGCCTGTCTCTGTTTTTGTCATCGCTCAGGCTTCTGACAGTGTCCAACCTTCTACTTAAGAGGATTTAGCCGCTGGGCATGTCGGGCAGTTTTCCTGCGTCTCTGACCACTGTTTTCTTTCTGGAAAGCTTTCTTTGCTTTGTTGCTTGTGGTGGCTGTTCCTTTGGATTTTTTTTTTAAGAAAAAAATTATAGTTTAAAATAAGGAAATAACTGAAACTATGGTATTGTAACTCATAAACACTTTGGAAATTTCCTATGTAACTACTTGTTAAATCATACTTTGAAGGATATTATCATTTTGTATACGTTATATTTCACAATTTGGAAATAACTGAAACTATGGCACTGTAACCTGTAATAGTCTTCGAAATTTGTTCTCTACTTGTTAAGTTGCAGTTGGAAAGTTATTTCTGCTGTGTAAATATGTTATATTCTACAATTTTAAAAGTATGAATTTTTAGAAAAAGAATGGCTGCAATCTCTCACCAATAGGAATTTCCCATATTTCATGATTTGTGCATGAGTGTACGTGAATGTGCATGTGTCTGTGTGAGAGAGAGAGTCTCAGTGGTGCAAGCTGGTTTTCAAACTTGGTGCTTTTTGATCTCTGTGGTCCAGTGTTGCAGGCCTAAGGATTTCACAGAACCCTGAGCGACCCATTGCTGTCTGCAGGCCCTAAAGGAAGTGTGTCTCTTTTGAGTCCTCATTTGGTTAATATTTTCCCCCTCATTATTTGGACCAGTGGCTTATGATGTTTATTCATTAAAAACAAATAATTTTTTAAAAAGGATTGTGGCTTAGTTCATTGTTTCTGGTACGTGCTTCTTTTCATTCATTCACTCATTCATTCCTTTTCCCACTTCTTAAATCTTAAGAAGGAAGCACAGGTGACTGAGTTTCTTTTCTAAAATCTTCCATGGAGCTTTGTCCAAAGAATTGCAACTCCAGTGAGACAGAATATGAAGCTTTGTGAACAGTGTGGTGGTCACTGAGCTGGGCCAAATAAAAGCTGCTGCTCCAAAGTTTATTTGGGGGGTGGGGGTCATTGGGTATTCATGATCAAAATAATAATAATAACAACAACAATTACAACAATAATAATAATACATTTACAATAACAGGAACGGCAGTTGTTGGTTGAGGACTGTTCTAGCCCCACATTGCAAGGTAGAGACAGAAGGAATCTCTTGGTCATCAGAAATGGATTGTTCAGAGCTTAGGCCTCTTTTTCTTGTTTGCTTTGGGTCCAATTTCCTGTAACTCTCATAACCTGAACTGTACCCTCCTGAAGTCTGATTGCCATCCCTTCCTTCCTTTGGGGGCTCCCCTTGCTGGGAGATGTTTTGTGGCCCAGGCCTGAAGGTCAGTCTGGAGTTCCTTTGATGGGTTTTGAATGTACTTCTGACCACTGATTTCTTCAGACTTTCCTCTTCCTGCAGTTTCAGTAATTTGTGTCTTTCAAAGAATTTTTCCATTTCATCTCAGTGATCTACTTTGCTGACATAAAGTTGCTCATTGCATTCCTTTGTGTTCATTTTTATTTCTCTAACATTGGTGGTGGTGGGTGCCCCTTTTCATTTCTGACTGTAGTCACTGGAGTCTTCTTCCTGTTTTTTGTTGTCAATTTAGATAAAGGTCTGTCCATTTCTTTTATCATTTCCAATAATCCCCCATGAGTTTCCTTTGTTTTTTGTTTTTTTTTTTTTACCCATGCTTAATTTGTTCTACTTAGAGCTGACCTTGGTTTGGGGCTTCATTTGTTCTACTTCTTCCAGTGCCTTGGGATGTAAGTTTAGGTCATAGCCTGACCATTTCAGGGGTATGAAATATTCCAATCTCAGTTTTACCTGGGACCTCCAGATATTCATGTTCATTGTCTGTCTTTTATCTTTGCCTCATCTTTATGTTCAAGGGCAAAAGAAGTCTCTTGATCCATTCTGGTCTCTAATTCTTCCACAATTTTTACAAGGCCATAAATTCTATACTGGTACCCCTCAATGCATGCAAAAATTAAAGGAACATTACTTCTTCAAATTACTTCCACTTATAATGTATGAATAAAGTTTATCTACAAAATTGGGAGATTGGGTAATTGTCAACAAGTGGATAAGGAGTATTTTGGGTGTTTTTAAAAAACATTTCCAGGAGAGGGGGGCAAGATAGTGGCACAGAGAGGAGTGGAATTTAGTTAGTCCCCTGGAGCAACTAATAAACAACCAGGAACAACTAGCAAATAATCTGGAATAACTACAGGGGGACAACCATTACTGTCCACACATTGTACACCAACCTGGATTAGGAGGAATGCCTGAGTTTGCAACATAAAATCTGTAAGTAATAACTGCAGAAACACACTGGGAACCCCCTCCCCACAGCAGGCTGAACTGCAAAAACTTTCTGTGCAGAAAGCAGCACTCTCTGAGGAGGTGAATAATAGCTCAGCCCAGCTACAACTGGGGTTTTAATTAACAAATGTGGACTGCTGAATACAAGCCACAAACCCCTAACAGTGGAGATATGCTTTTAGTGATGACTGACCTTAAAGAGCCAGAAGACATCTCTGTCCTGGGAGGGGGAGCCCAGAAGACCAGGTGTTACTTCTGGCTGACAGATGAAATTGGGGGTCTGTGGACTGGCTCTGAAAGGGAGCTTTCTGTCCCTTTTACTCACTCTCAACCCAAGTGGCACATTGGAGAGAGCCTCAACCACGTTCAGTTTGCAGTGCTTTGACCCAGACAGGGGTGGAGATAACAAAGTCAGAGAGAAAAGGGAGCTATTCAAATGCAGATGATAATTCCCTAGGGGTTATGTCTTTTCTAAGAGGAAGGAGGTGGGGCTCAACTCTACTACTGGGATGCTTCAGAAGGAAACCCCAGAGCCTGGGGGAAAACAGCCACAGCAGAAACTAAAGGGGCCACAATTCCTTACACCAGTTGGGAGCAACAGGCTGACAGGTGCCACCTGCTGGGCAGACTAGGAATAGCACAGCAGCTACAGATCTCACAGGAAAGTCTGTTAATCTCTAAGACACACCTGCAGGGAGACTTGAAGCTGAATATAACCCTATTCTGAGGTCTGAACCCACTCTGGTCTAGGAAAATCTGATTGGTGTAACCCTGGAAAACCAGATGCCTAGACAACAGAAAGCTACAATCTACACTAGGAGAAACAAAAATATGTCCCAGTCAAAGGAACACGCTTACACCTCAGTCAAGATACCATTGAGATATTGTTTCCCTTTAATGAAACAATCTATTAAAGATTTTCAAAGAAATATGCTAAATCAAATAGAAAACCAAATCACTTTGGGCTATTGTCTGATAATTACTCTCCAACAGCTTCAATTCTACCCCTGCTGGGGGCTATTGAAGTACAAAAAGATAAGGAGTCAGTGAGAAAGGAGAAGGGACAGAATGTAGAAATAAAAGCTTTTATCAAGCCAGAGAATAAGTGCCTGCTTTTATGTGATCCCCCCTTCTCAAAGCTCAGCCCTCCTTTAGCACCCCCAGGTCCAAAAATTAGTTAATTAATTTGTTAATTAATTCTGCAGTTGAGGCTGTGTTGAGTCCCCTTCTTGCCATCAGCAGATTGTTTTTTTTTTTTTTTTTTCCATTTCAGGGAGCCAGCTGCAAGACAGTCCATGGGTTCTGGGTGTGGAGGGGTGCCAGATCCCTGATCAGGGGAACTTACAAAGTTTGCTGTGATTTCATATTTTCCTCCAGTTCCAAACTTGTGTACAATGTGTGACTGGTCACTGGAGACCCTGAAAACACTGTTTCATACAATCTCTTGGTAATTACCAGCTGCCCTAGAGGAGAGACTAAATTCCACACCTCACCACTCCATTATCTTGCCCTGCCCTTACTGTCTACAATTTTGTCTTTGGATTTTATATATCATTTTCTCTCTCTCTCTGTTTTTACCATTACTAATAGTCTTCTTTCTACACTCTTCACCAAACTTTTCTCTCCTTGCTTTTGCTATCTCGTCATGCTCCCTTTATTTCTTTTAGAGCACGTATCTTGTTCACAAACTCTCTGAGTGTCTGTTTGTCTGAAAATATTTTAAACTCTTCCTCATTTTTGAAGGACACTTTTACTGAATATAGAATTCTTGTTTGGTAATTTTTCTATTTCAGTATCTTAAATATATCATACCACTGCCTTCACCCCATGGTTCCTATTGAGAAATCTGCCCATAGTCTTATCAACTTTCCCTTGTATGTGGTGGATGCTTTTCTATTGCTGCTATCAGAATTCTCTCTTTGTCTTTGACATGTGGTAATCTTATTAAATATCTTGGAGTAGGTCTATTCAGATCTATCTGGGGCATGCTGTACTTCTTGGATACATAGTTTTATGTCTTTCATAAGAGATGGTAAATTTTCAGTAACTATTTCATCAATTATTCTTTCTGTCACCTTTCCCTTCTCTTCCACTTCTGGAACCCCATGACATGTATATTCCTGCACTTCATGTTGTCCTTCAATTCCCTGAGTCCCTGCTCATATTTTCCTTTTTTTTCCCCAATCTGTTGTTTGTGTGTGGGATTTCAGATGTACTGTCCTCTAGTTCATGAATACTTTCTACCGCATCTTCAAATCTGTTGTATGTCTCCATTTTGTTTTTATCTCCTCTATTTTGCATTCCATTTCCATAAGTTTTGCCAAGTTTTTCTCAAATTTTTGAGTTCTTCCTTATGTTTTCCCAGTATCTTCTGTATATCCTTCATATCTTTTGTGATATCTTCCCTCAACTCATTGATTTCATTTTTGAATTGAGTTAGCATATATGTTTGAACATCGTTAAGTAGTTGTTTCAACTCATATCTCATTTGAGGTGTAAGTTTGTTCCTTTGGCTGGGCTATATCTTCATTTTTCTTAGTGTTACTTGTAACTTTTGCTGTCTAGGCATCTAGTTTCTTTGATTTCCCCAATCAGATTTTCCCAGACCAGACAGTCCATGGTCTCAGGAGGAGGGTATATTCAGAATAAAGTTTCCCTGAATATGAGATCCAGAAGATTCTGACTTTCCTGTTATGACTCTAGACTCTCTGCCTTTCCTATCCTGCCCAGTAGGTGTGCTCCTTAGCTCACAATTGACAATCAGCCTAAAGAGATGTGCTGCCTCTAATTCTCAGCAGACACTGTCCCCACCAGGGTTTGAGGGTGTCTCAGAAGAAAAGCTTAAGTTATTTCTGTTTTGTTTTTGTTTTCTTTTTCCCCAGGCCCTGCATGGTCTGAATTCTGAGAGGGAGGACAGCCCCTTGAGCTTGACTCCTCCCCCCTGCTTTTCTTCGGGGAGATAAGAATTTAGGGAATTATCTCCTTCACTTGACTTTTTCCTTTGTTTCTCTGTCTTAACTCCAACCTTGCCTGGGTCATTGCTGATCATTGAAAATGCCTGAGGCTTTCTCAAATGAGCTACTTAGGGTGAGAGAAAAAAAGAAAAAAGAAAGAAAATTCCCTTTTCAGAACCAGTCCCTAGCAGCCCAGTTTCACTGGTGGACTAGAGTTGACACCCAGTTCTATACGTCCTTTTTCTTCATACACAGTACTTTTCCAGTATTCTGAGCTCAGCCAACTCCAAAGGCCTTTGTTTTTATGTGTGTGTGTATGTATGTATTTCTTCTTCAGCCCTGTCTGCTTTCTAGTAGGGGAAAATTCAGTGTTCCTTTCCTGCTTGCTCCAGGTTTATCTGTGCATATGGCTTGTATTCAGTAGTCCATATTCATTAATTTAAACCACAGTTGGAGCTTGGTTAAGCTACCTTCCCTTGCTCCCAGCAGAGATTGCTCCTTTTTCCCAGAGGGAAATATTCCAACTTAGGCTGCCATGTCAGTGGGTAAGGGGAGCTTTACTTAGAGTTCTCTGCTTCAGTCTCAGCCATTCAACCCTTTCCAGACTGGCGTATGATGTGCATCTGGTCATGGATGGTCCCCAAACAGTTGTTCCAGATTATTAACTAGTTGTTCCTGGCTATTTACTAGTTGGTGTAGGGAACTAACTAAATTCCACATATCCCTATGCTGCTGTCTTGCCCTTCCCTCTCAGCTTAAGTTGTTAATGATTCCAACTTTACAGAGAAAGTGATAACTTCATGGTATTCATTGCCCTTCTCCATGTGATCACAATATTTCCATGTGACATACAGTATCCAAAAACTCCTTAAATCAATATCAGTAAGATTACTCTCTAATTTTTAAAAACTTCCCATTTTATCCATGTTCCAATATAGAATTCAGTGACACTATTTTCACAATATTGTGCCTTTTGCACTAATTTGTATCCAAGGCAATGCCCAAAATGCTTGCTCTAGCACACACATGTACTCAACTCACTCTTCCAACAACACAGTGGCATAGATATTAAATTTGAGAACACTGCTTAGAAGCTATCAAATGGCTAGTGTGACAGCTGTTTGGCAGGTTGAAAAATGACCCCCAAATATCCATGTCATTTTCTCTGGGATCTGTGAATATCACCTTATATAGAAAAGAAATCTTTTCATATATTATTAAATTAATCATCTTAAGAAGAGGATATCATCCTGTATTCTCTGATTTGGCCCTATAAATTTGTCTACAAGCATCCTTATAAAAAGAAGGCAGAGGGAGATTTGACTACAGACCAATGAGAAGTTCATGTGGTAAGAGGTGTGAAGATGTTTTGCAGTAGGCATTGAAAATGAAGGAAGGGGTTGTGGACCAAGGAATGCAGCTCTTGGTGCTGGAAAAGGTTAAAAAAAAATGATCCTGCCCTAGAGACTTAGAAGGGAATGCTGCCCTGCCATGCCTTGATTTCAGCTCACTGAAATGGATTTTGGATTTCTGACTTTTAGAACTGTAAGAAAGTAAGTTTTTCATTCATTTGCTCCTATACAGAATTGAGTCATCAGTACACAAAAACTTTCATTCTCTCTTGTTCCTATTCCAATCATAAGTACATAAACTGTAGCCAGAGTCATCAAAATTGGCATCATAGTTGGTGGGGAAAGATGCCAGTATAAAGAGGTGTGGAGTTTAGTTAGTCCCCTGGAGCAACTAATAAACAAGAACAAGTAGTAAATAATCCAGAACAACTGCTAGGGGATAACTGTGACTGTCTACACATCATACACCAACCTAGATTGGGTGGAATGGCTGAGATCACCCTAGAATTTGTAAGTAAAAATTGCAGAACCATGCTGGGAACCCCGT
Organism: Choloepus didactylus; assembly: GCF_015220235.1. Lineage (NCBI taxonomy): Eukaryota > Metazoa > Chordata > Mammalia > Pilosa > Megalonychidae > Choloepus > Choloepus didactylus. The sequence goes on along the minus strand of NC_051330.1, from coordinate 18,947,757 downwards.
CTCCCTATGGCATGCTGAGCTGCAAGACCTCACTGTAGGAGAAAGCAGCATTCCCAGAGTCAATGAATATAACTTGGCTGAGCTCCAACTGGGGTTTTAATTAGCAAATGTGGACTGCTGAATACAAGCTACAAACATAGACAAACCCCCAACAAGCAGCAAATACCCTGAGATTGCTCCCAACAGAGAGGAGGTGGGACTGATGGAGAGAACAATATTAAAAAAAAGAAAAAATATGCAGAGACTTTTAGAGACTGACCTTAGTGAGCCAGAAGATGCCTGTGCCCTGGGAGAGGGAGCTCAGGAGACCAGTTATCTGGCCAACAGACAAAACTGGGGGGCTGTCCTAGTTTGCTAATGCTGCAGAATGCAAAACACCAGAGATGGACTGGCTTTTATAAAAAGGGGGTTTATGTGGCTACACAGTTACAATCTTAAGGCCATAAAGTGTCCAAGGTAACACATCAGTAATCAGGTACCTTCACTGGAGGATGGCCAATGGCATCCGGAAAACCTCTGTTAGCTGGAAAGGCACGTGGCTGGCATCTGCTCCAAAGTTCTGGTTTCAAAATGGCTTTCTCCCAGGACGTTCCTCTCTAGCAAGCTTGCTCTTCTTCAAAATGTCACTCACAGCTGCACTGAGTTTCTTCTCTTTGAGTCAGCATGTTTTATATGGCTCCACTGATCAAGGCCCACCCTGAATGGGGGGGCCATGCCTCCATGGAAATATCCCATCAGTTATCATCTACAGTTGGGTGGGGCGCATCTCCATGTAAAAAACCTAATCCAAATGTTCCAACTTAATCCCCACTATTATGTCTGCACCACAAGATTACATCAAAGAATATGGCTTTTTCCGGGGGACATAATACATTCAAACCAGCACAGGGGCCATGAACTGGCTCTGAAGAGGGGCTTTCTTTCCCTTTTTTCTCTCTCAACCTGAGTGGCTCAGTGGAGAGAGCCTCAGTCATTTTCAGTTTACAGTGCTCTGACCCAGACAGAGATGGAGTTAACAGAGTCAGAGAGACAAAGGAGTAATTCATATGCAGAAGATAACTCCCTAAGGGTTCTATCTTCCAGAAGAGGAGGAAGGTTGGGCCCAGCCCAAGTGCCTGCCCTCCCTTCAGAATTCAGACCCCCAGGCCTGGTGGACAACAATCAATCCAGAAACAACTTAACCTGAAAATTAAAGAGGCCACACCTCCTTACACTTCTTTACTAGTCAGGAGTGATGGGTGCCGCCTACTGAGCAGGTTAGGAAAATCACAGTGGCTAGAGCCTCACAGGAAAGTCTGTCAATCTTCTAAGACACACCCTCAGGGAAACTGGATACTGAATATTTCTCCCTCCTGAGACCTGAGCCCATTCTGGTCTGGGAAAATCTGGGATAATCAAGGATACAAGATACCTAGACAACAGAAAACCATAAATCATGCTAGGAAAACAAAGGTATGGCCCAGTCAAAGGAACAAACTTACACTTCAACTGAGATACAGGAATTGAAACAACAAATGCTAAATCAATTCAATAAGTTTAGGGAAGATATGGCAAAAGAGATGAAGGATATAAAGAAAACACTGAGTGAACATAAGGAAGAAATTGAAAGTTTGAAAAAACAACTGGCAGAATCTATGGAAATGAAAGGCACAGCACAGGAGATGAAAAACACAATGGAGACATGACAGCAGATTTCAAGAGGCAGAAGAAAACATTCAGGAGCTGGAGAACAAGACACCTGAAATCCTATACACAAAAGAACAGATAGGGAAAAGAATGGAAAAATAGGAGCAAAGTCTCAGGGAATTGAATGACAACATGAAGCACAGAAATGTACATGTCATGGGTGTCCCAGAAGGAGAAGAGATGGGAAAAGGGGCAGAAGCAATAATAGAGGAAATAATCAATGAAAATTTCCCATCTCTTATGAAAGATATAAAGTTACAGATCCAAGAAGTGCAGCATACCCCAAACAGAATAGATCTGAATAGACCTATGCCAAGACACTTAATAATCAGATTATCAAATGTCAAGGACAAAGAGAGAATCCTGAAAGCAGAAAAAGAAAAATGATCCATCACATACAAAGGAAGCTTAATAAGACTATGTGCAGATATCTCAGTAAAAACCATGGAGGCAAGAAGGAAGTGGTATGATATATTTAAGATACTGAAAGACAAAAACCACCAACCAAGAATCCTATATCTGGCAAAACTGTCCTTCAAATATGAGGGAGAGTTTAAAATGTTCTCTGACAAACAAACAATGAGAGAGTTTGTGAACAAGATTCCTGCTCTACAGGAATACTAAAGAGAGCACTCCAGGTGGATAGGAAAAGACAGGAGTGAGAGTTGTGGAACAGAATTTTGGGCGATGTTAGCACAACAATGTAAGTACACTGAACAAAGATGACTTTAAGTATTGTTGAAAGAGGAAGGTTAGGAGCATGTGGATCACCAGAAGGAAAGAAGGAAAATAAAGACTGGGACTGTATAAGTTACTGAAACCCAGAGTGCTCAACAGTTGTGATAAGTGTACAAATATGTTTTTACATGAGGGAGAACAAATGAATGTCAATCTTGCAAGTTATTAAAAAGGGGGTGGTATTGGGAAAAATACAGTCAATGAAAACTAGAGACTATCATTTACAGAAACATTGTTTCATGCTTCTTTAATGTAACAAAGGCAATATACCAATGCTAAATGCCTATAAGAAGGGAATATAAGGGAGGTGTATGGGACTCTTGGCATTGGTGATGTCTGATTATTTTATTATACTTTAGTTCTATCTTACTTTTGTTGCTTTTTAGCTGTCATTTTTTCTTTTTTTCTTTTGTTTCTCTACCTTCCTTGACTCTTCCTCCTTCTTTGTGGAAGAAATGCAGGTGTCCTTAAATAGATAGTGGTGATGGTGGTGAATGTATAAATACATGATTATACAGGGAACCATCAATTTTTATTTCAGATGGAATGAATGGTGTGTGAACAAACCATCTTAAAAATGGGTTGATGAAGAAACCTTGAGGGCACTACATTGAGTGAAATAAGTCAGACACAAAAGGACAAATATTGTATGATCTCACTGATATGAACTAATTATAATATGTAAACTCTTAGACATGAAATATAGGTTACCAGGATACAGTATGAGGCTAAAGAATGGGGGTCAGTTGCTCATTATGAGCAGAATATTGATCTAGGTTGAACTTAAGTGTTTGGAAATGGACAGAGGTGAAGGTAGCATATTATTGAGAGAATAACAGTGCTGAATGGTATTTGAATGTGATGTAAAGTGGAAGCTTAGAGTCATGTATGTCACCAGAAGGAAAGTTGGAGTTTAAAATATAAGAATGTATAAAACAGTGAATCTTGTGGTGGACAATATCCATGATTAACTATACAAATATTAGAAATTTCTTTCATGAACTAGAACAAATATATGACAATATAACAAGAAGTTAATAGAGAGGTATATAGGGAAATATATACCTATTGCAAACTCTGTAGTACAGTTGTGTTTTTTTTTATCTTCATTTTATTGAGATATATTCACATACCATGCAGTCATACACAACAAATCGTACTTTCGATTGTTTACAGTACCATTACATAGTTGTACATTCATCGCCTAAATCAATCCCTGACACCTTCATTAGCACACACACAAAAATAACAAGAATAATAATTAGAGTGAAAAAGAGCAATTGAAGTAAAAAAGAACACTGGGTACCTTTGTCTGTTTGTTTCCTTCCCCTATTTTTCTACTCATCCATCCATAAACTAGACAAAGTGGAGTGTGGTCCTTATGGCTTTCCCAATCCCATTGTCACCCCTCATAAGCTACATTTTTATACAATTGTCTTTGAGAGTCATGGGTTCTGGGTTGTAGTTTGATAGTTTCAGGTATCCACCACCAGCTACCCCAATTCTTTAGAACCTAAAAAGGGTTGTCTAAAGTGTGCTTAAGAGTGCCCACCAGAGTGACCTCTCGGCTCCTTTTGGAATCTCTCTGCTACTGAAGCTTATTTCATTTCCTTTCACATCCCCCTTTTGGTCAAGAAGATGTTCTCCGTCCCACAATGCCAGGTCTACATTCCTCCCCGGGAGTCATATTCCACGTTGCCAGGGAGATTCACTCCCCTGGGTGTCTGATCCCACGTAGGGGGGAGGGCAGTGATTTCACCTTTCAAGTTGGCTTAGCCAGAGAGAGAGGGCCACATCTGAGCAACAAAGAGGCATTCGGGAAGAGGCTCTTAGGCACAACCATAGGGAGGCCTAGCCTCTCCTTTGCAGCAACCGTCTTCCCAAGGGTAAAACCTATGGTAGAGGGCTCAACCCATCAAACCACCAGTCCCCTATGTCTGTGGTCATGTTAGCAACCATGAAGGTGGGGTAGGCGAATACCACTGCATTCTCCATAGGCTCCTCAAGGGGGCACTACATCTTTTTTTTTTCGCTTGTTTTTCTTTTTTTTTTTTTTAACTTTCCCTTCTTTTTTAAATCAACTCTATGAAAAAAAAGTTAAAAAGAAAACAAACATACAATAAAAGAACATTTCAAAGAGACCATAACAAGGGAGTAAGAAAAAGACAACTAACCTAAGATAACTGCTTAACTTCCAACATGTTCCTACCTTACCCCAAGAAAGTTACCTAATATAGCAACATTTCTGTGAACTTGTTCCTACTATATCCATCAGAAATTAACAGACCATAGTCATTCCTGGGCATCCCCAGAACGTTAAATAGCTTATCTGTTCTTCTTGGATTATTGTTCCCCCTTCCTTAATTGCTCTCTATTGCTAGTTCCCCTACATTCTACATTATAAACCATTTGTTTTACATTTTTCAAAGTTCACATTAGTGGCAGCATATAATATTTCTCTTTTTGTGCCTGGCTTATTTCGCTCAGCATTATGTCTTCAAGGTTCATCCATGTTGTCATATGTTTCACGAGATCGTTCCTTCTTACTGCCGCGTAGTATTCCATCGTGTGTATATACCACATTTTATTTATCCACTCATCTGTTGAAGGACATTTGGGTTGTTTCCATCTCTTGGCAATTGTGAATAATGCTGCTATGAACATTGGCGTGCAGATATCTGTTCGTCTCACTGCTTTCCGATCTTCTGGGTATATACCGAGAAGTGCAATCGCTGGATCGAATGGTAACTCTATATCTAGTTTTCTAAGGAACTGCCAGACTGACTTCCAGAGTGGCTGAACCATTATACAGTCCCACCAACAATGAATAAGAGTTCCAATTTCTCCACATCCCCTCCAGCATTTGTAGTTTCCTGTTTGTTTAATGGCAGCCATTCTAATCGGTGTGAGATGGTATCTCATTGTGGTCTTAATTTGCATCTCTCTAATAGCTAGTGAAGCTGAACATTTTTTCATGTGTTTCTTGGCCATTTGTATTTCCTCTTCAGAGAACTGTCTTTTCATATCTTTTGCCCATTTTATAATTGGGCTGTCTGTACTATTGTCATTGAGTTGTAGGATTTCTTTGTATATGCAAGATATCAGTCTTTTGTCAGATACATGGTTTCCAAAAATTTTTTCCCATTGAGTTGGCTGCCTCTTTACCTTTTTGAGAAATTCCTTTGAGGTGCAGAAACTTCTAAGCTTGAGGAGTTCCCATTTATCTATTTTCTCTTTTGTTGCTTGTGCTTTGGGTGTAAAGTCTAGGAAGTGGCCACCTAATACAAGGTCTTGAAGATGTTTTCCTACATTATCTTCTAGGAGTTTTATGGTACTTTCTTTTATATTGAGATCTTTGGTCCATTTTGAGTTAATTTTTGTGTAGGGGGGTGAGGTAGGGGTCCTCTTTCATTCTTTTGGATATGGATATCCAACTCTCCCAGCCCCATTTGTTGAAAAGACCATTATGACTCAGTTCAGTGACTTTGGGGGCCTTATCAAAGATCAGTCGGCCATAGATCTAGGGTCTATCTCCGAATTCTCAATTCGATTCCATTGATCTATATGTCTATCTTTGTGCCAGTACCATGCTGTTTTGGCAACTGTGGCTTTATAATAAGCTTCAAAGTCAGGGAGTGTAAGTCCTCCCACTTCGTTTTTCTTTTTTAGAGTGTCTTTAGCAATTCGAGGCATCTTCCCTTTCCAAATAAATTTGATAACTAGCTTTTCCAAGTCTGCAAAGTAGGTTGTTGGAATTTTGATTGGGATTGCATTGAATCTGTAGATGAGTTTGGGTAGAATTGACATCTTAATGACATTTAGTCTTCCTATCCATGAACATGGAATATTTTTCCATCTTTTAAGGTCCCCTTCTATTTCTTTTAGTAGAGTTATGTAGTTTTCTTTGTATAGGTCTTCTACATCTTTGGTTAAGTTTATTCCTAGGTACTTGATTTTTTTAGTTGCTATTGAAAGTGGTATCTTTTTCTTGAGTGTCTCTTCAGTTTGTTCATTTCTAGCATATAGAAACATTACTGACTTATGTGCATTAACCTTGTATCCCACTACTTTGCTAAATTTGTTTATTAGCTCTAGTAGCTGTATCGTCGATTTCTCAGGGTTTTCTAGATATAAGATCATATCATCTGCAAACAATGACAGTTTTACTTCTTCTTTTCCAATTTGGATGCCTTTTATTTCTTTGTCTTGCCGAACTGCCCTGGCTAGCACTTCCAGCACAATGTTGAATAACAGTGGTGACAGCGGGCATCCTTGTGTTGTTCCTGATCTTAGAGGGAAGGCATTCAGTCTCTCACCATTGAGTACTATGCTGGCTGTGGGTTTTTCATATATGCTCTTTATCATGTTGAGGAAGTTTCCTTCAATTCCTACCTTTTGAAGTGTTTTTATCAAAAAGGGATGTTGGATTTTGTCAAATGCTTTTTCAGCATCTATTGAGATGATCAATTGATTTTTCCCTTTTGACTTGTTAATGTGTTGTAATACATTGATTGATTTTCTTATGTTGAACCATCCTTGCATGCCTGGACTGAACCCCACTTTGTCATGGTGTATGATTTTTTTAATGTGTCTTTGGATTCAATTTGCAAGTATTTTGTTGAGGATTTTTGCATCTATATTCATTAGGGAGATTGGCCGGTAGTTTTCCTTTTTTGTAGCATCTTTTCCTGGTTTTGGTAATAGATTGATGTTAGCTTCATAAAATGAGTTAGGTAGTGTTCCATTTTCTTCAATGTTTTGAAAGAGTTTGAGTAAGATTGGTGTCAGTTCTTTCTGGAAAGTTTGGTGGAATTCCCCTGTGAAGCCATCTGGCCCTGGGCATTTATTTGTGGGAAGATTTTTGATGACTGATTGGATCTCTTTGCTTCTGATGGGTTGGTTGAGGTCTTCTATTTCTTCTCTGGTCAGTCTAGGTTGTTCATATGTTTCCAGGAAATTGTCCATTTCTTCTACATTATCCAGTTTGTTGCCATACAGTTGTTCATAATATCCTCTTATAATTTTTTTAATTTCTTCAGGATCTGCAGTTATGTCACCTTTTTCATTCATTATTTTGTTTATATGGGTCTTCTCTCTTTTTGATTTTGTCAGTCTAGCTAGGGGCTTGTCAATCTTGTTGATCTTCTCAAAGAACCAACTTTTGGTGATATTTATCCTCTCTATTGTTTTTTTGTTCTCTATGTCATTTATTTCTGCTTTAATCCTTGTTATTTCTTTTCTTCTACTTGGTTTAGGATTGGTTTGTTGTTCATTTTCTAGCTTCTTCAGTTGATCCATTAGTTCTTTCATTTTGGCTCTTTCTTCCTTTTTAATATATGAGTTTAGTGCTATGAATTTCCCCCTCAGCCCTGCTTTTGCTGCATCCCATAGGTTTTGGTATGTTGTGTTCTCATTTTCATTCGTCTCTATATATTTAGCAATTTCTCTTGCTATTTCTTCTTTAACCCACTGATTGTTTAGGAGTGTGTTGTTTAACCTCCAGGTATTTGTGAATTTTCTAAGTCTCTGACGGTTATTGACTTCTTATTGTATTCCATTGTGGTCAGAGAATGTGCTTTGAATAATTTCAATCTTTTTAAATTTATTGAGGCTTGTTTTATGTCCCAGCATATGATCTATTCTGGAGAAAGTTCCATGAGCACTAGAAAAGTATGTGTATCCTGGTGATTTGGGATGTAATGTCCTGTATATGTCTGTTAAATCTAATTCATTTATCAGATTGTTTAGGTTTTCAGTTTCCTTATTGGTCTTCTGTCTGGTTGATCTATCTATAGGAGAGAGTGATGTGTTGAAGTCTCCCACAATTATTGTGGATACATCAATTGCTTCCTTTAGTTTTGCCAGTGTTTCTCTCTTGTATTTTGTGGCACCTTGATTGGGTGCATAGACATTTACGATTGTTATTTCTTCTTGCTGAATTGCCCCTTTTATTAGTACGTAGTGGCCTTCTTTGTCTCTCAAAACATCCCTGCATTTGAAGTCTATTTTATCTGAGATTAATATTGCTACAGCTGCTTTCTTTTTGCTGTAGCTTGCATGAAATATTTTTTTCCATCCTTTCACTTTCAGTTTCTTTGTGTCCCTGTGTCTAAGATGAGTCTCTTGTATGCAACATATTGATGGTTCATTTTTTTTGATCCATTCTGCGAATCTATATCTTTTAATCGGGGAGTTTAATCCATTTACATTCAACATTATAACCGTGAAGGCATTTCTTGAATCAGCCATCTTATCCTTTGGTTTATGTTTGTCATATTTTTACCCTCTCTCTATTAATATCCTTTATTGTACCCATACCAAATCTCTTTAGTACTGAACCTTTCTCCAAGTCTTTCTGTCCTTTCTTTGTTTCTCTGTCTGTAGGGCTCCCTTTAGTATCTCCAGTAGGGCAGGTCTCTTGTTAGCAAATTCTCTCAGCATTTGTTTGTCTGTGAAAAATTTAAGCTCTCCCTCAAATTTGAAGGAGAGCTTTCCTGGATAAAGTATTCTTGGCTGGAAATTTTTCTCACTCAGAATTTTAAATATATTGTGCCACTGCCTTCTCGCCTCCATGGTGGCTGCTGAGTAGTCACTACTTAGTCTTATGCTTTTTCCTTTGTATGTGGTGAATTGCTTTTCTCTTGCTGCTTTCAGAACTTGCTCCTTCTCTTCTGTGTTTGACAGTGTGATCAGTATATGTGTCGGAGTGGGTTTATTTGGATTTATTCTATTTGGAGTGCGCTGAGCATTTATGATTTGTGTATTTATGTTGTTTAGAAGATTTGCGAAGTTTTCCCCAACAATTTCTTTGAATACTCTTCCTAGACCTTTACCCTTTTCTTCCCCTTCTGGGACACCAATGAGTCTTATATTCGGAAGTTTCATATTTTCTATCATATCCCTGATGTCCATTTCGATTTTTTCAATTTTTTCCCCATTCTTTCTTTTATGCTTTCATTTTCCATTCTGTCATCTTCCAGGTCACTGATTCGTTGTTCAACTTCCTCTAGTCTTGTACTATGAGTGTCCAGAATCTTTTTAATTTGGTCAACAGTTTCTTTAATTTCCATAAGATCATCCATTTTTTTATTTAGTCTTGCAATGTCTTCTTTATGCTCTTCTAGGGTCTTCTTGATTTCCTTTGTCTCCCGTACTATGGTCTCATTGTTCATCTTTAGTTCTTTGAGTAGCTGCTCTAGGTGCTGTGTCTCTTCTGGTCTTTTGATTTGGGTGCTTGGGCTTGGGTTATCCATATCGTCTGGTTTTTTCATATGCTTTATAATTTTCTGTTGTTTTTGGCCTCGTGGCATTTGCTGAACTTGAAAGGGTTCTTTTAGGATTTGTAGACCAATTGAAGTCCTTATCTCTAATTTATCAGATCTACAGCTTCGTGGATTACACTTTCTCTAACTAACCAGCAGGTGGCGTCCACGAGCCACCTGTTCTCCACAAGCCAGTTCTCCCCTGCTTAGCCTTTTTGGAGAGTGGGTGAGTGAGTCTTGTGGGGCCCAATTGGTGTACCAAGCTTGCGTGTGTAGTTGGTGTTGCCCGCCGTGTATATGGGGCGTGTTTCTGGGCAGTCAGGGAGGGGGGGGTGGCCCTAACAATCAAATCTCCCTGGTGATCCTAGAGTTTTAAAGCTGCTGCAATAGTCTAATCCTTCAGTTCAGTCGTGCCACAGTTTGTCTCTGCCACTGACCCACAAGTCCTTGGTATTGGCATATGGCTCCTAAGACGTGCAAGTGGGCCCCTCTTCCAGGCTGTGCACCCCAGGTCCTCTGTTGAGGGATGACTGTGCTATGTCACAGGTGAGTGCCATCCCCCCAGGGAAGTTCTGGGCTGCTGGGCTGTGTAGGGAGGCTCCCAGTCTGCTCAAATGATGGCTGAATGGGGCTTCGTTAATTCACACTGCTCCACCTTCCCAACTCTGGGACAATCAGCTGAGGTTGCAGGGAAGGCTAATGTCCATGCCCAGTTTTGTGGTGTGTGCCTGTTATTTGAAGCACTTCCATCATGCTGGGTTGTCTGGGGCAGCTCTGGGCTATGGGGCTGGCGATGGGCAGGAGTGTTTCCTGTCCACCAGGATGATGGCTGTGAGCGGACACCCCCCTTTTCTTGGGATGTTGTGGTGTTTAGTGAATTTTCTCAGCCACTGGATTATTGCCTTTTGTCTCAGAGCTCTCTTAGTTCTGCTCTTGACTTGACGTGCCCAAATTGCAAGTCTTTGAAGCTTTCTGTATTGGGCTTCTTAGAGTAATTGTTTTAGAAAAAGAAAAAAGGATTAAAAAAAAAAAAAAAAGGGCCCTCCTCAGAGATCTAATGGGTTATTGAAATGCTAAGAGACAAAGCAACCAGGGCCATTAAGGAAAGGTCCACAGGGCAGAGAGATCAGCTTTTCTTCGGGATTTGCATATGTGCCTCAGGGCCTGAGCTCTGCCCTTCCCCTTTCTATGTTCACCAGAACTCCAAAAATCCTCCACTTTTATTTTGGAGTTTTTCGTGTTGTTTTTTTTCTATGCCTGTCTCCTCTCTGCTGGGCTGTCTGCTCTCAGATTCTCTGGTGTCTGGTCTCAGTCTATCTATGGTTGGAGTTTGGATCAGTAGAATGAGTTTCCGATAAGGGCTGCCACTGCAGTTCTCCCTTCTCCTTCCTGGAGCTGACAGCCCCCCCTCCCATGGGACTGAGCCTGGCAGGGAGGGGCGCGGGTCCCCTGGCTGCAAAAACTTACAGATTTCGCTGATCTCAGCAGTTCCACGTTTTCATGAGTGTTGTATGAAGTATGCCCAAAGTCAGATTGCTCTGTGGTGTCCAGTCCACGCAGTTCCTGGCTTTCTACCTACTTTCCTGGAGGAGTAACTAAAACATACAGCTCACCAGTCCGCCATCTTGCCCCACCTCTACAGTTGTGTTTTAACATTGTTTCATCAACAATAAAAAATCTACTATACCAATACTGTGAGTCAACTATGGAGTGGGGGGGTTAGGGGTATGGGAGGATTTGAGTTTTCTTTTTTGTTTTTATTTCCTTTCTGGAGTAATGAAAATGTTCTAAAAATTGAAAAAAATTAATTGTGGTGATGGATGCACCGCTATGTGATGGTATCATGGGCAATTGATTGTGCTCTTTGGATGATTGCATGTTATGTGAGCAATTTTAATAAAATTGAATTAAAAAAAATTATCAGCATAGCTCCAACAGCAGTTATCAGAACACAGAGGCTTGCTTAGAATTTTACTGCATTGCAGCTCCACTTTGACAACTTTTAACCCAGAGAACCTGTTGTCATGGTGATCCACACACTTCAATCCCAGGGTAGCATACTGGACAAAGAAACAGTCTCCAGTGAGTAACTCAAAAATAAGTTACTTGCATTTTTCTTTCATCATTAACTATGTATGTGGTTAACAGCACTAATCTTTAATATAATTGTTTTCTCTCCCCTGGAATAATCTCACTCACTCCAGCTACACTGGAGCTCTCTACAAAGCTCTCCTATCTACACTTTACATATACTGCTATTTTCCTTGCTCTTCTTAATCTCTCCTCTTTCTTCTTCAAGGTCTATAATGGTTAATTTCATGTGTCATCTTGGCTAGGTTATAGTGTGTGGTTGTTTATTCAAGCAAGCACTGGTATGATTGTTACAGTGAAGTTATGTCATAGAACTATTTGCATCAGTAATCAGTTGATTGCCTCTACAGCCAACAAAGGAGACTGCTCTCAACAACATGGAGATACTCCTCATCCAGTCAGTTGGAAGACTTCATCCAGACCCAAGGATTTCAGTAGGAAGAATTCCTCCTTAATTTCAGTCAGCCAGCTGCTACTAGGGAATTTAACATCACCTTCATCAGAGTTTCCATATTGTGGGCTACCCTATATAATTCAGACTTGCAAATTCCATGGTTGTGAGAGCCACTTCTCTGTTCTGTTTCTCCAGAGAAACCTAATACAGAGTTCATCAGCTTATCTTTCTCACTAAATGGACCAAGTTTCCAGACATTGACTTTATACCATTTTTCCACATACTCCATCATTTCGTTGATACCAATGTATGCAGTGTAGGCTCCTGGGGTTTCCTGTAAGTTCCCTTCTGTTCCTGGCTCACGGCTTCCTTGTTCAGCTTGGCATAGGTCATTCCTGGAGAATTTTCATTCTCAGTTTCCTGGGAAGTTCATGCCATTGGGGGAAGTGATGGAGGTTATTAAAAGAGATAATAGGCACAAAATGAGATATATTCTAGCCCAGGTTTTTTTGACATTGGCATTGTTGACATTTGACACCAGATATTTCTGTTGGTGATTCTGCCAGTTTGTATATATTGTGTCCCCCAGAAAAGCCCATGTTCTTTTGTGCAGTCTTGTGGGGGCAGATATATTGGTGTTTATTAGTTTGGAACGTTTGGATTGGGTTGTTTCCATGGAGATGTGCCCCAACAAACTGTGGGTGATAACTATGATTGGATGGTTTCTATAGAGTTGTGGCCCCACCCATTCAGTGTGGGCCTTGATTGTTTACTAGAGCACTATATAAGCTCAGACAGAAAGAGTGAGCTTGCTACAGCCAAGAGGGACATTTTGAAGACTTGCTGGAAGCTAATGCAGACTTTTTGAAATGCAACCTGGGAGTAAGTAGATGCCAGCCACGTGCCTTCCCAGCTAAAAGAGGTTTTCCAGATGCCATTGGTGATCCTCAAGTGAAGGTAGCCAATTGTTGATGCATTACCTTGGACATTTTATGGTCTTAAGCTGTAACTGTGTAACCAAATAACCTCCTTTTATAAAAGCCAATTCATTTCTGGTGTTTTGCATTCTGGCATCATCAGCAAACCAGAACAGTGATGGAGGGTATTTGTTCTCTGTCTTGTAAGGTATTTAGCAGCATCACTGTCCTCTGCTGATGGTCCATCTAGCTGATGGTAGCAATCACCCTTCCCATTCTGATAATCAAAAATATCTCCAGATATTGCCAGATGTTTCCTAGGAGAGAAAAATTATCCCCAAGCTTACATTCACTGTAATCTTACCCAAACCCTCTTTAAGAGATAAGATATCTTGGACTCAAAAAGACTGAGTGACTTGTGCACATCAGTTAAGTGGCACATTACCTGCCCATTTAGTAGCTCTGTGAGTTTGTTTTAAGTGGGGGAGATGGTAAGAAGAAATTATGGCCATAAATTGATGAATTCACACTCTGGATCTTGGGGAAAAGACATTTGCACTAAAGAATTTAGGACATCTTCAGGGTGGGGAGGCATGGTGAAAAAGGTCTTAGAACACACATATATAGCCAAATGTTTCTGGTTACCCATGACTACATCAGAAGGCCACAGAGGAAAAAGTGAGTTCTTTCAGCATCCCCCTCCCCAGGGGCTGAGTTTCCATCTCTCCAGCACATCCTGGACTTTCAAATTTTTCCTACCCATCTCACTGACAAATTGTTCAGGGCTCTGTCCAGAGCTGCTGATTCTGCCACATGGACACAGAAAGAGGCTTGGGAAGCTATAGGTTAAGTAGAGAGTGGATGAGCCTTGGAGGTCCTCTGGTGTCAGTCTGAATTGCCAGCTAAGCTTTGGGATCCATCTACCACCATGTGCATGGTTGGGCACAGCATGAACAGACAAAAGAGAAATACGGTATTTGGGACACTGAACTACATCTCTATGCCTTTTAGCAATCAGTCCATGGAGTGCTTCTGCAAAAATAAACATGATAGTCAATCAGCCCCAAAGTGAGTCCTCACCCTCAATGCTGTGTCTCAACTTCTTATGTCCTCTGAAAGTCACTGCATTGGGTGTGTTGGTAACAAGACCAAGAGAATGAGGAGGAAGATAATGGTGACAAGGCAGACCAAGGTGATGATCAGGCCATCTCTGGATTCTAAGCCTGGGGGTTACAAATATAAGCATTGCCCCATAATTCCCTCTTCCACTTCTTCCTTCTCTCTTCCATTCTTTTTCCTAGCATTAAGTTCATCGAAGTTTCTCTGCAATTAGTACCTTCCAAAACTGAAATATTGAGTTGTATACACTGGAGTTGCCTCAAACTGAGATACCAAGTCTGATTCATGTCTGGAAAGGTTGTGGGAATTGAGAAAATTAGGAGGATTTAGATGACAATGACTGTGACCCATCTCTGATTTACAAATAACCACAGCAGAAAATAAAAGTGTTTTTAGGAAGGGAGTTGTTGAAGGGGCTTCCACTGTGTCCCACCCACCTAAATTGCAATGTGCCTCTTTTGAACTAGTGAGCTAAGAGATGTTGTCATTGTCCATAATGATGTATGGTTGTTTCTAAGACTCTCTTGAAGACTGGTTCATAGAAAAGAAAATAGAGAATTTCTCCCTTTAGGGTTTTCCTCTTACATCTTACCACCACTCCCAGGGAGTGTCTGGGCTGTTACTGGACAGTGTGGTGTGGGCTGGGATAGTAATGGCCACTGTACTTCCCAGAATGTCCAATGCCTTGATGTCATGGATTCATCTCTTTAAACCTCAAGCCTCTGATCTTCATTAGAAAAGGCCCAAGCCTTATCAGGTTGTGATTGAGTTGGTTTGGGCTTCATTCAAGCAACCTCCCACTTAAATAAGAGTATAGAGACAGAAAATTGTTGACAATAAACAGCACTCAGGGCAACAATTCAAACCCAACACATATTTACTAAAGAAGCACATAAGTTTAAAGGAACAAGTTTACAATATAAAAATAAATTGAAACTTTACCAAACCTGGGGACTTCTGCTTCTTCCAGATGCAGCTGGATATGAGATCAGAAGAACCCACCAGTCTAAGTTACAGTGTATTTATAGAGCCCTTGATTTAGGATACATGCAATTAAATCATATTCTATTTTTGTGTTTGAACCACAGGTGATTAACTGCAAAAAGTGAACCAACCATGAGTTCAAAACAAAGGAGGGTATTCACAGCAATATCAGGGATTCAAACTTAAACTTGATTGCTTGCAAACTTTACTGAAAGTATTTCTACTAAAAAAGCTATGACTTCTGTAAGAGCAGCATATCTCACCTTGTAACTTACATAAAAACTAAAAATTAGAAGAGAGATTACTATTATTTATACCTAAATTATCAGTATCACTTACTATATGCACAAGTACATGCATAATTTTCATCAGCATTAGTTCAATTTTTTGGTACCATTACCTGTGGTTGAATGTAATACATCCAGGCATTAAGTCTGGTGATATTAGAGATGTCACTAGATGTAGGTGAGAGGCAATGATCTTGGGTAATTTCAGAAGATAGCCAAGTTCTTCCTGAGCCATTATCTACTAAATAGCAATGTCCAAATTCTTGAAAACACCTTTTCTGTTGATATTATTCCTGGGTGTATGGCTGATCTAGAGGTAAAGTAAAAGACAAGACAATTTCTTGCAATTGGGCAAATTCACCATTAACTGAGTCAAGACTTTTTGTCCTTGAGGGGTATATCTGGTTATCTTGTACCCAACTAGAGGTATCTATCAAAAGGATTTGTGAGATACCCAAAATTTGTTTCTTTTGTATGATAGGCTTAGGGTATGTTTCCCAAAACATACCTGGTTGAAGACCACATATTTCTAAATACATAGAATGCATTGATTGTGCTTGCCAAAGTTCAGTAAACTGTGTGAGCAATGCTGGGCACACATCCCACCTATCCTTCCTCTCTCAGCCACAGCCACCATGGCAGCTTAAGTTGGAGTAATGATTTGAAAAAGTGATTTCAAGGACCTGGGACCACTTGTCCCCTTTCCTCTCAGTTCTTTGCCACTGCAGCCAATTGCTGGACTTCCTCTGGTGGCAAATGGGCAGTCATCTCTCTCTGTGGCTGTCAGTTTCCATCCTGAAGATCTCTAGCATACCTGCTGCCTACTCCCCATGGCCCTGCATCAACTCTTATAGTAAGAATATCCTGATTCCCTGGAGTCTTAGCTCATGATAATCCTATTAACACCTGTAATCCTGCGACACCTAAATTTCAAAGCTGAGCCATTTCATTAGACTCTGCATAAAGTTCCTAGGAATAAATTAACCAAGGTAGAAAATATAAAATCAAATTATTTTTCTCTCAAGTCCCACATTGATTGCCAATTGTCACAGATTCCTCTCTTTACACCTCAAACCTGTGATCTCCATTAGATAAAACCTGAGACTTATCAGGTTGTGATTCAGTTGGTTTGGCCTTCATTCTAGCAACCTCCCACTCATATAAGGGTATAGGGACAGAAAATAGTTTAAAATAAAGAGCACTCAAGACAAGAATTTAAATTCAACACATATTTACTAAAGGATCACATAAGATTAAAGGAACAAGTTCACAATGTAAAAATAAATTCATTCATTTCCAAGCCTGGGAACTTCTGCCCCTTCCAGATGCAGCTGGATATGAGATCACAAGAAACTTCCAGTCTAAGTTACAGAGTATTTACAGAGCCTTTGATTTAGGGTATATTCAATTAAGTCATGTTCTATTTTTATGTTAGAAACACAGATTGTGTGGGGTATCACAGGTGGTGAACCACAGGTGAGTCAAGATCAAAGGAAGGTATTTACAGTGTTATCAGAGATTCAAACTTACCTTTACTTAAAATATTTCTACTAATTAAGCTATGACTTCTGTAAGAGTGATCTAACATAGCTTTTACTTATTTAAAAGCTAAAAATTAGAAGAGAGATTACTTTTACTAAATCTAAATTAGTATAGTTTTCTTATTTCATTCGATAATTAGTTTAGCCATTATATCATGTTGATAAGCATACATTTGATTAAAACTGTATTCAGACTTGTTACATTACTTATGACTTATCTATGATTGAAGTAACAGCTACAGCCCTATCCTGTTTTCTTTTTACACAGAGGATAAGTTGATTATGTGTTATCTAAATCTAAGAAGGTTGAGAAAGGGTTTTTGCTTTTCTGAAAATATTCACTGCTTTTACCAGGCTCTGCAAGACTGTCTCTCCCTTCTTGCTTGGGCCTGCTTAGCTTCTCCTTTAGTTACAATTTTCTACTATGGGAATTGAAGGATATGAATCATTTGTCCTGATTATTATAGTAAGAACTTTCTACTTTCTATTATTTGGAAATTTTACTTGAGTATTTTTGGGTAGAAGTTCTGTTAAATATGCTTTGACATTTAAAGAAATAACTGGTTCTTCACTATTAGAAAGCATTAGGTGGTATATGAAAGTTGCAAGCCTCCTCAGCTATCTGATCCTCACATAGAGAGAAGTAGTCAGTCAGTGTCTTCATGTTTAGATTCCTTGGTAGATAGCATCCTGCATCAATGGTAAAGTAAAATACTGCAGCTGTTGTGGGAAACAGTTTTGGTTCTTCACAAAGTTAAACTTGGGGAGATTTCAAAGACTCCTAAGGCCCACCACAGATCAATTAATTTAGAATCACTTAGTGGCCCAGGAGATTTCAATGTGAGTCCCAAATTAAGGCTGAGTAACATAGAGGGACCATGGCACCTGGGGAGAAAGAGTGAGCAATGGGAGGGAAGGACCTGTCCCACTCAGGGTCCCAAGGGCCAATCACAGAACTTAGGCCAACAGAAGAACTGTTATTGGAGCTTTCCTCTGACTGTAACCTCTGATGAGTTCAGGGCAGGCAGGCAACCGCCAAGGGTCCTTAAACCTATGTGGCAGACCATGCTAGGTACCTGGACAGGGTGGTGGGCAAGAGGGGCTGGCCACCATCTTGACATTGGTTTGGCCAAATGCCACCAATCCCCATAGGGATTAGAAGTAAATCACCCTGTCACCCTGGAATTGTGGCTTGCCATGACATTACTGTCACCCTAAGGTAGCAGGAGCTTAATCTTTGGGACCCAAGGCTGAATTCAGGCCACCTAGAAGTCTCTTTGTTCTCCCAATTTATATTTCAATAGCACTGCTGTGACAGGCCCAGTAGCCCTCTTTTTTTTCTGAGTACATGTTGGCATCAAAAGCACTAGAAGTATACTTGAAGAAGACCAAAAGGCATTCAGGTAAAAAAGAAATAGGTTGTGTCAGCATCATCAGATGCTGGAGTTAGATGAGTGATTGGGGGACCCTTTTGCTTCCCCATCCCATGCTAGAGATACTGCATTCTCTTTATATCATTTCCTTCCATTGGTTATATTATCATGCATCATGAAGGGTGGTATCTCTTAAACCAGGAGGTTTTATAAGAGAACTCAGCCTACTGGAAACTTAAGAGTATATTTTATTGAAGTTCTACCCTTGGTGGAATTTCAGATACCTAGGTGAGGGTGACCCCATTATTTCACAGGGTAAAGAATGTATAATTGTTAATGGAATTGATCAAGTTGAGATAAGTCTATTAGGTAATCTACACCAGGGTTTCTCAAACAAGGCACTATTGCCCTTTTGTACTTGATAATTCTTTGTTGTGGGACATTATCTTATAATTGTACAGTGTTTAGCAGCATCTGTGTCCTGTACTCACTAAAAGCAATACACCTCCTCCACATTTGTGTCAATCAAAAATATCTGCCGGCACTGCCAAATGTCACCACCCAACCACCCAGGGAAGGGTTAGGGACAAATTGCCTTCAGGTGAGAACCATTGGTCTATACAAATTTTTTATCCCCCCTCTGTCAGTCTGGTGCCATTTTAATCAATTGGCTTACCATCAAATACTTGAGCTTCTATAATATGTAGACTATGGGCCATGGGCTAAAATTGAGCCTACTGCCTGTTATTGTAAATGTTAAAATGGTAAATCATTTTATGCCTCTTACCATAATACAAATAAAATAGGCTCAAAATATTACAAGCTTGCTTTATCCACAATGTCTGATATAAGAAATATAAAACACTTGAGTCAAGCTCACATCCACATTGTTTTTTATAGCATGCACAGGTGGAAACACTAGATGACCCAAAGTGGGGAGAAGCAGGAGAAGACTTGGAGGTAGAAAAGCTGGTTGGTAAATACCATCTTATGGGCATAAGTTTGGTGTTTGGAAGTATTCAAGGGAAATCACCTCTTCTTGGTGACTCCTCATTCTTACTTTTTTTAAAAATTCAGTTACATTGAGATGTATTCACATACCATACACTCATCCATGGTATACAATGAACTGTTCACAGTACCATCATATAGATGTGATTTCTTCACCCCTATCCATTTTTGAACATTTTCCTTGCACCAGAAAGAATCAGAATAGGAAAAATTTAAAAAATAAAAAAGAACACCCAAGTCATCCCCACATTCCACCCTATTTTTCATTTAGTTTTTGTCCTCATTTTTCTACACATCTATCCATACACTGGATAAAGGGAGTGTGATCCACAAGTTTTTCACAATCAGTATCAGCCCTTGTAATCTACATTGTTATACAATCTTTCTCAAGAGTCCAGACTACTGGGCTGGAGTTTGGTAGTTTCAGATATTTACTTCTACCTATTCCAATACATTAAAACCTAAGAAGTGTTATATATATAGTGCATAAGAATGTCTACCAGAGTGACCTCTAGACTCCATTTGAAATCTCTCAGCCACTGAAGCTTTATTTCATTTCATTTCACATCCCCTTTTTTGTAAAGAAGATGTTCTCAATCCCATGATGCTGGGTCCAGATTCATCCCCAGGAGTCATATCCCGCATTGCCAGGGAGATTTACAACCCTGGGAATCAGGTCCCATATAGGAGGGAGGGCAGTGAGATAACCTACTAAGGTGGTTTAGTTAGAGACAGAGGGCCATATCTGAGCAAGAAAGAGGCACTCAGTGGGAGAAACTTAGGCACAATTATAAGCAGGTTTAGCCTCTCCTTTGCAGTAACAAGCTTCATAGTCACAAGCCCCAAGACAGAGGGCTCAGCAGGTCAAACCACTGGTCCCCAATATTTGTGAAAACATCAGCAACAATCCAAGTGAGGAAGCCAAAACCTCCACATCCTCCCCCAGTTCATCAGGGGGCCCCAAATATATATTTTTATTCTCCACCCAAATTACTTTAGGATGTGTTGCTGTTTCACTCTAACCTATACAGACCTACCATATTTCACTTCCTGTTCAAAGTTCCATGTAACTGTCATGTTTGAATAAGCAGACTGTAGAAGTTACATTATTTAGAAAATATAGATCCTACACCGAAGAAACATTTCTTCCCTTGGTTTCACATGGAAGTTGAAGTTTTAACATTCAGTCAGTTTCAACCTTTATCCCTTGGCCCAATGTGCCCTAGTCTTAACCAGATCTGCTTCATTCATATCTCTAATTGAAGTCTGGGATCTTTTTCAGCTTTTTTTTAAAGCAGTTGCTGTGTGCATTAATACTGACATTCATATCTGCCAAGTTCTAGCTCTTAGTTTCAGGTGTCACAGAGATACCCAATATTCCAGAGGCCAATCAGGTTATAACAAAGGGATCAACATCTCAGAGTGTGGAGATAGCCATTACAATTCAGGAATGGGTTTGACTTCTGTAAGAGCTTACAATCTAGGGACCATTACAATAATCATTTCCCTGTTAGACTGCTCTAAGATTCAATTCTGAGTTTACACATTGTAGTTAGTCCATATCAGTGCGGCATTATAGTGTTTGCCTTTGTTTCTGGTGTACTTCACTCAAAATGTTGTCTACAGGATCCATTCACCTCCTTGTATGTCTCATAACTTCACTCCTTCTCATGGTTGCTCAATATTCCATTGTATGCATACACCACAGTTTACCATTCTGTTCCTCAGTCAGTGTACCCTTAGGCCATCTCTACCCACTGCAAATCCTGAATACTGCCTCCATAAACACCAATGTGTTAATGTCCATTCATGTCTCTACTCTTAGATCTTCCAAGTACATACCCCATAATGAGGATTCAGAACCTTATGGCCTCCACATACTTAGTTTCTTTTGGAACCTCAATCTCACTCCTATTTTAATTTGTGAGACATCAATTAAGTATGATTATTTGCATTCCCACTTCTGTTTTATAGCACTACAGGCAAAAAGGAGAGAGAGAGAAACATGATGCAGACTGTTTCTTCCCTCTGGGAGAAAAAATTTTGATCAAAAGACAGTGACAGAAAGACATATTTCTTAAGACACTTGAAAGATGAGGATGAAGCCCAGTGAACTTTCAACCTGCTGAGCAATGCAGCCTTATTCAAGCTGGGCTTGGCTCCCCTCATTTGCTGGATAGTCTGCCCTTGTCTGACACTAGAGATGGGGGAGGATGCCACCACAACTTGCCAGACCACCATGTCAATCATCCTGCATTTCCTCTGCAGCCAGTTCATACCTGCACCTGTCACATGCCCCCATCTATACCTCCAAGTCCCAGTGAAGATTCTGTGTCTTCCGGCTGCCAAGGGCGTTTGGACACAGACAATGTTGTTTGATGGAGAAGACCTCAGGAGGACTGGGTTACAGGATGGTGATCTCTGTCCCTTCCTGGAAAAAAATATCCTTCAGAGTGACAGACTGTGATGGCTGCTACTGCTTCACTCATGACAGTGTCCAGCAGTTTCTTCCTGCCATGTTCTATGTTCTGGGGAGTGAGGAGGAAGAATATGGGGAGACCTGCCATTTGGGTATTTGGGATGTGAAGAAACTGCTCTCCAAGGAAGGAAGGGTAAAGAACCCAAGCCTGATCCAAATGAGATACTTCTTGTTTGGCCTCTTGGATGAAAAGAAAGTCAAGGAGCTGGAGACAATTTTCAATTGCCGGATGTCAATGGAGGTCAAACAGGAATTCCTGAAATGAAAAGGAAAGTCCAATGAGAATAAAATCTTCTCTTCAATGATGAATATGAAGGAACTGTTTTACTCTCTCTATGAATCTCAGAAGAGTTTGTGAAGGATATAGTGGCACAATTTAAGGAAATGTCTTTTCATTTGAAAAACACATTTGGAATGTGTTAGGTCAGAGTTGTTCAAGGATCCACACAATGCAGTGAGTCAAAGTTTAAGTATAAAGTTTAAGATTTATTAGAGGAAGAAAGCAGGTGGGAGCCAGCAAAAAGAAAAAAAATGGCTCTGAATCTCATTCTGGGAGCTGCATTTTTTAAGGAAAAAAACCCACACTGGGAAGGGTGTCTGTGGAGTAGTGTCTTGTGCCTTGATTGGGTGAGTGCCTATCAATTTCTGAGCTGACTGATTGCTAGGGTTCTGATGCACTATTCTCCTTTGAAATGCAGCTGTGTTATCTATCCAGAGAGGGCAGGCCTTTCTCCATGCTTGTGGTTGTTCATCTTATGAGCATATCTGACCTTGCTTCATCCACCTTTTGGAGCTTGAGGTGCCACCATGGCTGGTACAGCTTTCAACAGCCTTCACCCTTTATTTATGGCACACCTGGTTCCTATGACATAAGCTGTGGGGTCCCTATGTAAGAAATTCCTTCTATATGCTAGATCCTTTTTCTGGAACCTGACAAAATGATGTATTCTTCATTCTGCTTCAAGCACTGTCAAAATGTACAGAAAATCTCACTGCAGGTGGGAAAGGGGATGTTTCTGGAGAATGATTCTGCATTGGAATTACATTCTCAGGTTGAAAGGTAAGAATTCAGTTTTACTCTCCTGGTTCTCACATTTTCAGTCTCATCACATTCCATTAAGAAAAGTTCAGGATCACTTTTATTCTCTGCAGCTTAGGATATGAATTCTCCCGGTTGCTGGACTTCCTGCCTGCTGAATATTCAAAGCAGGAGGCATGGTGTCATGACTAGGAATGGGTGCTTTGGAACCAATGCTTGTTTTACTGAGGTAGATATGGGCCATTAGGCATCTATAACACTGTCATCATTTCAAATATTTTCCCCTCCATACACTTAGTTGTTAAAATTTCCCCATACCTACCTTTTAGTAGGTGATCTTTGTCTTTCTCTTAGGTCCTGGAAATATTATCACTCTCTGTCTCTGGAAGGATCTCTAAACAAGAACCTGAGTTTTCTGCAAGTAAGTCAAATATTCTTCACTGACTCCTCAGTGAGGATAGTTTGTGAGTAAATCAACCACAGCACATGAAATCTCCAGAAAGTGGTATAAGTCAAAGCTAATCCTGAGATGGGGAAAACCTAGCTATGGCCAAGCTTCTTGCATGTATAACATAGGAGCAATATTTGAATGTCTAGACAGGTTTCAATAAGTTACTCAGGAAAAAAATGAAATGAAATATTTCCTATCCCCAAATTTGACTACTGGGAAGACTGAACTACGTCAAGTCACTTTTATGAAATATAGGAAAGAGTCTGGATGTTCTCAAAGTCTACTCTGTGTATATTTGTTTAGGTTAAGTCTTAGAAATGGATAGACTAAATGGCATGCTGAGTATTTTAGATGAATATACTTGATTGGGAAGTGTCCCTCAAAATTCATGTCTACTTGCTATGTGTGAACTCATTTGGAAATATAGGGTCTTTGTAGATGTATTCAAGTTAGGATGAGCTTGTCTTGGATAAGAGTGGGCCCTACATCCAATGACTGGGGGCCTTATAAGAAGGACATTTGGACACACAGCAAAAATGACCAAATGAAGTTTGTGGCACAGATTGGAGTGAGGCAGCTACAAGCCATGGAGTGCTAAGGATTGCCATTAACCATTAGAAGCTAGAAGAAGCAAGGAAATATTCTTCTCTAAACCCTTCAAAGGGATCGTGGCCCTGCTGACATCTGTTTCTGATTTCTAGCGCTCAGAACTGTGAGAATGAATTTCTATGATTTAAACTAAAAAGTTCATGTTAATTTGTCCCAGCAGCTGTAGGAAGTTAGTGTGAAAACATTGGTAATATTGAATAAATATGAGCTCTGTATCTTAAGTTTCTCACATATAAAAAGGAACCCAAGACATTTAAGCAACTTGTGTGGTATTAAATACTTGGACCTAGGCTGGTGTCGAAATCCCAAGCTTAATAAATTGTAGTGCTTATAACATAGGATGAGTGTTCAGAATTGTGCCAGTACCTAGTAATCCCTGATCAAATGCTAGATATTTAGGTGAAATTATTTGTATGGGCCATTCACTAGGAACAAAAAAGACCAAATCCCTTCCTTGGGTAGATGACAATTCATAATCTGCCATGACATAAGGACACTGGGGGCAGTTTTAGCCTGTTCTACAGCTATAGGTCTGTACAAAGAAGGGGGATGGAGATTGACACAGGGGCATAACTGAGAACTGGGTACTGGAAAGATTATCACTTGACCTGGAGACCATAGGTCTCCCTGAAAATGACAAAGGTGAGAAACATACCATTAGTGTATTCATCAGCTATTACATGTAACAAATCTCCCTGAACCTTGTAACTTAGAACAATAAATATTTTTCTCATAGCATTGGGACAGGAGTCTGGGCATGGCTTAGCTTCAGGTTCCTATGTTTCAGGGTCCCTCACCAAGCTGTTGGTCAGGGATGTGGTCTTCTCTGAGGCTTGGTCCTCTTTGAAGTTCACATGACGGCTGGCAGAATTCAGTTTACCGCATGCTGTCAGATCGAGGGTCCCAGTATCTCCCTGTTCCCTACCATATGCACCTGTCCATAGGGAAATTCAAATACCTGAAATTTGAACTAACTTCTTCCTGGAATTTAATCTGGTTTGTAGAAACCATAGGCTATTAAAGGCCTTCAAGGTGATTTGAAAATGGAATAAACACAATTTAATTAGTTAAGACACTGCTTTGTTTCCCAGTAAGGACTCAGTTAAGCCAAGACCTAATGCAAGATGCAAATATCTTTGTGGGTTTCCTTTCCCCAGTGTGATGAGCCCTACCTCTTCACTAGCAGTGGGCTTCTAAATCTCAGGGCAGGAGACTTCCTTATGAACCCCTATGAGATGTGTTGATAAATGTTTGTTTTCAAAATCTAAGGAAAATGATATTTCATCAATTTTTCACTTTGTCAAAAGGCCTTAGAGCAGGATGTCATCAACGTGGCAATGTAAACAGCTACTGAAAACTTCTCTCCAGAGATTCAGTGAAAAAAGAACAATTCTGAATTGTTTGAAACTCTGGAGGAGGATATAGACTGAAGAAAGACCCTGCAAGAGCCAAATTGAAGAGAAAAAATATGAGGTAGGAATCTTCCATCTCAGACCAGTGGTCCTCTCCTCTCCCCCTCATGTGGTCTCTGTGCAGGAAAGACACTGGAATGGCAGACAGGACCCTTTTCACCATGGACACAGATTTTAAAACCCCACAGCAGTGAAAAGTACCCTCATTGTTTGAAGACCCAGTGGACAAGGGAGGACATTTCAAGGCCAAGATCAGTGAGGGACAAAGAGACTGAGAAAATGTGGACAGAAGATGTGTTTCCAGCCCTGGGTCCAAAAGCCATTCCCCACTCAAGGCAAGAGGCAGACAGCAGCAGGCTCGGAGGTGGACCAGCCTCTGAGGATGGTTAAGTTACTGAACAGTGCCATCTGCTGGAGAGTGCAAAAAGTGCAACGATCGATCCTTTCTTTGGAATACACCCTTCATGGAATCTCAGCCCTGTTTTTGCTGAGAAATAGGGAAGACCAAACTGTTAAACCAAGGATCCAGATCAAACCCAGGTCTTGCTAGCTGGTGGAAAACAGAGCACCACTGGAAGCCAGCAGATTTGTATTACCACACACAGTGCCCAGTGCCTATCTCTCATCCCTGTTGCAGGTCATGGTGGGTGCCTCATTTTGGGGAGAAGACTGGGGGGCAGAGCCAATCTGACAACTGGCCAGGGATAGAAACAAAGAAAATATAGAGATCAAAGTCAACCAACAAGGAAACCTTATGCAAAATAGAGAAAACAACCTCCAGAATGAACCAATAAAGAAAATCAGATGCCTAGACAGCAAAAAGAAAAGCCTGTTGCAAGGACCTTGCTTCTGCTCTAATTGTCAACCAGAGGCTGACACACCTGTGTTTAGCCAAGTATGACCTCAGGGATGGATGGGGGAAACTTCTCTTAGTGTTTGAATTATCCCAACTGCAAGCCACAGAACATGGTTTAAGTACCTGCTGGCTGCCTTACTGTGGGTATACAAATACACAATTGTATATACTTACACACAGGCACACACATCCTGGATCCAAGTAGGATATAAGAGCACTTAATTCCCCTAAATACCTCAACTTGAATATAGCTGGTAAGACCCTGGTGGTAATTAGAGAAAGAACAGATAGAAACAAGGAGAGGTGTTATTATTTGTATGTCCTTCAGAGCAGGGTTTTTTGCCTTTTAGCCTCTTCTTTCTGTGGGGATTTGGGATAGGTGATTAGTCTTCAGATCTGGTGTTTTATGTGTTTTTAATGTTCACATAAGGAAATTCTTCCTGCAATTGGGAATAGAGAGAGTTATGGTAAGGGCTGGCATTTTTTTCTGAAAATGTCAGATAATAGGTATTTTAGGCTTTGGGCCTAAGAGTCTGTCATAAATACTTAACACTGCCATTGTCATATGGATATGGAAAGTAATGAGCATGGCCATATTCCAATAAAATTTTCTTAACAAAGATGGCTGGCCCTTGTTATTTGGGACCCTTGTTATTTGGGAACAAGCTTAGTGTGGAGTTCCTGTTCCTAAGTGAATCTTAGGGCAATATTAAGAGAGTGCATAGGATTGGAAACCTATTTCTGTTCCAATATTCATTCTTGTTTTGATTTATCTGGGACTCTTGATCTCCTATGAAATTACCACCTGCAAGTCAGTCAACTTCCAACTGTTTCTAAAAACTACCAGTAACTTAATCTAGAATACATTTTAATCCAGACATAAACCAATCACTTAAGACTGAAGGAAAATAAGTTAAATTTCCAGCTTCCAGTGGAACATAGTGAAAAAGAAAATAGTTCATCCCTATTTAAACAGTATTCATCAGAAGAGCATAAGATTTTTTTTCACATATGAGGATAACAGGTAGAAAGCCCTATCTTAAAGTAAGAATTATTTTATTTGTTCTGATGTCTAAGTCCTATGGCCAGAGCTTATTGAGCACCCTCTCAGGATCAGAAACTACACTGAATTTTATAAGTACTTTCTTTTTTTCTTACAACCTTGAGATAGATATCTATTTCATGTTTACTAATTAGAAAACTGAAGTTTAGCCACTTAGTGTCCATGACCTCATATCTATGAAGCCTAGTCAAAAACCTGAGTTGTCAGTGATTGTTATTTTTAACAAAGTCAATGTTTGGTCAAGCTTCCATTTTGTAAGATTCAAACAATTTTCAGCTTTGTTTTAGCAACTCTCTCACCATCCTCCTTAGGTTGATGTGACTATAACTTCAAGAATGACCTCCTTATCTAGATAATTCTGGTCCAGTTGTCATCTACATGCCCATGGTCCTAAAGCCTCTGCTGCTATTAGGTCATAGCTGCTAAGGTTGGCTATGTGTCCAGCTACCAAAATGTGCCCCAAGACTCTCCTCTTCTGGGGTCTGAACTCATAACTAGAAGGTTTTATACATATCTAATTCTGTATGAGAACTTCTAGTGTTTAAGTTAGAAAAGTAGCCAATAAGTTATCAGTAGCAAGTAGCTTTAGGGTCTGCCATAATTCTGCCGGCCCAATTAAATACAGGATTTGAGTAGTACAGAAAAGGGTCAAACACAATGATGGTGGTATTCCAATGACTCAAAAATCTATGCAGACAGCAACTGAAGATTTAGATTTAGTCATGAGTCTATATGAACACAGACCCTGAGTTCTTGACTTAAAGGGCATGCTTCCACTGTTAAAAAACCTATATCTTGAAATCTGTTTCTCCATTAAAGGTGGCAGATGATGCCATCATAACCCTCTGCCACATAGGCAGGTTGGAGATAATTTAATCATGATTCTATTTGCATGTTTTATATATAAGCTTACTGGAAATATCACCTTGAGGTGGGAGCCAACATCCACATCAGAGGTTGTATGTCATAGAGGGATAACTGACTTATTGTGATTGTCCTGCAGGTTGTGGCATTGTAACATAACTAGTAGCTACAAACATCTCTCATAGCTTCCCCAAGGAAACTCTAGCCTAACACACCTGGACCTGGGTCTCAATCCCATAGTTACTGAATTATGATTCCTCTGTGAGGCCTTGAACAAGCCAATGTGTTACCTAAAATTCCTATGGTAGGTTCTCATTCATTTTCTTAAAGAGTTTTTGAAAATCATTAATTGCTCTGAGGTACTTTGGAGAGTAGAATACAGTAGAATCAGTCCTGGTCCAATTTTAGGAGAAAACCCTTCATTTCACACCTCATAGTCATATCATCAGTAAAGCTTGAGGCACCTCCTTCCAGATACCTAGCTTCTGCTAACACCTTGATCTGAACTACTAACTCTCGTATGGATTGTTGCACAGTCTCTGAACTGGCCTACATGTGTCAGTCCTTGAATTCCTGCTGGTTTTTCTTAACCCATCAGCCAGGGGGATCTTTCAAGTTGCAAGTCAGGACATGGCACTTTTAGTTCAAGAGCCAAAGGCTCCCATTTCAACACAGATAATATCTGGAGGATTCAGAATAGCCTACACAGCCATATATGATCCTCTTGTTAGTTTTAAGCTAAACACTTTCTACATTCCCCCTTGTCTTTGTCACCATCTCAGTCACACTAGTTGTTGCCAACCACATCCTTTCAGGAGGAATAATTTTTCTCTGCCTGAATATCTCTCCTCCAACTACCATGGTTCTCAACCTCCATTCCTTTAGTTTTCCCTCATCTTCTTCTTTCCTAAACACTGTAAATATACCTATTACCTCTGAGACTGACCTACCCTTATCCTGTTTTTTCCTAATATCATCAATCACTGGCTTCACTATAGCATTTCTGATTGTCTGCTGTCACTTAAATAACCTCCATGAGGACAAATATTATGTTTTTCCCTACTTCATCAGGACAGGATCCCCAGAAAGTAAGTGTGTGGAAACATGGTAGGTTCTCAATAAGAACTTACTCTATGAATTAGTGGGTTTACTGAATTCTCAATAGGCTCTGGGGCTGCTTCATTGCTCCTTTTTGTTTCCAGGGTCTTGAATCTGTTCTTATCAGCCATCAGAGCCTGGAAACTCTGGACCTGGGCCAGAATATCTTGGGGCAGAGTGGAGTAATGGTGGTCTTTGAGACTTTAAAACAAAATAATGGTCCCCTACAGACACTTAAGTATGACCTTTTTGTTTCATCTGGTGAATTGCCCACTAAGGTAGTAGCTTACTTTGGGAAGCATACTTTACAAGAATTTGTTTTAGACATGTTGAGAGTAACCTTCTAGCTTAGAGTTTTTATCAGCTACTTCTTCAGAATGGTCCTTTATCTGTATATTCCTCCAAATTCTCCAGAAAAATGAGGCATACTGATAGATTAAACAATCCAAATACAGGGAATCTGGGTATGTCATGTGTCTGCATACAACATCACTTCTTAAAGAGAATACTTAATTCCTATTTCTGGGATATACAGAAATGCCTGAAGACTTGGCTTTTCAGAACCTGATCCTTTAGACTTTCACTTAATTGCCTGAACCATACTATATCTTTTCAATCCCATTTTAGCTAAGCTATCAGTTTCCTCTGGTTTTCTCTATCCAAAGAATGCAATCATCAATCTTTTTTTAAAATTCATTTTTTACTGAGATATATTCACATATCATGCAGTCATCCAAAGCATACATTCAGTTGTTCACAGTACCATTATATAGTTGTACATTCATCACCAAAATTATTTTTGAACATTTTCATTACCACATACACAAAAATAATAAGGATAAAAATTAAAGCAAAGAAACAACAATTAAAGTAAAAAAGAACACTGGGTGACTTTATTTTTGCCCACATTTTTCTACTCATCCATCCATACACTGGACAAAGGGGAGTGTGGTCCATATGGTTTTCCCAATCACAGTGTCACCCCTCATAAACTACATTTTTATACAATCATCTTCAAGATTCATGGGTTCTGGGTTGCAGTTTGATAGTTTCCGGTATTTACTGCTAGCTATTCCTATTCATTAGAACCTAAAATGGGTTGGTCTATATTGTACATAAGAGTGCCTACCAGAGTGACTGCTCAGCAACTTTTGGAATCTCTCTGCCAATGAAGCTTATCTCATTTCCTTTCACATCCTGCTTTTGGTCAAGCAGATGTTCTCCATCTCATGAGGCCAGGTCTAGATTCCTCTCTGGGAGTCATATTCCATGTTGCCACGGAGAGTCACTCTCTTGGGTGTCAGATCCCACATATGGGGGAGGGCAGTGATTTCACCTGCCAAGCTGGCTTAGCTAGAGAGAGAGGGCCACATCTGAGCAACAAAGAGGCATTCAGGAGGAGGCTCTAAGACACAATTATAGGCAGGCCTAGATTCTCCTTTGCAGCAACAGTTTTTCCAAGGGCAAGTCCCATGGTAGAGGGCTCAGCCCATTGAACCTCCAGTCCCCTATGTCTTTGAGTACATCAGCAACCACTGAGGTGGGGAAGCCCAACACCCCTGAATTCTCCACCAGCAACTCAAGGAGGCTTTGCATAATTTTTCACTGTTTCTTTTTAATTAACTTTTTAAAAATTAACTATATCAAGAAAAATTTAAAAAAACATACAATAAAAAAACATTTAAACAAACCATAACAAAGGAGTAAGAAAAAGACAACTAACCTAAAATAATTACTTTACTTCCAAAATGCCCCTAAATTACCCCAAGAAAATAACCTAATACAGCAACATTTCTGTGAACTTGTTCCTACCATACCCACCAGAAATTAACAAACTATAGTCATTCCAGGGCATTCCCAGAATGTTAAATTTACCCATGATAACTTATCTGTTCTTATTGGGTTATCATTCCCCCTTCATTAATTGCTCTCTATCACTAGTTTCCCTACATTCTACATTATAAACCAATTATTTTACATTTCTCAATGTTCATATTAGTGGTAGCATACCTTTCTGTTTTTGTCCCTGGCTTATTTTGCATCAGCATTATGTCTTCAAGGTTCATCCATGTTGTCATATGTTTCATGACATACACAGTATTCCATCACGTGTACATAACACATTTATTTATCCACTCATCTGTTAAAGGACATTTGGGTTGTTTCCATCTCTTGGCAAGTGTGAACAATGCTGCTATGAACGTTGGTGTGCAGATATATGTTTTTGTCACTGCTTTCAGATCTTCTGGGTATATACTGAGAAGTGTAATTGCTGGATTGAAGGGTAACTATATATATAATTTTCTAAGGAACTGCCAGACTGACTTCCAGAGTGCCTGAACCATTATACAGTCCCAACAATGAATATGAATTCCAATTTCTCCACATCCTCTCCAGCATTTGAAGTTTCCTGTTTGTTTAATGACAGCCATTCTAATCGGTGTGAGATGGTATCTCATTGTGGGCTTAATTTGCATCTCTCTAATAGCTAGTAAAGTTGAACATTTTTTCATGTGTTTCTTGGCCATTTAAATTTCCTCTTCAGAGACTGTCTTTTCATATCTTTTCCCCATTTTATAACAGGGCTGTCTGTACTATTGTCATTGAGTTCTAGGTTTTCTTTATATATGTAAGATATCAGTCTTTTGTCAGATACATGGTTTCCAAAAATTTTTTCCCATTGAGTTGGCTGCCTCTTCACCTTTTTGACAAATTCCTTTGAGGTACAGAAATTTTAAGCTTGAGGTGTTCCCATTTATCTATTTTATTTTTCTTTTCTTGCTGTGCTTTGTGTGTGAGGTCTAGGAAGTGGCCACCTAATACAAGGTCTTGAAGATGTTTCCCTACATTATCTTCTAGGAATTTTATGGTACTGTCTTTTATATTGAGATCTTTGATCCACTTTGAGTTAATTTTGGTGTAGGGTGTGAGGTAGGGGTCCTCTTTCATTCTTCTGGATATGGATCTCCAACTCTCCTAGCTCCATTTTTTGAAAAGACTGTTATGTCCCAGTTCAGTGGCTTTGGGAGCCTTATCAAAGATCAGTTGGCCATAGATCTGGGAGTCTATCTCTGAATTCTCAATTTGATTACATTGATCAATATGTCTGTCTTTGTGCCAGTACCATGCTGTTTTGTCTACTGTGGCTTTATAATAAGCTTCAAAGTCAAGGAGAGTAAGTCCTCCCACTTTGTTTTTCTTTTGATATTTACTCCTTATCTTTTCAGAAATACCTATCTATTCTAGACAAGGAGAAGGCATATCTCTGTGGAAAGAACTAGGTAATAAATACTTTAGACTCTGTAGGCCATAAGTTTCTATTGCAACTACTCAACTCCATGACTGTAGTGCAAAAGCAGCCAGAGACCATAGGTAAATGAATAATCTAGGGCTGTTTCTCATATAAACATTTACAAAAATGGGCAGCAGGCCAGATTTGACCTGTGGACCATAGTTTGCTGAACCCAGCTCTAGTGTTTTATACCATGTTTCTGCTATTATTTTGTTCCCTGGAAGACATAGGGTAGTAATTTGGTGGTTGGGTGGGTGGATGTTCTGTTGATTGTCTTTTCCCACCCCCACCAAAAATCCTGATTAATTTGAAATATTCATGCAAAGGTCCTCCATCATATTTGCTCAAGAAACATGATATTCAGAGTTTCTTAAGACTGAAACTTTTAGTTCAAGAGTATTTTGGGGAGGATAGATAGGATTCTTACCATCTGGTTTAAGGCTTTAGTGTATGCCACAAAGTTTCAGCAAGAGATTGTCATGCTTTTGTTAGGACCAAGTCCTATAAAACTACAAAGAAATAAGGTAACTAATATCTACCCCTGTGATCTCTTAGCTCAATCTTGGATTTTTTCCCCATTGTTTCACATTTCTTCAGTATCTGATCCCTTCTCTACTCACCCCAATTTCACAACCAGAGTTGGGTAACAAATTTTCTATCATTAACCCTGGTGACTAGCTTATATCTCTAACCAAATTTTCTGTAGTAGTAATTTGGCTTGCAGTTTTGGATGAGCTGTACACCCTAATATCTCTATCTTGTAGTAACTATGGGCTGCATAAGCAATTGTGTGTAGAGAATTTTCAGGGAGAATATACATTTGGAACACTACTTGGTAAACCCCAGACCTCACACTCCCTCAGATAACATGTAATCATAGAAATGGCACTACAATGTTCTGTCCAACTTTAATCTGATTTCTGCTTTTTTTTTCCTATTACATTTATATGGATCTCTAATTTGTCAGTCCATATCATTAGTTTTCTGCTATGGGGGCCCTGAAACAGGAGTTTTGATGGTTTATAATGAATCACTTGCAATAGCAAAACTAGATGCTTACAATTCACTTTATCTCTCTGATCTCCACAATGAAGATAGATGAGTTGAGTATGCGAATCCAGAAGCTGTTAAAGGAAGGGAAGGAAAGCAACCCAGAACTGACAGTTGAATGTAATGATGCCAGAACAAACAGAATCTCATGTTGTGGTTTCCTCTCTTGAACACAGAGAATTTTCTCTATTAATTAATTGTCTGGAAGTAAGTGAAGAGCTAATCTTCATTAGTGAGATGTCATAGAGAAAGATGAGAGTATTTAATGTCAATCACTGGACTAGATGTCAAGGTAGAATTTAGTATTGTTTTTTTGTTGTTGTTGTTCCTCATGGGTTTGTAGTAAATTCTGTACACTTCCTAGCAGTTTATCTCTCACAAGAGTATCAAGGATAATAAAATGAAAATTAACACATATTGAGCGAAGCTGAATTTATGTCCTAACACCATGAGGTAACTTAAAACAACTTTATTTTTGGTGGGTTTAGTCTAGGAAAAAGTATTGCTGAGATTGTAGATTTCCTTCTATTCTTTTTTCTGGTCTTACCCTACCTCAGATATTTCTTGGCCTAGTTTAGTAGTTGCCAAAGTAGGCTACATGGTCAGTGTGTATTTTAGCAAATTTATGATAGAGAACTGAAGAGGTTGTGAACTTTTTCTGTAAAGGTCCAGATAGCAAATGTTTCAGTCTTTTCTGGCCACATGGTCTCTGTCAAAGTACTCAATGCTGGAGTTGTAGCAAGAAAGCAGCATGGGTGTGGCTGAATTCTAAAACTATTCACAGAAGCAGGCAACTGGCTGATCTGTTGTGTGGGTTGTAGCTTGCTGAGTCCTGTTCTAATCCTGTGGCTTGCAAATTACATATCTGATCATGTCACTGTTCTAATGTTCAGTGATTCTTTGTGTGTATAAAATCCATTACCATGGAAAATAGTCCTTCCCTATGTTATCCACAACCTATAGCTGGTAACTCCAAGAAAAGCCAGCAAGTCCAGCCCAGAACTTTCTTAAAAATAATTCAAATCACTATTTAGCACTAATACCTAGGCAATGACAAAGGAAACTGATCCATATCCTCACTTGATTCTTCCACTTAACTCGATGTTAGTTTTCCAGGGCTACTGTAACAAAGAACCACAGGCTTAGTTGGCTTAAACATCAGGAGCTTACTGCTAAACAGTTTGAGACTAGAAGTCCAAAATCAAGGTGTTGGTGGTGATATATTGTCTCTGAAGTCTGTAGAGTTCTAGTGGTGACTTGCCAGCAACCCATAACTCAATCTCTATGTGCTTTGCATGGTTTCTTTGATTCCATTTGTCTCTTGCCTACTCTTCCTTCAGGTGCCCAAATTTTCTCTGATTATAAGGATTCCAGTCACATTACATTAAGGCCACCATTATTCATTTTTGCTTTGTCTTAACTAATAGGATCTTCAAATATCCTGTTTAAAGTGGGTTCATATCCACAGGGCCAGGGGCATTAGGTCTTCTGCATGTGTTTGTGGGAGAAATGATTCTATACAAAACAGTAGGTTATGTATTTTTATTCTTAAAGTCACGTCAATGGGTGGAAATAGTGAAAGTTCCAGTTAAGAACAAAATAAAACAAAACAAAACAAAATGGCCTACATGATTATATCTAGTAACTAACAGATAATGACTTAGAAGTAGAACTTCAATGACACTGTTCTTCTTAAACTCAAGTATGGAAGTAGTTGTGGCTGAACTTGGTGACCATGTGATACCATGAAGGACACAGCTTCCTTTAGTGTTTAAGTGTGGCTATCCAAGGAAGGACCTTATCAAAATAAATGTTCTCAAATGCAAAAGACTGCTGCAATATGTGGGATTAAGTTCATCTACAAGGTTTTTAACACAGTGACTAACATGTTTGCTCAATAGATAAGAACTTAAACCTGGGTTTGGATAACTGTGCAAAATGCGATGTGGTTAGCCAAGGATTTCATCTCAAGATTACCATTGCATGAAGTGAAAAATATGGTATATGGATCCAGGATTTAATCAAGTTACTAGAGGCAAATCTGAGTCAAAATTCAGGGCTACAGTTGAGTACAAAATGCATGAATAGGATTTAAAACAAAGATACAAACAACAGAGGAAGCCTGATTGAAAACAGACCCTCTGTTGGATGTTTTAAATGTACTTTCATTAAAACCTTGAAAAATTTTACTTATTTGTAAATAAATACAGCAAGAGAATTAATGGATTGAAATGACACACCCTCTAAGAAGCAGACCAAGAATTGGAACCAATATTCATCAAATTGTAAAGCCTGCAATTTGTCTAGAATTTAATTTGGGACAAAATGGCATAGAGTTTAGAATCCTGTACTGGTGTTTCTCAACTGCAAACAAGTTTGCTTCCAAGGAGATATTGGGCAATGTCTGGGGACCATTTTTGATTGTCACAATTCTAGACCCATCTATGGATAGAGGTCAAGGACACTGCTAAACATCACAGAATACATAGAAGAGCCCCCAAGAATTATCTGACCCAAAATAGCTATGGTGCCAAATTCAAGAAATCAAGCAGTCTATCTATTCAATACCGTAAAATATCACAGTGGTTCTCTCATGGGGGCAATCTTGCCCACAAGGGCACAATTAGTAATGTCTGAAGATATCTTTTTAATTATGGAAAAATATAAATAACAAAATTTACTGTGATAATTTTAATGTGTACAATTCAGTGGCATTTAGTACACTCACAATGTTGTGCAATGATCATTATTATCTAATTCTAAAGCAATTTTATTGCCCCCTAAAGAAACTGTTCAGAGAGTAAGCAGTTACTCCCCCACTACACTCTCCCCATTACCCATAGTAAGTACCAATCTACTTTCTGTCAATGACTTGCCTACTTTGGAGGATTTTAAATACAGTTTTTATTGTGCATTTTAAGATACATGCATAATAGTGATAACTTTCAAAGTACAGTTTAACAAGTAGAGAGTAAATTTCAAAGAATGTTATGAGTTACAGTTCCACGCTTTGTTATATACTTATTGCAAAATGTAACCTATATACAGAGAGACGATGACTTTCTAAATGCAACCCAAGTAGTCATATAGGTAATTTCAAATAATGTTATGGGTTACATTTAAACAGTTTCAGTTCCTTCCTTACTGTGAAATATAAGATATAAACATAAATGTGATAAAACTCCAAGTACAATTTAACAAGTAGCTATAGAGCAAATTTAAAAAAAGTAATGGGTTACATTTCTACCATGTCAGTTATTTCCTTCTAGCTATTCTAATACCCTAGCATCTAAAAATATCATATAAAGATTCAGTATTCATAATCCTTTGTAAATCCTATCTTTTTATTTTTTATTTTTTTAAACTTTATTTATCAAAAAATTTTCAAACAAAAAAACCCAAAGGAATAAGAAAAACAAATAACCTAAAATGCAATTCTTCCAACATGTTCATACCATAGCCAAGAAAATTTACATTTGTTTTCATTCATCTCTAGAAATTTAGTGATTTCTCTTGCAGTTTCTTCTTTGACACACTGATTGATCTGATCAGTATATGACTCAGAGTGGATTTCCTTAGATTTGTTCATTTTGAAGTTTTTTAGGCATCTATGATTCATGTATTTATGTCATTTAGAAGGGTTAGGAAGTTTTCCCCAACTATGTCTTAAAACACTCTTCCCAACTCTTTACTCTTCTCCTTCTAGGACACCAGTGATTCTTATATTTGTGCACTTCATCTTGTCCATTATTTCCCTGAGATCCATTTGAATTTTTATTTTTCTCACCATTTATTTTGTGTGTTCTCATTCCATTGTTTGTCTTCTAGTTCACTAATCATGTCTTCTGCCTCTTGAAATCTGCTGTTATGTGTCTGTAGTATGTTTTTAAATTGATCAACAGTATTTCTATTTCCATAAGGCCTGCTATTTTAAAAATTGATTCTTTCCAATTCTTCTTTATGCTCTTCCAGGGTCTTCTTGATGTCCTTTATGTCTTTAGCCATCTTATTGTAGTTGTTTTTGAGTTTTGTGTGTAGATTTTAAATTAACTCCTCCAAATTGTGTGAGTGTTCTGGCTTTTGAATTTGCTTGTCTGGCTTGTCCACATCCTCTTGGTTCTTCAGGTGCTTTATGATTTTCTGTTGGCTTTGGAGCATTTGCTTATCTTGGTAAGATTATTTTGGGAAATGCAGGAGTATAGAGCATTTATATATAATTTGGCATAGCTGCAGATTTGTGGGATGCACTTTTCCTGTCCTACCAGCAGATGGAGCTCTTGAGCCATGACTTACCCACTAGCCTGGTGTCCCCCAACATTCTCTGTGTGCTGGGTGGGGTCCAAACCAGGTGGACCCAATCAATGTACCAGTTTCCTGTGTGTACTTGGGAATGCCAGCCCTGTGCAAGGGGGCTGGGACCTACACAGTTTGGCAGGGAGCCCACTCCAGGACACAGTGGTTCTGGCAATTCCCAGGGCTACAAGTGGACCACTCTAGGGCTGGGGAGCTGTGTGTCTCCCCTTCCAGCTCAAATGAATCCCAGTCACTGTCTACCATGTGCCTGAGATTCCCTTGTGTTGGGGAGGGGCACCTGGAGCTTCTGTGTGGCACCCTTTCATCTTTGCTGTGCACATCATGGACTTCTGTTGAGGGAGAATGAGTGCAGCCACCAGAAGTCCACTGAATCCCAAGTTCCCTCATGGGAGTTCTCAGTGGCTGGACTCTGAAAGGTTATCTCTCCTGCCAACTGTTGAGATGGGTACACAGGGCTTGAAAAGGTGCTTACTCCATCTTCAGTGGCTGGCTCTAGCTGCCAGTCCTTGACATAAGAGCTGTCAGCCATGGGGCTATGAAGGGTTTCTCCCCAACCAACTGCTGAGATGGGTGTATGGGTCATGGAAGGCTGCTCCCTTCCTTGTTCATTGGCTGGCTCCAGCCAACAGTCTCAGGCATGTGAGTTCATGGCTGCAGGGCTGTGAACAGTTATCTCTCAAGCCAGTACCTGAGATGGGTGCATGGGGCTTGGAAAGCTGCTCACTCTGTGCTCAGCAGCTGGCTTTAGCTTCCAGTCCCTTGAATAGGAGCTCTCATCCATGGGGATAGAAAGGGTTATCTCCCCAGCTGTGCCGGTTTGAATGTATTGTGTCCCCCAAATGCCATTATCTTTGTGGTCTTGTGGGACAGACGTTTTGGTGCTGGTTAGATTTGCTTGGAATGTGCCCCACCCAGCTGTGGGTGGTGACTTTGGTGGGATACTCCCATGGAGGTGTGACCCCACCCATTCAGGGTGGGCCTTGATCAGTGGAGCCATATAAAACATGCTGACTCAAAGAGACGGAGGGAGTGCAGCTGTGAGTGACGTTCTGAAGAGGAGCAAGCTTGCTAGAGAGGAACATCCTGGGAGAAAGCCATTTTGAAACCAGAACTTTGGAGCAGATGCCAGCCACATGCCTTCCCAGCTAACAGAGGTTTTCCGGACGCCATTTGCCATCCTCCAGTGGAGGTACCTGATTACTGATGTGTTACCTTGGACACTTTATGGCCTTAAGACTGTAACTGTATAGCCAAATAAACCCCCTTTTTATAAAAGCAAATCCATCTCTGGTGTTTTGCATTCTGGAGCATTAGCAAACTAGAACAGATTTTGGTACCAGAAAGTGGGGTGCTTTTGCTGCTGAGTTTGCAAACACTGAACATGTTGGAACGGCTTTTTAAATGGATAATGGGGAGTTTCTGGAAGAGTTGTGAGGAGCTTGATAGAAAAGGCCAAAACTGCTTTAAAGAGACTGTTCATGGAAATATGGACTCTAAAGATACTTCTGATGAGGACTTGAGCAGAAATGATGAATATGTTGTAAACTGGAAGAAAGGTGATCCTTGTTTTAAAGTGGCAGAGAATTTGGCAAAATTGAGTCCTGGTGTCATATGGAAGGAAGAATCTGGAAGCAACAACCTGGAATACTTAGCTGAGGAGATCTCCAGACTACATGTGGAGGATGTATCCTGGCTTCTCCTTGCAGCTTATAGTAAAATGCGAGCAAAGAGAGATAAACTTAGAACGGAACTCTTGGGTTCAAAGAAACCAGAAGCTGATGGCTTGGAAAATTATGAGCTTCCAGGGGGTGGAATCCCAGAAGCTACAGCCCAATGTGAGGATGTAACCAAACATGGAACCCAGCTGCCATTTCAGTACAAGCCAAGATTGGAGATGGAATTATCCAGAAAGGATTTGTGGAAACTCCTATTGTCTGATGGCTTTGACCCCTGTGTGCTTCATGCAAAGCCAACAGAACTTTTGCGAGAACTTTATAGACAGAGCCGCTGCCAGTCTGGACTGGAGGAGACAGACAAGGAACAAATTGCAGGAAAAATTTCTTCAAAGACAGAGCCACGGAGGTTGAGGTCTGGAGTCAAGAGGCCTTGGGCTGGGAGAGTGGAGCAGCCCACACGCATGGAAAGGGTGAGTTTGCCCCAGAGGTCGAGGGTGGGCATTCCACCTCGATGCTCTGGAAAAGTTTTGCCACCCGAGGTCCCAAAGAGGGTGGAGCACATTCCCAAGGAATTGGGGAGAGCCTGGCTGCCACCACACTGTTCTGAAGGGGTTGAGCATGTGCCCCGGAGATGGAAAGGAATCCGGGAGCAGCCCCAATGTTTGAGGAGGGTGGGGCCGAGAAGGTGGTCTCCCCAATGTGTGGGTATGTTGGAGCACTCACCTAAGTGTTTGGAGAGGAAAGGGCTGCCACAAAGGCCCTTAGGAAGGGTTAGACGCCCACTCTGTCAAGCCCCAAGGATGCAACGTTATTCTGTTAATGACTCTCAGAC
Source organism: Choloepus didactylus (assembly GCF_015220235.1). Classification (NCBI taxonomy): domain Eukaryota; kingdom Metazoa; phylum Chordata; class Mammalia; order Pilosa; family Megalonychidae; genus Choloepus; species Choloepus didactylus. The sequence continues at coordinate 18,907,319 of NC_051330.1, read as the reverse complement.
TTTGAAATCTAATGGAGTTTGTCCTGCAGGTTTTAGGAACTGTTTTGGTCCTGTTAACCCTGTTTTCCTTTCTCTTTCTCCTTATGGGAATGGAAATGTTTATCCTATGAATGTCCCTCCTTTGTATACTGGAAGCATATAACTTGTTCTAAGTCCGCAGATCCAAGCTAAAGGAAAAGTATGCCTTAGGACTGACCACGCCTATATTTGATTTTGATGGGATTTTGTACTTAACTTTTGTTACTGAAATGGTTTAAGTTTTTGTGATATTGTGATGAAATGAATGTATTTTGTATTTGGAAAGATAATGTCATTTTGGGGTCCAGGGGGTGGAATGTGCCGGTTTGAATGTATTGTGTCCCCCAAATGCCATTATCTTTGTGGTCTTGTGGGACAGACGTTTTGGTGCTGGTTAGATTTGCTTGGAATGTGCCCCACCCAGCTGTGGGTGGTGACTTTGGTGGGATACTCCCATGGAGGTGTGACCCCACCCATTCAGGGTGGGCCTTGATCAGTGGAGCCATATAAAACATGCTGACTCAAAGAGACGGAGGGAGTGCAGCTGTGAGTGACGTTCTGAAGAGGAGCAAGCTTGCTAGAGAGGAATGTCCTGGGAGAAAGCCATTTTGAAACCAGAACTTTGGAGCAGATGCCAGCCACGTGCCTTCCCAGCTAACAGAGGTTTTCCGGACGCCATTTGCCATCCTCCAGTGAAGGTACCTGATTACTGATGTGTTACCTTGGACACTTTATGGCCTTAAGACTGTAACTGTATAGCCAAATAAACCCCCTTTTTATAAAAGCAAATCCATCTCTGGTGTTTTGCATTCTGCAGCATTAGCAAACTAGAACACCAGCCAACTGCTGAGATTGGTTAACAGGTGTGAAAAGCTGCTCCATTCTGTGCTCATCTGCCAACACCAACTGCTCATCCCTGGTGGTGGTCTGGGATGAATACACTCATCAGTTATTATAAATGCATTCTCTCTTCCTCTCCAGCTAGGTCCCCACTATGTGGTGTAGAAGCCCCTGCCTGGCTGGAGGCACCCTGGAACTGCTGGTCTGGAGACTTTCTGCCATTTATCTAATCTTTTTCATGGACAAGAATCTTGCTTTGCCTCTCCTAATCTGCCATCTTCCCAAAGTCACCTACTTTAAAGTTTTTGATTGTCACAGCTAAGTTGTTACTACTGGTTTCTAGTGGGTAGAGTCTGGGACTTCTGGTAAGCAGCCTACAGTGCATGGGACAACCCCACCACCACCAATAAAGAATTTTCCAACACAAATATCAACCATGCCAAGGTTGAGAAACCCTGTGTAGATGTGGAGGAGATGAGGCTTCCTGTCTGTTATGTTGTCTTCAGGATATTGTACACTTCCTTTGTCCCAATGCTGGCTAAATAAAGAAAACTAGGAGAAGGAGATCACTGTTTTTCTTTCTCAAGAGAGAGAATAGGTGCTGGAAACCTCAGTCTCCTGGTGTCAGGTGGGCCCCATTCCCCACTTCCTGTAATTCTACCTGGGCTTCCTTCATTAGTCCCTTCATGGACTACTCCACTGGGGCCTTAACAGCTGCAGAATAATGTACCCTACTCTTGCCCACTCTGCTGAGACTTGGTGAGTCCCAGAAAGAAGGTGGAGGCTTACACTGTACAATGCCCAGAAAGGGAGGGAAACTCTTGAAGTCTAGGCTGAACACAAAGAGTTTCATCTTCTAGTGCTGTCTAAGGGACCAGAAGATCCAGGTACAGGAAAGTAAGTCCTCTTCCCAATCTTATGGTTATTTAGCCCTTTTTGGTTTAGCACAAGTCACTTGTGGAAGAAGGACTAGGGGTTGGGGATTTTAAGCTTATTTTGCCCATGGAAGGCTCAGTTGGGGGGATGGAATGGAACCCAGGGTCTGGTCCTCCTTTACAGGAATATGTGCCAGACACATTATGGGTTGAATTGTGTACCCCCAAGGATATGCTGAAGTCCTAACCCCCAGTACTCAGTGTTAACTTATTTGAAAATAGGGTTACTGCAGATGTATTTAGTTAAGATGAGGTCATACCAGAGGAAAGTGGGCCCTGAATCCAATGACTTGTATCTTTAAAGAAGAAGGAAATGTGGATATGCAGACATACCCAGAGGGAATGTAGCCATGTGAAGATGCAGGCAGATACTGGAGAGATGCTGCTATAAGGCATGGAATGCCAAGGATCACCAGCATGTATCAGGGACTAGAAAGAGGCAAGGAAGAATCCTTCCCTAGAGTCTTCAGAGCAAACATGGTCCTGAGGACAGCTTGATTTTAGACATACAGCTTCTGGAACTCTGAGAGTATAAATTTTTATTGTTTTAATGCAGTTTGTGATAATCTGTTATGGCAGCCCTAGTAAATTAGAACATCTATTTCAGCTCAGCTTGACTCCATAACCCAATGAAGAGGTCTGGGACTATCATTTGTTTGGGTCCTCCTAAAGCAGATCAATACATCATAGACTGAGCAGGGAGACTCAGTACTTGGTGCTGAGAGAAATCACCAGAGTCCAGAGCTACAGGAACAATATGCACCTCAAAAATATGTCCAGATGGGCAGCAAACTACCACGGTTTCTCCTGAAGCAGAGATACCAGTCAGAGCTCAGTGACTATCCACAGCTGATGATGGCAGCTAAGCAGTACTCCCAGGGACATTTGGAGGTGAGTAGGCTGGGAAATATATCTCCAACAGATCCCATCCTGCATCCTCTGCCAGTTCTTTGAGCCTCACTCATTCTCACTCAGAGCCCTCCTAGCTCCTACTGGGACCCAGGCTAGCTTCTGGCCCTCTTAGCCCATGGTTCTGAACCGATGGTGATATTTCTCCCCCACCCAGGGGACATGTGATAATATCTGGGGACATTTTTGATTGTCATGACTGGGGGACTGTGCCAATTTGGATGTATTATGTCCCCCAAAACACCATGTTCTTTAATGCAATCTTTTGGGGGCAGATGTATTAGTGTTGATTAGGTTGGGATCTTTGGATTAGTTTGTTTTCTTGGAGACGTGTCCCACCCAAATGTGGGTAATATATTTGATTAGATTATTTCCATGGAGGTGTGGCCCCACCCATTCAATGTGGGTCTTAATTAAATCACTATAACCCTATAAGAGTTCAGACAGGAGCTTGGTGCTGCAGCTTAGAGAGACATTTGAAGATGGCCATTGAAAGCTGATGCTGACATTTTGGGGAATGCCATTTTGAAATGCAACCTGGAGCTGGCCATGTGCCTTCTGAGCTAACAGAGGTTTTCTTGATGCCAATGGCCTTTCCCTAGTGAGGGTATACTTATGTTTATGACTTGGTTTGGACACATTTATGGCCTTCAGAATGTAAATTTGTAACCAAATAAAGCCCATTTATAAAAGCCAATTCATTTCTGGTATTTTGCATAATGGCAGCTTAGCAAACTGGAACAGGGAAAGAGCACTGCAACTATTGGTTTGTGTCCAGGGATACTGCTTACAATGCACAAGGCAACCTCCTACAAAAAGAAGTGACCCAAAATGTCATTAGGGCTGGGTTGAGAATCCCTGCTGTGGTCCCTCCCTCTCAGAGGGCGAAAACTGTGCCACTGGGAATGATGTTGAATATAGAAAATATATAGATGATATAAATACACCTTTGAGAGTTGATAAAGGGCTAATAGAGAAGATATTGTTCTTAGGAGGATTGGAAGCATCCCTGCTTGTAGGGTCTTTAAAAGAAGATGTGAGGGGATGACCTTCTCCCCGTTAATAGAAACGTCTCCTCTTCTTCCTGGAGCATTTAAAAAACACACACCTTTAAGCAAAATTGGCCTCATGGTGACTTCAGGAGAAAAAGTAGAATTGCAATGATTCTGAAGGCTGCTGTTTGGTTCATTTTATTCAAATAAGAACAAATCAGCCACATCAAGAACCCAAGCTCAGAGCTCCAGGATGATACTGCCCTGTCCTTGAAATCTATCCTTTCCATTCAAATGGGGACTTGGAGAAATTGGTCTGTTCAGGGCTTGGACCATGTTTGGTCAGCTCCCATTGATCCCCAAAGTGCTCACTCACTGTGGGTGAGTGCTTTTGCAAACCCCAGAGTAGTTCTTCCTGTGTCCCTAGACTGGCCTCTCCTTTTCTTGTCTCAGGGGCACTCAGGGAGAGACAAGATAAGATGGAGGAGTAGGCTAGGCATATAACCAGCACACAGATGGAAGCAGGGAGGAACAACTTTCCTTTGCTTTCTTCATAGATTCTTTATTGCAAAAGCACAGGCTGGTTTTAATAGCATGATATGCAGAGGAAAGAGGGATGGGAAGGCCATTGGAAGAGCAAGGAAAAGTTGAGGAAAGCCAAAGGGAGCATGAGCCACTTACTTCCATCCTTTCCTTGTTCCCAGATGCTACTGATGGCCTGGGAGTCATCCGTGCTGCAATTGTTGTGTCAGGAAGGGGGAGCTAATCTGCTACCCCATCACCCTCAGCTAGGTTGATATGATCCCTCTCCCTGTACTGTGTGAATCAGGGAAATAGTTTTGTGGCAAGAAAGACGGAATCATTTCAGGCAGAGGGAGGGTATCATATTGCATTCCAGCATCTGGAAGAAGAGATGAAACTGTTTTCCAAGACAGAGGGATCAGTGGGTACCAAATTTGAGAAGTTAGGCATAGCTTTTGTAGGAGAGAGGAAAAGTAGACATAATTTATCATGCTAACCCTTTCCCAATTGCCAGGAGGCAGGGAGGGTGTGGGACTTTGAGAGCACCAACCCCTTATCCATCTTTCCAAGTTCTCAAATTGCTAAATGTTTTCTCTCAGCTCATGAAAAGGAGTCTGGAGTGTGGCATGGGTCTCTGTTTTAATTTTTTAGTGTCTCCATCACTCACATTTCAATAGGGCATATGAAAGCTGGTAGTAACTCCAGTTCACCCAAGGGTCTTGAAACCTGGTGAGTAATGAGTAGAAAATGAGAAGGGAGAAGTGTCAGGAAAACCAGTGAGATGAATATCTGGAGAAGTGGTTAATGTTTCAAATACAACTGAGAGACGAATGGAGAGAAGGGCTGAGAAGTGTCCACTGCTTGTTCCAGGAAGCACATTTTCATTTGTCACAGAAACATCTTCAGGGTAAGTGTGGAGAGAGAAACTAGCTTCCAGTGTTTTGAGGGGTAAGTATGAGGAACAAAAATGAAGGCTGTCAGTGTAAGTAATATTTCAGGGAATTTGGTCTCTAGCTCACCAAACCAGGAAGGGTGGAAGAGGGTGGACATTTTTCCACCTGCTTGTGTGCATGGTTTGAGGCTTTTGCTCCTGCTTATCACTCAGATTTAGGAAACTTTGATTCCAGGGGCAGTGTTTGTGTGTGTTTTGGGGGTGATTGCTGATAATCCCTAGGGTGACATATCTGCACTAGTGTAAAGAAGGAGATGCTCTTCTCTCCTTTTGGCAAATGGAAGATGAAAATTGAGGGCAGCCATCTTGACTCGGGAACATGAACATTCACATGGATTGAGTTTAATCCTTTCCACATTACCTCCTTTTCCTGAAACAGACTTTTTATATGAAATGGGGTGAAAGAAGTAGGTAAGACGGACTGGATATCCAACTTATTGGTGTAATTGGGAATATATCAATAGCATGGGTAAAGCCAGAGGGAAGAGGGGAAGGGTTGAAATGGGGAAAGGATATTGTATTCCAGCCTTCAAACTTCACTATTCCTTCACCCACTGAAGCATCAGCCTGCAGAAACATGCTGCCCAGCAGTTGAGCACCTTGAGACAGGGAGAGGGTCTGGACTAGTGCTGTGTGGCATAGTGTCCTAGTTTGCTAATGCTGCAGAATGCAAAACACCAGAGGTGGATAGGCTTTTATAAAACAGGGGTTTATTTCACTACACCGTTACAGTCTTAAGGCCACAAAGTGTCCAAGGTAACACCTCAACAATCGGGTACCTTCACCGGAGGATGGCCAATGGCGTCCAGAAAACCTCTGCTAGCTAAGAAGGCAGCTGGTGTCTGCTCCAAAGCTCCGGCCTCAAAACGGCTTTCTCCCCGGACGTTCCTCTCTAGCAAGCTTGCTCCTTTTCAAAACGTCACTCCCAGCTGCACTCAGTTCCCTCTCTCTGAGTCAGCTCATTTATATAGCTCCACTGATCAAGGCCCACCCTGAATGGGTGGGGCCATGCCTCCATGGGAACATCTCATCAGAATCATTACTCACAGCTGGGTGGGGCACACTCCAAGCAAATCTAACCAGCACCAAAACTTCTGCCCCACACAAGACCACAAAGATAATGGCATTTGGGGGACACAATACATTCAAACCGGCACACATAGGGTGGTGATTGTGCATTTTTTAAAAAATATATTGACTTTGGTTTTAAAAATATTATATATACATATATAAATATATCACAGAATTTCCCACTTAAACCATTTTTAAGTGTACATTTCAGTGGTATTCATTACATTCGCAATGTTATGCTACCATTTGTAGCATATACAACAGATTATTCAGTCATAAAAAAGGAATGAAGTTTTGATGCATGACACAACATGGATGAACCTTGAAGACATCATTTTAGATGAAACAAGCCAGACACAAAAGGACAAATATTGTATTATTCCACTTATATGAAATATCTAGACTAAGCAAATTCATAGAGACGAAAGAAGATTACAGGTTACTAGGGGTTGGGGGTTGGGTGAATGGGGGAATTATTGCTTAATGGGTGCAGAGTATTGGTATTATTCACCATGGCAAAAATGTGTGCCTAGTTTTAAAAATATTTTTTGACATTAACTTCCCATTAAGGCTTAAACTGTACAGGGTGCCATATGGAATGATGGAAATGTTTTGGTAATGGATAGTGGTGTTAGCAGCACAGCATTGTGAATGTAATTAACAGCACTGAAATATACACCTGAATGTGATTAAAAGGGGAGCTGTTAGATTGTATTTATGGTACAGAATAATTTTTTTAAAAATTCCACAAAACTGCACAATACCAACAGTGAACCTTAAGTTGAACCACAGACTGTAGTTAATAGTGCAATTATAAAAATGTGCTTTCCCCAATTGTAACAATTGTTCTGTACCCATGCAAGGTGTTAATAATAGGATGGTATATGGGAATCCTGTATTTTATGCATGATTTTTCTGTAAACCCACAACTTTTCTAATAAATAAAAAAATACTTTTCAGTTTGGGAAGAATTTCCACCAATTTTTGCCTTTTCTGCAAACTTACCATCTTTTTACCACAGCTATCAAGGTTCATCATGATATTAGCAGCAAGGAATAGAAGTGAGAAAAATATCTGTACACTTTATCTAGACAGTTGCCTGATTTTCAAACTTTGGAATCATTATTGACCCTGCCAGCTCTTCAGCCTTTACTTTGAAACAATATTTTAAAAGTCTGACTTCTATGCCTAAAATATATCAATGGTGTCCACTTTTCTCCATGTAGTTATCAACTTCCACATACAACAAAGTAGAAGTCTCCTGTTTTACTTTATCCATTCATTCTATTTATTCTAGTTTTCCACACGGCTGAAGTAATAATCATATACACACACACATGCACACACATGTACACATAGCTAAGATCATATTTCTCCCTAAAACCCTTCAATAGCTTCTTTTTAATGGATGAAACACAAATCTCTAATAAGGGCTTGTTACCCTTCACAAGGGCTGCATCTTGCATCATCAAACTTACCCTGCCCTCATCAAGAACTACATCTTCCTGGTTGTCAACCCCAGAAATAAACAATTTTCAATGCCTCTCTTTTATCAAACTTTTGCTTTTTCTTTATATTCCCCTTCTCTTCACTGCCATCAGAAGCATGTTCATAATTCATCATATCACATCCACAATTATAATGCTTTAGTGAGCTCCCATTGTTCTAAGGATAAAATATGCATTGAATAACACAGTTTACAGGCCTGATCTCTCTTCTGGATCTTTCCAACATCATCCACAGCTGCTCCTTCTCTCACATTCAAAGCTCCAGTTATACTGAGTGCTTTTCACTCTCTTGCATCTAGACCTTTGCATGAATTGATAAAGACACCTGCCACCACTATCCCCTTTCCCTAACTGCTCCTGCCCCTATGCCTGTCTGTAATGGAATCTTGCACAGGAAGAGGCTCTAATGGCATCCTGTACTTCCTCTATTCCAAAACTTCCCACCATCATATCTACTCACATATTTAAGGTCCACTCACCTGGACCATCAAGTCTGTGATGTCTGCTCTGTGGGTCATACTTCCCCCAGTGCTTGACATGCAGGAAGCTCTTGAAACTGAGACTGGGGTAGCCTGTTCCAACATTTATTATTACTTCTTTCATTGGTGGTCAAGGCTTGCCACTTAACCACCAGGAACAAAGGCTGCATTTCCCAAAATCTTGTATCTAAGTGAGGCAAGCTATTAAGAGCTAACCATTGAGAAATAAATGGGTGTGTTGTGTTTCCAGGGAAACTTCTTAAGAATTGGCCAGTAATTTCCCTTTCCTTTCTTCCTTCTTCATTCCTTCCCATCCTCTCTCCCTCTCCCCACCACTGCTTTCCTCACCTCCTCTCTTCTTCCCTCCCTTCCATTCCATCTTCCCTCTCTTCTTTCTCCCTTCCTCCCTCCCTTTCCTTATTTCCCTTCTTCCATTCATTCTTCATTTTGCTGCCTGGAATATAAGCCATATTTAGCATTTCAAAATGCATAATGCACTACTTAACCATTGTCTTGCTCTGTCAACCAGTTTTGGAAGATTTTGACTTGAACTAGTGAGGAAAACAGAAAGGATATGGCTGGTAAGGGAATCCTATTTGAGGAGACTCATTTGCCCAGCTTAAGTCCTTCATATATTACCTGGGACATAAAATATTTTACCTCTCACATTTTCACCCTAATATTCTAGGTGCCTTGACATAAACTAGAATGTGGAAAATTTAGAATGTCATAACCCACTCCAAGTACAGCCCACCTGGGGCTGAGAAATGATAATTCCACACTAATTTATACATACTTGGATTTTAGAACACCTGATGGATGAGGAGTAGAAGGAAAAAAATGCAATATTGGGGTCCCTGGTAATGAGGTAATGATTGGTCTAATTTCTCAATTCTCTACAATATTAGGAAAAATAATAGTAACAGTGCATTGAGAAATGTATGTCAGAGTTTATGCTGGTATCTTGATATTCTTTATCTTCTTAAATTTTCATGTTATCCCTTTGAGGTAACAATTATTAATCTCTCATATTTAACAGTAAACTCAGATTTAGAGAAAGGATTTGGCTTGCATGAGATCTCAGAGGGGATGGAGTCCCACAAAATGAGTATATTAATGGTTTGACTAAGGAGCAGCTCCAAAGGAGGGAAGGGCTGCCATTACCTACACAGCATTTCAAGACCCATACTCAGGAGTCCCAATTTCCAATCCATCCATTTATTCAGAATATTTTTCCTGAGATCCACCTGTGTAGTAAGGACTATGAACACAGCCACTAAATCTGACATAAGTTTAATTTATATGAGATCGCAGTGTAGAGGGGAAAATGGACATATACGCAGTATCTGGTTCATGTACTGTTACAGAGAAAGAACAGGTGCTCTGGGAAACTTTAAAGTGGTATCTATACTAAGTTGGAAGATTTTGGAATCTTTCTTGGGGGAGATGATATCTATTCAGAGACCTGAAGAACAAGGCAAGCAGCATGTATAAAGGAGAGGAGATGACAGAATCCTTCAGTGGAAGGAACCTTCCTGGATAGAGAGAATCAGAGCAGGGCTAAGATCCAGCCAAAACACACTTACATAGCTACACCATTTTTTTAAAGCCTGCATATCCATTGACTGGTGGTTGCTTCCCTGGCTTCTGTTCCATTTGATAAATTTCTATTCTGGATTTGTTGTAAATATGTTGAAAAACTTCCCACAGAGAAAGGAAAGAAGGAGTAAGGATAAAGACCAAAGTCAAAAGGAAATATTTCCATAGCTATGCTGTTGAAGGAGATACTTTTAGGAAACACAGGGATGGTTACAAGTTTCAGTTGGAGTAAGTGGCACAAGAATGCCTTGAACTGATGGGACATTTGATAAACCAGTTGTGGTCTATCAATTCCAGTGAAGCATTATTCATCAATAAAAAGAAATGAGCCATCAAATTATGAAAAGACATAGAGGAACTCTTAGGTGCACATTGCTAAGTGAAAGAAGCCAGTTTGAAATGGCAACATACTGTATGATTCCAACTATATGATCTGGAAAAGTTAAAAAGACAGTAAAAAGATCAGTGGTTTTTTTAAGGGGTGGGGGGTGGGGTGAATAGGCAGAGCATGGGCATTTTTAAGGCAGTTTACTATTCTGTTTGACACTTTATTGGTGAATACACAATATTACACATTTGTCAAAACCCATAGAACTGTAATGAACCCTAATGTAGACTATGGACTTCAGCTAATAATAATGTATCAATACTGGTTCATCAGTTCTAACAAATGTACCATACCAATGCAAGATGTTAACAATAGGGGCAATCATGCATTGGGCTGAGTGGCTATATGGGAACTCTCTTTACTTTCTGCATGTTTTTTCTGTAAACCTAAAACATCTCTAAAAATAAAGTCTATTAGAAAATACTTAGAACTTAAAAGAAACAATGGGATTTGTCTACAGAAGAAATTTATCTTCATTTCCCCCATGATGCTTTACCAGATGCCATGCAGTCATCCCCTTGTTTACTGCATTGCCTCCCTCCTCCATGGGCTTAACACAGAGCTCACACAGCCCAGGGTGAAGGATCTGGTTTCTTGGTCATTTGTTGAAGGGTAATTGTGTTTGTAACCTTATCCATTCCCAACTTGAAGCCCCACTGGTTCCCTCTCAATACCTCTTCCTGCTGAACCAGACTTCCACCAGGAGTCACATGAAAGCCACTGGGTCTAAGACAGCCAGGTCAATCCAAATGAGACTCTGCACAATGTGAACCCAGGGGGTAAGGTCTGGGGTCTGAAGAACAGAGTGATCACTGATAGGAAAAAACATAAACCCCCTTACCACATCTCTTCCCCCTGTCCTCCCCAGATTGTAGTCCTTGTCCAGCTTCTTCTATTGGAAATGACTTCCCTTCTTACTTGCCTTTCTGGAATCCTGTCTCCAAGGTTGAAGGGTAGAAGTCTCAGGTATCTCCTGAAAATCAGGAAAACAGAAGTGAGGAAAAGAGGATGGCATTGGCATCCTCAATCACAGCTTTTCCTTCCCTTGGCATTCTATAACTTTCAAGGTCCTCACCCCACACTTTAGGTCCTACTGACTTTGTCGGGTAGGGTGGAGAAGGCTGAGGTAGAATTCAGCTCCAGAACCAATAAATTATGTGCTAATTCAAGACACTGAGCAACCTTTGGGAGTCATCATGCAGGTCCAACAAAAGGATGGGATAAGCAAAAAGTGGGTTTCCTTTTATGGCCTGGAATATACATAACAGCGACAATGATAATGAATAATAAGACAGTGTTAGGGAGGGAGAGATCACTGCCTTCCTTCACTGACTCATCTCTGAGCTATGTGAGAAGGGGCAGAAGAAGCTTTTGCACTCTTTCACAAAGTCCTGAAACATGCTCCTTGCATAGTCATTGTCCCTTCTCCTGAGAGAAGAGGCTTGTCTTTTTCTCACTTCCCACATTGACCAAGCTCTCACAAAGCAATCAGCTTTCTAAAGATAGTGGGGAAGGTTGCCAGACAGAACCAGTGTGTAAGGACCAAGTTTGAAGAAACAGCATACTTGAGGTTGCTGGCATCAGTGGTGGACTTGGAAATCCTTAGAGGACATTAAAGCAGCAGGACACAGAGTTCCATGTTGCTTCTAGGGCAGTACTTCTCAACCTCCACACTATTAACATTATGGGCTGGATAATCCTTTGCTGTGGGGGCTGTCCTGTGCATTGTAGGATGTTTGGAAGCATAGATGAGTTATTCCCACCAGATACTGTCCCCCACCATGTTATGATAACCAAAAATAGCTATAGAAATTAGAAAATGTCCCTCTGGGGTCAAAAATGTCCCCCATCCCTGGTGTAGGACTACAGTTCTAAGGTATGAGACTGAGGCTTAGCATCCTAGATATATACCCTTCGCTCTCTTCTCCAGCCCCAGGTAATCACTGACCCAGTAGCACTGCTGTATAATACCAATGATCATTGTCATAGGCAGGAAAATTTGTTCCCAGATTGAAATTCTTATGTATATCAAATCAAATCAGAGTTTTCCTTTATATCCAAAGGAACTGATCATTCCCCAAAGTCCTGGGACACCAGATGTTTCCAGGCATCTGTTACAAATCATAGAGACAGGTTCAAATTCAATGGAGCATTTGAGAGGGATGTAAAGGAGCATTCTCTCCTTTCTGGTGTCTTTGACCCTCAACTTCAAATTTGAGAATGTCTCTTCTCCAGCTACCCAAACTCCATCCATTCTATCTCTCATGATAGTCTCCACCAAAATGTCATTATGTAATTTTGAGGGAAGATACCACCCTTATATGTCTGTAACATCTTGCCCGTGAGCTATCCTGGAAAATAAAAACAAGTAGCTTTCACTCTTGAGAATCATGGAAAATTCTCCCTGGGTGCCATCCTATGTAGAGGATTGAGATTATATCTTGGACACCCAAATCCTAGGCAGATTCTGACCTAAAATCAGGAGCTCTACTCCCCATGTGAAAAGGGTCAGTTTTTGGATTGTTGTTGTATTATACTCCCAGATTGAGGTATCTAATGTAGGACAAACTTTTAAGACTTGCCAAGTTGCTTTGAACTACGCCTTCTGTTTTCTGCAATGTGGAGACTTTAACCTTGTTAGAATTACAGGAAAGATTGGTGTAGAGGAAGTAGTAGGTGGGGACATGGGTTACCCATCAGGGTTTCCATGGTGACACCATGCACAATATATAGAAAATGGATATAGTCCATGCATGTGATAAATCTGGTTTTGCACTAGGGTTTTTGAACACACTTCACCTGTGGAGATATCCAGACTCTGAAGCACAGGAGAAGAAGGCAGGAATAGCTACTCAGAAGATGATCAGGTGTGCTTCCCCAAGATGGGAAAGAAGACTGGGAACCCCAAGAAGGCTTCTTGCTCCACCTCCCTTAATATATCATTTACTCATCTTTGTCATCCAAAACTCCATCAGTAGCATGAAAGTATTCTTACTAGTGAATGGGATGTGTGTCAGTAGAAGTCTAGTTGTTTCTTGGCAATATTGCCCAAGGACAGGCAAATTGTTCCTCTGCAATGATGAGAAATTTCTGTGGCTCCTTCTTTCCTCAGAAATTTGGGGATTCTATTTAAGTGGCAGGTTTCCTGGTAATTTTTTCCCAGGAAATGGTTTAAAACACAGGGAGACAGTGCCCTAGACTTTGAATGAATCCTCAGGCACCAGCAAAGATGTGACTAATATCTCCATCCCATGGTCCTAGATGGGGGTGGTCTGGACATTAGGGAATGGGTCTAGCTTCAGTTTCCTTATGGTTTCCTTCTCTTCTTACTACTTTCATAATTTACATGTACCTCTCATAGTTCTGTATCTCATGTTCTTGGGGTTCTAATCTCTCCATTGTATATTTTGGAGTGGTTTGTTTCCTTATGCAGCTTACAAATTTTATGGAAGATTCACTTATAGTGAATTTTCTTACATGGGGGATTCAATATATTGTTGTGTATGCCTGTGGCTATGGTGTTGTGCTCCATTTGATTCTTCTGGAGTTCCCATGTGTTTCACCAGACTGAAACCAACTTTACATTAATTTATGGGTTTGCTGTTTCCCACACCACTCAGTAGTGAAATTTAGCTCACACCCATGCCAAAAGATATCTGGGTCTTTGATTTTTCGTAGGGGAATTTTTGCTTTCAGACTCACAGACACAGACAAGCTTTCCTATGATATATCTGAGACGGTGATAGGAGAAATTTTAGAGATGCTTTTTCTAAAAGCCGACCTTCTGGGTACCTGACTTTGCTCAAGTGGTCTTTCCCCAAAATACTGGCTATAAAAAGAAGTCTTAGTTCAAACAACTTGCATCATGTGGGCTTATGACTTGAGCTATTTTCTCTGGAAGATTTTATAAACCACATCCTCAAGAATTTAGAGTTAATATTCTGGCCAGTGTCTCCTCAGTAACCAGTATTTCTGTTTACAGGTTAATCAAATGGGCTTTAAATAAAGTTTGCAGTTCTAGGACTGGGTGATTTTCCTGTCTAGGCAGCCATAAATTTGATGCTTTTTTTTTTCTTTGTTAGAGAAGTTGTGGGCTTACAGAACAGTCATGCATAAAATACAGGATTCCCATATACCACCCTTTTTTTAACACCTTGCATTGGTATGAAACGTTTGTTACAATAGACAAAAGCACATTTTAATAATGATACTATTAACTATAGTCCATGGTTTAACTTAGGGTTCACTGTTTGTGTAGTGCAGATCAACACTGGGCTTTGAGTCTTGAGTCTGTCACATAATAATGGCATCACCTTGAGGAACCGAGTTTGCTGTGACAGTTTCTCTCATGCACCTCAATTCCTTCCCCCATAAGGCTGCTCTCCTAAGGGCTTAGTCCAAAAACCTCCTGTTGGCATTTGCACCAAACAAGGCTCCCTGTACTTCTGGCATCATCTGCTGGGCTACGAGATCCAGCCGGCTTTCTAGAGTATTAGAAACCTTTATTTATGATCTCCACTATAGACCTCAATGCCACCAGCTATTGCTGTGCTACCATCTCCCAAAATTGTGTTCCAAACCATGCACTCCTGTCTTCTCCTATCACTCTCTGTAGTGCTCCCTTTAGTATTTCCTGTAGGGCAGGTGTCTTGTTCAGAAAGTCTCTCATTGTCTGTTTGTTGGAAAATATTTTGAGTTCTCCCTCACATTGGAAGGACAATTTTGCTGGACATAGGATTCTTGGTTGGCGGTTTTTCTCTTTCGGTATCTTAAATGTACCATACCACTTCCTTCTTGCCTCCATGGTTTCTGCTGAGAGATCTGCACGTAGTCTTATTAAGCTTCCTTTGTATGTGATGGATTGTTTTTCTTTTGCTGCTTTCAGGAGTCTCTCTTTGTCTTTGACATTTGATAATCTGATTATTAAGTGTCTTGGCATAGGCCTATTCAGATCTATTCTGTTTGGAGTATGCTGTGCTTCTTGGATCTGTAATTTTATGTCTTTCATAAGAGATGGGAAATTTTCATTGATTATTTCCTCTATTATTGCCTCTGCCCCTTTTCCCTTCTCTTCTCCTTCTGGGACACCAATGATATGTACATTATTGTACTTGTTTCATCCTTAAGTTCCCAGAGACATTGCTCATATTTTTTCATTTTCTCCATCTGCTCCTTGGTGTGTAGGCTTTCAGGTGTTTTTTCCTCCAGTTTCCAAGTGTTTTCTTCTGCCTCTTGAGATCTGCTGTTGCATGTTTTCATTGTGTCTTTCATCTCTTGTGTTGTGCCTTTCATTTTCATAGATTCTACTAGTTTGTTTTTTTGAACTTTTGATTTCTACCTTATGTATGCTTAGTGTTTTCTTTACAGCCTCTCTTTTTGCCAAATCTTCTCTAAACTTTTTGAATTGATTTAGCATTAGTTGTTTAAATTCTTGTATCTCAGTTGAAGTGTCCATTTGTTCCTTTGACTGGGCCATAACTTCATTTTTCTTAGTGTAGGTTGTAGTTTTCTGTTGTCTAGGCATCTGACCTCCTAGACCACCCCAATCAGGTCATGAGAACAGGCTGAGGTCACAGAAGGAGGAAATATTCAGTATCTGGTTTCCCCGATGGTTTTTCTTAGAGGATTGATACAACTGTGCTTTTCTGCCTGGCAGGTGCACCTGTCAGCCTGTCACAGGCTCTCCTCCCCCAGGCTTTGGGGTCTGGTTCCAGAAAGGCAGGCAGTAGAGCTGGGCCCCTCCCTTTCCTCTTGGGAAGCTATGCCCCCTCCAGAGAGGTCACTGCATATCAATAAGTTCTTTGTTTCTCTGACTCTGCTGATCAAAGTGTTTTCATTTTAAAATGACTGAGGCTGTCATTACTGCAAAGTGCCGCAGGCTGAAAATGGCTGAGGTTTTCTCCACAGAGAGAGAAAGGGACAGAAAAGCTCCCAGGTTCACCCATCAGCCAGAGATATCACCTGATCCTCTGGGCTCCCCATCCTGAGACAGATATGTCCCCTGACTCTCCCAAGGTCAGTTGTCACCAAAAGCCTCTGCCTGCTTGTTGAGGATTCGCTGTCTGTATTAAGCAGTTAACATTAAAACCCCAGCTGGAGCTGGGCTGAGAGAGTGCTGCTCTCTAGCACCGCGAGGCTTCCATGAGGGAGGTGCTCTTGGCTCTCAGCATGGCTCTGCAGTTTTACTTACAGAGTTTATGCTGTGATCTCAGGCATTCCTCCCCATTCAGGTTGGTGGATGATGAATGGACAGTCATGTTTGTCTCCCCAGTTATTCCAGGTTATTTACTAGTTTTTTGGTCATTTATGAATTGTTCCATGGGGGGACTGACAGTCTTCCACTCCTCTCTATGCTGCCATCTTAGCTCCTAGATGCTTTTTTAAATTGGGTCCCACTGTGCTTGAGGTCAGTGCTGCTAAAAGATCCCACATTCATTGCTGCTCTGGAATTGTGCAGCTTCCCATAACTAGGCCCTCCAGTGGGAATAATCTGAAAGTAATAAGGAGTCATCAGGGTCAAAAAGTGAGAGTTATGGAAAGTGATATAAGAAGATAGAGCATAATCTAAGACTTTTGTAATTTATTTGGAGCAGCAACCAGCATCATACCAAATGATACAAAAAATGCCTTCTTAATTCAATATACAAGATTTTCTAAAATTGCTTTTACAATAAATTCTCCATGTTGAAGTACCAGCATTATGAAATTGGAATATAAGCAAATGACAAAATTTTGCTAGATTCATTTCAGAGCCTTATTACCACCTAGGGGCCCAGTGGAAAATCATAAATCCCAGCATGGTGAAATTATATATATATATATTCTGAAAACTGAATAAAAATATAAATTAATCAATAGTAGTGAAACACAGTTCCAGTGTTTAAGTTTTCCTTGTATGTGTGTTCCATAGAAATTTGAGAAAAAGGAAGAGTTCAAGGATGAAATCTCATAAGACAATGACATCCAATTCTGTCAATGTATGGAACAATGAAACATGTCTTATGGAAAGGGGTGATTACTGAGTATCTTAGACATGCCTATACATTGTTATATTTTACATTTCAAAAAAAGTTAAAAACAAGAAAAATTGAGAAGAGTAAAAGCATATGAAAAATACAAAGACAGATAAAGATGGAAAATTGAAAGCAATATCCAGAAAGATGGCATGAACATGGATCGGATCTACATGGGAAAATGACATTTGATTGGCTTGGAAATGGAGCCAAGCTTGTTCATGCCTTCTTCTCCCTTGTTTTCTCCAAGCAGCTTTGCTGAACTCCACAAGTCCTGACAGCCTTGAGGGGGGTGGTCCAAAGGTTTATTGTGTTGGACATTTCTGTTTACTGCAGATCAGTTCAGCCAAGTTCTGCTGGTCTTCCTTGTGTGGCACTCTACATTTGTGCCACTCCTAAGCCAGTATCACAAGGGCTACAGGGTCCAATCCTGCTATACCCATTTGGATCAAATTCTGTCATGTAATCCTTGTTGATATAATCTAAAGACATAATTAAAAGAGAAGATTGCTTGTCCTGCCACCCTACCCCCAGAGCTCCTTTCACTTACTTGTGTTCTGCATTGTGGTCCACTCTGACCCTTCCTCAGTTAGCTCATCCTCTGACACTTTCTGCCTCCTTTGACCCCTCCTTAAGGAGAGCCTTATTCATCAGTTAGTAAGCTTGGGTCCCGGGATAGAACTGGTAACTATTGAAGAATGTGGTTATGAGGAGGTTGTGTTTGCTTTTCATCAACACCTACTTGGCAAATTTGCTAGATGTATGATCATATCTCTGCAACACCAATAACTATTCAGGATCTTCCATTATCTCCTATATATTTTTGAGTTATTCTCTCAGGCAAGCTAAAGGATACAGCACTGTGAGTACCTGTGGAATATGAGCAGTGAAATTTCTGATAAATAGATAAAATCTATCTCCACTATTGGGTGACTTTCTCAGGATAGTGCTGCTCTCTGAAACCTTTTTTCCCCTTCATTTGTCATGCGGTCTGCAGGAACCCCTGTTCTTCTCAAGGAGGTAACTAATACCCTAGCCTTCTCAATTAAAAATGAAATTCATTATCCTAAATCAAAAGTATTCTTTAAATCCCTCCTTCCAAGATAAGAGATCTGTATAAGTCAACAGTGGAGGCACTGTCTCATCTATGAGTCATCTGATAAGTCAAACTTAGGATGAGGTCAAGTAACTGTGTTGGCAGCAGCTTCAATAGAACTGTCTCAATCTTACCTATGACCCTTTAAAGGGCAATGTTATCCTCCTGCAGTCCCCAGTGTACCCACCCATTCCTGAGTTTCCTTGAAGCTCCTGGGGACAAGAGAAATAGAAAAGGCAAAGAGCTGGAGTTTCCTTCAATCTTTTCTGTCCACTATTACCCTCTGAGTACTGCTTGGTAACATATTAAATTACTTGTTTATGAGTAAAACCACTTTTAAAAAGTTAAACCTGCTGTCTGCTACCTTCCCTGTGCAGTAGCTTAGAAATATTCTGGCCTGCTTTTATTGTTTATACATCCTCTTGGCCTATCTTGTTATGAACGCTCCACTCTTTTCCAGTGGTAAATCATGTGGCTGACAGCTTACAACATTGATTGGGAAATGACACACATCTCCAACCACAAGGATGTATCCTTTTTACTGCTGAATAATAACCAGTAATCTGGACTGAGTCCAGCTTCATCATCTGGAGTTAAGTGTTCCTGCTAAACAGCCATTTAATCCAGGAACTATGGTGAGAATTTGGGATTCCCAGTGTTCCAGGAGTCAGGGAAGCAAATGGATAAGAGGCTGATGGTTCTTCTACTCTCCTTCATAGAAATGCACTCTCTCTCTGGTTCTGCATTATACATTTTCTCCTTTCCTTTCACTAATCATGTATAGAAGATAAAGCATAGTTCTAGAAAGCATGAGTAAGGTAGTGAACAAGAAAGCCAACATTCAGTTCCTCATGCAGCACAGTCTTATTAGTGAGACTATCCATGAAAATTTAAAGTGCACAAAGTAAAAGCTACCCACATTAGATACCAGTGACCCCAAGTGATTATTCTACCCACATAACAGTGGATCACTCACTATCCAACCTCAGAGGATGGAGAGGAAAATGGTCTTCAAGTTTGTTTAACCATGAAAAATGCTACAATTCACTATAATCAGATAGAAAAAAAAAAACACATTATGGAGGAAATGACCCTCAAACACTGCTTGTGGGAGTGCAAACTGGTACAATCTTTTTAGAAGAGAGTTTGGCATAATGGAGTGCCAACAACTGTGCACACACATCCCATAGACTAGCAATTCTGCCCAGGAAGGTTTATGCTAAGGTAGTGATTGGCAAAGTATGGCCAACCAGCCAAATCTAAGCTGCTGCCTGTTTTTATATGGCCTGTGAGCAAAGATTTTTTAAAATTTTTAAACAGTTGAAAAATTTCAAAAGAAGAATAAACTTCATGACACAGGAAAATTATATAGTATTCAAATTTCAGTGTCCACAAATAAAGTTTTGTTGGAACACAAATGCACTCACAGATTTACACATTGCTGATGGCTGCCTTAACACTAGAATGACAGCACTAAGTATTTGTTAGAGCAGTCATAAGTTCCTCAAAACTGAAAATATTTACTATCTGGCATAGTATAGAAAAATTTTACCAACTGCTGTACTAAAGGAACACTCATGCACAGATATAACTGGAAACCTCATGAGGCTTTCCATAGCAACATTTTCTATGGTAGCAAAAACACTGGAAAATGCAAACCTGTATCAGCATTGCTTTGGGTAAAATGCACATTCCTACAACAGAGTGCTTAGGTGTAGTGTAAATTAGCAAATTGCAAGTGCAATAATCAAAATTAATACATTTTTTACACATAATAAGCAAAAGGAGCAAGTCACAAAATAACATATACATTATGATCCATTTAGATAAATTCTGAAAGCACTGAAAGTAAACAATTCATTGTTTAGGGATATGCAGATGCTAAAATGAGCAATAAAACCATGGAATGACCAATCCCAAAGCCATTACCCTGTTTTATTTTGTTTTTGACCCCCCAGCAGGGAGGTTGGAGGATGATCACAGGGGTACAGCATGCTTAGGATTTATAAGGCAATTGCAAAGCATATTTCTTTAGTTTGGGGGATGGTTACTTGAATACTATTGATCTTTAGCTACACTCATGCATTTATAAACTCTGCTGTATGCATAAATATTTACAATTATTAAATAATGAAATAAAAGACAATCCCAGAGTTAAATCAATCCCTATATTTATTGGCTATGTAATCAGTACTCCAAGTTTCCATCTTTAAATTTCAGCACTTTGGTTGAAGTTCATTTTTCTTAATGTTTCAATGAAAAAGAAAAAAATAAATACAAATCAAAAGCAGATCCCTTCTTTCCTAGGAAGCAACAGAGAACAGAGGCTCCAGAAATCCATTTGGGGCCCCCATTGGATGATCTCTATCTGACTTGAGTTGTCTATGCAAGTAAACATGTCAGGTCAAGTGAAAGGGTGATGGAAACACAAACATATTAAGAGACCAGGGAAGAGGAATGGAGCAGGGCAGTGATTACATTCCTTCCATAGAGCAAACTGCCTTCTTCTCTTTCTCCAAATTGCTTTCTACTTTCTGAACCTTGGGTTCTTAGCTTGTCAAATAACTGATGTGGTGCTTTTTGGCAAGGCAGATATGAGGCATGAATGTGGTTGCCCTGCTTAGAAACTGCCAACTGCTTTCTTCTGTTATGACTCTTGTCTTCACTCTTTGGGCTAAGTGATGCATGTAAGCAACAGACAAAAGGGTCTCATTATAGAGTACTTTAGATTCCTTCGTATGAGCCAAAAGTCCCAGTCAACCATTCTCAGTAGATTTTAGAACTGCAGGTTAGTTTAAGGACACTCAGATGCAAGTAAATGTGTGGAAAAGAGAAGCGGGAGAGTCTAGGTTGTGTCTGATAATCTACTGTCTCTACATGGCCCTATAACGTGATTCTCAACACTGACCTCTTCTTTCTCAATAGACCACAAGCATTCAAAGGGTGGGAAATTCATGCTGAGGGTGGGAAACTCTTCTCTCTTGCCAGTCCTCTGAATAGGAGAGTATTACCCCAGTATTATTTCTCATCTCATCTCTTCCTATTCCTGCCTGGTGACAAGGGCCTTAGCCACCAGCCTGGAGCCCCAGGAAGGAGAGAGAGCTGGTCTGGTCTGTACTACCTGCAACAATCTCCAGAGGCATCACTTGGGGCTGACTGTACATAGGGGCTGATGCTGTACCAGCCATAACACCTGTAGCTCCCTGCAAAGCTGGAGATCACAGGGCCCAGGGTGAAGGTGGCCTGGTGCCCCCATTTTGATGCTGTGACAGGTAGCTCCTCCCTCCTCAGACAGTGAAAACTTGTCAAATGGGGTATGTGCTGAAACACAATGGAGGCAAACATTCTTTCCCAGCATCACAACAAGGTTCTGGTCAGCTGAGAGGGAGGTTTGGTCATACAAGCCTGAAACAGAATAGAGTGAGCTGTTAGTGAGATTTTTCTTTCCTCTTCCTCCCTGCCTCCTGTGTTGGATCCCTGCAAAGAGAAGGAAAGGTGCTGTCCTTCTTGTTTCAGAAGAATGGGAGTTAGAAACATCTGTTTTTACTAACATAGAACCCACACTCTATCCCAAACTCTTGAAGACAGATCTGAGTCAACAGGCAAATCCATGGGGCTTAGATGAGATATGGTTTACAAGAGACATATATTTTCCCTCTAAAGCCATAACAGTCATTTATTGGGAAAAAGGGGAGATGGTATCCAGAGAACATGAGGAACTGTGTCAGGTTTCAAAGGTGTAAAAAAATTCATCAGATGAAAGGACCTGGAAATTTGGGGTTCACCCTTCTAGACACATAGTGCCCAGGCCACCCCAAGGGCAGAGCTTGAAAATGAAGTCTGAACTCAAGGAGGGGGAACATAATTCCCTACTCCTTAGATATGGACTCCACAGAGTGACTTCCTTCCAAAGAATTCAGTATGGAAAACGTGGGGACTGGGGAAACATATAGTGGAGAGTATGTACCCTTGGTATGATGTAATAAAAATGGCATGTTCCCTCTATCCTCTTCCTCGCCTAAACCCATAATCTCAGTCTAATCATGAGAAAAGTATCAGACAAGTCCCAAAATGGCCTGACCATTCCTCCTCAAAAATGTCAAGGTCCTCAAAACAAAGTCTGAGTAACTGTCACAACCAGAATGAGCCTTGAGGAGATATGATGAGTTTCCTAAGATCTCCAGTTGGTACAGGTAAGATTCAGGAGTTCCCCAGCACAGAACCTTCAGTCTCTTTCTGGAGAATTAAAATCTGTTCTAGTTTGCTAATGCTGCCTTTCTACAAAACACCAGAAATGGATTGGCTTTTATAAAGGGGTTTCATTTGTTTCCAAAGTTACAGTCTTAAGGCCATAAAGTGTCCAAGATAAGGTGCAACAAATTGGTACCTTCACTGGAGGATGGCCAATGGCCTCTGGAAAACCTGTTAGCTGGGAAGGCACATGGCTGGCATCTGCTCCAGAGTGCTGGTTCCAAAATGGCTTTCACCCAGGACGTTTCTCTCTAGGCTGCAGCTCCTCAGAAATGTCACTCTCAGTTGCTCTTGGGGCATTTGTCCTCTCTTAGCTTCTCTGGAGCAAAAGTTTGCTTTCAAAGGCCATCTGCAAAATGTCTCTGTAAGCTGCAGCTCCTCTCTCAGCTCCTGTGCATTCTTCAAAGTGTCCCTCTTGGCTCTAGCAAACTTCCTCCTTCTGTCTGAGGTTATATGGTGCTCTAGAAAACTAATCAAGGCCCAAGCGGAATGGGCAGGAAATCACAGAACTGGGCACAACTGAGATGTTAGGATTGGGTAAGTCCCCAGGAAGAGAAATTGAGCCCTGACTCAGGTGACCTCCCATGGAGAAATCAAGCTTCATTCCTTCTCTGTGGGGAACACAAATAAATTGAAGTGGGTAAGACTTAAATTTCTTTCATTCTCTCTTTCTTTCTTTGTCTTTCTCTTAATTGAGGTAACACATATATAAAATTCCCATTTTAACACTGTTAGGTATACACTTTTGTGTCATTTATTCACAATTTTGTGTTACCATCTCCTCCAAACATTACCTGAACTTTTTATGACTCCAAACCAAAACTTTTACCTATTAATAGCTCACTATTGTCCCCTCCCCCAACACCTCATGTTATCTAATCCATTTATTGTCCCTACATATTTCTTTATTCTAGGTACTTAAAATAGTTGGACTCATATAATATTTGTTCTTTTTCTTCTGGCTTATTTTACTCAACATAACGATTTCAAGATTCATCTGAGTTGTAGCAGGTATCAGAACTTTATTCTTTTTTTTATAGCTGAATAATATTTCATTTTATGGATATACCTCATTTTGTTTATGCATTCATCCATTGATGGTCACTTGGGTTGTTTCCACCTTTTAACTAATTGTGAATAATGCTATTATGAACACTGGTGTACAAGTATCTGTCTGAGACCCTTCTTCCAATTCTTTTGAGTATATACCTAGAAGAGCAATTTCCAGGTCATATGATAAATCTGCCTAATTTTTGAGAAGCCACCAAACTACATCAAGGTGAAATTCACACAAAATGAAATTTACCATTGTAAAGTGTGTAATTCAGGGGCATTTAGGGCATTCACAGTTTTGTGCAACTATCACCACTATATAATTCCAAAACATTTTCTTTACCCTCAAAGGAGATGCTGTACCCATTAAGCAGTCACTCCTCCATCCTTCCCTTCCCCAGTCTCTGGCAATCACTAATCTGTCTTGAGGTTTGCTTGGTGTTTTGTTTCCATGATAATCTTTATCAATAATCAGTACCACACTTCATTTCAAAATGAGGGCATTGAAACTTAGAGAAATCATGTCAATTTCTCAAGACCACAAAATTGAAGAGTTGCCAAGTCTGGTATGGAAACTTGGAATATTATACTCCAGATTCTGAGCTTATTTACCAGCAGATGGGGAAAGCTCTCCATCTTAGAGTGGCTGTAGAATGCAGTGTGAGGGAAAACTAGCAAGAATACTACATACATATGATGTTTAGTTCTCTGAGCCAGGGCCAGAAGGCTGGGACATAGAATGCAGGCAACTCCTGGAGCAGGACTTAGGGCAGAAAATAATTTGGAAAGGGTTTGGAGGTCAAGACATTGCTGGTTATCTTCCTGGCTCCAATTCATTCATGCTGCTTGGCCTTAAACATAAGACTTTGCATTTTGAAGACTTCCGTTTTCTGTTCTCAGCTTTAACCATGATGCAGAAATTGACAAATAGGTGTTGGGGAACTCAAAACCTACTGGTTCCCTTTACCAAGGTGCATCACATCTTTGTTGCAGCCTTGTTTTCAGTATTTATTTTAGGCTTATCAATATTTTCAACTGGAGCTCTGTAGAAGGGGATAAAATGGGAGTTTGCCACCACTATTCTCCAAAGATTACTGTCAAAAAAGACAAATCTGACATAACAGGTGGTTATTGAGGGGATTAGCTGTATTGACTTCAGCTTGCAGGAATTTAACATACTCAATAGTATTTGTGCATCAATACAGCCATGTGTTGATCACTCCATTATATACTGAGAGATGCTTTTGTTACTCCACTCACACTGTTAATCACTAGGGCTATGAAAATGACCTAAATCAGAGATTCCTAGCAGGGGGCAATTTTACATCTTGGGACAATTTGGCAATGTCTGGAGACATTTTTGGTTCTTACTACTAGGGGATGGGGATGATACTATTGGCATCTAGAGGGTAGAAGACAGGGATGCTGCTATGCATCCTTCAGTGCAGAGGACAGCCTCCAACAACTAAGAATTATCTGGCCTTAAATTGGAGGAGCTAAGATGGCAGCATAGAGAGGAGTGGAAGCTAGGTAGTCCACCTGGAACAATTCACGAACAACAGAAAAATTAGTAAATAACCTGGAATAACTGCAGGGAGACAAACATGACTGTCCACTCATCATACACCAACCTGAATTGGGAGGAATGCCCAAGATTGCAGCATAAAATCTGTAAGTAAAAAGTGTGGATCCAAGCAGAGAGCCCCTCCCTCACAGAAGCCTCCTGGTGCCAGAGAGCAGCATTCTCTGAACAAGTGAATATACCTCAGCCCAGCTCCAACTAGGGTTTTAATGTCAACTGCTCAATACAGACAGTGAATCCCCAAAAAGAAGACAGAGGCTTTTGGTGACAACTGACCTTAGGAGAGTCAGGGGATGTATCTGTCTCAGGATGGGGAGCCCAAGGGATCAGATGCTATCTCTGGCTGATGGGTGAATCTGGGGGCTTCTGTCCCTTTCTCTCTCTCTCTCAACCTGGGTGGCTCAGTGGAGAAAGCCTCAGCCATTTTGTGCTTGCAGTGCTTTGCAGTAGAGAAAGCCTCAGCCATTTTAAACTCACAGCACTCTGACCCAGACAAGGGTGGAGATAGCAGAGTCAGAGAAACAAAGAATCTATTAATATGCAAATGATCTCTCTGTAGGGGGCACAGCTTCCCAAGAGGAAAGAGGAGGGGCCCAACTCTACTACCTGCCTTACATTCAGAACCAGACCTGGGGGAGGAGAGCCACAGGCCACACAACCTTACAACAGCCCAGAGTGACAGGCTGACAGGCACCACCTGTGGGGCTGAAAAGCACAAGGTGTGTCAATCTTCTAAGACACACAATCAGGGAAGCCAAATACTGAATAATTCCTCTTTCTGTGACCTGAGATTGTCCTCATCTGGGAAAACCTGATTGGGGTGACCTAGGAGGTCAGATACCTAGACAACAGAAAACTACAATCTACACTAAGAAAAACAAAGTTATGGCCCAGTCAAAGGAACAAATGTACACTTCAACTGAGATACAGGAATTTAAACAACTAATGCTAAATCAATTCAAAAAGTTTAGAGAAGATATGGCAAAAGAGATAAAGGCTATAAAGAAAACACTGGGCATACATAAGGCAGAAATCAAAAGGTCAATAAAACACCTATGGAAATGAAAGGCACATCACAAGAGATGAAAGACACAATGGAAACATACAGCAGCAGATCTCAAGAGGCAGAAGAAAACACTTGGGAAGTGGTGAACAAAACACCTGAAAGCCTACACACAAAAGAACAGATAGGGAAAAGAATGGGAAAATATGAGCAACATCTCCAGGAACTTAAGGACAAAACAAGAATGTACATATCATTGGTGTCCCAGAAGGAGAAGAGAAGGGAAAAGGGGCAGAAGCAATAATAGAGGAAATAATCAATGAAAATTTTCATCTCTTATGAAAGACATAAAATTACAGATCCAAGAATTGCAGCATACTCCAAACAGACTAGATCTGAATAGGCCTATGCCAAGACACTTAATAATCAGATTATCAAATGTCAAAGACAAAGAGAGAATCCTGGAAGCAGCAAGAAAAAAGTGATCCATCACATGCAAAGGAAGCTAAATAAGACTATGTGCAGATCTCTCAGCAGAAACCATGGAGGCAAGAAAGAAGTGGTGTGATATATCTAAGATACTGAAAGAGAAAAGCTGCCAGCCAAGAATCTTATATCCAGCAAAACTGTCCTTCAAATATGAGGGAGAGTTCAAAATATTCTCTGACAGACAATGAGAGACTTTGTGAACAAGACACCCACCCTACAGGAAATACTAAAGGAAGCACCACAGAGTGATAGGAGAAGACAGGAGTGAGAGGTTTGGAACACAATTTTGGGCGATGTTAGCACAGCAATGTAAGTACACTGAACAAAGATAACTATGAATATGTTTGAAAGAGGAAGGTTAGGAGCATGTGGGACACCACAAGAAAAGGGGAAAGATAAAGACTGGGGCTGTGTAACTCAGTGAAACCTAGAGTGTTCAACAGTTGTGATAAAATGTACAAATATGTTTTTTCATGAGGGAGAAATGAATGTCAAGTCTTATGACCACAAAAGACAGTCCCCAGTGTTTATTAATGAAGGGTCTTGGGTCAGCAAGAACTAACCCACCACAAGTCCAAAGTTATCCTGGTAACAGAAGCTGGATCTAACCAAAATGGGCCCACCTGACATGCACAGTAGCTTAGATTTTAACCTACAAGTCACCTATACCTCATTATAATACTAAAAATCACACACACCATCATATTAAGGCCACCATTTTCTTACAAATGTTCTGTGACTAAGAATGTAATCAATCTGTGCAAGCTAAATAATTAGATCACCTCTAATTACATAATCTGGCAGCCACTGTACTCATTATCCTAAAACCTGTCCATCTTTTTTTTAATTCATTTTATTGATATACTCACATACCATGCAGTCATACAAAACAAAGTGTACATTCGATTGTTCACAGTACCATTACATAGTTGTGCATTTATCACCAAAATCAATCCCTGACACCTTCATTACCACACACACAAAAATAACAAAAATAATAATTAGAGTGAAAAAGAGCAATTAAAGTAAAAAAGAACACTGAGTGTCTTTGTTGGTTGGTTGGTTGGTTTCCTTCCCCCATTTTTCTACTTATCCATCCATAAACTACACAAAAGGGAGTGTGGTCCATATGGCTTTCCTAATCACATTGTCACCCCTCATAAGCTACATTTTTATACAATCATCTTCAAGATTCATGGGTTCTGGGTTGTAGTTTGATAGTTTTAGGTATTTACTGCTAGCTACGCCAATTCATTAGAACCTAAAAAGGGTTGTCTAAATTGTG
Source organism: Choloepus didactylus (assembly GCF_015220235.1). NCBI lineage: Eukaryota > Metazoa > Chordata > Mammalia > Pilosa > Megalonychidae > Choloepus > Choloepus didactylus. The sequence goes on along the minus strand of NC_051330.1, from coordinate 18,879,334 downwards.
CATAAGAGTGCCCACCAGAGTGACCTCTTGGCTCCTTTTGGAATCTCTCTGCCACTGTAGCTTATTTCATTTCCTTTCACATCCCCCTTTTGGTCAAGAAGATGTTCTCCATCCCATGATGCCAGGTCTACATTCCTCCCTGGGAGTCATATTTCATGTTGCCAGGGAGATTCACTCCCCTGGGTGTCAGATCCCACGTAGTGGGGAGGACCTGCCCATCTTTTGATGCTTTAAAATGATCAGAGTTACTGCAGTTTGGGGTGACAGATTTTGGACCGACAGGCCATCTGTTCTCCTGCTTCCCGCCTAGCAATAGAAGTCTTTCTCTCTTTGAAACCCTGGTGTCTCAGGAATTGGTCATTTGAAAAGTGCATAGTGTAACAAACTCCACTGCGTTGGGCTGGTAACAGCATCCCAGTCTGACTGCAGGAAGACCCCAGGTCCCCTCCTCAAAGGAGCAAAGCTTCCATGGCCTTCCACTGCCGAAGAGCACCTCAGGACCCTGTTTCCTTCAGCACTGACTCCTCCCCACCAGACACTTGGGAGCAGCTAGAAGGGGGATGAGGAGACAAAGCTGGAAGCCAGACCTACACTGCACGTGGGCAGTCTCACCAGGACCCCGGAATTTAAGATCAGAAATGGATTCATCTGGGGTCCCCGTGGTTTCGACTTGGGTATTCATGAAGGGCGTAGAGTAGAGGAAACTTGCAGGGCGTGTGTGCGGAGAGGACCCCCACCCACCCGGCACCCCAATACCTGTCGGGGCATGCCCACGGCTCAGAAGGTCCCTGCACTCCCTGCTGCATCCGGCCTGGGGGCTCCTGCCTCTGGATGCTGCGTCGTCCGCCCACCCCTCCTCCCACAGCTGCCGGTGTCTGGACTCACCGGGGTCTCCAGGGCTTGGCTACTCCCCGCCGTCATTTCCGCAGCCTAGGGGTCTTGGCCTGCGCCGTCGGTGGAGGCCTGGGCGCCAAGGTGGTGCCACGGGCAGGGGCGCGGGTCGCAGGCGCCACCGTGTGGGCCGCGCCTGCGCACCAATCCCGTGGGAGAGGGCAGCCCCGCCCCTCGGCTCGGGTCCCAGGGCTTCCGGTGCTGGGAGCGGCGGGGGCGCGGGGGTCGCACTTGGTAGTTTGCCGAGCTGGTGGAGTTGGGTTTCGGTCTGGAAGGGGTCGGCCGCTTCCTACCGGAGCTCCTGGACCCTGCGCCCTCTCTGCGTCGCGTCGCCACCCTGCAAACCCCTGATTTCTCCGAGGCCAGGATCCTTCGGGTGGAAGCGTCATCCTTAGCGCCCTGAGTTGAACAGAAGTGCCCACATCCTAGCGGCGGTAAGGAGGGCGGGGAGCGCCGGAACCCCCATCCCAGCAGCCGGTGAGTGGAGGAAGTAAAGAGCCTTGGTCAATTCCCACTCCCTTGGCCCCAAGTTACTCTGGGAGCCGAGGCTGGCTCTGGAGATACTAATTGCGGAGGGGCCTGGAGTAGGTAATCCTCTGACCTTAGCCCTTGGCACCCAGTGCTCCCTGATCCCGCCCCCACCTCTGGCGTCCAGGACCTGGATGAGAGGGGGGCAACACCTCTGCAAACCCAGACCCCAAGGATGGGGAGGGACGGGTCTGAGAAGAGGCCCTTCTGGGGATGCTTGTTCTTCTACCCCAAGGGTCCCTGATCAAGGAGTTGGAGGGCACTAGGAGGCGGCAACTTCCTGATCCTTAGGAACTGTAGGGTGGTCCTTAGTGCTTTTGAACTTTACCCTGATCCCCTGCGGGCCCTATCTCACCATGATTCTGGGCCTTTATGAACAGCTGCACAGTGGAGAGAAGGGGAGTGAGGCTTGAAGATCCTGTGGGTGCGTTCCTGGTTCTCCATGACCAGGGTTAAATAATGGTTGGGCAATTACCAAACTTCTCAAATCCTGGGTTGAGACTTCTGATGAATATGTGAATGGTGAGCCTAGCCGCATGCTGCCTTTTTGGGGAGCAAATCAAAGGCTGGTTCTTAACCACAGGAAGCAGGGAAGTAGTTCTCAAGGTGAAAGAGATTTTGAATTGACTTCTACAGGGTGGGCAAGGGCTACCTGGAAAGAAAGAATTCTGACTTCATGGATTAATGTATTCCAAAGAATTAGGTAGAAAGATAAACATTTCATCATTAGTTCAAGGAAAATCTGGAAACACTCCATGGGGCTGGCAGAAGATTTGCCAAATAAACCAGGACTGTGAGGTGGGTGAATCAGATGCTCATTCACAGGCCTGAAGGATGTCCTTGATACATTGTATAATAAAAAGGGCATGCTGCAATACAGTTTCCAAGATAGGAACCATTCTGGAACACTAGAGGTAAAATGATAGATGCCGCATTACTCAACCCTGATTGCTCCTGGAGTGATAAATAAAATAATAAGGCATATTAATTTTCTTCTTTCTGTTTATCCATATTTTCTAATTTTTATTAAGTGATAATCTCAAAATTTTCTATTTTTAAAGAGTGGAAAGACAAAACAGAGGTGTTAATAGGGTTGGATTAGTGTGAAGGTTACCAAATCTACTGAGGCTGGAGTGACTGGGATGAGGAGGGAAATGGAAATTAGAGAATTTAAGTCTGCATTTGAGCATCTCTTTGCTGCAACAAATTTCCATTTACAGTGAAACCTTTCTGGGAATTCAGTCACAGGCCCTTTAGGACACACTGGATACTCAGTGAATATATTCCTGATGACCAATAAAACACTAATAAATTATAGGATGCAACATAACTTGTCAAAAATATCAAGTAAAGTACCAGGTACTATTAAATTAAATATTAAAGTAATTCAACAAATTCTGATTCTAAATTTTCATTGTTTTAAAATCAGTTACTTTTTTGTGTTGCTGTACACTTGTTAAGTCCCAGGTAAATGTTTCATTTTACAAACAGTGCCTTAATTGTCAGGAAACAGGTCCAGTGAATTCTAAAACACTTCCAAAAGACACCTGCCAGAAAGTGGCAATTCAGATTTTGGACCCGTGGCTGTCAGACTCTAAAGCCTACACTCTTAACCTCAGCACTTCACTATTTAAATCACTTCTTTTTACATAGAAGTGATTACATTCCAAGTGCAAGTTAACAAGTAGTTAGAAAGCAAATGTCAAAGGATGTTATGGGTTACCATTCCACAGTTTCAGTTATTTCCTTATTGTAAAACATAACATATATGCAAAAAGGTGATAACTTTCAAAATGCGATTTAACAAGTAGCTATATAGGAAATTTCCAAGAATGTTATGGGTTACAGTACCATAGTTTCAGTTATTTCCTTATTGAGAAATATTACATATATACAAATTACAATTTAACAAGTAGCTATACAGAAAATTTCAAAAATATTATGGGTTATAGTTACACAATTTCAGTTCTTTCCTTCTAGCTATTCTAATACCCTGGAAAATAAGAAAAAGAAAATTATATAGAGATTCAGTACTCATAATCCTTTGTTAAATTCCATCTTGTCTGTTGCTATCCCTTCCTCTAGTTTAATGAGTTTCCCAATCTTCAGGGATGTCTAGGCAGTGACCACCCTAATTTGTTCATGTTGAAAAGGGGTGTTACCATTATGGAAAAAGGGGATGCAACTCTTTGATGTTCTTGAAGAGACTGTTGCCTTTAGGTCTGGGGACATAGCTGATATAGGAGCTCTCAGGACAATTTAAGTTTCTGAAGAATAAACTTAGTGGAACTTTTATAGTCTCAGATAGGGACCCAGGAATTCTTTAGGGTTTTGGGACTACTGTTGAATTGGGCTTACCATACTGTGGCCTTTTGGGATATCTAGCTGAAGCTTGCATGGGCATAACCTCCAGAACAGCTTCTTGACTATATTTGAAATCTCTTAGCCACAGAAACTTTATTTTGTTGCCTTTCTTTTCCCCATTTTGGCCAAAAAGGCATTCTGAAGCCCTTGATATCAGAGTCAGACTATTTCCAGAATCTGTGTCCCACATCACTAGGGAGACTCACTCACCTGGGGGGTCCTGTACCATGTAAGGGGGGAAGATGATGAATTTATTTGCAGAATTGGGCTAAAAGAGAGAAAATCTACATTTGAGCAACAAAAGAGGTTCTCTGGAGGTGACTCATAGGCATAATTATAGGTGGCCTCATCCTCTCCTTTGCAACCACAAGTTTCATAAGAGCAAGCCTCAAAAATGAGGGTTTGACTTATAAAGTCGGGTTTCCTCATTTCACATGGCACATGTTCTGTCCATGATAATCAATCAGTATCTAACATTATCATCCCTTAGTTGTACAATCCTCATGACTCACCATTTTGAAACAATTTTTATGACCCAAAACATCCCTTAGCTCTTTTTTTAAATTAAATTCAGCTTTCTTGAAATATATTCAATACCATACAGTCATCCATGGTGTACAAGCAACTGTTCACAGTACCATCATATACTTACGCATTCATCACCCCAATCTATTTTTGATGATTTTCCTTACATCAGAAGGAATCAGATAAGAAAAAAATAAAAGTAAAAAAGAGCATGCAAATCATCCCCCTCTTCCCACCCTATTTTTCATTTAGTTATTGCCCCATTTTTCTACTTATCCATCCATACACTAAATAAAGAGAGTGTGATCTGCAAGCTTTTCACAATCACACTGTCACCACCTATAAGCTACATTGTTATGTAATTGTCTTCAAGAGTCCAGACTGCTGGGTTGGAATTTGATAATTTCAGGTATTTACTTCTAGCTATTCCAATACAATAAACTGAAAAGGTGTTATCTATATAGTGCATAAGAATCTCTACCAGAGTGATCTCTCCACTCCATTTGAAATCTCTCAGCCACTGAAATTTTATTTCATTTCATTTTGTATCACCCCTTTTGGTCAAAAAGATATTCTCAATCCCATGATGTCAGGTCCAGATTCATCCCTGGGAGTCATATACTGCATTGTCAGGGAGATTTACACCCCTGGGAGTCAGGTCCCATATAGAGGGGGATGGTAGTGAGTTCACCTGTGGAGGTGGCTTAGTTAAAGAGAGAGAGGGCCACAACTGAGCAACAAAGAGGTACTCAGGGGGAGACTCTTAGGCACAATTATATGCAAGTTTAGCCTCTTCTTTGCAGTAATGAGCTTCATAAGGGCAAGTCCCATGAGAAAGGGCTTGGCACATCAAACCGCCAGTCCTCAATGGTTGTGACAACATCAGCATCAGTCCAGCTGAGGAAGTCTAACACGTTCTCATTTTCCCCCAGCTCCTCAGGGGGGCCCTGTGAATATATTTTTATTCTCTGCCCAAATTACTTTGGGATGTGTCACTATTTCACTTTATACAAACCTACCATATCTCACTTTCTATTCAAAGTTCCATGTAATTGTGGTGTTTGAACACACTGACTATAGAGTTATACTGTTTAGAAAATATATATCCTGCACCAAATAGACATCTCTTCCCTTGGTCTCACATGGAAGTTGAAGTTTTAAAACACAGTCAGTTTTGACCTTTACCCTTTGGCTTGGTTTGCCCTAGTCATAACAAGATCTGCTTCATTCATATCACTTATTGAGGTCTGGGCTCTTTTTTGGCTTTTTTTTTTAACAGTTGCTGTATGCACTAATACTGACATTCATATCTGCCAAGCTCTAGCTCTGAGTTTCAGGTGTCACACAGATACCCAATGTTCCAGACACCAATCAGGTTATACACTAAGGGATCAGCATCTCAAAGTTTGGAGATAGCCATTACAATTCAGGAATAGATTTGACTGCTGTAAGAGCTCACAATCTAAGGACCATTACAATAATCATTCCCCTGTTAGGCTGTGTTCTAAGATTCAAATCTGAGTTTACACATTGTAGTTAGTCCATATTAGTGAGGAATTACAGTGTTTGCCTTTGTTTCTGGCATACTTCATTCAAAATGCTGTCTACAGGATCCATTCACCTTGTTGTGTGTCTCAAAGCTTCACTTCTTCTCATAGTTGCTCAATATTCCATTGTATGCATGCACCACCGTCCACCATTCTGTTCCTCAGTCTATGTACTCTTAGACCACCTGCACCCATTGCAAATCATGAATACTGCCTCCATGAACTACAGTGTGCAAATGTCCATTCATGTCTCTGCTCTCAGATCTTCCAATTACATACTCCATAATGAGGTTGCAGGACCTTATGGCCCCCACATACTTAGCTTTTGTGGAACCACTACACTGACTTCCAGAGAGTCTACACCATTCTGCCTGCTCATCAACAGAAGATAGGTAAATTGCTCTCTCCATGTTTTCTCCAACACTTTTACTCCTATTTATATTTTTCCTACAATTTTATAGAGTTATATTCACATATCATCCATTTATCCACAGTGTACAGTTATTCGCAGGATTATCATAAAGTTGTACATTTATCACCACAATCAGAACTTGAGTATATTGGTTACTCCAAAAAATGTTTTTTTTGTTATTCTTTTTAGCAAATAATAAAAAAGATGATAAAAAGAATAATGTATCATAAAATTCAATATAATAGTAAGGACAGAAAACAACACCACTACAAAGAATCTCATATCCCTCCCTTATATCCCCCTCTCATACACATTTGGCTTTGCTATATTGCCTTTGTTACATTTAATGGAAGCATATTATAATGTTACTGTTGACCATAGACTCCAGATTGCTTTGATTATGTTTTCTCCCAGGTACCATCCCTTTTTCAACACTCTACATGGTTGACATTAATTTGTTCTCCCACATGTAAAAACATTTTTATATTTCTACATTTAGTAACAGTCATTGGCCACTCCAGTTTTTGCCAAGTTATGGAGTCCCAGTCTTTATCATCGGTCTTTACCTCTGGTGTCATGCATTCCCCTATCCCACCTCTTTCAGCTTTACTCACAGACATCTTTGTTCAGTGTACTTACAATATTGTGCTACTTTCACACAGTATTATGGTATCTATTTCTGTATCTGTACAATCAATCCTGCTGAACATTCTGTAGTCCTTCAGCATCAAATGCCCAAATTCTACCCTCTTTCTATCTCCTGGTAGCCTGTGGTCTCAGCTATTAACTCTCAAAGTTTGTTCATTAATATCTGTTCATATTAGTGAGACCATACAGTATCTGTTCTTTTATTCTGGCTAACTTCACTCAACATAATGCCCTCAAAGGTCATGAACCTTATTATATGTTCCACGTCTTTGTTTTGTCTTACAGCTAGATAATATTCCATCATATGTATGTACCACAATTTGTTTATCCATTCATCTCTTGTTAGACATTTGGGCTGTTTCCATCTCTTGGCAATCATGAATAATGCTGCAGTAAACATTGGTTTACAAATGTCCATTTGTATCTTAACTTCCAGTTCCTCTGAGTATATACCTAGCAATGGAATAGCTGGGTCATATGGCAAATCTATACTTTGCTTCCTGAGGAATCTCTGCACTTTCTTCCAGAGTGCTTGCACCATTCTGCATTCCCACCAACAATGAATAAGTGTGCCTCTTTCTCCACATCCTCTCCAGCACTTGTAATTTTGTTTTTTGGATAATGACTATCCTGGTAGGTGTGAGATGAGATCTCCTTGTGGTTTTGATTTGCATTTCCTTAATAGCCACGAAGTTGAGCATTTTTTTCATATGTTTTTGAGCCATTTGTATTTCCTCTTCGGAAAAGTGTCTGTCCATGTCTTTTGCCCATTTTTAAATTGGAATGTTTGTCTTTCTGTTGTTGAGTTGTAGGATCCCTTTATATATTTGGGATATTAAATCCTTATCTGATATGTGGTTTCCAAATATTGTAACCCATTGCATAGGTTGCCTTTTTACTTTTCTGACAAAGTCCTTTGATGTACAAAAGTGTTTAATTTTGAGGAGATCCCATTTGTCTATTTGTTCTTTGGTTGCTTGCACCTTGAGTGTGAGTTCTAGGAAACCACCTACTATCACAAGGTGTTTAATATATTGCCATATATTTTCTTCTAAGAGTCTTATGGTCTTGGTGCTAATGACTACATCTTTGATCCATTTTGAGTTAATTTTTGTATAATGTGTGAGATGGGGTCCTCTTTCATTCTTTTGGAAATGGATACCAGTTCTCCAAACACCACTTATTGAAAAGGTTGATCTGTCACAGTTGCTTTGGCTTGACTGCCTTATCAAAGATCAATTGTTTGTACATGTGAGGGTCTATTTCTGAACATTTAATTCAATTCCATTGGTCAGTATATCTGTCCTTATGCCAGTACCATGCTGTTTTGACCACTGTAGCTTTGTAATATGTTTCAAAGCCAGGTAGTGTGAGACCTCCTACTTTGTTCCTGTCTCTCAAGATATTTTTGGCTATTTAGGGCACTGTATTAGTTAGGGTTCTCCTTGGAAACAGAATCAATGAGAGATGTCTCTTATTATCAAATTGTAAAGTGACTCACGCAACTGCAGGAGCGCACGAGTCCAAATTCTGCAGAGCCGTCAACAAGCTGTCAACTCCAAGGAAGACGTCCGACGAACTCCTCGGGAAACGAACCGACAACTTTGACGAACTCGTCAGGAAACGAACCGGCAACTTTGAAGAACTCCTCAGGAAACGAACTGACAACTTTGACGAACTCCTCAGGAAACGAACTGGCAACTTCGACGAGCTCCCCAGGAAAAGCTTCACTGAGCAGCTGAAGAAGAAGTGAAGGTTCTCTAACCGTCCGGCTTATAAGCCTCCAACTGATCACCCGGACCAAATCCAGCCAATTGCATTCTCTCACCGTGGAAGCACGCCCCTTGATGAGTCATCAGTCAGCTGCAGTCAATTGACTGATGATCCGACAAACCAACCAGCCTCAAATAGCCTCACAGGAATCGTCAGGCCAGTGCCCACTTGACCAGACAGCTAGGCCACCTAGCCAAGTTGACACATGAACCCAACCATCACAGTCCACCCCTTGTCAACTTGGCAGTTGTACACATCACCCGAAACCATATCTTCAAAATGAACGTTACAGCTTATGCCATATGATAAGGGGACAAGACAGAGAAGAAAGCAAAAATATTCTCTTCACAGACAAATACAAACATAATCATCACAAAACGAGGAGGAAATATTCATATCATCATAGTCCTCGTTTCTGTAACTGGTCACGTGGCCGTAGTTCATATTTATCACGACCTTCTTCCACTACCCATTCCATGTTCCCTTTACCCTCAGCAAGCACTTCAGCTGGCCGTGGTTCTTTGCCTGGTGGGGTGACCCAAACCTTCATTCCTGAAGTTTCTTGGCCATTGGTAGTCCTGCCTGGATTGGGTTGTTGCAGTTTTCCATTGACTTGAATCACAGGACATGGTAGTACTAAGAGACGCCCCAGGGGATCTCCTGTATGCCAGGAAAACTCTTCTTTACTTCCATTGTGTAGTTGCAGTGCTATTTCCCCTTGATAGTCAGGATCAATGACCCCAGCCAGTACAGTAATCCCCTTACTTGCCTGTTGATTCAGAGGCATAAGAAGCCCAAAGTGGCCAGGTGGCAGCCTTAACTTCCAGTTCAATGGGATTATTGTTGTGTTTCCTGGTGGAAGCACTCCTCCTTTTTGAACCAAGACCTGTAGACCAGCAGAGCTTAAACTTGCAGGGACAGGAAGCAAAAATTTTCCTAGTGGATCACTAGGAGTGATAGTGAGTGGTGCTACTCCTGTTTCCACCCCTTGATTCCTGGACCCATGAATCCTGGCTATGGGAGAAACAGCACCATAGAGTGGACGCTGATTCAGAGCATACACAGCCTCCTGGAGAACACTGCCCCAGCCCTGCAAGGTATTGCCACCTAGTTGGCGCCGTAATTGAGTCTTCAATAGGCCGTTCCACTGTTCTATCAACCCAGCTGCTTCTGGATGATGGGGAACATGGTAAGACCACAGAATTCCATGAGCATGTGCCCATCCCCTCACTTCATTTGCTGTGAAGTGGGTTCCTTGGTCCGAAGCAATGCTGTGTGGAATACCATGACGGTGGATGAGGCATTCTGTAAGTCCACGTATTGTAGTTTTGGCAGAAGCATGTCGTGCAGGGAAGGCAAACCCATATCCAGAGTATGTGTCTATTCCAGTAAGAACAAATCGCTGCCCTTTCCATGATGGAAGTGGTCCGATGTAATCAACCTGCCACCAGGTAGCAGGCTGATCACCCCGAGGAATGGTGCCATATCGGGGACTGAGTGTGGGTCTCTGCTGCTGGCAAATTGGACACTCAGCAGTGGCTGTGGCCAGGTCAGCCTTGGTGAGTGGAAGTCCATGTTGCTGAGCCCATGCATAACCTCCATCCCTACCACCATGACCACTTTGTTCATGAGCCCATTGGGCAATGACAGGAGTTGCTGGGGAAAGAGGCTGATTGGTATCCACCAAATGGGTCATTTTATCCACTTGGTTATTAAAACCTTCTTCTGCTGAAGTCACCCTCTGGTGAGCATTCACATGGGACACAAATACCTTCATGTTGTTTGCCCACTCAGAAAGGTCTATCCACATACCCCTTCCCCAGACTTCTTTGTCACCAATCTTCCAATCATGTTCCTTCCAAGTCCCTGACCATCCAGCCAAACCATTAGCAACAGCCCAGGAATCAGTATACAGACGAACCTCTGGCCAGTTCTCCTTCCAAGCAAAGTGAACAACCAGGTGCACTGCTTGAAGTTCTGCCCACTGGTAGGATTTCCCCTCACCACTGTCCTTCAGGGATATCCCAGAAAGGGGCTGCAGTGCTGCAGCTGTCCACTTTCGGGTGGTACCTGCATATCGTGCAGAACCATCTGTAAACCAGGCCCGAGTCTTCTCTTCCTCAGTCAACTGACTGTAAGGAACTCCCCAAGATGCCATAGCTGTGGGCTGGGCAAGAGAAGGTAAGGTGGAAGGAGTGGGGGCCATGGGCATTTGGGCCACTTCCTCATGTAACTTACTTGTACCTTCAGGACCTGCTCGAGCTCTATCTCGTATATACCATTTCCATTTTATGATGGAGTGCTGCTGTGCACGCCCAACTTTATGGCTTGGTGGGTCAGATAACACCCAGCTCATGATAGGGAACTCAGGTCTCATGGTAACTTGGTGGCCCATGGTTAAGCATTCTGTCTCTACTAAGGCCCAGTAGCAGGCCAACAGTTGTTTCTCAAATGGAGAGTAGTTATCTGCAGAGGATGGTAAAGCTTTACTCCAAAATCCTAAGGGCCTGCGTTGTGATTCTCCTATAGGAGCCTGCCAAAGGCTCCAAACAGCATCTCTATTTGCCACTGACACTTCCAGCACCATTGGATCAGCTGGATCATATGGTCCAAGCAGCAGAGCAGCTTGCACAGCAGCCTGGACCTGTTGCAGAGCCTCATCTTGCTCCGGTCCCCACTCAAAACTAGAAGCTTTTCTAGTCACTCAGTAAATGGGCCAGAGTAGCACACCTAAATGAGGAATATGTTGTCTCCAAAACCCAAAGAGGCCAACTAAACGTTTTGCCTCTTTTTTGGTTGTAGGAGGGGCCAGATGCAGCAGCTTATCCTTCACCTTAGAAGGAATATCTCGACAGGCCCCACACCACTGAACACCTAGAAATTTTACTGAGGTGGAAGGGCCTTGTATTTTTGTTGGATTTATCTCCCATCCTCTGCCATGCAAATACCTTACCAACAAATCTAGAGTAGTTGCTACTTCTTGCTCACTAGGTCCAATCAACATGATATCATCAATATAATGGACCAGTGTGATGTCTTGTGGGAGGGAGAAATGATCAAGATCCCTGCGGACAATATTATGACATAGGGCTGGAGAGTTGATATAACCCTGAGGTAGCACGGTGAATGTAAACTGCTGGCCTTGCCAGCTAAATGCAAACTGTTTCTGGTGGTCCTTGCTGATGGCAATTGAGAAAAAAGCATTTGCCAGATCAATAGCTGCATACCAGGTACCAGGGGATGTGCTGATTTGCTCAAGCAATGATACCACATCTGGGACAGCAGCTGCAATTGGAGTCACCACCTGGTTAAGCTTACAATAATCCACAGTCATCCTCCAAGACCCATCTGTTTTCTGCACAGGCCAAATAGGAGAGTTGAATGGGGATGTGGTGGGAATCACCACCCCTGCATCCTTCAAGTCCTTAAGAGTGGCATTAATCTCTGCAATCCCTCCAGGAATCCGGTATTGCTTCTGGTTCACTACTTTGCTAGGCAGAGGCAGCTCTAGTGGCTTCCACTTGGCCTTTCCCACCATAATTGCCCTCACTCCAGGAGTCAGGGAACCAATGTGAGGATTCTGCCAGTTGCTGAGTATGTCTATTCCAATTATGCATTCCGGCACTGGGGAAATAACCACAGAATGGGTCCGGGGACCCACTGGACCCACTGTGAGAAGGACCTGGGCTAAAACTCCATCAATCATCTGACCTCCATAAGCCCCAACTCTGACTGGTGGACCAGAGTGACGTTTTGGGTCTCTGGGAATTAATGTCACTTCTGACCCAGTGTCTAATAATCCACGAAATATCTGATCATTTCCTTTTCCCCAATGCACAGTCACCCTGGTAAAAGGCCGTAGGTCCCCCTGGGGAAGGCTGGGAGGAAGATTAACAGTGTAAATTTTTGGCAGTGTGACAGGGTCCTTCTCCAAGGGTACCCGGCCTTCCCTTCAGTCAAGAGGCTCTGGATCTGTAAACTGTCTCAAGTCTGGGAATTGATTAAGGGGCCGTGACTCTCTGTTTTTGTAATTCAAGGGAGATTTTTGTTCACGTGGCCTAGAATTCTTCTGCTTATATAGTTCAAACAAGAATTTAGTCGATTGCCCATCTATTTTACTACTTGGTACTCCATGATCCACTAGCCAACGCCATAAGTCTCTGCGAGTCATATTATTTTGATTGCTGCTTTGAGCCTGTTTTCCATTATGGTAGCCCTGTCCACCTTGTCTGTGGCGATTAACTGCAGCCACTTGGCTTCTGCTGACTCGGGACCCGATTATCCCCATTGTGTTTAAGGATTCCAGTTCAGTGACAGCAGTTCCTACAGTAATATCTGACCTACAGAGAAGGGCGACTACAGAGCTCTTCAGGGATAATGGAGCTAGTTTCACAAATTTATTCCTTACAGCCCTGGTAAAAGGTGTGTCCTCTGGACATTCCAGGACTGTGTGAGCAGGTTTTCCATGATAAATCCACTCTAACATTCCAATCTCTCTAAGCCTTTGAATCCCCTCCTCCACATTATACCAGGGCAGTTCTGGCATTTCAACTTCTGGGAATGCCGGCCACCTTTTGATCCATGTTTCAGCCAGCCACCCAAACAAACTGTAAACACCCTTTCTAACCCCTCGAGCTACAACATTGAATGCAGAATCTCTGCTTAGTGGGCCCATATCAGTAAATTCAGCCTGATCCAACCTTATATTCCTTCCACCATTATCCCACACTCTCAATATCCATTCCCACACATATTCCCCTGGTTTCTGTCTGTATAAGTTGGAAAACTCATACAGTTCTTTTGGAGTATAGCGTACTTCCTCATGGGTCACACTTTGTACCTCACCCTTTGGGGCTTGTTGGGACTTGAGCCTAGTTATATGTGTTGAAGCAAAAACTGGTGGTGGGGGTGGGTCATGAAAAGAGTTAGAATTATCTCTCAAGCCATTCACCTCAGGGCACTCTGTTGCATTTTCATCTCTTAAAACAGGATTAGTCTCTCCAGACAAAAGAGTGAGGGCTGCTTCCTCAGGGGAGGTGATTACAAGATTAGCAGGCATTGAAGGGTCAATCTCCTTAGGTGGGAGTTGCGTGGCAGGCTCCTTAGGGCAGACTGGAGGCAGAGAAGCTGTTTCCCCAGGACAGCCCTCTACAGGTAAATCTAACAATGACCCAGCAGAATCCAGGGTTCCAATGTCTTCACTGTCATTATTATCAATCCATATGTCTCCATCCCAAGTTTCTGGGTCCCATTCTTTTCCAATCAATGCCTTTACTTTAACAGCAGACACCCTGAGAGGTTGAGATTTTAGTTTACACTGTAAATGTGCTACTCGCACAATAAGAGACTGCGTCTGATTTTCAGAAACCTCCAGTCTGCGGGCACAGGAAATAAGATTTTCTTTCAGGGCACAGATGGAACTCTTTACATCTGTCATACGGCATTCAAGTTTTGAATTTGAAGCCTTTAGCTCATCCCTTTCTCTTACAACTGTATCCAAAGTATCTAAGAGCAGCCAGCCAACATCATTATACTTCTTAATACTGCAAAACTCTGTGAAATTGTCGAAAACGCTGTCACCCAGAGCCTCACTTCGTACTAGAGCACAATTAGGAGAATCAAATGGTGCTATTTTGCGTATTTCCTTTGCCAACTCCTGCCATGGACTCTTAGTACCCTCTTGATTATTGGAAATAGAGTCATTAGTGCCTCTGAATCTAATCAGAGTAGAAAACAAGTTGTAAAAGCCCATTTTAAGATTCCGTTTCTCAAGAACCACTCTCGGTACCAAGTTGTATTAGTTCGGGTTCTCCTTGGAAACAGAATCAATGAGAGATGTCTCTTATTATCAAATTGTAAAAGTGACTCACGCAACTGCGGGAGCGCACGAGTCCAAATTCTGCAGAGCCGTCAACAAGCTGTCAACTCCAAGGAAGACGTCCGACGAACTCCTCGGGAAACGAACCGGCAACTTTGAGGAACTCCTCAGGAAACGAACTGGCAACTTTGAAGAACTCCTCAGGAAACGAACTGACAACTTTGACGAACTCCTCAGGAAACGAACTGGCAACTTCGACGAGCTCCCCAGGAAAAGCTTCACTGAGCAGCTGAAGAAGAAGTGAAGGTTCTCTAACTGTCCGGCTTATAAGCCTCCAACTGATCACCCGGACCAAATCCAGCCAATTGTATTCTCTCACTGTGGAAGCACACCCCTTGATGAGTCATCAGTCAGCTGCAGTCAATTGACTGATGATCTGACAAACCAACCAGCCTCAAATAGCCTCACAGGAATCGTCAGGCCAGTGCCCGCTTGACCAGACAGGTAGGCCACCTAGCCAAGTTGACACATGAACCCAACCATCACAGGCACCTTGCCCTTCCAAATAAATTTGGTTATTGGTTTTTCTATTTCTGTAAAATAAGTTGTTGGGATTTGAATTGGTATTGCATTGAATCTCTAAATCAGTTTAGGTAAAATTGCCATCTTAACTATATTTAGTCTTCCAATCCATAAACATGGTATGTTCCTCCATTTTTTTTAGGTCCTGTTCAGTTTCTTTTAGCAGTTTCTTATACTTTTCTATGCAAAGGTCTTTTATGTCCTCCATTAAGTCATAAAGGGCCCAAGGTAAGTCACCAACAATAGGGTACCTTCACTGGAGGATGGCTAATGGTGTCTGGAAAATCTCTATTAGCTGGGAAGGCTTGTGGCTGGCATCTGCTCCAGAGATTTGGTTTCAAAATGGCTTTCTCCCAGGACATTCCTCTCTAGGTTGCAGTTCCTCAAAAATGTTACTCTTAGTTGCTCTTGGGGCATTTTTCCTCTCTTTTATTCTCCAGAGCAGAAGTCTGCTTTTAATGGCCATCTTCAAAGTGTCTCTCATCTGCAGCTCCTCTTTCAGCTCCTGTGTGTTCTTCAAAGTGTCCCTCTTGGCTATATCAAGCTTGCTCCTTCTGTCTGAGCTTTCATAGGGATCCAGTGAACTAATCAAGGCCCATGCTGAATTGGTGGGGCCATGCCCCCATGGAAATTTTCTAATCAGGGTTATCACCTGCAGTTGGGTGGGTCCCATCTCCATAGAAACACTCAATCAAAGATTACAATCTAATCAACACTAATACATCTGCTTACACAAGATTTCATCAAAGATAATGGTGTTTTGGGGGGACATAATACATCCAAACCAGCACAGTCCCTTTCTATTTCTTTTAGTAGAGTTATGTAGTTTTCTTTGTATAGGTCTTTCACGTTTTTGGTTAAGTTTATTCCTAGGTACTTGATTTTTTTTTTTCATTTTTATTGAGATTGTTCAGATACCATACAATTATCCAAAGATCCAAAGTGTACAATCACTTGCCCCTGGGTACCCTCATACAGCTGTGCATCCATCACACTTAATTTTTGTTCAATTTTTGGAAACTTTTCATTACTCCAGTCAAGAAATAAAGTGAAAGATGGAAAAAAAAAAAAAAAAAGAAAAGAAAAGGAAACTCTAATCCTCCCCTATCCCTAACCAACCCCCCTCAATTGTTGACTTGTAGTATTGATACAGTACATTTGCTACTGTTTATGAAAAAATGTTGAAATACTACTAACTGTAGTATATAGTTTGTAATAGGTATATAGTTCTTCCCTATATGCCCCTCTGTTATTAACTTCTAATTGTATTGTCATACATTTGTTCTGGTTCATGGAAGTGATTTCTAGTATTTGTACAGTTGATCATGGACATTGCCCACCATAGGATTCAGTTTTATACATTCCCATCTTTTGACCTCCAACTTTCCTTCTGGTAACATATATGACTCTGAGCTTCCCCTTTCCACCTCATTCACATACCATTCAGCGCTGTTAGTTATTCTCACATCTTGCTACCAACACCCCTGTTCATTTCCAAACATTTAAGTTCATCCTAATTGAACATTCTGCTCATACTAAGCAACCACTCCCCATTCTTAAGCCTCGTCCTGTATCTTAGTACCTTATATTTCATGTCTATGAGTTTACATTTTATAATTAGTTCCTATCAGTGAGACCCTGCAATAATTGTCCTAATGTGTCTGGCTTATTTCACTCAGTATATTGCCCTCGAGGTTTTGTCATCAACCCATTTTTTTTTTAATATGGTTTTGTTCACTCACCATACATTTCATCCCAAGTAAATAATCGATGGTTTTCTGCATGGTCATACATTTATGTGTTCACCACCTTCACCATTATCTATATAAGAGCATCTACATTTCTTCCACAAGGCAGGAGGGAGAGTCAAAGAAGGTAGAGAGGCAAAAGAAAGAGGAAAAAAAAAAGACAGCTAGGAAGCAGCAAAAGGAAAGATAACCTTAAATCAAAGTAGAATAAAGAATCAGACAATACCGCCAATGTCAAGTGTCTAACATGCCTCCCCATCCCCCCTCTTATCTGCATTCACCTTGGCATATCACCTTTGTTACATTAAAGGAAGCATAATACAATGATTCTATTAGTTACAGTCTCTAGTTTATGCTGATTGCAGCCCTCCCCCAGTGCCTCCCCATTTTTAACACCTTGCAAGGTAGACATTTGCTTGTTCTCCGTCGTAAAAGAACATATTTGTACATTTTATCACAATTGTTGAATACTCTAGATTTCACCAAGTTACACAGTCCCAGTGTTTATCTTTCCTCCTTTCTTGTGGTGTCTCACATGCTCCCCACCTTCCTCTCTCAACCGTATTCATGGTTACCTTTGTTCAGTGTACTTACATTGTTGTGCTACCATCTCCCCAAATTGTGTTCCAAACCACGCACTCCTGTCTTCTATCACCCTGTAGTGTTCCCTTTAGTATTTCCTGTAGGACAGGTGTCTTGTTCACAAAGTCTCTCATTGTCTGTTTGTCAGAAAATATTTTGAGCTCTCCCTCATATTTGAAGGACAGCTTTGCTGGATACAGGATTCTTGGTTGGCGGTTTTTCTCTTTCAGTATCTTAAATATATCACACCACTTCCTTCTTGCCTCCATGGTTTCTCCTGAGAGATCTGCACATAGTCTTATTAAGCTTCCTTTGTATGTAATGGATCGCTTTTCTCTTGCTGCTTTCAAGATTCTCTCTTTGTCTTTGACATTTGATAATCTGCTTATTAAGTGTCTTGGCATAGGCCTATTCATATCTCTTCTGTTTGGAGTACACTGCGCTTCTTGGATCTGTAATTTTATGTCTTTCATAAGAGATGGGAAGTTTTCATTAATTATTTCCTCTATTATTGCTTCTGCCCCCTTTCCCTTCTCTTCTCCCTCTGGGACACCAATGATACATACATTATTGTACTTTGTTTCATCCTTGAGTTTCCGGAGACGTTGCTCATATTTTTTCATTCTTTTCTCCATCTTCTCCTTTGCGTGTAGGCTTTCAGGTGTTTCGTTCTCCAGTTCTTGAGTGTCTTCTTCTGCCTCTTGAGATCTGCTGTTGTATGTTTCCATTGTGTCTTTCATCTCTTGTGTTGTGCCTTTCATTTCCATAGATTCTACTAGTTGTTTTTTTGAACTTTTGGTTTCTGCCGTATACATGTCCAGTGCTTCCTTTACAGCCTCTATCTCTTTTGCAATATCTTCTCTAAACTTTTTGATTTGATTTAGCATTAGTTGTTTAAATTCCTGTATCTCAGTTGAAGGGTACGTTTGTTCCTTTGACTGGGCCATAACTTTGTTTTTCTTAGTGTAGGTTGTAATTTTCTGTTGTCTAGGCATGGTTTCCTTGGTTATCCAAATCAGGTTTTCCCAGACCAGAACAGGCTCAGGTCCCAGAGGGAAGAAATATTCAGTATCTGGTTTCCCTGAGGGTGTGTCTTAGAAAATTGCTCCACCCTTTGATGCCTCGGGTCACTGTGCTTTTCTGCCCAGCAGGTGACGCCTGTTAGCCTATAATTCTTGACTGGTGTGAGGAGGTATGGCCATGTTCCCCCAGGCTCTGGGGTCTGGTTCTGAATGGAAAGGGCCCCACCCCTTTCCTCCTAGAGAAGACAGACCCCTCAGGTGGAGGTCATTAGCATTTCAGTGGTCTAGCTCTCTGCTTGTGCTGTCTCCACGCTTCTCTGCTTCTCCGCTTCACAGCCCTGGAAACTGAAAATGACTGGGGCTTTCTCCACTGAGCCAAAAAAGAAACAGATAGTCCCCTTCAGACCCAGTCCAAGGCGACCCTCTGGCTCTCCCAGGTCAGTTGTCACCCAAAGCCTCTGTCTGTTTTTTGGGGATGCGTACCTGTAGTTAGCAGTTCACACTCGCTACTTAAAACCCCAGTTGGAGCTCAGCTGAGCTATATTCGCTTGCGGGGAGAGAGCTTCTCTCTGGCACCATGAGGCTTTGCAGCTCGGGCTATGGGGGAGGGGGTCCCACGACTTGGTTCCGCAGGTTTTACTTACAGATTTTATGCTGTGTTCTCGGGCATTCCTCCCAATTCAGGTTGGTGTATGATGAGTGGATGGTCTTGGTTTTCCCCCTGCAGTTATTCTGGATTATTTACTAGTTGTTTCTGTTTTTTTGTAGTTGTTCCAGGGGGACTACTTAGCTTCCACTCTTCTCTATGCCGCCATCTTGCCCCTGTCGGTACCTGATTTTTTAGTTGCTATTGAAAATGGTATCTTTTTCTTAAGTGTGTCTTCACTTTGATCATTTCTGGCATATAGATACATAACTGACTTATGTGCATTAATCATGTATCCCGCTACTTGCTAAATTTGTTTGCTGGCTCTAGTAGCAGTATCATTGATTTCTCAGGGTTTTCCAGATATAAGATTATATCATCTGTAAATAATGGCAATTTTACTTCTTCCTTTCCGATTTGGATGACTTTTATTTCTTTGTCTTACAGGATTGCCCTGGTTAGCACATGTAGCCCAATGTTGAATAACAGTGGTGACAGCAGAGATCCTTGTCTCATTCCTGATCTTAGAGGGAAGGCTTTCAGTCTCTCACCATTGAGTACTATGCTGGCTATTGGTTTCTCTTACATGCTGTTTATCATATTGAGGAAGTTTCCTTCAATACCTACCTTTTTTTATCCAAAAGGGATGTTGGATTTTGTTACATGCTTTTTCAGCATCTATTGAGATGATCATTTGATTTTTCTCTTTTGATTTGTTAATGTGTTGTAATATATTGATTTTCTTATGTTGAACCATCCTTGCATGTCTGGAATGAACCCCACTTGGTCATGGTGTATGGTTTTTTTGATATGTCTTTGGATTTGATTTGCAAGTATTTTGTTGAGAATTTCTGCATCTATATTCATTAGGGAGACAGGGCTGTAGTTTTCCTTTTTTGAAGAATCTGTGCCTGGTTTTGATATTAGATTGCTGTTAGCTTCATGAAATGTGTTAGGTAGTGTTCCATTTTCTTTGATGTTTTGAAAGAGTTTACATAAGATTGGTATGAGTTCTTTTTGGAACGTTTGGCAAAATTCCCCTGTGAAGCCTTCTGGCCCTGGGAATTTATTTGTGGGAAGTTTTTGATGATTGATTGGATCTCTGCTTGTGATTGGTTGGTCAAGGTCTTTTATTTCTTCTCTGGTCAGTCAAGGTTGTTCATGTTTCCAGGAAATTTTCTGTTTCCTCTATATTATCCATTTTTTATTCATAGTATCTTCTTTTAATTTTTTTAAATTTCTTCAGAATCTTCAGGAGTGTCACCTTTCTCATTCATTATTTTGTTTATAGGGGTCTTCTCTCTTTTTGATTTTGCCAGTCTAGCTAGGGGTTTGTCAGTCTTGCTGATCTTCTCAAAGAGCCAACTTTTGGTGTTATTCATGCTCTCTATGGTTTTTTTTTTGTTCTCTGTATTATTTATTTTTGCTTTAATCCTTTTTATTTCTTTTCTTCTACTTGGTTTAGGATTAATTTGCTGTTCATTTTCTAGTTTTTTCAGTTGCTCCATTAGTTCTTTAATGTTAGCTCTTTCTTCATTTTTGATGTATGTAATTAGTGGTATAAATTTTCCCCTCAGTACCACTTTTGCTGCATCCCATAGGTTTTGATACGTTGTATTCTCATTTTCATTCCTCTCTCTATATTTAGCAATTTCTCTTATTTCTTCTTTAACTCACTGATTGTTTAGGAGTGTGTGGTTTAACTTCCATGTATTTGTGAATTTTCTTATTCTCTGTTGGTTATTGACTTCTAATTGTATTCCATTGTGGTTGGAGAATGTGCTTTGAATAATTTCAATTTTTTTTTTAATTTACTGAGGCTTGATTTGTGTCCCAGCATATGATCTATTGTGAAGAAAGTTCTGTGAGCATTAGAGAAGAATGTGTACCCTGGTGACTTGGGATGTAATTTTCTATATATGTCTGTTAATTCAAATTCTTTTATCAGATTGTTTAGGTTTTCAATTTCCTTATTGGTCTTCTGTCTGTTTGATTTATGTATAAGAGATTGTGATGTGTTGAAGTTTCCACAATTATTGTGGAAACATCAATTCCTCTCTTTAATTCTGCCAGTGTTTTTCTCATGTATTTTGTGACACCTTGATTGCATGCATAAACATTTATGAGTATTTCTTCTTGTTGAATTGCCCCTTTTATTAGTATGTATTGACTTTCTTTGTCTGTGATAACATCCTTGCATTTAAAGTCTACTTTATCTGAGATTTATACTGCTACTCCTGCTTTCTTTTGGCTGTAGTTTGCATGAAATATTTTTCCATCCTTTCACTTTCAATTTCTTTGTGTCCCTGTGTCTAAGATGTCTCTTGCATGCAATATATTGATGGTTCATATTTTTGATCCATTCTGCCAATCTATATCTTTTAATTTGGGAGTTTAATCCATTTATATTCAATGTTATTACTGTGAAGTCATTTCTTGAATCAGCCATCCTCTCCTTTGATTTATGTTTGTTAGGCAAACTTTTCCCTCTCTCTCTTAATACCCTTTAACATGCCCACACTGAATCTCTTTTGTACTGAACCTTTCTCCATATCTCTCTCTTCTTTCTTTGTTTCTCTGTTGATAGGGCTCCCTTTATTATCTCAAGTAGGGCAGGTCTCTTGTTAACAAATTCTCTCAGCATTTGTTTGTCTATGAAAAATTTAAGCTTTCCCTCAAACTTGAAGGAGAACTTTGCTGGATAAAGAATTCTTGGCAATTTTTCTCCCTCAGAATTTTAACTATGTAATGACACCGCCTTCTTTCCTCCATGGTGACTGCTGAGTAGTCACTATTTAGTCTTAAGCTGTTTCCTTTGTAAGTGGTGAATTACTTTTCTCTTGCTGCTTTCAGAACTTGCTCCTTCTCTTCAGTATTTGACAATCTGATCAGAATATACCTTGGAGTGGGTTTATTTGGATTTATTCTACTTGGAGTTCACTGGGCATTTATGATTTGTGTATTTATGTTGTTTAGAAGGTTTGAGAAGTTTTCCCCAACAATTTCTTTGAATACTTTTCCTAGAGCTTTACCCTTCTCTTACCTTTCTGGAACACCAATGACACTTTTATTTGGACATTTTATATTATCTATCATATCCCTGAGGTCCATTTTGATTTTTTTTTATTTTTCCCCTTTTTTTCCTTTAATTTTCTGTTCTGTAATCTTTGAAGTCACTGATTCTCTGTTCAGCTTCCTCTACTCTTATGCTGTGAGTATCCAGAATCTTTTTATTTTCATCAACAGTTTCTCTCATTTCCATGGGATCATCTATTTTTTTTAAATTTACTCTTGCAATTTCTTCTTATGCTCTTTTAGGTTCTTCTTCATGTCCTTTATATCCTGTCACATGCTCTCATTGTTTTTCTTTGATTAGTGCTCCAAGTACTGTGTCTACTCTGATCTTTCTTTTAAGAGCATTGCAGAAGTTTCCTTAATAACATTGGAAGATGTTCATAATTTACATCATCAAAACAAAAAATTATTCAAAATAGCATGTTTCCTTTTGTTTAAAATATGGATATGTATAAATGCTTAGAAAAAATGCTGGAAGAATATACAACAAAATGTGAACAATGATTATTTCACTGTAATGAGAATAGAGCTGGTTTTTTGTTTTTGTTTTTTTTTAAATTCAGTTTTATTGAATATTCACGTACCATACAGTCATCCATGGTGTACAATCAGCTGTTCACAGTACCATCTTAGAGTTGTGCATTCATCATCTTGATCTATTTTTGAACACTTTCCATACACCGGAAAGAATCAGAATCAGAATAAAAAATAAAAAAATTAAAAAAATTAAAAAGAACACCCAGAGCATCTCCCCCATCCCAGCCAATTTTTCATTTGGGTTTTCTCCCCATTTTTCTACTCATACATCCATACACTGGATAAAGGGCATGTGATTTATAATGTTTTCACAATCACACTGTCACCCCTTGTAAGCTATATTGTCATACAATCATCTTCAAGGGTCAAGGCTATTGGGTTGGAGCTTGATAGTTTCAGGTATTTACTTCTAGCTATTCCAATATAATAAAGTCTAAAATGTGGTATCTATAGAGTGCAAAGGAATGTCCACCAGAGTGACCTCTTGGCTCCATTTGAAATCTCTCATCCATTGAAGTTTTATTTGTTTCATTTAGCATCCACTTTTTGGTCAATAAAATGTTCTCAATCCCATGATGCCATGTCCAGATTCATCCCTCAGAGTTTATGCTGCATTGCCAGGGAGACTTACACCCCTGGGAGTCAGGTCCCACATGGGGGGAGGGCAGCAAGATCATGCACCAAGGTGGCTTAGTTAGAGAAAGAATGCCAAATCTGAGGAAAAAAGAGGCATTTTGGGGAGATTCTTAGGCATAATTATAAGCAGGTTTAGACTCTCATTGAGGCAACAAGCATCATAGGGGCCAGCCCCAAGACAGAGGGCTTAGCACGTCAAGCTGTCAGTCCCCAATGTTTGTGAGAACACCAGCCACAATCCAAGTGAGGAAGTCCAACACCTCTCCATTCTCCCACAGCTCTTCAGGTGTGCCCCAAATATATATTTTTATTCTTTACCCAAATTACTTTAGGATATGTTGCTATTTCATTCTAATCTATACAGAACTACCATAGCTCACTTCCTATTCAAAGTTCCATGTCATTGTAGTGTTTGAACAACCTGACTATAGAAGTTACATTGTTTAGAAAATATAGATCCTATACCAAATAAACATCTTTTCCCTTGGTCTCACATGAAAGTTGAAGTTTTAAAACACAGTCAATTTCAACCTTTATGCTTTGGCCTGATTTGCTCTAGTCTTAACCAGCTATGCTTTATTCATATCTCTAATTGAAGTCTGTGCTCTATTTCAGCTGTTTTTTAGCAGTTGCTGTATGCATTAATACTGATAGTCATATCTGCTGAGCTCTAGCTCTGAGTTTCAGGTGTAACACAGTTACCCAATGTTCTAGAGATCAATCAGATTATACACTAAGGGATCAATATCTCAGAGTTGGAGATCATCATTACAATTCAGGGATAGATTTGACTGCTGTAAGAGCTTACGGTCTAGGGACCATTACAATAATCATTTCCCTGTTGGCTTTGGCTGTGCTCTAAGATTTAATTCTGTTTACACATTGTAGTTAGTCCATATTCATGAGGCATTAAAGTGTTTGCCTTGGTTTCTGGTGTACTTCACTCAGCATGCTGTCTACAGGATCCATTCACCTCATTGCACATCTCACAGCTTCACTTCTCATAGTTGCTCAATATTCCATTGTATGCATGCAGATGTTCACAGAACCATGTAAGAGTTGTGCATTTATCACAATTCACCCATTGCAAATCATGAATGCTACCTCCATAAACACCAGTGTGCAAATGTCCATTCATGTCTCTGCTCTTGGATCCTCCAAATACATACCTCATAATGAGACTGTAGGACATTATGGACCCACATACTTAGCTTCTTGTGGAACCACCACAGTGACCTCCAGAAAGGCTACACCATTCTGCCTACTCATCAACAGTAAATAGATACATCCCTCTCTCCATGTTTTCTCCAGCACTCCTAACTCTATATATTTTCCTACAGTCTTATAAAGATATATTCACAAAACATGCAATCATCCACAGTGGACAATAAGTTGCTCACAGCATCATCACATAGTTGTACATTTATAACCACATTAAGTACTTGAACATATTGATTATTATGAGAAAGTGGTATTTTTTGGTGAATAATAAAAAAGATAATAAAAAGAAAATAAAAATGTCATGCTATACAATATAATAGTAAGGACAGAAAACAATACCACTACCAAGAATCCTGTATACCTCCCTTGTATACCCCTCTCCTGCAAATTTAACTTTGGTATATTGCCTTTGTTGCACTTAATGGAAGCATATTGGAATGTTACTGTTGACCATAGACTCCAGTTTGCTTTGATTATGTTTTTTTCCAAAATACCATCCCTTTTTCAACACACTGCATGGTTGACATTCATTTGTTCTCCCACATGTGAGAACATTTTTATATTTGTACATTTAGCAACAATCGTTGACAACTCCAATTTTTGCCATTATACATCCCAGTCTTCATCATCTGTCTTTACCTCCGGTGTCATACATTCCCCTATCCCACCTCTTTCAGGTTTTCTCACAGACATCTTTGTTCCATGTATTTACAATATGGTGCTACCATTACACAGTATTATGCTATCTATTTCTGGATCTATACAATCAATCCTGCTGAACATTTCTGGAGTCAAACAGCATCAAATGCCTTATCTCTACCCTCTTTCTATCCCCCAGTAACCTGTGTTATCAGCTTTTAACCCTCAAAATTTCTGCATTAGTGTTATTTCATACCAGTGAGTCCGTACATTATTTGTCCTTTTGTTTCTGGCTAACTTCACTCAGCATAATGTCCTCAAGGTTAATCCATGTTATTATATGTTCCACGTCTTTGTTCTGTCTTACAATGGCATAATATTCCATCATGTGTATATACCATAGTTTGTTTATCCACTCATCCATTGATGGACATTTGGGCTTCTTCCGTCTCTTGGCAATCATGAATAATGCTGCAATGAACATCCATTTACAAATGTTCATTTGTGTCTTAACTTTCATTTCCTTTGAGTATATACCTAGCAATGGAATAGATGGGTCATATGGCAAATCTACACTTAGCTTCCTGAGGAATCTTGACACTGTCTTCCAGAGTGGTTGCACCATTCTACTTACCCAACAATGAATAAGTGTGCCCCTTTCTCCACATCTTCTAAAGCACTTGTAAGTTTTTGTTTTTGGATAATGGCTATTCTGTTAGGTGTGAGATGGTATCTCATTGTGGTTTTGATTTGCATTTCCCTTATAACCAGTGAAGTTGAGCACTTTTTCATATGTTTTAGAGTCATTTGTATTTCCTTTTCAGAAAAGTGTCTGTCCATGTCTTTTGTCCATTTTTTAATTGGGTTGTTTGTCTTTCTGCTTTTGTGTTGTTGGATTGCTTTATCTATTTGGGATATTAAACCCTTATCTGATATGTGGTTTCCAAATATTGTCTCCCGTTGTTTTGGCTGCCTTTTTGCTCTTTCAGCAAAGTCCTTTGATGTACAAAAGTATTTGCTTTTGAGGAGATCGCATTTGTCTATTTGTTCTTTGGTTGGTCACACTTTGAGTGTAAGGTCTAGGAAACCATCTCTTACCACAAGATCTTTTTTTTTAATCTTCATTTTATTGATATATACCCACATACCACGCAGTCATACAAAACAAATCGTACATTTGATTGTTCACAGTACCATTACGTAGTTGTACATTCATCACCTAAATCAATCCCTGACACCTTCATTAGCACACACACAAAAATAACAAGAATAATAATTTAAGTGAAAAAGAGCAACCGAAGTAAAAAAGAACACTGGGTACCTCTGTCTGTTTGTTTGTTTGTTTCTTTCCCCTATTCCTCCACCCATCCATCCATAAACTAGACAAAGTGGAGTGTGGTCCTCATGGCTTTCCCAATCCCATTGTCACCCCTCATAAGCTACATTTTTATACAATTGTCTTCGAGATTCATGGGTTCTGGGTTGCAGTTCGATAGTTTCAGGTATCCACCACCAGCTACCCCAATTCTTTAGAACCTAAAAAGGGTTGTCTAAATTGTGCGTAAGAGTGCCCACCAGAGTGACCTCTCGTCTCCTTTTGGAATCCCTCTGTCACTGAAGCTTATTTCATTTCCTTTCACATCCCCCTTTTGGTCAAGAAGATGTTCTCCGTCCCACAATGCCGGGTCTACATTCCTCCCCGGGAGTCATATTCCACGTTGCCAGGGAGATTCACTCCCCTGGGTGTCTGATCCCACATAGGGGGGAGGGCAGTGATTTCACCTTTCAAGTTGGCTTAGCTAGAGAGAGAGGGCCACATCTGAGCAACAAAGAGGCATTCGGGAAGAGGCTCTTAGGCACAACTATAGGGAGGCCTAGCCTCTCCTTTACAGCAACTGTCTTCCCAAGGGTAAAACCTATGGTAGAGGGCTCAACCCATCAAACCACCAGTTCCCTATGTCTGTGGTCATGTTAGCAACCATCGAGGTGGGGTAGGCCAATACCCCTGCATTCTCCACAGGCTCCTCAAGGAGGCACTACATATTTTTTTCCTTTTTTTTTTTTTTATCTTTAAGATAGTATCCTATGTTTTCTTCTAAGAGTCTTATGGTCTTAGTACTTATGTTTAAGTCTTTAGTCCAATTAGAGTTAATTTTTGTATGAGGTGTGAGGTAGGAGTCCTCTTTCATGCTTTTGGAAATGGATATCCAGTTCCTCAAACCATTTATTGAAGAGTCCGCTCTGTCACAGTCGATTTGGCTTGACTGCCTTATCAAAGATCAATTGTCCATAGGTGTGAGAGTCTAGTTCTGAACACTCAATTCAATTCTTTTATTCAGAACTTCTATCCTTATGCCAGTACCATGGTGTTTTGAGCACTGTAGCTTTGTGATATGCTTCAGTAAGTTAGTGTGAGACCTGCCACTTTGTTCCTCTTTCTCAAGATATTTTTGGCTATTCAGGGCACCTTGTCCTTCCAAATAAATGTGGTTCTTCATTTTTCTATTTCTGTAAGGTAAGTTGTTGAGATTCTAATTGGTATTACATTGAATCTATAAATCACTTTAGGTAGAGTTGACATCTTAATTATATGTAGTCTTCCAATCAATGAACACTGTATTTTCTTCCATTTTTTTAGGCCCTGTTCAATTTCTTTTAACAGTTTCTTGTAGTTTTTTTGTAAAGGTCTTTTGTGTCCTTGGTTAAGTTTATTCCTAAGTACTTGATTTTTTGGCTGCTATTGTAAATGGAATTTTTTTTATTTCTTCCTCTTGTTGCACGTTACTTTTGCATAGGAACACTACAGATTTTTGCATATTGATCTTGCAGCCTGCCACTTTGCTGTATTCATTGATTAGCTCTAATAACTTTGATGTAGATTTTTCTGGATTTTCTACATATAGAATCATGTCGTCTTCAAACTGATAATTTCACTTCTTCCTCTCCAACTTGGTTGTCTTTTATTTCTTTTTCTTGCCTGATAGCTCTAGCTAGAACTTCCAGCACAATGGTGAATGACAATGGTGAGAGTGGGCATCCCTGTCTTTTTCCAGATCTTAGAGGGAAAGCTTTCCATCTCTCCCCACTGAGAATGAGGTTAGCTGTGGGTTTCTCACATATTGCTTTTATTATATTGAGAAAATTCTCTTCTACTCCTATCCTTTGATGTTTTCTCATCAAGAAATGATGATGAATGTTGTCAGACGCCTTTTCTGCATCAATCAAGATGATCATGTGGTTCTTTTGCTTTGATTTATTGATGTGGTATATTACATTAATTTATTTTCTTATATTGAAACAGCCTTGCATACCTGGAATAAACCCCACTTGGTCATGCTGTGGAATTCTTTTAATGTACTGCTGGATTTGCTTTGGGAGTATTTTGTTGAGAATTTTTGCATCTATATTCATTAAAGAGATTGTTCTGGTGAGTCCTGACCGAGGCGGTGATGGCTGAGGAGTCGGGGCGTGAAGCGGCGGTGGCAGTGGCTGGCGGCAACCGAGCAGCCATGAGGGCCGGGCCCAGTCACCGACTGAAAGTAGGTAGAAAGCCAGGAACTGCGTGGACTGGAAACCACAGAGCAATGTGACTTTGGGCATACTTCATACAACACTCATGAAAACGTGGAACTGCTGAGATCAGTGAAATCTCCATCATTTCAGCAGACTGGGAGCCTCCCTACACAGCCCAGCAGCCCAGAACTGCCCTGGGGGGACGGCACTCACCTGTGACATAGCACAGTCATCCCTCAACAGAGAACCAGGGGGTGCACGGCCTGGAAGAGGGACCCACTTGCAAGTCTCAGGAGCCATATGCCAATACCAAGGACTTGTGGGTCAGTGGCAGAGACAAACTGTGAAAAGACTGAACTGAAGGCTTAGACTATTGCAGCAGCTTTAAAACTCCAGGATCACCAGGGAGATTTGATTGTTAGAGCCACCCCCACCTCTCTGACTGCCCAGAAACACACCCCATGTACAGGGCGGGCAACACCAAGTACACACGCAAGCTTGGTACACCAATTGGACCCCACAAGACTCACTCCCCCACTCACCACAAAGGCAAAGCAGGGGAGAACTGGCTTGTGGAGAACAGGTGGCTCGTGGACGCCACCTGCAGGTTAGAGAAAGTGTACTCCACGAAGATGTAGATCTGATAAATTAGAGACAAGGACTTCAATTGGTCTACAAATCCTAAAAGAACCCTATCAAGTTCAGCAAATGCCACGAGGCCAAAAACAACAGAAAATTATAAAGCATGTGAAAAAACCAGATGATGTGGATAACCCAAGCCCAAGCACCCAAATCAAAAGACCAGAAGAGACACAGCACCTAGAGCAGCTACTCAAAGAGCGAAAGATGAACAATGAGACCATAATACAGGATATGAACGATATCAAGAAGACCATAGAAGAGCATAAAGACGACATTGCAAGACTAAATAAAAAAATAGATGATCTTATGGAAACTAAAGAAACTGTTGACCAAATTAAAAAGATTCTGGAAACTCATAGTACAAGACTAGAGGAAGTTGAACAATGAATCAGTGACCTAGAAGATGACAGAATGGAAAATGAAAGCATCAACGAAAGAATGGGGAAGAAAATTGAAAAAATTGAAACGGACCTCAGGGATATGATAGATAATATAAAACATCTGAATGTAAGACTCATTGGTGTTCCAGAAGGGGAAGAAAAGGGTAAAAGTCTAGGAAGAGTATTCAAAGAAATTGTTGGGGAAAACTTCCCAAATCTTCTAAACAACATAAATACACATATCATAAATGCTTAGCAAACTCCAAATAGAATAAATCCAAATAAAACCACTCAGAGACGTATTCTGATCACACTGTCAAACATGGAAGAGAAGGAGCAAGTTCTGAAAGCAGCAAGAGAAAAGCAATTCACCACATACAAAGGAAACAGCATAAGACTAAGTAGTGACTACTCAGCAGCCACCATGGAGGTGAGAAGGCAGTGGCATGATATATTTAAAATTCTGAGTGAGAAAAATTTCCAACCAAGAATACTTTATCCAGCGAAGCTCTCCTTCAAATTTGAGAGAGAGCTTAAGTTTTTCACAGACAAACAAATGCTGAGAGAATTTGCTAACAAGAGACCTGCCCTACTGGAGATACTAAAGGGAGCCCTACAGACAGAGAAACAAAGAAAGGACAGAGAGACTTGGAGAAAGGTTCAGTACTAAAGAGATTCGGTATGGGTACAATAAAGGATATTAATAGAGGGAGGGGAAAAATATATAAGACAAACATAAACAAAGGATAAGATGGCTGATTCAAGAAATGCCTTCACGGTTATAACGTTCAATGTTAATGGATTAAACTCCCCAATTAAACGATATAGATTCACAGAATGGATCAAAAAAAATGAACCATCAATATGTTGCAAACAAGAGACTCATCTTAGACACAGGGACACAAAGAAACTGAAAGTGAAAGGATGGAAAAAAATATTTCATGCAAGCTACAGCCAAAAGAAAGCAGGTGTAGCAATATTAATCTCAGATAAAATAGACTTCAAATGCAGGGATGTTTTGAGAGACAGAGAAGGCCACTACATACTAATAAAAGGGGCAATTCAGCAAGAAGAAATAACAATCGTAAATGTCTATGCACCCAATCAAGGTGCCACAAAATACATGAGAGAAACACTGGCGAAACTAAAGGAAGCAATTGATGTTTCCACAATAATTGTGGGTGACTTCAACCCATCACTCTCTCCTATAGATAGATCAACCAGACAGAAGACCAATAAGGAAATTGAAAACCTAAACAATCTGATAAATGAATTAGATTTAACAGACATATACAGGACATTACATCCCAAATCACCAGGATACACATACTTTTCTAGTGCTCACGGAACTTTCTCCAGAATAGATCATATGCTGGGACATAAAACAAGCCTCAATAAATTTAAAAAGATTGAAATTATTCAAAGCACATTCTCTGACCACAATGGAATACAATTAGAAGTCAATAACCATCAGAGACTTAGAAAATTCACAAATACCTGGAGGTTAAACAACACACTCCTAAACAATCAGTGGGTTAAAGAAGAAATAGCAAGAGAAATTGCTAAATATATAGAGATGAATGAAAGTGAGAACACCACATACCAAAACCTATGGGATGCAGCAAAAGCAGGGCTGAGGGGGAAATTCATAGCACTAAACACATATATTAAAAAGGAAGAAAGAGCCAAAATCAAAGAACTAATGGATCAACTGAAGAAGCTAGAAAATGAACAGCAAACCAATCCTAAACCAAGTAGAAGAAAAGAAATAACAAGTGTTAAAGTAGAAATAAATGACATAGAGATCAAAAAAACAATAGAGAGGATAAATATCACCAAAAGTTGGTTCTTTGAGAAAATCAGCAAGATTGACAAGCCCCTATCTAGACTGACAAAATCAAAAAGAGAGAAGACCCATATGAACCAAATAATGAATGAAAAAGGTGACATAACTGCAGATCCTGAAGAAATTAAAAAAATTATAAGAGGATACTATGAACAACTGTATTGCAACAAACTGGATAATGTAGAGGAAATGGACAATTTCCTGGAAACATATGAACAACCTAGACTGACCAGAGAAGAAATAGAAGACCTCAATCAACCCATCACAAGGCAAGAGATCCAATCACTCATCAAAAATCTTCCCAGAAATAAATGCCCAGGGCCAGATGGCTTCACAGGGGAATTCTACCAAACTTTCCAGAAAGAACTGACACCAATCTTACTCAAACTCTTTCAAAACATTGAAGAAAATGGAACACTACCTACCTCATTTTATGAAGCTAACATCAATCTAATACCAAAACCAGGAAAAGATGCTACAAAAAAGGAAAACTACCAGCCAATCTCACTAATGAATATAGATGCAAAAATCCTCAACAAAATACTTGCAAATCGAATCCAAAGACACATTAAAAAAAATCATACACGATGACCAAGTGGGGTTCATTCCAGGCATGCAAGGATGCTTCAACATAAGAAAATCAATCAATATATTACAACACATTAACAAGTCAAAAGGGAGAAATCAATTGATCATCTCAATAGATGCTGAAAAAGCATTTGACAAAATCCAACATCCGTTTTTGATAAAAACACTTCAAAAGGTAGGAATTGAAGGAAACTTCCTCAATATGATAGAGAGCATATATGAAAAACCCACAGCCAGCATAGTGCTCAATGGTGAGAGACTGAAAGCCTTCCCTCTAAGATCAGGAACAAGACAAGGATGCCCGCTGTCACCACTGTTATTCAACATTGTGCTGAAAGTGGTAGCCAGGGCAATCAGGCAAGACAAAGAAATAAAAGGCATCCAAATTGGAAAAGAAGAAATAAAACTGTGATTGTTTGCAGATGATATGATCTTATATCTGGAAAACCCTGAGAAATTGATGATACAGCTACTAGAGCTAATAAACAAATTTAGCAAAGTAGCGGGATACAAGATTAATGCACATAAGTCAGTAATGTTTCTATATGCTAGAAATGAACAAAGTGAAGAGACACTCAAGAAAAAGATACCATTTTCAATAGCAACTAAAAAAATCAAGTACCTAGGAATAAACTTAACCAAAGATGTAAAAGACCTATACAAAGAAAACTACATAACTCTACTAAAAGAAATAGAAGGGGACCTTAAAAGATGGAAAAATATTCCATGTTCATGGATGGGAAGGCTAAATGTCATTAAGATGTCGATTCTACCCAAACTCATCTACAGATTCAATGCAATCCCAATCAGAATTCCAGCAACCTACTTTGCAGAGTTGGAAAAGCTAGTTATCAAATTTATTTGGAAAGGGAAGATGCCTTGAATTGCTAAAGACACTCTAAAAAAGAAAAACGAAGTGAGAGGACTTACACTCCCTGACTTTGAAGCTTATTATAAAGGCACAGTTGTCAAAAGAGCATGGTACTGGCACAAAGATAGACATATAGATCAATGGAATCGAATTGAGAATTCAGAGATAGACCCTCAGATCTATGGCCGAGTGATCTTTGATAAGGCCCCCAAAGTCATTGAACTGAGTCATAATGGTCTTTTCAACAAATGGGGCTGGGAGAGTTGGATATCCATATCCAAAAGAATGAAAGAGGACCCCTTCCTCACACCCTGCACAAAAATTAACTCAAAATGGACGAAAGATCTTAATATAAAAGAAAGTAGCATAAAACTCCTAGAAGATAATGTAGGAAAGCATCTTCAAGATCTTGTATTAGGCGGCCACTTCCTAGACTTTACACCCAAAGCACAAGCAACAAAAGAGAAAATAGATAAATGGGAACTCCTCAAGCTTAGAAGTTTCTGCACCTCAAAGGAATTTCTC
This sequence comes from Choloepus didactylus, assembly GCF_015220235.1. NCBI lineage: Eukaryota > Metazoa > Chordata > Mammalia > Pilosa > Megalonychidae > Choloepus > Choloepus didactylus. The sequence goes on along the minus strand of NC_051330.1, from coordinate 18,845,775 downwards.
AAAAAGGTAAAGAGGCAGCCAACTCAATGGGAAAAAATTTTTGGAAACCATGTATCTGACAAAAGACTGATATCTTGCATATATAAAGAAATCCTACAACTCAATGACAATAGTACAGACAGCCCAATTATAAAATGGGCAAAAGATATGAAAAGACAGTTCTCTGAAGAGGAAATACAAATGGCCAAGAAACACATGAAAAAATGTTCAGCTTCACTAGCTATTAGAGAGATGCAAATTAAGACAACAATGAGATACCATCTAACACCATTTAGAGTGGCTGCCATTAAACAAACAGGAAACTACAAATGCTGGAGGGGATGTGGAGAAATTGGAACTCTTATTCATTGTTGGTGGGACTGTATAATGGTTCAGCCACTCTGGAAGTCAGTCTGGCAGTTCCTTAGAAAACTAGATATAGAGTTACCATTCGATCCAGCGATTGCACTTCTCGGTATATACCCGGAAGATCGAAAAGCAGTGACACTAACAGATATCTGTATGACAATGTTCATAGCAGCATTATTCACAATTGCCAAGAGATGGAAACAACCCAAATGTCCTTCAACAGATGAGTGGATAAATAAAATGTGGTATATACACACGATGGAATACCACACGACAATAAGAAGGAACGATCTCGTGAAACATATGACAACATGGATGAACCTTGAAGACATAATGCTGAGCGGAATAAGCCAGGCACAAAAAGAGAAATATTACGTGTACCACTAATATGAACTTTGAAAAATGTAAAACAAATGGTTTATAATGTAGAATGTAGGGGAACTAGCAATAGAGAGCAATTAAAGAAGGGGGAACAATCATCCAAGAATAGATAAGCTATTTAATGTTCTGGGGATGCCCAGGAATGACTATGGTCTGTTAATTTCTGATGGATATAGTAGGAACAAGTTGACAGAAATGTTGCTATATTAGGTAACTTTCTTGGGGTAAAGTAGGAACAGGTTGGAAGTAAAGCAGTTATCTTAGGTTAGTTGTCTTTTTCTTACTCCATTGTTATGGTCTCTTTGAAATGTTGTTTTATTGTATGTTTTTTTTTTTAATTTTTTTTTTTATACAGTTGATTTAAAAAAAAAAAAAGTTTTAAAAAAAAAAAACCAAGGAAAAATGTAGTGCCCCCTTGAGAAGCCTGTGGAGAATGCAGGGGTATTGGCCTACCGCACCTCGATGGTTGCTAACATGACCACAGACATAGGGAACTGGTGGTTTGATGGAGTGAGCCCTCTACCTTAGGTTTTTTTTTTTTTTTTTTTTTTTTAAATCTTCATTTTATTGAGATATATTCACATACCACGCAGTCATACAAAACAAATCGTACATTCGATTGTTTACAGTACCATTACATAGTTGTTCATTCATCACCTAAATCAATCTCTGACACCTTCATTAGCACACACACAAAAATAGCAAGAATAATAATTAAAGTGAAAAAGAGCAATTGAAGTAAAAAAGAACACTGGGTACCTTTGTCTGTTTGTTTGTTTGTTTCCTTCCCCTATTTTTCTACTTATCCATCCATAAACTAGACAAAGTGGAGTGTGGTCCTTATGGCTTTCCCAATCCCATTGTCACCCTTCATAAGCTACATTTTTATACAATTGTCTTCGAGATTCATGGGTTGTGGGTTGTAGTTTGATAGTTTTGTTTTTTTTTTAGGTTCTAATGAATTGGGGTAGCTTGTGGTGGATACCTTAGGTTTTACCCTTGGGAAGATGGTTGCTGCAAAGGAGAGGCTAGGCCTCCCTATAATTGTGCCTAAGAGCCTCCTCCCGAATGCCTCTTTGTTGCTCAGATGTGGCCCTCTCTCTCTAGCTAAGCCAACTTGAAAGGTGAAATCACTGCCCTCCCCCCTACATGGGATCAGACACCCAGGGGAGTGAATCTCCCGGGCAACGTGGAATATGACTCCCAGGGAGGAATGTAGATCCGGCATCGTGGGATGGAGAACATCTTCTTGACCAAAAGGGGGATGTGAAAGGAAATGAAATAAGCTTCAGTGGCAGAGAGATTCCAAAAGGAGCCGAGAGGTCACTCTGGTGGGCACTCTTATGCACACTTTAGACAACCCTTTTTAGGTTCTAAAGAATTGGGGTAGCTGGTGATGGATACCTGAAACTATTGAACTGCAACCCAGAACCCATGAATCTTGAAGACAATTGTATAAAAATGTAGCTTATGAGGGGTGACAATGGGATTGGGAAAGCCATGAAGACCACACTCCACTTTGTCTAGTTTATGGATGGATCAGTGGAAAAATAGGGGAAGGAAACAAACAAACAGACAAAGGTACCCAGTGTTCTTTTTTACTTTAATTGCTCTTTTTCACTTTATTATTCTTGTTATTTTTGTGTGTGTGCTAATGAAGGAGTCAGGGATTGATTTAGGTGATGGAACGTACAACTATGTAATGGTACTGTGAACAATCAAATGTAAGATTTGTTTTGTATGACTGCGTGGTATGTGAATATATCTCAATAAAATGAAGATAAAAAAAGATTGTTCTATAATTTTCTTTTTTTGTAGTGTCTTTTTCTGATTTTGGTATTAGGGTGATATTGGCTTCATAGAAAGAGTTGAATAGTTTTCCTTCCTCTTCAATTTTTTTGAAGAGTTTTAGTAGAATTGTTATTAATTCTTTCTTAAATGCTTGGTAGAATTCACATGTAAGCCATCTGGTCCTGGGCTTTTCTTTTTTGGGAGATTTTTGGTGACTGACCCCATCTCTTTGCTTGTGATTAGTTTGTTGAGGTCCTCTATATCTTCTTGGGTCAGTGTTGGTTGTTTGTGCTTTACTAGAAAGTTGTCCATTTTGTATAAGTTGTCCAGTTTATTAGCATATAGTTACTCATTGTATCTTCTCATTATCTCCTTTATTTCTGCAGGGTTGGTAGTTATGTTTCCTTCCCCATTTCTGATTGCATTTAGTTACATCTGCTCTCTTCTTTTTTGTTTGACTGGCTATGTGTCCATCCATTTTTGATTTTCTCAAAGAACCAGCTTCTGGTTTTGTTGATTCTCTCTATTGTTTTGCTGCTCTCAGTTTCATTTATTTCTGCTCCGATCTTTGTTATTTCTTTCCTTCTCTTTGCTTTGGGGTTAGTTTGTTGTTCTTTCTCTAGTTCTTCCTGGTGTAGAGTTAATTCCTCAATTTTTACTCTTTGTTTTCTTTTAATATGGGCATTTAAGGCAATAAATTTCCCTCTCAGCACTGCCTTTGCTGCATCCAATAAGTTTTGACATGTGTTTTCTTTGTCAGTTGCCTCAAAGTATTAACTAATTTCCCTTGTAATTTCTTCTTTTGCCCACTGGTTTTCTAAGAGTTTGTTGTTTAGTCTCCATATATTGAATTTTTCAAACTTTCTGTTTTTTGTTTCCAATAATTTCAGTGTTTTTTTTTAATTAAATTCAGTTTTATTGAAATACATTCCACACCATACAATCATCCATGATATACAATCCACTGTCCACAGTATGATAACATAGTTATGCATTCATCACCACAATCTATCTCTGAACATTTTCCTTACATCAGAAAGAACCAGAACAAGAATAAAAAATTAAAGTGAAAAAAGAACACCCAAATCATCCCCCATCCCACCCCATTTGTCCTTTAGTTTTTATGCCCATTCCTCCACTCATCCATACACTAGATAAAGGGGGTGTGATCCACAAGGTCTTCACAATCACACTGTCACCCTTTGTAATCTACATTATTATATAATTGTCTTCAGGAGTCCAGACTGCTGGGTTGGAGTTTGGTAGTTTCAGGTATTTACTTCTAGCTATTCCAATACATTAAAACCTAAGAGGTGTTATCTATATAGTGCATAAGAATGTCCACCAGAGTGACCTCTCAACTCCATTTGGAATCTCCCAGCCACTGAAACTATTTCGTCTCATTTCGCATCCCCCTTTTGGTCAAGAAGATACTCTCAGTCCCACGATGCCGGGTCCACATTCATCCCCAGGAGTCATACTCTGTGTTGCCAGGGAGATTTACACCCCTGGGAGTCGGGTCCCACGTAGGGGGAGGGCAGCGAGTTCACCTGTCGAGATGGCTCAGTTAGAGAGAGAGGGGGCCACATCTGAGCAACAAAGAGGTACTCAGGGGGAGACTCTTAGGCATCATTACATACAACTTTAGACTCTCCTTTGTGGTAATGAACTTCATAGGGGTAAGTCCCGTGCTCGAGGGCTCAGCACATCAAACCGCCAGTCCCAATGTTTGTGACAATATCAACACCAGTCCAGGTGAGGATGTCCAACACATCCGCACCTTCCCCCAGATCCTTGGGGCTGCGGAGGGGGAGGCTGTAAATATATTTTTTATTATCTGCCCAAATTACTCTAGGATGTGTCACTATTTCACTTCAGCCTTTACTAACCTACTGTATCTCACTTCCTATTGAAAGTTCCATGCAATTGTGGTGTTTGAACAAATCGACTGTAGAGTTGTACCATTTAGAAAATTTAGATCCTGTACCAAATAGATATCTATTCCCTTGGTCTCATATGAAAGTTGAAGTTTTAAAACACAATCAGTTTCAACCTTTATCCTTTGGCCTGGCTTGCCGTGGTCTTAACCAGACCTGCTTCATTCATATCACTAATTGAAGTCTGGGCTCTTTTTCAGCTTTTTTTTTTTTTTTTTTTTGACAGTGGCTGTATGCACTAATACTGACATTCATATCTGCCGAGCTCTAGCTCTGAGTTTCAGGTGTCTCAGAGATATGCATTGTTCCAGAGACCAATCAGGTTATACACTAGGGGATCAGCATCTCAAAGTTTAGAGATAGGCCTTACAATTCAGGGAGACTTAAATGCTGTAAGAGCTTACAATCTAGGGACTATTAAAATTATTGTGTCCATGTTAGGCTGTGTTCTAAGATTCAATTCTGAGTTTACACATTGTAGTTAGTCCATATTGGTGAGGCATCATCCCTCTCACCATGTTTTCTCCAACACTTTTACTCCTATATATATATTTTCCTACAATTTTATAGAGTTATATTCACATACCATACATTTATCCACAGTGTACAATCAGTTGTTCATGGTATCATCATAAAGTTGTAAATTTATCACCACAACCAGCAGTTGAACATACTGATTACTACAAGAAAAAAAAATTTTTTTTTTTAGCAATAAGAAAAAATGATAAAAAGAAAAATAACATGTCATACAATACAATATACTACTAAGGACAGCAAATAACACCCCTACCAAGAATCCCATATTACTCCCCTATATCCCCCTCTCATATACATTTAGCATTGGCATATTGCCTTTGTTACATTTAATGGAGGTATATTACAATGTTACTGTTGACCATAGAGTCCAGTTTGCTTTGATTATGTTTTTTCCTGAATACCATCCCTTTTTCAAATTTCTACATGGTTGACATTCATTTGCTTTCCCACATGCAAAAACATTTTTATATTTGTATATTTAATAACAGTCATTGGCCACTCCAGTTTTTGCCACATTATACAGTCCCAGTCTTTATCATCTATCTTTACCTCTGGTGTCATACATTCTCCTATCCCACCTCTTTCAGCTTTACTCACAGACATCTTTGTTCAGTGTACTTACAATACCGTGCTACCATCACACAGTATTATGCTATCTGTTTCTGGATCTATGCAATCAGTCCTAAACGTTCTGTAGTCCTTCAGCATCAAATGGCTGATCTCTGCCCTGTTTCTATCTCCTGGTGGCCTGTGTTGTCAGCTTTTAACTCCCAAAGTTTGTTCATTAATGTCTGTTCATATTAGTGAGACCATACAGAATCTGTCCTTTTGTTTCTGGCTAACTTCACTCAACATGATGTCCTCAAGATTCATCCACATTATTACATGATCCATGTCTTTGTTCTGTCTTACAGCTGCATAATATTCCATCATGTGTATATACCAGTTTGTTTATCCACTCGTCCTTTGATGGGCATTTGGGCTGTTTCCATCTCTTGGCAATTGTGAATAATGCTGCAATAAACATTGGTTTACAAATGTCTGTTTGTGTCTTAAGTTTCAGTTCCTCTGAGTAAATACCCAGCAATGGAATAGCTGGGGCATATGGCAAATTTATATTTAGCTTCCTGAGGAACCTCCATACTGTCTTCCAGAGTGGTTGCACCATTCTACATTCCCACCAACAATGAATAAGTGTGCCTCTTTCTCCACATCCTCTCCAGCACTTGTCATTTTCTGCTTTTTGGATAATGGCCATTCTGATAGGTGTGAGATGATATCTCATTGTGGTTTTGATTTGCGTTTCCTTAATAGCCCGTGAAGTTGAGCATTTTTTCATACGCTTTTGAGCCATTTGTATTTCCTCTTCAGAAAAATGTCTGTTCATGTCTTTTGCCCATTTTTTAATTCGATTGTTTGTCTTTCTGTTATTGAGATGCAGGATTCCTTTATATATTTGGGATATTAAACCCTTATCTGATACGTGGTTTCCAAATATCATCTCCCATTGTGTAGGTTGCCTTTTGACTTTTCTGACAAAGTCCTTTGATGTACAAAAGTGTTTAATTTTGAGGAGATCCCATTTGTCTATTTGTTCTTTAGTTGCTCATGCCTTGGGTGTGAGGTATAAGAAACCACCTCCTTTCACAAGATCTTTAAGATATTGCCCTACATTTTCTTCTAAGAGTTTTATGGTCTTGATGCTAATGTTTCGGTCTTTGATCCGCTTTGAGTTAATTTTGGTATAAGGTGTGAGATGGACATCCTCTTTCATTCTTTTGGAAATGGATATCCAGTTCTCCAAACACCATTTATTGAACAGGCTGCTCTTTCCCAGTTGCTTCAGCTTCACTGCCTTATCAAAGATTAGTTGTCCATAGACGTGAGGGTCTACTTCTGAACACTCAATTCGATTCCATTGATCAGTATATCTGTCCTTATGCCAGTACCATGCTGTTTTGAGCACTGTAGCTTTGTAATATGCTTCAAAGTCAGGTAGTGTGAGACCTCCCACTTCTTTCCTCTTTCTCAAGACATTTTTGGCTATTTGGGGCACCTTACCCTTCCAAATAAATTTAGTTATTGGTTTTTCTATTTCTGTAAAGTAAGTTGTTGGGATTTAAATTGGTATTGCATTGAATCTGTAAATCAGTTTAGGTAAAATTGCCGTCTTAACTATATTTAGTCTTCCAATCCATGAACATGGTATGTTCTTCCATTTTTTCAGGTCTTGTTCAATTTCTTTTTGCAGTTTCTTATAGTTTTCTATGTAAAGGTCTTTTGTGTCCTTGGTTAAGTTTATTCCTAAATACTTGATTCTTTTGGTTGCTATTGTAAATGGGATTTTTTTCTTGATTTCCTCCTCTTGTTGCACATTACTTGTGTATAGGAACACTACAGATTTTTGCGTGTTGATCTTGTAGCCTGCTACTTTGCTGTATTCATTGACTAGTTCTAGTAGCTTTGCTGTAGATTTTTCTGGATTTCCTACTTATAGAATCATGTCATCTGCAAATAGTGAAAGTTTTACTTCTTCCTCTCCAATTTGGATGCCTTTTATTTCTTTTTCTTGCCTAATTCCTCTAGCTAGAACTTCCAGCACAATATTGAATAACAATGGTGATAGTGGGCATCCCTGTCTTGTTCCTGATCTTAGAGGAAAAGCTTTCAGTCTCTCCCCATTGAGTGTGATGTTAGCTGTGGGTTTTTCATATATTGCCTTTATCATATTGAAAATGTTCCCCCCATTCCTATCCTTTGAAGTGTTTTCATCAGGAAAGGATGTTGAATTTTGTGAAATGCCTTTTCTGCATCAATCGAGATGATCATGTGGTTCTTCTGCTTTGATTTATTGATGTGGTGTATTACATTAATTGATTTTCTTGTGTTGAACCAGCCTTGCATACCTGGAATAAATCCCACCTGGTCGTGGTGTATAATTCTTTTAATGTGCTGCTGGATTCGATTTGCGAGTATTTTGTTGAGGATTTTTGCGTCTATATTCATTAAAGAAATTGGTCTATAATTTTCGTTTTTTGTAGTATCTTTGCCTGGTTTTGGTATTAGGGTGATGTTGGCTTCATAGAAAGAGTTAGGTAGCTTTCCCTTTTCTTCAATTTTTTTGAAGAGATTGAGCAGGATTGGTACTAATTCGTTCTTGAATGCTTGGTAGAATTCAGTTGTGAAACCATCTGGTCCTGGGCTTTTCCTTTTTGGAAGCTTTTAGATGACTGACTCAATGTCTTTACTTGTGATTGGTTTGTTGAGGTCATCTATTTCTTCTTGAGTTAATGTTGGTTGTTTATGCTTTTCTAGAAAGTTGTCCATTTCATCTAAGTTGTCTAGTTTATTAGCATATAGTTGCTCATAGTATCTTCTCATTATCTCCTTTATTTCTGCAGGGTTGGTAGTTATATTTCCTTTCCCGTTTCTGATTGCATTTATTTGCATCTGCTCTCTCTCTTTTTTTTGTTAGCCTAGCCAGTGGTCCATCGATTTTATTGATTTTCTCAAAGAACCAACTTCTGGTTTTGTTGATTCTCTCTATTGTTTTCCTGTTCTCAATTGCATTTATTTCTGCTCTAATCTTTGTTATTTCTTCCCTTCTGCTTGCTTTGGGGTTAGTTTGCTGTTCTTTCTCTAATTCCTCCAGGTGAGCAGTTAACTCTTCAATTTTTGCTCTCTCTTCTCTTTTAATATAGGCATTTAGGGCAAGAAATTTCCCTCTCAGCACCGCCTTTGCTGCATCCCATTCGTTTTGATAAGTTGTGTTTTCATTGTCATTTGCCTTGAGGTATTTACTAATTTCTCTTGTAATTTCTTCTTTTACCCACTGGTTTTCTAAGAGGGTGTTGTTTAGCCTCCATATGTTTGTGAATTTTATGACCTTCTGCCTTTTGTTTATTTCCAACTTCATTCCATTGTGGTCTGAGAAAGTGTTTTGTATAATATCAGTATTTTTAAATTTGTTGAGACTTGCTTTATGGCCCAACATGTGGTCTATCCTAGAGAATGTTCCATGAGCACTTGAGAAAAAAGTGTATCCTGCTGTTGTTGGATGTAGTGTTCTATAAATGTCAGTCAAGTCTAGTCCATTTATCATACAATTCAACATCTCTGTTTCTTTAGTGATCCTCTGTCTAGATGTTCTATCCATTGATGTGAGTGGTGTATTGAAGTCTCCAACTACTATTGTAGAGGTATCTGTTTCTACTTTCAGTGATCACAGTGTTTGCCTCATGAATTTGGGGGCATTCTGGTTTGGTGCATAAATATTTATGACTGTTATGTTTTCCTGATGAATTGACCCTTTTATTAATATATAGTGTCCTTCTTTGTCTCTTTTAATTGTTTCGCTTTTAAGTCTAACTTGTCTGATATTAATATAGCTACTCCCGCTTTTTTCTGGTTGTTGTTTGCATGAAATATCTTTTTCCAACCTTTCACTTTCAGTCTATGTTTGTCCTTGTGTCTAAAGTGAGTTTCTTGTAGACAGCATATAGATGGGTCCTGTTTTTTAATCCATTCTGCCAGTCTGTGTCTTTTTATTGGGGAGTTTAATCCATTTACATTTAGTGTTATTACTGTAATGGCAGTACTTTCTACTACCATTTCGTTTTTTTGAATTTATATGTCGTATCTTATTTTTTCCTCTCCTTTTACCTTTCCTGATAATCTTCATTTCTGTACTCTTCTCCAACTCTCTCCTGTCTTTTCCTATCAGCCTGTAGCACTCCCTTTAGTATTTCTTGTAGTGCCGGTCTCTTATTCACAAACTCTCTCAGTGTCTGTTTGTCTGAAAATCTCTCCCTCATTTTTGAAGGAAAGTTTTGCTGGATATAGAATTCTTGGTTGGTAGTTTTTCTCTTTCAGTATCTTAAATATATCATGCCACTGTCTTCTTGCCTCCATGGTTTCTGCAGAGAAATCTGTACATAGTCTTATTGACCTTCCCTTGTATGTGATGTATTGCTTTTCTCTTGCTGCTTTCAGAATCCTCTCTTTGTCTTTGACATTGGACAATCTGACCAGTAAGTGGCTTGGAGTAGGTCTATTGGGATCTATTCTATTTGGGGTATGTTGTACTTCTTGAATCTCTAATTTTCTGTCTTTTATAAGAGTTGGGAAATTTTCAGTGAATATGTCTTCTGTTACTCTTTCTGCCCCCTTTCCCCTCTCTTCTCCTTCTGGGATACCCATAACATGTATATTTGTGCATTTCATGTTGTCACTCAGCTCCCTAAGACCCTGCTCATATTTTTCCATTTTTTTCACCATCTGTTCTTTTGTGTGTATGAATTCGAATGACCTGTCTTCCAGTTCACTGATCCTTTCTTCTGACTGTTGAAATCTACTGTTGTGTCCCTCCATTGTGTTTTTCGTCTCCTCCATTGTGGCCTTCATTCCCATGAGTTCTGCCATTTGTTTTTTTAAGTTTATGAATTCTTCTTTATGGTCAGCCAGTGTATTCTTTATATCCTTCAGCTCTTTTGGTATATCTTCCTTCATTTCATCAAATTTATTTAGCATTAGTTGCCTCCACTCCTGTGTCTCAGCTGAGCTATTAGTTTATTCCTTTAGCTGGTCCATGTTTTCGTGTTTCCTGGTATGGCTTGTTATCTTAAGTTGTCGAGGCATTTGATTCTCTTGATTAGTTTATTTTGGAGCTTGTTTTCTGTCTTTTACCTAGTGGTTTTCTTGTTGGTTGGCTTTGTTCTCTGGCCTCTGCTATTCAGTTCAACTTATTCTAGACCTCTAACTTAGGTTCTATTTAGTTGATCGGAATTTTTCCCCTCTTGTTTTTTCTATTTCTTGCTCTGCCTGTATGTAACCTTTTTGTGAGTGGGTCTCCTCAGATATGGTCGACCCTAGTCAGATTTTCCCAGTCTAGTGAGGCCCAGGTCTCATTGGGAGAGTATGGAGTTTTCCTGAGAATGAGACCCTCCTATGAGGCCTTTAGAATTGGTGCTTTTCCTCTCCTGTCCAGCAGGTGGCGCTGGCCAGCCCGCAGCTCCTCCACCAGTGTAAGGAGGTGTAGAGCCTTTAGTTCTCCTGGTGACTCTGATTCTGTCAGGGGCATGGCTGACTGAAGCCGGAATCTGAATTCCAGCCCCTGGGGTCTGCATTCCCAGAAGGAGGACTGCCAGTTGAGCTGGACCTCCCTCCACTCTCCCAATCCTCAGAACTCCAGTTGTCTCTCAGGGGCACTATTCCCTTCTCCCCTCTCCTCTTTGGGGCCTCTCTAGGTAGATTCCTTGGTCAGCCTGAGTTGCCAATTAAAGATGGGGGTGGAGGCCTTCAGTAGTGAATATGGAACTCAAAGACACTGTGGGCACTCTGTCTCCCCCCCAGCCCAGCGTAGTCCCTCAACCTGGGCTTTCCGATAGAAAATAATCACATATATTACTTTTAGATTAAAAAAAAAAAAGTAGAAAAGAAATCAAGAAAAAGAAAAAAGGAAAGGAAAAAAAAAAAAAGAGTCCCTTTTAAAAGTCTTTCCCCAGCCTGGAAGTTTTGTCAGTGTCAGAATAGAGCATTTAAAGGTATGCTTTGGGCTATTGTCTGATAATTACTCTCCAACCGCTTCAGTTTCACCCCTGCCGGGGGCTATTGAAATGCAAAAAGATAAGGGATCAGTGAGAAGCCAGAAGGGACAAAATGTAGGGGGAAAAAAAATGGCTTTTTTTGGAGTCTGGGAATGGGTGCCCGCTTTTACATGCCCCCACTTCTCGGAGCCGAGCCCTTCTTTAGCACCCCAGCTCCCAAAGTTAGTTAATTAATTTGTTAATTAATTCTGCAGTTGAGACTGGGTTGAGCCTCCCTTCTTGCCCTCAGCAGATGGCTGTTTTTTGTTTTTTTTTCCCCCCCTTTCAGGGAGCCGGCAGCAAGACAGTCTGTGAGGTCTGGGTGGGGAGGGTCGCCTGACCCCCGGTCCAGGGAACTTACAATGTTCGCTGTGATCTCAGCTTTTCCTCCAATTCCAAACTTGTGTCCAATGTGTGACTGGTTACTGGAGACCCCGAAAACACTGTTTCATATAGTTCTTGGGTAATTGCCCGCCGCTCTAGGGGAGAGACAAAATTCTGCTCCTCACCACTCCGCCATCTTGCCCCACCTCCTCAGTGTTTTTTATAATATCAATATTTTTTAATTTGTTGAGGTTTGCGTTGTTACCCAGCATGTGGTCTATCCTAGAAAATGTTCCATGAGCACTCAAGAAGAATGTGTATCCTGCTGTTGTGGAGTGCAGTGTTCTATAAATGTCTGTTAGGTCTAGTTCATTTATCATGAAATTCAACATCTGTTTCCTTGTTGATCCTCTGTCTAGATATTCTATCCATTGATGAGAGTGGTGTATTGAAGTCTCCAACTATTATTGTGGAGTTATCTACTTCTCCTTTCAGTGTTCTCAGTATCTGTCTCATGAATTTCAGGGCATTCTGGCTTGGTGCATAAATGTTTATGATTGTTATGTTTTCTTGGTGAATTGACGCTTTTATTCATATATAGTGTCCTTTTTGTCTTTTAATTGTTCTACTTTTGAAATCTAGTTTGTCTGATGTTATTATTGCTACTCCTGCCGTTTTCTGTTTGCTGTTTGCAAGAAATATCTTTTTTCCAACCTTTCACTTTCAGCCTATTTTTGTCCTTGTGTCTAAGGTGAGTTTCTTGTAAACAGCATATAGATGAGTCCTGTTTTTTAATCCATTCTGCCAGTCTGTGTCTTTTTATTGGGGAGTTTAACCCATTAACATTTACTTGTATTACTGTAAGGGCAGTACTATCTTCTACCATTTTGTCTTTTGGGTTTTATATGTTATTTATTATTTTTCCTCTCTCTCTTTTTACTCTTCCTGATATTCTTCATTTTTACATTCTTCTCCAAACCTCTTTCTCCTGTGTTTTCCTATCAGCCTGTAGCACTCACTTTAGAATTTCCTGTAGCACCAGTCTCATTTCATGAACTTTCTCAGTGTCTGTTTTTCTGAAAATATTTTAATCTCCCCCTCATTTTTGAAGGAGCTTTTTGCTGGATATAGAACACTTGGTTGGCAGTTCTTCCCTTTCAGTATGTTAAATATATATACCACTGTCTTCTCACCTCAATGGTTTCTATGGTGAAATCAGTGCGTAGTCTTATGAAGCATCCCTTGTATATGATGGATTGTTTTTCTCTTGCTGTTTTCAGAATTCTCTCTGTGTCTTTGACATTGGACAATCTGATCATTAAGTGTCTTGCTGTATGACTATTGGGGTCTTTTCTGATTGGGGTGCACTGTATTTCTTGAATCTCTAATTTTCTGCTTTTCATAAGAGTAGGGAAATTTTCAGTGATTATTTCTTCTATTATTCTTCCTGCTCCTTTCCCCCTGTCTTCTGCCTCTGGGACACCCATAACATTTATGTCCTTGCATTTCATGTTTTCACTCAGCTCCCTAAGACCCTGCTCATATTTTTTCCATTCTTTTCACCCTCTGTTCTTTCATGTGTTTGAATTCAGATGTCGTCTTCCAATTCTCTTATCATTTCTTCTGCCTGTTCAAATCTACTGTTGTATCCCTCCATTGTCTTTTTTTGTCTCCTCCATTATGCCCTTCACTCTCATAAATTCTGTTATTTATTTTATCAAATATATGAGTTCTTCCTTATGATCATCCAGTGTCCTACTTATATCCTTCATCTCTTTTGCTATATCTTCCCTCAGTACATTGACTTGATTTTTTTAATTGATTTAGATTTGTTTGAACATCTCCAATTAGTTTTTCCTTCAGCTCATTGAATTGATTTAGCAATAACTTCTTCAACTCCTGTATCTCGGATGAACTATTAGTTTATTCCTTTGGCTGATCTATATTTTCATGTTTCCTAGTATGGCTCATTATCTTAAGCTGTCTTCGTATCTGAATTTCTTGATTAGTTTATTCTGGAGCTTGTTTTCACTATTTTACCTAGGATTTTCTTGTTGGTTGGCTTTGTTCTCTAATCTTTGGTGTTTATTTCAGCTTATTCTAGACCCTTAACTTAGATTCTGTTTAGTTGATCAGAGTTTTTCACCTCTTGTTTTTCTGTTTCTTGCCCTACCTCTATGTACACTTTTTGTGTGCTGATCTCCTAGCTGTGGTCAGCCACAGTCAGGTTTTCCTAGTCCAGAGAGGCCCAGGTCTCGGGAGGAGAGTATGGAGTTTCCTTGAAAATGAGACTGTCCTGTGAGGCCCTTGGACTCTGTGCTTCACCTATGCTGTCCAGCAGGTGGTGCTTGCCTTCCCACAGATCTCCCACCAGTGTAAGTAGGCAGGGAGCCTTTATTTCTCCAGGTGTCCCTGACCCTGTCAGTTGCATGGCTGATTGAAGCTATTTTCTGCAGTCCAAACCCTGGGAACTGAGTTCCCAAAAGGGCTGGGAAGTTATGGTGTTTAGTGAATTTTTTCCTCTACTAGACTTATTGCTTTGTCTCTCAGAGCTATCTTAGCTCTGCTCTTGCCTCTGCCCAAATTGCAAGCCTTTCTGTAGTGGGCCTTTTAGAGTAATTGTTTTAGAAAAAGAGAAAAATTTATTTAAAAAATGGAATGGTCCAGTATGGACTATTTGCCATCTTTGCATATCTAATAGGCTATTGAAATGCTGAAAGACCAGGAGTTGAGGGTGATTAAGTAGCAATCAAGAAAGCAGAGAATCTGGGTTTTCAGACAAGAGCTCTCTCTCCCTGAATTTTCATATGTTTTTGATTCTGTTTGAGCCCTGCCCTTCTCCATTTTGTGTTCACCTGACTCCAAAAAAATCTCTGTTTCTTTTCTTTCTTTCTTTCTTTTTTTTTTTTTTTTTTTTTTTTTTGCTGTTTTGCCAGCCATGTCTCCTCTCCACTGGGCTTACTCCCAGATTTTCATGTGTCTGCTCTCAGTTTATCTATGGTTGCAGCTTTCATTCTCCTTCCTGGTTCCCAGGATGGATGGCCCCTCCTCCCTCAGGAGTGGGACTGGCAGGGAGGGGCACAGGCCCTCTGGCCATGAGAACTTAGATATTTTGCTGATCTCAGCTATTCCACACATTCGTGAGTGCTGTGTGAAGTTTGTCCAATTTCTAATTCCTCTGCAGTGTATGGTCTTTGCAGTTCCTGGCTTAGTGCCCCAGAGCAGTAACTGCAACCTAGACCTCATCACTCTTCTATCTTGCCCCACCTTTCTCCTCTGATCTTTTGATATGGGTGTTTGTGTTTGGGCTATACATATAGTCTGGTTTCTTCATATGCTTTAAAATTTTCTGTTGTTTTTGGCCTCCTTACATTTCTTTTAGGGTTCTTTTAGGATATGTTGGCTTATTCAAACACTTATCTCTAATTTGTCAGATCTACAGTTTGTGCTGTCCATGAGCCCCCTATTCCCCTCAACCCAGTTGTCCCCAAATTTTTCTTTTTGGTTAGTGGGTGTGTGAATCTTGTTGGAGTCCAATTGGTGCTCCTAGTTTGCATGTGTAGTTGGTGCTACCAACCCTGAAGGTGGGGCATGTTTCTGAGGGGTTAGGAAGGGATGGCAGCTTTAATAATCAAACCTCCCAGGTGTTCCTGGAGATTTAAAGTTGTTGCAAGAGTATACACCTTCAGTTCAGTCTCAACACAGTTATTCTCTGCCACTGACCCACAAGTCCTTGGTATTGGCCTATGGTCCCTGGGACTTCCGAGTGGGTCCCTCTTCCAAGCCATGCCCTCCTATGGCCTTTGCTGAGGGAAGACAGCTACTTCACAAGTGAGTGCCACACCCCAAGGGAAGTTCTGGGCTACAGATCCATGTAGGGCCCTTCCCAGCCTGATGAAAGGATGTCTTTATGAGCATGTTAATTTCCCCATTTTCACACTCCTCCACCTTCCTAGCTCTGGGACAATTAGCTGTGGATGTGTGAAAGGCTCTTGTCTATGCCAGATATTGTGGCATGTGTTTGTGTTGGTGGAAACACTTCCCATCACACTGGGTTGTTGGGTCCACTTCTGGCCTGCAGCACTGGCAGTGGGCAGGAGCATTCCCAGCCCACCAGGAAGCTGGCTATAGGGGGCATGGTTACTTTTGCCTTTTTGCTAACCTCTGCCTTCCTAACTCTGAGACAACTAGCAGTGGGTATGTGAAAGGCTATTGTCCATGCCAGATATTGAGGCATGCCCTCAAGTTTTCAGGATACAGTTCCTGCCATGCTTCACTGAGGTTCTCACTGCAGCAGCTTTTGGGCTTTTACAACTAGTATTACTCCAAATGCCAACCCACGATTTCCCCAGACCACAGTGTGGCTGCCAGTTATTCAGCAGGCTCACTTACTTGTTTCAGAATGCAGAGTCCTGATTTCACCAAGTGCACACACTCTGTGGATTATAGACCTTGTCTAGCTGGTGCATCACTGGAACTGATGTTCTGGATCACTTTCTCTCTTTTATCTAGTGTTTCTCATGGAGATGTTTTGTTGCCATATTTCTCTAACCACCATCTTCTGGATCCATACCATCCAATTTTCAACACATTGAAATGTTGACATTAATTTGTTCTCCCTCATGTAAAAGCATTCTTATATTTGTACATTTAATCACCATGCTTGACCTCTCTGTTTTCAATGTTATACAATCCAAGTCCCAATCTTCTATCTATCCTGTGTTGTACATGCTCCTTGCTTTCCTCTTTAACCTGTACTCACACTCATCTGAGTTCAAAATTCTTACAATATTGTGCTACTTTAGTATCGTGCTTTCCATTTCTGGATCTATACAATTGATCCTGTTTTACATTCTGTATTGCTTCAGCATCAAACTGCTGATCTCTACCCTCTTTCTATATCCTGATAAGTTGTGTTCACAACTTTAACTCTCAACATTTTCTCATTAATGTTAGTTTATATTAGTGAAACCATACAGTATTTGTCATTTTGTTTCTGGCTAATTTCACTCAATATAATGTCTACTGTCTGCCATTCTGTCTTTTGGATTTTATATTCATACTGATTTAATTTTTATTTTTTCTCTCCCTATCTCTTAATCCTTACTTATAGTCTTCATTTCTACACTCTTCTCCAAAACTCTCTCTCCTGTCTTTTTCTATTTGTCTGTAGTTTTCCCTTTAGTATTTCTTGTAGAAAATGTATCTTTTTCACAAAACTCTCCAATACTGTTTGTTTGAAAATATTTTATACTCCCCCTCATTTTTGAAGGACAGTTTTGCAGGATATAGAATTCTTGGTTGGCAGTATTTCTCTTTCAGTATTTTAAATATATCATACCTCTTCCTTCTTGCTTCCATGGTTTGTTTTGAGGAATCCACACATAGTCTTGAGCTTCCTTTGTATGTGATGGATTGCTTTTATCTTGCTGCTTTCAGAATTCTCTTTTTCTTTGACATTTGATAATCTGATTATTAAGTGTCTTGGAGTATGGCTATTCAGATCTATTCTTTATGGTGTACTCTGCACTTCTTAGATCTGTGATTTTATGTCCTTCATAAGAGATGGGAAATTTCAGTGACTATTTCTTCCATTATTCTTTCTGCCATTTTTCTCATCTCTTCTCCTTATGGAACACCCATGACACATGTATTCATGTACTTCATGTAGCATTCAATTCCATGAGACCCTGCTCATATTTTTCCATTCTTTTCCTATCTGTTCTTTTGTGTGTAGGATTCCAGGTGACTTATCCTCTAGTTCACTAATCCTTTCTTCTGCCTCTTCAAATGTGCTATTGTATGTCTCCATTGTGTGTTTCAGCACTACTATTGTGCCTTTCATTTCCATAAGTTCTGCCAATGTTTTTTTCAAACTTCCAATTTCTCCCTTATGTCTTCCCAATATCTTCTTTATGACCTTCATTTCTTTTGCCATTTCTTCCCTTAACTATTTTATTTGATTTTTGAACTGATTTCACATGATTGAACATTTTTAATTGTTTCAACTCCTGTATCTTATTTAGTGTAAGTTTTGTTTTCCTTTGATTGGGCCATGTCTTCATTTTTCCTAGTGTGACTCATAATTGTTTGTTCTGTAGAAATCTGGTTTTGTTGATTATGTCAGTCACATTTTCCCAAGCCAGAAGGACCCAGGTCTCAGGAGGAGTGTGTAACTGTATCATTTCCCTAAAGATGAGACCCAGAATTTTGTCAGACTTTCCTGTGAAGCCTCTAGACTGTATGCTTTTCCTATCCTGTAAAGCAGGTGGTGCTTACTGGCCAGCAGTTGCCCACCAGTAGAGATGTGGTGCCTTTAATTCTCAGCTGAGCCTTTCCCTGCCAGGAACTGAGGTTTATTCAAAGCCAACTTAAGCTGTTTCTGTTTTTCCCCCTCAAGACATGGGGTCTTAATTCTCTGAGAGAGGGCAGACATTAGAGCTGGTCTGAATCCCCTTTTCTTTGGAAAGATACACCCTTTAGGGAATTATCTGTGGTTAAATCTTATATTCAGCAGTGTAAATTTGTTAATTAAATCTGCAATTGTATCTTGATTGAGCTACTTCCTTTGCTCCTAGTAGAGACTGCTTCTTTTTCACACAGGGAAGTTTTCAAATTAAACCTGCCATGCCAGTGGGGGAGGGGCACCAGGCTCTGTAGCATATTTATTTGCAGTTCTTATGCTGAGATCTTGGCCATTCCACCCATTCCAGACTGGTGCTTAATGTGTTCTGGTCATGGATGTCACCTAAACACATGTTGCAGGTTATTTACTTGATATTCCCAGCTATTGTTACTCTATAGGACTAACTAAATTCCACACCTCCCTATGCCACCATCTGGCCCGCTCACACTACTGAACTAGGCATGTTGATATGTATCCTGCAACTTTGCTGCATTCCTTTACTAACTCTAGTAGTTTTGGTGTAGATTTTTTGGGATGTCCTACATATAGGGTCATGTCGTTTACAAACAGTGAAAATTTCACTTCTTCCTTTGCAATTGAACATATTTATTTCTTTTTCTTGCTTAATTGCTCTAGCTAGAACTTCCAGCATAATGTTGAATAACAGTAGTGACAGTGGGCATCCTTGTCTTCTTCCTGATCATACAGGGAAAGCTTTCAGTCATTGAGTATGATGCCAGCTGTGGGTTATTCATATATTCCCTTTGTCATATTGAGGTAGTTTTCTTCTCTTCCTATCCTTTGAAGTGTTTTTATCAAGAAAGGATGTTGAATTCTGTCAAATTCCTTTTCTGCATCAATGAAGATGATCAAGTGGCTTTTCCCGTTTGATTTAATGATGTGGTGTATTACATTAATTGATTTTCTTATGGTGAACCACACTTGCATACCTTGAATAAAACCTACTTGGTCATGGTGTATAATTATTTTAATGGGTTGCCAGATTTGATTTGCAGGTATTTTGTTAAGGATTTTTGCGTCTGTGTTTATTAAATTGAAAGGTCTGTAACTTTCTTTACTTCTAGTATCTGTGTCTGGCTTTGGAATTAGGGTGATATTAGCTTCATAGAATGAGTTAGGCAGCTTTTCCTCATCGATTTTTCAAACAGTTTGTGCAGGTTTGGTACTAATTATTCTTGAATGCTTGGTAGGATTTATATATGAAGACATCTGGTCCTGGACTTTTTTTTTTTTTTGAAGGTTTTTGATGATTTATACAATCTTTTGTAATTGGTTTGTTGAAGTCTTCTATTATTTCTTGAATCAATGTTGGTTTTTTCCTGTTTTTCTAGGTAGTTGTGCATTTCATCTAAGTTGTCAGATTTGTTAGCATATAGGTGGTCATACTATCCTCTCATTATCTCCTTTGTTTCTATGGGGTCAATATTTATGTCCCCCTCCCATATCTTATTTTATTTATTTGTGTCTTCTCTCTTTTCTTTGTCAGCCTAAGTGTCTGTTAATTTTATTTATTTTCTCAAAGAACCATCTTCTGGTTTGGTGAGGCTTTTGATTTCATGTTCTCAGTTTCATTTATTTCTGCTCTAATCTTTGTTATTTCTTTTCTTTTGTTTGCTTTGGGGTTAGTTTGCTCTTCTTTCTCTAGTTCCTCCAGATAAGCAGTAAGTTCCTCAAGTTTTTCTCTTCTTTTTTAATACAGGCATTTAGGGCAATAAATTTACCTCTTAGCACTGCTTTCGCTGCATAGCATAAGTTTCAGTATTTTGTGCTCTTATTCTCATTAGCTTTGAGATATCTGCAAATTTCTCTTGTAATTTTTTCTTGATTGACTAGTTGTTTAATAATTGGTTGTTTCCCAGCTTTCCACCTGTTATTGATTTCCAATTTCATTCCATTGTGATCTGAGAAAGTGTTTTGTGTAATTTTGATCTTTTTACATTTTAAGACATATTTTGTGATGCAACATGTGGTCTGCCCTGTAGAGTGATGCATGAGTGCTTGAGAAAAATGTGCATCCTGATGTTTTGAGGTACAATATTCTGTAAATGTCTGTTGTGTCTAATTCATTTGTCATATTATTTATAATCACTGTTTCCTTATTGATCCTCTGTCTAGCTGTTCTATCAATTGATGAGGAATATGTATTCATGTCTCCAACTCTTATTGTAGTTTTGTCTACTTCTCCGTGTTGTCTGTGTTTACCTCATGTATTTTGGGATATTCTGGCTTAGTTCATGGATATATGTGATTTTTGTGTCTTCTTGATGAGTTGTCCCATTTCTTAATAGGCAGTGTCCTTCTGTGTCTCTTTTGATTACTTTATGTTTGAAGTCTAGTTTGTCAGATATTAGTATAGTGCCCCCCCACTCTTTTCTGGGTGTTGTTTGCAGGAAATACCTCTTACCATCTTTCACTTTCTGCCTGTTTTTGTCCTGGAGAATAAAGTGAGTCTCTTATTCACAGCATATGTATGAATCTTGTTTTTAAAGTGAGTCTCTTATTGATGGCATATAGATAAGTCTATATCTTTTGATTCATGAGTTTAATCCATTACCACTTTCAGTTATTGTAAAGGGAGTTCTTCAACATTTGTCTTCTGGATTTTATATGCCATATCTTTTCTTTTCTCTTTTTACCATATTTGTTACTCTTACTGATATTCTTCATTTATACACTCTTCTCCAAACCTCCCTCACCTGTCATTTCCTATCTGCCTGTAGCAGTCCTTTTAGTATTTCTTGTAGAGCAGGTATCTTGTTCATGAACTCTCTCAGTCTCTATTTATCTGTGAATGTTTTAAACTCTCCATCATTTTTGAAGGACAGTTTGCTAGATACAGAAATCATGATTGGCAGTTTTAAATATATCATACTATGTCCTGCTAGCCCCATGGTTTCCAAGAAAACAGAAAGATCAGACTTAACCTTATTGAGCATCCCGTGTATGTGATAGATCACTTTTCTTTTGCTGCTTCAGAATTCTCTGTCTTTGACATTTGACAATCTGATTAGTAAATGTCTTAGAGAAGTTCTTTTTGAATCAATTCTGTTTCAGGTATGCTGCTCTTCTTGGATCTATAATTTTATATCTTTCACAAGAGTTGGAAATTTTCAAAGACTATTACCTCCATTATTCTTTCTGCCCCCTTTCCCCTTCTCTTTTCCTTTTGGGACACCCATAACACATATGTTTGTTTGCTTCATGCTATCACTCAGTTTCCTTAGACCCTTCTCATATTTTTCCTTTGTTTTCCTTATCTGTTCTTTTGTGTGTAAGATTTCTGATGTCATGACTTCTAGTTCACTGCTCCTTTCTTTTGCCTCTTTAAATCTGTTATTGCATGTTGACATTGTTTTGTCATCTCTTCTATTGTGCCACTCATTCCCATAATTTCTGCCATTTGTTTGTTCAAACTTATGAGTTCTTCTTATTGTTACTCAGTGTCTTCTTCATATTCTTCATTTCTCTTGCCACATTTTACTTCATCTCATTGATTTGATTTAGAAGATCTTTAATTATTTGTTTCAATGCCTGTGTCCCAGTTGAAGAGTTAGTTTGTTCCTTTGGCTGGTCCATATCATTGTGCTTCCTCATGTGACTGATGAATTTTTGCTGCCCAGACATCTAATTCTCTTGATTAGTTTATTCTGGTTGTCATTATCTTTTACCTAGGGTTTTCAAGTTGGTTGGCCTTGATCCCTACCTGTTCTTTGACTCTCTCCAGTCAGTTGTCAGATTTGCTCTGCAGCTCAGCCTCACCAAAAAACCAGGAGCCCACAGAAGTTTGTCTCTTGGGGCTAGGCATTGGGCCCCACAGCAATGTCTCTGTGTGTGGATAAAACAAGCAAGTCTGCTGACTCACAGCTTTGCCCTGTTTTTTGCCACCCGGCAATCACTAGATTTGTTTTAGAGAACTGCTTTAACCACTGGGTTGTCCATATTTCTCAGCCTTTTTAGGGCCAGGTTCCAGTGCATGGGGTATAGACCAGCTCCAGAGAGCCTGGAATAATATTTGGAGAATTTATGAGAAGTCTTGCAATTCCCTTGCACTTTATGTTCTGCCCAATGGATGGTGAAGTTCAGTGACCTAATTGTCTTCAGAAGCTGTTTACCTTCTGGATCTGATGTAGCATCTGACTCTTGGGTCTGAATTTTCATCTTGTGTCTAGGCTTCATCTGACCTCATGGGGCTGAATTACCTCATGTACCTAAGGTTCTGAATCTGGACTAGTGGGGCTTAATTTTTCTAGTCTGAGTCTGACCAGGTGGGACTGTATTACCTCTTGGGGCCCTGGATGAGTCTGGTTGGATAGGGCTGAATTAACCCTTCAAGTCCACATTTGACTGTGTGGTGCTGAAGCTGGGGTGTATTTGTACTCTCACTTTGCCAGGAAAAATCTGACTCAATGTGGGGTTTTGACTCCAAATTTATTTTTGGTAGAGTTTTCCCCCAATTGCCACAGTTTTCAGCCACCCCACAGGAAAGTGTTGGGCTGCCAGCTACTGTTTCCCTCAAGGGTCTGTGAAGGTCTTTCAGACCCAGGGCTGGAAACGGTCTCTGCCCACCTTTTATTAGGTTCTTCATCTCTCACTGATATGGGCATTGACATGTTCTCCCCTTTCCTCTGGGCCTCCAAATGGTGGGAATCTGTCTCACATCTCTGATAGATTTTATATTCTGTGATGCAGATGAAGTGAGAGGAATCCTGACTGCTGTTTCTGTGTTCCTTCCATGCCGAATGAAACCAAGTGGCATGGAGAAAAGAGGACCAGCCTGTCTGGAATGGAGTTTTCTTTCCTGATATTTTTCTTTTTATTCAATTTGGCTTTTGTAGGGTCCTTCTCCAGTCTATACCCTTCTTCAGAGTTCTGAACAAGTCAGAATTATACCAATTTTGGCTGAATATCTTGGGAAAAGTTTTCAGTTAGCTGCTTATATCACCATGTTGATACTGCTTTTTGTAAGGGGAAAAATTTTAAAAGTGCTGCCTAATTGTGTTGTATTATGGAGAACCTAGAAATACAGGCAACTTTGCTATGAATTCACAGAGTAGAAAATACAGATACATTTATATGTAACAATGTGGTATATGCATAATGATCATTCAATATTTTATAAACATATAATTCCACTTGAAATATATGAGATAAAATAATTCATAACATGGAAGAGATGAAGTAGAAGCATGATAGCTACTCTTGATCTCTTGTCGATTGAATACTGATATAAAATGAAGAATCACAAAGTAGTAAAGTATGTCATATTTTACAGGATGTTTAAACAACTTTAAGTCTGAGTAATGATCTGCTTAGTGTCACAGAAAATAATTTATGCCTCACAGAGGAAGTGGCATTTGGATTCTACAGAAAACAGTGAAGACTTTTCCAAGTAGAGCTTACTGTGAAGTAGGAAAATGAAGAAACTGTACTGTATATATATATTGTGATGAAAGGGCTTGAGTCGGTAGTTGAAGGTATGAATAAATGCATACAAGTTTTATATGATGAAAGGGAATACAAATCATGTCACAACCTAGATTTTTATATGATAGTAGTGGCAGAAGTCATTGAAGGACCTTCTTATTTTCAGATCAAGTGTAGATTCACATTTGAGAAGAATAACCTGCACCTTTTTATGGCAAAGAATTGAAGAGGAGAAAGAGCTGGAAGATGAACTAAACTAGTAAATAAATT
Organism: Choloepus didactylus; assembly: GCF_015220235.1. Lineage (NCBI taxonomy): Eukaryota > Metazoa > Chordata > Mammalia > Pilosa > Megalonychidae > Choloepus > Choloepus didactylus. The sequence goes on along the minus strand of NC_051330.1, from coordinate 18,821,752 downwards.
GTGTACCAGGAATTCTGAAGTGTTTATCCAAATGCTTCAAAGGGAAAAATTGATTTGTGGGAGGAGGGGAGAATTGTGCTCAGAACTGAGACCACTTTGTCACATTAATGTACTCTTTGATTGACACTAATTGGAAGGTTATTATATACTAAGTATTGTTTGGGTAAAGGGTGCAATTTTCATAAAAAATAAGCTATTCTTGAAAATCGTGGAATTCAGTAACCATAGTTGATTCTAGTAGAGGGAAAGGATTATGCAGTGAGAAATGATGGCATGAATGGGATCAATGATATCTTTAAGAAGAAAGACAACTTATGTACCAATTAGATTTGGAAGAATAAAGAACTCGGATGAAATAAAGAACTTAAAAATATTTGAGCCTGGTAAATTGGGCATTTAACTTTGTTATCTGAACAAATGAAATAGGAGCAACAAAGCAGTTTAATGGTTGAGGGGATGGAATAAGTAGATTTTTGAAGTGTGAAAAATGAATTGCTTATTGTATAGTAAGGTAAATGTGGTGAAGAGAAAGTTGGAAATGCAAGGCTTGGAGTCATTACAGGAGAATGAAAATGAAGATTTGAGAGTAATAATTAAAGTCAATGAATTACTGAATTCTCCCAGGTATACCAGATATACTAAGTAAAACATTTATTTGTTTACAAAAGCACAATATTGTGGTAGAATATGGAGAAATAGCAACATGCACATATTGCTAAGTTTGAGAATCTGATTCAGGACTGGGGAGAATTATTTACAAAGGAAAGAGAAGCACCTGTGCAGTGACATGGGGTGATATATTGCAATTGGTCTGGTCAAATATCAAAGGACAAAAGGATGATGAGTCATGAAGTGAGGATTGACTCCATAACCTGTCTTTGAACTTCTGAAGAGTCCACAAGATTTAACTCTCTTATATTTAATATTTTCTTCCACAATACCTTTCATGCTTTTGTTCCTTGGACAACAGGTAACAGGCTTCAAGGAGGTGTGACAATGTAGTAATAAAGGAGGCCAGGTGACCCTGGGTTGGGGAGCATTGGAGGCAGGTCTCAATTATGCGAAACACCCAGTTGCACAGAACAAAATAACTGTGGTTAGATGAGTGGATAAGGCTTTCCACCTATCATCCACATAAGGTATCTGAGCAATTGTGGAGATGATGAAGGCATAGGAGAGCAATTGTGGAGATGAAGACATAGGAGTGGACTGTGAGGGCAAAATAACTCATGATGACACTGCTACTAATGGCAAAACCTACTTCCTCATTGGTGTGGATATTGGTGCAGGAAAGTCTCATGAACAGAAGAATGTCACAGAAGAAATATTCAACAACATTGTGCCCACAGAAGGGGAAGTAGAAGGTTTTGTGGGTGTGGAGGGCTGAGTATATGGCCCCAGCCACCCAAGCCATGATTACCAATTCAGCACAAAGTCTTTGACTCACCTTGGATGCATAGAACAGGGACATGTAAGTGGCCAAACACTGGTCATAGACCATGGATGTGAGCAGAAAGCATTCAGTAGAACCAAATGTAAAAAACCTATGAAGCTGAACTAAACACTCCAGGTAGTAAATGACCCTAGAATGCATGAGTGAGGTCATCAGGGCTTTGGGGATAGTGACAGAGGTATAACATATGTCCAGAAAAGACACATTCTTCAGGAAAAAATACGTGGTAGATTTGGAGCCAGCTTTCCCTGATCATGGCTATGATGATAAAAATGTTTCCCAGGAGGTTAAACAGAAAAATAAGAATACTAAAAATTTCAATTCTGGTTTATTTGAAACTCCCCTAAGGATGAATTGTGTCACTTTTGTCTGATTAGACATTTGTCATTCCCCTTGAAATTTTCTTACATTATGCTTACAATTAGTGAGGAAACAAATAGGAACTATATTGGACCATGTCTATGCAGATGTAACTATAGAGGTTTTGTTTATAGAGGTGCAACTTCTTCAGTGGGAAAATCAAACCAATTAAGCAACTTGTTCACTTGATGATATATCACTGAAACTTGTGATTACTTTGATGCCTCAATTTTCATTGGCTCCAATTCTGGCCTGACTGAGAGAAAGGCAGAGTGAGACAGAGGAGAGATTGAGGGGGAGAGAGAGAGAGAGAGAGAGAGAGAGAGAGAGAGAGAGAGAGAGAGAGAGAGAGAGAAATAGCTGCAAAATCTTCCTCCTCCTAAATTTTAGCTATCTTTAGCAAGAATCAGTTCCTGTGTTACTATTCTATTTATTGAAACATGTTGATGCTTCCTGCTGTTTCAACATTAATACATTTGATTGTGTTTTAAAACTAGATGTCAACTTTTTAAAACCATTCATTTTAAACATGCTAACTTCAAATAGTGTGCATGAGGCTCCCTAGTTTTATTCCAACTACTTACCACCCTCTGTCAAGTGTCCATAACTGATAGCAATTCCTTTCTTTCCCTAAATAATGCTATTCTTGGAACATTTCTCTCAGCCAACTAAAAGAAAATTTTTTTTTAATTAACATATTGAATCTAAAATTCTTGACTTCGAGGTTTATGTTGTACATTGCCTCTTCTATATTAAATCCATAATATATCAAAATGCCCAAAACTTCTTAAAAATTTTCTCTTAAAATATATTTTCCTCATATACATGGTTTCCAAATTGGCATATGGTATTTTTCTGTATGTCCTCACTTCTAGCTGTCCCATTCAATAACTATAGAATCAATACATAATTCTACAGTATATCCATGTTAACATATCCTATGCCAGTCATCTCTGCTTAATATTGATAATCCCTATCTGGAACCATATAATAGGTTTTTAGGAGGTGCTCAACCTCCACTGTCACTTCCTTCCAGCCAAGTCTACATTCTGTAGACACACTTACTTCTCTTAGTAGCAGACTTACTTAGATAATTCCCTGTTAAAGTTCTTTTGAGGGCTCTGCTACTTGAGATATTTCACATTAATTATAATGGCACAGAAGCACTGCATGACCTGAGTCTTGCCCCCTATTTTAGAGCCATACTAACATGTTTACCTTTCCCTTAATGCATCACATAGACTAATGATTCCTTGTCTTTATTTATGATGTAGATTCTTTCCTTCCACATTCCTCTTATGAATTTATTGGTGCCCTCTCTTATTGTAGACTGATTCTCCATGCAAACATGACTGATTTTTCACCACTTTTTGTTAAATCCTAGGATCCAGAAAGCTTAATGATATTTATTTCCTTTCATATGAGCTCTTTATGAGCAGGGATGATGCTTTATTCTTTCTTTATATGGAGTTATTTGCAGGGCCTGTGCACAGTATACACTTTAGTAGTGAATAAATGAATGAATAAAATTGAAAGCATGACATTTAGGAAATTTTCCCTCATTTATTAATAATTTTGGTCACACTGATCTGAAAACATGAGTTTTCTGCAAGATTTTTCAGCTGCAGGAATGCTCAAGTTCCTGAACATTTACAGTCATAAATCCTCTAAATATTCATTAATGTCATACTATTTAATAAGGTGATAATGTATTAAGAGGGTTGCATTCATTTAAAGTTTTATGTTGCTCTAAGACTTTACTTCTCTTCCCTTTAAAGTTTTAGAGAAGGGACAATTAGAGTATAATTGGAGAGCTAATGTATCACATACTTTAATTCCAAAAGCTATAATTTATATATATGTATGTGTGTGTGTGTGTGTGTGTGTGTGTATATACATTCATTATATATATATACATTACAAATAATTGTTAGGCTTGATTGTGACCCTCCTCTTGCTGATTCCATGCTAACCTGTGGAATCCAGAAACCAATTTAGGGTTAATCAAGAACATTGAATTTATGCCTCTTAAGTCTTCTTGAAGAGAAATCTATGAAATTCGCTGGGAAATGGCAAAATTGGTAGAGAGCTTTCCCCTTTGGGAATCTATAGTTGGGTATGTGTCACTGCAGGTCATATACCACCTGGCAATCTGGATCTGCTTTGCCAGATGTGTCTTATATAAAATGGCAGGAGAATATTAGGAAGAAATCTGGCCTAAACAATATGGTGAAGTGCTCATGTCTCCCACATTTTCTGAAAAATATCACAGAAAAACAACCAACACAAGAATATTTCCCTGCAGAGTAAAAAGTATTGAACTAAGTTGTAGCCTCCATATTCAAAATGGAGTTGACTCTAGGAAAATCATGGATCCACCATTGAACAAACAGGATGTCCAGAGTGACTAGAGCCAGGAAGATACAGGGGAGTTCATGGCTACTGGTTCCAAGGGTGAATAAACATGATTGGTGATTATAACATCCAGTGAGGCTAATTGAGGGTATTCATGGGCCATCTGTTTCCTCCCCCCCCCTTTCCCCTTCTCAAAAAAGGCACTGTTGAGAGGAGTCTATCATAAAACACCTCTGTGTTTGGGATGACATATATGGCAAACCCTTATTGGATTTGAATATGTGCTTGAATGATTGACAAACTCTGGAGTTATGAAGTATACCCAGAAATAACTAGTACATGGTTAATCTCATCAGGGGAAATTGAATATCAACATATTTTCTGAATTTGTCTGTAGAAAGCTAAAAGTGTATTTATGACCTGTTGATCTTGTGACTTGTGAAAACCTTTCCCTTACAAACTGAAAATTCCTCCTTATATACCATTTTTCTTAACACAATTACATATGTACTAGAATGGTGCCCTTTAAAATCAGGAACAAATAAAGGATGCTCATTATTATCATTCTCATCTGCCATAACTAGTAGGCTAAATTTTGAAATAAAATATAGGATTATTAAACAAAGAAGCATAAGTTAATTGATTTTAGCAAATTACATTCTTATTTCTGCATCATTCAAATACATAAACCTTTTTATTAATACAAGTCTACAGAAAATATTTAACCATAATTTAATTAATTACTACACAGCCCAAATTATTAGATATTCAAAGGTATTATGTCAAAATATATCATTCACAATACTGAGAGCATTAAAATATGTTTGAGATATTGTTATAAGAAAAGAACATGAAACTACAAACTTTCACTGAAAGGTTTGAAAGATTGTCTTAAAGAAGATGTGGATAAATGGTGGTTCATATGACCTGTCCCTGCAAGATAATTATTTTCAAAATATAATCTCTTCTTAAATTACTTTATAGTTTTAACACATCAGCATAAGTATTTTGAAAAAATTACATAATGAACAAAATAATTCTTAAGCTTGTTGGAAGAGTGTAGATTTAAAGCCTAGTTTGAATTAATATTGAAACAACTGGTCCTAACACATGAATAAACAATTAAACAAAAATTGTATGGAGCAGTTACGACTAGAGAAACATTATGTTCACTAAAAATATATAAAACCAATAGACAAACATTATTAAATTTTATAATTTTATTTGTAAAAGATCAAGTTGGATCTTTGAATCATTTACTGTATAAAAGTTTATAATTGGTGAAATAATTAAAATATAAATAACATTAAAGCATAAAGAAAATATTTAATTCATTTCACAAAGGGGAATTGTAATGTAAATATAATGCATTATATTTTATGTTAGAGTGAAAACTTTACTAAACAAAATGTTTAACTTTGGAGTAATAGCATTGAAAAATGTTTAAATATCAGTCACTAATGGGAAAACTGTTTTCCTCTATATAAAACTCTCCCCAAGACTTGGAAATGTTGGTGCAATCACCCCAGTGTTGGAAGAGAGTAGGACCATTGCATCAGCCCTTGGAAATGGTGGGAATCCTGCTCTCTCAAGCTCCAAGGACAAAACAGTATTCTATAAATAACTGAAAATTTGAAATCTGAAGAAGTTTGCCTTGCATGTTTTAGGAAATGTTTGAGTTCTATGATCACTGTTTTCCTTCCAATTTCTCCCTATGGCAATGGGACCATTTACCCTATGACTGTCCCTCATTTATATATTTGAAGTAGATAACTTGTAAGTTTCATACCCAGAGGATAATTTCTTTGGGCAAATTACACCTGTAATTGATTTTGATAAGACTTTGTATTTAATATTGTTGCTGAAATGATTTAAACTTTTGTGATATTGTGATGCAATGAATGTATTTTGCTTTTGGAAGGAACATGTTTTTTCTGGGATCCAGAGGATGGAATGTGCTTGTTTGAAGCTGTTATATACTCCAGAAAAGTCATGCTCTTTTAATCCAGTCCTGTGGGTGCAGACTTATTGTGGGTGGACTCTTTTGATTAAATTATTTCCATGAAGATGTCACCCTATGCATTAAAGTTGGGACTTAGTTTCCTGGAGTCTTTAAGGAAGCTCAGGGAGAGAGAGAGGTCAGAGCCTATTCAGGCCCAGATGCATGGAGATGCAGACGGAAAGATATTTGGAGATGCTAAGAGGCAAAGCCCAGAGTTTGCCCCAGAGAAGTTAAGAAAAGACCCCCATGATGCTTAGAGAAATGCCTGGGAGAAACAAACAAGGACTTACAGGAACTGAGAGAGAGAGAGAAGCTAAGACGGAAGCCCAGAAATGTTTTGAAGTAAACAATGGAAATAAGAAGCTAACCCCAGAAAATGCCTAGCAGACTCTGACCATGTGTCTTCCCATGTGACAGAGGAACCTAGATGTAACTGGCCTTCCTTCAATGAATGTATCCTTTTATTGATGCCTTAGTTTGAACAATTTTATGACCTTAGAACTGTAAATCTGTAACCTAATATATCCCCTTTATAATATCCAATCCATTTATGGTATATTGCATTTCTGGCAGCTTTAGCAAACCAGAAAGCCTACTCCCACTTACCAAAAGACATTGAACTTACTGCTCTTAGGCTCTAAATTCTCTTAAACTAGCATACCCTCTAAATTTTAAACCCACACTTTCTTTGCACTAGCAATCTTGATTGCCTTTTTTGAGTTCTACAAATATTTACAGTGCTTCATTCAGTATAGTATTTTCCTATTATCCATATATGATGTTCCTCTGGTGGTCCTGGATGTGGAATTTTGGATGCTGCAGCACTGAATGGTTGCCATCAGAGCCAGAGATCCACTGAAAACCAAGATATCTGTGTGTGTTCAAGAAAAAAGAAAAACAAACCTACAAGCCTCATGAAAGGAAAGATATTTCACACATTTTGACATTATTTTGACTTCAGTCAGAATTTTATCTCAAGTTCTAAATTATCTGGATTGCAATAACTTTGGAATAATTTGTTTGCAACTGCATATTGAATATCTACTAATATATCTGGAATTGTGCTAAAAATCAAGGTTGCAAAGAACAAATAAATGGCTGTGGCTTTTGGAGGTCACTGTAGTTTGGTAAACCATAATTTAAGCTGAGAATATTTGTTTAGTTGATAAATTTGCAGAGGGAAGTAATAAAAGATGCCCAGGGGCAGGATGAGGGACCCATACATTCATCTGTGATCAAAGAAGCTTTCATCAAAAAAAACCGATTCTGTATCTTGGGTTTAATAATCAAAGGGAAATGTGTCATCTCTTACTGACTCTAAAATTTTATTGTACTTGCCCTAGTTTCCACATTTACTTTTATACATGATTCTAATCCAAACTAGAAATCTCATAATACAATATGTTATAAACTTAAACAGTACATGGACACAGATATTCCAAATGGTTAATAGTTTACACATTTGTATTTGTATTTGGAAGTGTTTATAATTGCACAAAGAGATTGTGTTGCTTCCATAATTTGATAAAGAAACCACAGTCATGTATCAAAAATGCCTTGGATTTCAAAGCAGTGTAGGGTAAAACCTAAAGCAGAGAGCTTACAGGTTTGTGACCTCTAGTGTCTTTGTGAACCTTCCCTAGGGTATTCTTACGGACTCAGAAAGACCAAGTGGGTGGGCAGGAACTCATATGGGGCAATTCCCTGGGTGGTTCTTGGTATTCCAGCTGCCACTGACTCCCTTCTCAAATACCACTCCCACACACAGATCACACCCTGACCACAGGATTCTTAGGATGGCAATCTCTGCCTTCTTATTGCTGCATGGCCCATGACTATTTATCCACTCTAGCCCTCGGCTCCCTAATATCTAACATGGTTATAATTAAGTTCCTATTTCAAGGGAATTCTAGGAGGAATGAATGAGTAGTTATTCCAAAGCAGCTAACACATGACATAAGCTCAATAATGTGAGCTGTAGCCTTCTCTTTTCTTTGTCCATTTCTTTTTTTCTGAGGATAGGTCCACATCTTGCAGTCAGTACCACCACCTGAGTATTCAACAGCAGTCAGAATGTCAGACCCTCTGCTTCTGGGACATATTTACCAGATAAATTACACATTAAACCACAACTTGACACTCAGAAAGTCAAAACAATATGTTGTAGTTTGCTAATGCTGCCAGAATGCAAAACACCAGAGATGGACTGGCTTTTATAAAAGGGGGTTTATTTGGTTACACAGTTACAGTCTCAAGGCCTAAAGTGTCCAAGGTAACACATCAGCAATCGGGTACCTTCACCAGAGGATGGCCAATGGTGTCTGGAAACCCTCTGTTAGCTAGGAAGGCACGTGGCTGGTGTCTGTTCCAAAATTCTGGTTTCAAAATGGCTTTCTCCCAGGGTGTTCCTCTCTAGGTTGCAGTTCCTCAAAAATGTCACTCTTAGTTGCACTCAGGGTGTTTGTCCTCTCTTAGCTTCTCCAGAGCAAGAGTCTGCTTTCAACAGCTGTCTTCAAAATTTCTCTCACCTGCAGCTCTTGTGCTTTCTTCAAACCATCCCTCTTGGCTGTAGCAAGCTCCCTCCTTCTGTCTGATCTTATACACTGTGCCAGTAATTTAATTCAGACCCACCCAATGGGTGGGCCAACACCTCCTTGGAAATTATCCAGTCAGAGTCATCACCCACAGGTGGGTGGGGCCCATCTCCATGGAAACACTCAAAGAATTACAATCTAATTAACACTGATAGGTCTGCCCACACAAGATTACATCAAAGGTAATGGTGTTTGGGGGGATGTAATACATTCAAACTGGCACACAATATCAATTGTGTATTTTGCAAGAAAGCAAATGATAGTGATACACAGTTGTAATATATATGATATTCATTGCATTTTTACTGGGGAAATAAAAATTGATCCCAGTTGAAAAAAGCATTTTGTGCTATCAATAGTCTGAGAGTGAATTTGGAGATATTTAAGTAACTATAGAAGTGGGAATTACCCATGATTCCTATTACTGTGTACAAATAAGATCATTAAGCATGAAGTAGAAATTTCATTATTTCATGTAACTGACTATATAGAGAGAGGCAGTGGTAAAATTAAGCATACAGTTGTTGTGATGTAGAAACACTCAATTCATTTTATCAAAGTCTCTAATTTCAAGTCCTGCAACTTTCAAAAAGAAATGGAGGTCAGGGAATAATAATAATGTCACAGTTAGGTACAGACAATTTATTATTTCCATGGAACAAGTCTCACCTGTAGACAGAGGCTCACTTTTTGCATCCAAACATATCTAGATGGGCAATGGAGAGGAGAACCTCTTGAGTCACCAAGAGCAGTGTTTCTAGTATGGAGAGTGCTGGAGAGCTGGATGTGGCAAGCTGCCTCTGCCTGCATGTGTATTAAGTAATATGCTGGGCAAGACCCTTCGGCCCTTCTGGGACCATGAGGTAATGTGATAGGAGCTTTCTAGATATCTTGCTCAATGAATATTTTTGGTTCTCATAATAGGAGAATTTTATTTCCAGGTGCTATTGCCTAAGACATTCCAGGCCCTTTAAAATTGGTTTCCAAGAGAGCCGATGAAGAGCAATTCCTGAGGGAACAACAAAGTGCAAGTTAGTGCAGATAAATGCAAGTCATAGTCACAGGACAGGACAACAAAACAGGGAATGTAGATAATGGCAGAACAAGAGTTCATGAGAAGAAAGTCAAAGACATGCCAGAAGGCATATACATACAATTCAGTTACTGATCATTTTCATTTTACAGATCTGTGAAATCTGTTATTTAATTTGTACCTTAAGTTTAAGTAAAGATTTTTGGATTTTAAATACACAAATAATATGCATATGTCTCCATGAGGTTTTCTAATGTGAAAGTTCTTTTCTTTTAATTCAGTTTTATTGAGTTATATTCACATACCATACAATTGTCCACAGTGTATAATCAGTTGTTCACAGTATCATCATATACTTGTGCATTCATCACCACAGTCAATTTTTGAACATTTTCATTACTCCAAAAAATAAAAATAGGAATAAAAATGAAAGTGAAAAAGAACACCCAAAACATCCCATCCTCCCACCCCACCCCCTATTATTCAATTAATTTTTGTCTCAATTTTTCTACTCATCTGTCAATACACTGGAAAAGGAGTGTGGGCCACAAGGTTTTCACAATCACACAGTCACACTGTGTAAGCTACATACTTATGCAATCATCTTCAAGAATCAAGACTACTGTGTTGCAGCTCAACAGTTTCAGGTATTACCTTCTAGGTATTCCAATAAACTGAAAGCTAAAAAGGGATATCTATATAATGCATAAGAATAACATCCAGAATGATCTCTCAACTCCATTTGAAATCTCTCAGCCACTGAAACTTTATATTGCTTCATTTCTCTTCCCCCTTTTGATCAACAATTCTTTCTCAATCTTACAGTGCTGGGTCCAGGCTCATCCCCAGAAGTCACGTCCAACACTGTCAGGGAGACATACACCCCTGAGAGTCATGTCCCACATGGGGACATGGCAGTGATTTTACTTGCCAAATTGGCTTAGAAAGAGAGAGGCCACATCTGGGCAATGAAAGAGGTTCTCTAGGGGTGACTCAGGCACAATTATAAATAGGCTTTGCCTCAATGTGAAAGTTCTCAAGTAAGAAAAACTCTAATCATTAACATGAGCAGCCCATCAACAGATGCTTGGATATACACACTGTGGTATACACATACAATTGGATATTTCTCATCCATAAAAAGGAATGAAGTTCTGTTACACATTACAACATGGGTGAGCCTTGAAGAAATGAGCCTGATGAATGAAATAAGCCATACACAATAGTGAGAAATAAATTAGAATGTGCAAATTCATGAAAACAGAAACCTAGAATATAGGTCACCAGGTGCTAGTGTGGGGGTAAGGAAGGGATAGTTAATGCTAGATTGGAATGGAGTTTCTCTTTGGAGTGACGGTAAAATTTTGGGAACTGTTGATGATGGTAGCATAACAATATGAGTGTAATTAACACCACTGTGCTGTATATTTGAATGTGGTTTAAAGGAAAAATTTAGGTCATATATATGCTCATAGTATACAAAGTTTTAAAAAATCATAGAACTATATGACACAATCTGTGAACCAAAGTAAACTATGGATCATATTTAATAGTATAATTATAATAATATTGCTTCATCACTTGAAACAAAGGTAGCATACTATTGAAAACTGTGAATAAAGAAAATTCCATATTTTGTGAATTTTTTTGTTATAACTACAACTTCTTTAACAATGAAAAAGAATATTATCAGTGTTGAATGTGGCTTTTGTGCCTCTTTCTGATCACTGTTCTAATCAATAAATCTATATTTATGAATTCCATCATTTGATTCTGGCTAAGGTGACATATTTTGTGAGATTCATCCATGCTGTGTGAATTTGTAATTTCTGTTTCCTTATAGATTTGCACCTGGAAGTTTCTGTTTTGATTGCTGAGAAAATTTTCATTATATTACAGTGAGGTATAATTTTAATATATTTATAATGCAAATATAATATTTTGTTGGGTTCCATTATAATACACACATATACATATGACATAATTTTTTTACATATTCTACATTTGAGGGCAACTTGGGGTTTCTGGACTCTTAGAATGCATTTTAAGAATATTCATGATTTTATGAACTTTATGTTCATTTTTGTGTGATATTTATTCAAAAGCATGATTGATTAGTCATGTAATATGCACATGTCCAGCTTTGATATACAATGTCAAACCAATTTTTTCGGAGTGGTTGTTGAGTATTAAGGTTTGCAGCAATATGTTTCATTAATGCAAAGATAATTGGAGCTCAGAATAATGTAGATAGAATGCAGGCATTCCACCAGTGAAACTGAACATTTTGGTATCCAAAAGATTACTGTTTATTTACAGAGACAAGTAGAGCATTTGTAAGTGTGAGCTTCAGAGATAATTTGCAAAAGGAGAAAAAAGAATTCTTCAGGTACATCTTACTTACCTGTTTCTCTCAAATAGGCTTCAGTACACATGGCATTCTACTGGATGAAGTGCTTACAAACCATTGTAAAGAAATAAGGCTGTGGTCTTTTGTCTAACTAATGAAATACATTCCTTTACTTATAGTGCAAGAAATTTATTTTGAGTGAAAGATAAAGAAGAATGGAAACACTCAGTTGAGTGAAGATCATCAGTTAATGGTCAGATAAGCCTTAGGCTTTATCATCTTGTTATGAAATAAAGGTGGAAGCAGCTGAGAAATCAAGGTTTCATTCACTCAAGCTCATAGGAAAAGGTAAAGAATGTGTTCAATATTTTTAACTAATAGCTTATACTTGGTGATTAGAAAATAATGGGGCCATCCCCCAAAATATTAAGTTAATTATAAAGGCAATACAATACTACTAATTTTGACCCTAGAATGTTAAGCTATATGGGCCATATAACTGAGCAATTGTAATTCTATAGGAAGTTTCAGAGATTTGACAGACTACACAGCTATCAGACTACAATGCTGTGCTCTTGCTTTTTATATGTGCCCCTGAAAAGATGTGTTTCTGAATTCTTTGATATTAAAGGAGTTTGCAATAACATAAAGCAACAAGTTAACCTTAATATAAATGAAGTGTTTCTATGGATATCTCTGTCTATATACCAATATTTTGGGAGCCTGCCCAGGCGTAGAGTCCTTGCCTCTCCTTCACAGCTCCCACTGTCAAGGGTTCATCTCTGTGCCCCTCAATCCTATGATCTCCATTAGAAAAGGCCTAAGCCTAATCAGGTCATGATATAATCCATTTGGCCTTTATCAAATAACCTCCCATTCAGTTAAGAGTATAAGGACAGAATATGGTTTAAAAGTAATGAGCCTAGTTAGGGGTCCATCAATTTTGTTGATTTTCTCAAAGAACCAACATCTGGTTTTGTTGATTTTCTATTGTTTTCCTGTTCTCAATTTCATTTATTTCTGCTCTAATCTTTGTTATTTCTTTCTTTCTGTTTGCTTTGGGGTGAGTTTGCTGTTCTTTCTCTAGTTCCTTCAGGTGAACAGTTAATTTCTCAATTTTTCCTCCCTCTTTTTTAATATAGGCATTTAGGGCAAAAATTTCCCTCTCAGCACCACCTTTGCTGCATCCTGTAAGTTTTGATATGTTGTGTTTTCATTGCCATTTGCCTCAAGGTATTTACTAATTTCTCTTGTAATTTCTTCCTTTACCCACTGGTTTTCCAAGAGTGTGTTGTTTAGCCCCCATATATTTGTGAATTTTACTGTCTTCTGCCTGTTATTTATTTCCAACTTCATTCCATTATGATCTGAGAAAGTGTTTTTTATAATATCAATATTTTTTAATTTGTTGAGACTTGTTTTGTGACCAAACATGTTGTCTATCCTAGAAAATTTTCCATGAACACTTGAGAAAAATGTGTATCCTGCTGTTATGGGGTGTAGTGTTCTATAAATGTCTGTCAAGACTAGTTCATTTGATGTACAATTCACCATCTCCATTTGCTTATTGATCCACTGTCTAGATGTTCTATCCATTGATGAAAGTGGTATATTGAAGTATCCAACTATTATTGTAGTGGTATCTACTTCTTCAGTGTTCTCTGCACTTGCCTCATGAATTTTGGAGCACTCTTTCTTGGTACATAAATATTTATGATTATGATGTTTTCTTGATGAATTGACCCTTTTACTAGTATATAGTATCCTTTTTTGTCTCTTTTGTTTTACTTTTGAAGTCTAATTTGCCTGATATTAACATAGCCACTCCTGCTTTTTTCTGATTGCTGTTTGTATGAAATATCATTTTCCAACCTTTTACTTTCAGCCTATTTTTGTCCTTGTGTCTAAAGTGAGTTTTTTGTAGACAGCGTATAGATGGGTCCTGTTTTTAATCCATTCTGCCAGTCTGTGTCTTTTTATTGGGGAGTTTTAATCCATTAATATTTAGTGTTATTACTGTAAGGGCAGTACTTTCTTCTGTCATTTTGTCTTTTGGATTTTATATGTCATGTCTTATTTTTCCCCCTCTCTCCTTCCTGATAATCTTCATTTCCACACTCTTCTTGAAATCTCTTTCTTGTCTTTTCCTATCAGACTGTAGCACTCCCTTTATTATTTCTTTTGGTGCCAGTCTTTTATTCACAAACTCTCTCAGTGTCTGATTGAAAATATTTTAATCTCTCCCTCATTTTTGAAGGAAGTTTTCTCAGCAAAAACTGGAGTGCTCAGTGATTGTGACTAAAGGTGCAAATATAAAACTGTTCTTGCATATAGGAGAACAAATGAATGTCAACAATGCAGAATATTTGAAAGGGGATGGTATTGGGGAAAAATATAATAAAAGCAAACTGAAGTCTACGGTCAACAGTAACATTGTAATATGCTTCCATTAAATATAACAAAGGAAATTTAACAAATGTGTGTGAGAGGGGGATATAAGAGAAGGATACGGGATTCTTGGTAGTGGTGTTGTTGTCTGACCATATCATTATACTATATTGTATGATATTTTATTCTTCTTTTTGTTATCTTTTTTATTGTTCATTTAAAAAAACAAAAACAAAACCTTTTTTCACAGCAATCAATATGTTCAAGTGCTGACTGGTGAAAAATGCACAACTGTATGATGATACTGTGAACAACTGATTGTACACTGTGGATAATTATATGGTTTGTGAACATAGCTCTATAAAATTGTATGGAAAAATATAAACAGGGACAAAAGTGCTGGAGAAAGCTTGGAGAGAGGGATACACTTATTTACTGTTGCTTAGGAGGCAGAATGGTATAGCCTTTCTGGAGGACACTGGGGTGGTTCCACATGAAGCTAAGTATGTGGTTGCCATAAGGTCCTGCAACCTCATTAGGGGTCATTTACTTGGAGGATCTGAGAGCAGGGTTATGAATGGACATTGCACACTAGTGTTTATGTAGAGACTATGCATTATCTGCACTCAGTGCAGGTGGCCAAAGAGTACATCGACTGAGGAACAGAATGGTGAACTGTTGTGTGTGCATACAATGGAATATTGAGCAACTGTGCCGGTTTGAATGTATTGTGTCCCCCAAATGCCATTATCTTTGTGGTTTTGTGTGGGGCAGATGTTTTGGTGCTGGTTGGATTTGCTTGGAATGTGCCCCACTCAGCTGTGGGTAATGATCATTTTGATGAGATGTTCCCATGGAGGCGTGGCCCCGCCCATTCGGGGTGGGCCTTGATCAGTGGAGCTATATAAATGAGCTGACTCAGAGAGAGGAAACTAGGAGAGTGCAGCTGGGAGTGATGTTTTGAAGAGGAGCAAGCTTGCTGGAGGGGAACATCCTGGGAGAAAGCCATTTTGAGGCCAGAGTTTTGGAGCAGATGCCAGCTGCCTTCCCAGCTAGCAGAGGTTTTCCGGACGCCATTGGCCATCCTCCGGTGAAGGTACCCGATTGCTGAGGTGTTACCTTGGATGCTTTGTGGCCTTAAGACTGTAACTGTGTAGTGAAATAACCCCCCATTTTATAAAAGCCTATCCATCTCTGGTGTTTTGCATTCTGCAGCATTAGCAAACTAAGACAGCAACTGTAAGAATGGTGAAGCTGTGAGACCTGCAATGAGGTGAATGGAAACTGTTGACAGCATTTTGAGTGAACTACACCAGAAACAAAGGTAAACACTGTATCTCACCAATATGGGCTAACAACAATGTGTAAACACAGAATTGAACCTTAGAGCAGAGCTTATCAGTGGAATGCTTACTGTAATGGTCCCTAAATTGTAAGCTCTTACAGCAGTCACATCTATTCCTGAATTGTAATGGCTATCTTCAGATTCCAGGATGCTGATGTATCATTCCTACTCACCTCTGTGTATAACCTGATCAATCCCTGGAAATTTGGGTATCTCTGTGACACCTAATACTCAGAGCTAGAACTCAGCAGATATGAACATTGGTATTAGCACATATAGCAACTGTTAAAAAACTGGGAAAGAATCCAGACCTCAAATAGAGATATGAATGAAGCAGATGCTGTTAGGACTAGGGCAAATCAGGCAAAAGGGTAAAGGACAATGCTGTGTTTTAAAACTTCAAATTCCATGTGAGACCAAGGGAAGAGCTGTTTAGTTGGTGCAAGATCTATATTTCCTAAACAATTTAACTTGTACAGTTTGTTCAGATACCATATTTACATGGAACTTTTAATAGGAAGTGAGACCTGGTAGGTTTGCATAGGTTAGTGTGAAATAGTGACTTATCCCAAAGTAATTTGGACAGAGAATGTATATATATGCATCGCCCCCCTGGGGAGCTGGGGGAAAATGCAAAGGTGTTGGTCTTCCTCACCAGTATTGTTGCTGATGTTCTCACTAACATTGAGGACTGGCAGTTTGATGTGCTGAACCCTCTATCATGGGACTTGCCCTTAATAAGTTTCTTACTGTAAAGGAGAGGCTAAACCTGCTTATAATTTTGCTTAAGTGTCTCCCCCTGAGTACCTCTTTGTTGCTCAGATGTGGCCCTCCCTATCTAGCTAAGCCAACTCATTGGGTGAACTCACTGCCTTCCCCCCTACATTGGATCTGACTCCCAGGTGTGTAAATCTCCCTGACAACATGAGATATGGTCCCTAGGGATGAATCTGGTTCAACATCAGGGGATTGAGAACATCTTCTTGACTGAAAGGTGGATGTGAAATGAAACAAAATAACATTTCAGTGGCTGAGAGATTTCAAATGGAATCAAGAGGTCACCCTGGTGGGCATTCTCATGCACTATAGAGAAAACCCATTTTAGGTTTTAATGCATTGGAATAGCTAGAAGTAAATACCCCAAATTGTCAAACTGCAACACAGTTACCTCAGGTTACCTCAGGGAGGTCTGGATAGCAATAGAATAGTTTCCTACAGTTTAAATTCTGGAGCTATTCTACATGAGATCAACTTTAAGAATGCTGGATAGCAGTCCCTCCTTTGTATTCTTCTCCTGATTAATTGCAATGTCAGTTCCTTCAGATTGGTGATGTAGACTATCTTGAAATCTTTTATCATATGATCTCTCAATCCAAATCAAACTCTTGCCTTAATGTATGATATGCTTTTGATTTACTGTGCCTTGTCCCAAATGTCAGACCTCAGGAAATGTCATAGAATTAAATGAATACATTTTTAGTATAGTTACAAGGTACCAATATGGCATAAATCAAATGAAAGAACTAAAAATGATATATTGGTATCAAATTGTCAAAAGTTTTGCTATTTTAAATGTTTTAAAAATAATAAACTAATGATACTAAGTATTCATTTGTACAACAGATAATTATAGTTTACTAATAATTAATTATAGGCAACTATTGATTGTCAGACACTGTGCTAGCTATTTGGAAAGAGCATAAAGTAAAATACAGGATTAAACACCAACAGTATGAAGCAGAAATACTTCAGAGTGGATATTTTCCCCAATAAAAGTCAGAAACTTCAGGGATATATTATAAAAAAATACTGTAGGACTACTCATTAGTCAATGTAAGTAATAATTTATTCCTTTGTTGAGTAATTTTAAAAATAAGTAAGCAAGCATATTCTTGATTTCAAAGTCAGAATAAATAGCACTGAATTCCAGGAGGAACATAGATATGCTGGCTGACTCCCTTGAGATTAGTTACACACCCATTTACACTTGGAAAAACTCCTAGGAAATAGAATTAGAAAGAACTGAATTTATTGTTTCAAGAGTACTCACAGCCCTGCCTTTTGCAAAGGGGTCCATAAGAAAAAGAAAAGAAAAGAGAAGGAAAGAAAAGAAAAGAAAAGTAAAAAGAAAAAAGAAAGAATGAAAGAAAAGCAGGAAGGAAGGCAGGAAGGGATAAATGGAAGAAGAAAAATGAAAAGAATTCCTCTAAAAAAGTTGCCAGTAGGCAAGAGGTAGACCACTTGAGCAACTCTAGGAAACATTCACTGGTACTGCAGTTTTTGGACTTAGGAAAGGAAAATAATGCTTCATTAAACTTTATTTTTGCTCTAGGAAACTCCTAAACTATGTGAAGCATATGTCCTCAACTTTAAAATGGGAATAGTAATACCCCATCCATAGGATGAATTGAAGATAAAATGAAACAGATTAGGTCCAGTGTTTAGTAGAGTGAGTGTAAGAATGCAGTGATGTTGCACAGATTATAGCTCTATTATGACAATTCTCTTTATGTACATCCACTTTTACACAATGTAGTCTATATTCTGTGATGAGATCTGGCAGGTGATTCAGGCACTCCAGAGGGGAGAAATGTTTAACATAATGAAATCCCAGTGAAGGACCAAGGTATGTGTTTAGCATTATGTTCTCAATGCTCTCCCATTTGAAGGGGCTGGGCATGTTGTCAACAAACACTAGTGTTGGGGAGGACTAATGCCAGACATTATGTTAAGTAGAGGAGAATGATGATGCATATACCAGTTTGAATGTGTTGTGTCCCCCAAAATGCCATTATCTTTGATGCAATCTTGTGTGGGCAGACATATTAGTGTAATTCTTTGATTGAGGGGTTCCATGGAGATGCAACCCACCCAACTGTAGGTGATAACTCTTATTAGATATTTCCATGGAGATGTGGCCCTACCCACTAATTTTTGGCTTTGATTAGTTTACTAGAGCCCTATGTAAGCTCAGACAGAAGGAGCAAGCTTACTACAGCCAAGAGAGACACTTTGAAGAACACACAGGAGCTGAGAGGGGAGCTGCAGCTTACAGAGACATTTTGGAGATGGCCTTTTAAAGCAGACTTTTGCTCCAGAGAAGCTAAGAGAGGACAAAACTCCCCAAGAGCAACTGAGAGTGACATTTTGGAAGAGCTGCAGCTAAGAGGGGACAAAATGCCCCAAGAGCATTTTGGAGTATGCCATTTTGAAACAATCTGGGAGCAAGTGGATGCTAGCCACATGCCTTATAAGCTAACAGAGGTTTTCCAGAAGCCAATGGCCATCCTTCAGTGAAGGTACCCTATTGTTGATGCCTTACATTGGACACTTTATGACCTTAAGACTGTAACTTTGTAACCAGGTAAACCCCCTTTATAAAAGTGAACCCATTTCTGGTGTTTTGCATCCTGGCAGCATTAGCAAACCAAAACAATGCAGGAACAGGCATGTGTGCAGATTACATCAGGTTGAAGTTAAAAAAAAATTACTAAATTCCTGGAAACAGCAGGGGATTATGGAGAGGGTTGGGCAAGAGAACAAAAGGGTTGTAAATTTAACAGAACGATTTTTCAGGGACTGAAAATCATCAGCTGTAACTAGAATGTTTTCTATTCCTATATCCTGAATTCCTCAGTTTGAACAAATGGGGGTATTGCTGACATTACTAGCAGGGAGAAAATTGTGATGTAGGAGTTTGACAATGATTGCTCTCTCAGTCTTGTCTCACAAATTCACTACTAGTGATATTACTCCCAAAGTACATTAATAGTAAAAGTGAGTAATAATAAATTTGGCTCAAAACCAATACTTCTTGAGGTCCAAAAATAAGTTTTAGGCTACATATTATGCTGACTTTTTCTTCCATATGTAACCCAAATAATGTCATGAATCCTTTTCTGACAAATATGCTTAGAAATAGCCACCAAAATATTTAGGAGGATAAGAACATTTGGATGTCACTTTGTAAAGAAAATAAATATTCACTCTGTTATTTTCATAAAATTAGTTCCTGTAAAGCTCTGATGTCTCAAGATGTTGGAATTTGCATCTATATGGATATGAGGAAAAGATGGGAAATGAAAACATTCCATTCTCTTTAATGATATCATTGATCAGAGTGTCATCATCAGCAATGAAGAAGGCATAACAAGGTATTTATATAAATACCCACACAACACAACACCCACACAAACAGCCATCTAAATAATTGAAATCTTATCTGCTAAATCACATGAAATCATAAAAGCCCACATTTACAGACTTACAGATCTTTCAAGGATTTAAAATTGGACTTAGAGTAGGACTCTAAATGCATCTATGAACATGTTAACTGCTAGCCAAATTAGCAACTTTTCTATCTGGCTGCAGGAAAAAGAAGGATTAAACATTAAGTAGCATGATTTGAAGAATGGGACAGATACATTATATGCATTTGTAACCAAAGGAAACAAAAATATTCACCATGAAATGGAACACAAATATAATATATACTGTTCTGCCATGAATATATAAATGCAATAGGTTATTTGGAGTGAAACATAGATGCAAAGCAGTACTAGAAAGCACAAGATTTCCTAAGCCCTCATTTTCCTACACAGTGGTGTGCTCAGATCCCACATGCTTGGACAGGCATATCAGAGAAGAGCATCCAGAATGGTATCTGTCCTACAGTGCTGTCCAGCAAGAGCAGTCCGAGGGCTGGTGCTTGCCTGGTCTGTAGTTGAACAGAGACCTGCAAGGTAAGCAACTGGCTAACAACTTCAAGCTCATAAACAATGCATTCTAGGGCCTTCCCAATTGGTATGCTTTCTGCAATGTTTTAAGACAAAAGTCAATTGAAATTAATAATCGTTGGCAATGCAGAGTGATAGTGCATATAGATGAAGAGAAAAATAGACCAGGAACATAAAATGGATTTTGTACAAGAAAGTGCTGTGATAAAATTACATAAAGTAAATAATAAAGTTGAGAGGAAAGTATTTTTTAAATTTCTGAGATTCACAGCAACTAAATAGATAAATTTTCAGATAGAAAAATAAATGAATGTAGAAAAGAAAAGGTAACTAATTTTATGAAAAGAAGCAAATACATTTTTTCAACACTCATGGTTATTAATAAAATACATATTATTTACTAAGGCCTGGAAAAATTCTCAATGAATTCCAGTTATACAATTTGTGTTCTCTGCAAAGCTTTAAAAATTCACTTTGAAATTACTAATGGGATAATAGAATTTGTTAGGAATCATAGGGTATAAGTACACTTAGAATTTTGAATAACAAAGAAGGATTTACATTTCAAAATTTTGGATTTTCAGCTAGTGTGTGATTTAATATTGTTATTTATGGTTTTTAATATGTCATAGAAAGAAAGCTTAATGCTAAAATATCTTGCTTGATGTGATGTACTAGAAAGAGTACAGCTGAGTAGTCTAAATGCAAGTTTATAAAAAGTTAGATAAAAATGGAAAGATAACCTACTTGAAAGAAATTATACTAATTTATACCTGTAGTCCAATGTCAAATAAAAATTCCCTCAGAATGGAGAACAGTATAAGTAGTTTTTCAAAATGTGAAAATTTGATCAGAATTATACAGTTGTGTCTGACTTATATATCCATTCTTTCAAGCTCTATCTTTTATTTGAATGCTTTATTCCAGTTGCATTTAATTTCATTATGAATATTTGTGTGCTGAAATATGCAATTTTTCTATTTTTTCTATTTGTACTTTCGATTCACTGGTCTATTTTTTGTTTTTACTTCCTTTGAT
This sequence comes from Choloepus didactylus, assembly GCF_015220235.1. Lineage (NCBI taxonomy): Eukaryota > Metazoa > Chordata > Mammalia > Pilosa > Megalonychidae > Choloepus > Choloepus didactylus. Next base: position 18,800,098 of record NC_051330.1, on the reverse strand, counting down.
TTATTCAATATATTGTAGAATCCCATTTTATCTTTATGTGTGGCTTAATACTTATCCATAATTTACTGTCTTTTCTTGTGGCTGCTCCAGTGTTGACAATGTGAATTTTACTCTATTACTCAATACATTCAAATAATAATATTACTAAATCTTGTAAAATATGCTTATTTCTATTTATTCTTTTGATCTTTGTGTTAATGTTGACACTCATTTAACTCCCACATATATTATAAAACCCAAAACATTATAAATAATTTTGCTTTAAAGTCAATTTTTACTTAATTTTTGAATTAGGAAGCAGATATTTTTGTCAGAAAAAATGAATTTCTCCTTTATTATGGAAAGTATTTTAACAGAATATTGATTTATATATTGATAGGTTTTGTTTTGTTTGCATTTTTTCTTCAATAATTTTTATGTATGCCCATTGCCTTCAGTCTTGCAAAGTAATGAGAAGTGGGCTGTCATTGTTATCTTTGTACTTCTTTGCATAATTTGGCTTTTACTTCTGAACACTTTATGAGTTTGATGCTTTGTTAACAACTTTCAGTGCTTTGTTTGTAATGTATTTTGCTGTGCTGTGTCTATGTGTGCATCTGTGTTTATCTTGTAACAGGATATTGCTGAGTTGATGGGTGTCATTTTATAGTTTTCTTCAAAGATAGAAAATCAAAACTTAAGTGAATAATGTGTTTTTATTATAAATTATCATTTAAACCTTGTGTTTCATCTCAAGAAATCTTGTTTCTTCTAAAGATATTTTATTTTTTCCTCATTATGTTCATGTTTTCCTTTAAATACTTGAACATAATTAAAATAGATATTTATGGACCATTATTAATTTATTTCTCTACTGCTGTTATTCCTATTTGTTACTATTAAATTAAGATCGCTGAATGCATATATTAAGAAAGAAGAAAGAAAAAAATCAACATTCTGTTTAAGCATTAGAAAATTATTGATACAGTGTATTAGAATACCTAGAAGGAAATACCTGAAACTGTTGAACTGCAATCCAGTAGCCTTAATTCTTGAGGATGATCATATAACTAGATAGCTTATATGGTATGACCATGTGATTGTGGAAACCTTGAAGCTCACACTCCCTTTATCCAGTGTATGGGGATGGATAGATGAGTAGAAAAATGAGGACAACATGTAAATGAATAATAGGGGAGGACAGAGAGTATGGGATGTTTTGGGTGTTCTTTTTCACTTTCATTTTTATTCCTATTTTAATTTTTGGAGAGTAATGAAAGTGTTCAAAAATTGATTGTGGTGGTGAATGAACAACTATATGATGATAGTGTGAACAATTGATTGTACACTGTGGATGATTGTATGGTATGTGAATACATCTCAATAAAATTGCATTACAGAAACATATGAGTAACCAGAAAAAAATCTAATCAAGAGGGCCAGGATAAAATATCAAGAAGACATGACTGAATTATTATTGATATAGTAAGTGTATTGTATTGTAATCTCTCAAATAAAAAACAGTATAAAAAGATTATATACCACAGCTCAGTGGGATGTACTCCAGGTGTGCAAGGCTGTTCAACAATTGAAAATCAAAGTATTATATCACTTAAACAAGCTAAAGAAGAAAGATGTGATTATACAGATTAATGCAGAAACAAATTTGACATATCCAACAAGTATTCATGATAAAAATGTTCCAGCAGAGTAGAAATAGAGAACTGTAGTAAGTTTTTAATAGAGGCTTGCAGATTGGAACACAGAAAATATTTGACCACTAGATGCCAGTAATACACAAGCTATTTATTGGGGTTACTCCTTTGGTTTGTTTTGTGAGGGCAGCTCCTCAGAGCTTTCCAGAGGCCATGGAATGAGGGAATCACCAGACAGAAAGGAGAGCAAGGGAAAAGCTGCAGAGGAGAGTAGGAAACAGGAGGGTGGGCTTACCTGTCTGGGTGATGTCATCAGGGTGACAATGGAGATATTTCCCAAGAGCCCAAAGGTGTAAATAGGGAAAACACTTATGCTGAAAGCCCTCACAGTGGTAATGACTGAGAAACACAAAAGGATAAATTGTGTGACTGTACTCTGATTGGTCATCCAATTGTCACAGAAGCAAATTTTAAAACAATAAAAAATAAAAGATATATTCAGATTAGATACCTTAAGGTACAATGCTGCTTGCTAACAACTCTTCCAGTCTCTAGGTTTTTTTTTTTGTTGTTATTGTTGTTGTTTTGCAGAAAAGTTTCATTTTTGCTTCTGGATTCTATATATATATCTTTAAATATAATTTATTGCTTGTAAAGTGAGAAAAGATTCTAGTACATATTTTAACACCCAGTATAAAAATCACATGAAATCAACTGCACCAATAGCTCTACATGAACTAATTAGTAACAAGGTAACATTACTTGAGCATATTTTGAATATGAGGCAGTGTGTAAACAACTGTAGAGAAAATTCATCTTGGAATCAGAACGACCTTATGGTGTAACCATTGCTTCCTGGCAAAATTTTTGTGTAAACAAATCTAGTTAAGAAGTATTTGAGTAAGTTGCTCAAGGATGTAACATAAAAATTTTTCCAAGCTGGCTTACAATTCAAGATAGGCCCTCATTTTCAATACATTAATCTCTCTCCCTTAGGCAGTACAGCAAAGTAAAACCTGAGAGAAAATTAATTCAGTTATGGATACTTTTACATCATTAAAAGTAACAAAATAAACATATTCCAGATTAGATATCTGTTTATTGGATACACATAACCCATTGCATCATTTATTTTCTTTCTTCCACCAGATAAGATGATCTTGGCTTACTTTCTATTCATTCCTGCAGTTTCATCCTAATGCAACTTTTTGTTGTTCTGTTTATTGCCATTCCCCACTCCCCCCAAAAGATGACACTGCAAGTTTAATTAAGACTTTGGTTTTTTCAAAATGCAAAGTATAACTTCTGTGTTTAACAATGATGGTAAAATAAGAAATTGACTTAACATTCCATTATATATAGGTTTAAAAAGTAGGACCACCCTTGATTTTGTCTGGAGGCAATACTGACAGTAGGGGCAAAGAAATGTAATGGAAACAGAGAGCATCCACATCCCAAATTAAATATAAGATTGGCATTCAAGGCAGTGCATGTGGCTGGGAGGTATAGGGTAAATTACAGGCAATAAGGGAGCTATACACATAAACAAAGAAGTAAACAAAACACCATCAGAATTCTGCAAAGGGCCTGCTTGAGATTTACTGAGTGCTACATCACCTATTTCTCCAAGTCAGAGAAAAATGGCTTTGTAGTCATAAGATGACCAATTCCAAGAAGTCAGATGTGGTACAGAGTTATTCCAAGTCTCTCATGTGGAGTGGAAAATCCTCATGATTATGGGGGCTGTTAAGTGGAGACTCTGAAGAGAACATTTCTTAGTAGTGTGGAGTAGTGGAGTTGAAATCTTTGAGGGAAGGATATCACCACCTTACAAAGCTTAAAATCATGTCTCAGAGAATCTAAACTGATCTGCAAAACTAATGGCCTGACAAAATGAATCAAACACTCCTTTAAAATAATACAACAAAATCTAAACACTTAGCAAAATTTTCAAAGTGCACAGCATTCAGTCACAAATGACTGGAGTTTCAACAAGCAGCACATTGTACACAAGGTAGAAAAAAGAACAGTGGGGGTACGTAACAGTTTCAAACCAGCACAGTAGATCTTTTATATATAAGTTTTATTTTACTGTCTTTTGTTTGTCTGCATCTAAGGCTGGTCTCCTAATTCAGCCTCCATGGAGCAAAACTACATATTCATATGTAGTGCAAATAAAATAATCAAAATCTCTCTTCTTAGAAAGAATACTCTGGAGTCTCATATAATAAGGGAAAGGTGAACCTCCACCCAGCAGAGATTAGGGTAAATGAAGTGTTGCCAAATACGGAATTCAACTCACAAGCCACTAAAGAAATGGAACCAATGCCTCATAACTCATGGGCTAAGGAAAGAAGAGGATGGTCTCAGTTTCCCAAGTTTCCTGGCCTGATACTTCTCTTCATTCCTTTGTGGGATGGTTGGGATAGTACAAAAATGTACTCCCAGCTTTATAGAAGAAGCCTCATGTAAATGGCATGACTGTTCATTAAAATTCCCTATTAAAAATAAATGAAAAGTGTCATAATCCTTTGCTCAATTTATTTATTTTTTTCTAGATCTGTGAGCTCTCATTGTGTTGAAATTAATGATTACATGTACTAACCAATCAATGCATAGATGCTTCAGTTTTCCAGGTAAGGTCATCACTCAATTTTTTTTTTTTTTTTTATTTCAGACCATTTAATTATTGCACACAAAATACATATTCAGTCCTTTTAATACATTTATAGAAATATAAGAGATAATTGGAAGTATGGGTAGGGAATAAGAGATGAAGCAGATTTGAAAAAAGATTAAACATTTATAAGTGAGAAATATAATTGGAATCGAAACCCAAATGAATTAAATAATAGATTCAATACAACTGAAGAACAAAGATGCAAACTGGCAGATAAAACAAAGAAATCAGTCACAATTCAGCTCAGAGTATCTCATGGAAAATATGAGAGAATGAGATATAAAGGACAGAATGTGAGGTTGTAACATACTTTTAAGTGGAACCTCAGAAGAGGATAATGTAGAGCATGTTGGAAAAGCAATATTCAACAAGAATTTAAATATTGAGATTTCTCCAGAATTGAGGGAAGACAGGAATTCTCTCAGGTTCAGGAAATCCTAGTAAGGATAAATAAAAAGAAATCCAAAGTTAGTGACATTACAACGAAATTGCAGAAGAACAAAATCAAAGAGAAGATTTTAAAAAACAGCCAGATTAATCACAAAGATCATTAGATTGACTTCACTAGAGCATCAAAGGAAGTTGGAATGTAGTGGAATAATATTTTGAAAGCATTGAGAGAAAAGATTAGTTAATGCTGAATTCTGTATCAAGAAAGCTACCTTTCAAGAATGAGGAAATTAAAGACATATTTTTAGACAAACAAAAACAAAGAGTACTTTCAACAGATAGTCAGTAAGGCAATTTCTAAAGGGCATACATCTGGAAGAGGAAAATGATTTCAGAAGGGGGTTGAGATGCAAGAAGGAATGGTGAGTCAATAAGTAGATAAATCTAATTAAATATTAACTATATAAAAATGACAACATAATTTATAGAGTGAACAGAACAAAAACATTGGGTAACAATATAAATTAGGAGGAGGATGTGAGAAACAGTCTAAGATCCTTGTACTATTCAAGAGAAGAATAAAATTCTCTTTAGACATTTTTTTTTTTTAATTCAGTTTTATTGAAATATATTCACAAACCATACAGTCATCCATGGTATACAATCAACTGTTCACAGTATGATCATATAGTTATGCGTTCATCACCGCAATCTATTTCTGAACATTTTCCTTACATCAGAAAGAATCAGAATAAGAATAAAAAATAAAAGTGAAAACAGAATACCCAAACCATCCCCCCATCCCATCCTATTTGTCATTTAGTTTTTACTCCCATTTTTCTACTGATTTTTTTTCAATTTTTTAACTTTTGTTTATCAAAAAATTAAAAACAAACAGGCAAACAACAACCAAAAAAACCCCACAACATTTCAAACAAAGCAATGGATTAAGGAAAACAAATAACCTAAAATAACTACTTTGCTTCCAATATGTTCCTACCATACCCCAAGAAAATTAATAAACCATGTCCAAACACAGGAGTAAGAAAAACAAATAATCTAAAATAACTACATTGCTTCCAACATGTTCCTACCATACCCCAAGAAAATTAACAACCCCTAAGAAAAGAAAGGAATAAGAGAAAAAAAAAACCTAAAATAACTCTATTGCTTCCAACATGATCTTACTATATCCAAGAAAGTTTACAAACCATAATCATTCCTGAGCATTCCCATAACATTGAGATTACCCTCCATAGTTTATCTGTTCTTACTAGATTATCATTCCCCCTCCACTAATTGGTATCTCTAGGTCCCCTACATTCTACAGTGTAAAACATTGTACATTTTTCACAGAATTCTCATTAGTGGTAACATACAATATCTCTCTTTTTGTGCCTGGCTTATTTTGCTCAGCATTATGTCTTTTTTTTTTTTTTTTTTTTTTCATCTTCATTTTATTGAGATATATTCATATATCACGCAGTCATACAAAACAAATCATACTTTCAATTGTTCACAGTACCATTACATAGTTGTACATTCATCACCCAAATCAATCCCTGACACCTTCATTAGCACACACACAAGAATAACAAGAATAATAATTAGAGTGAAAAAGAGCAATTGAAGTAAAAAAGAACACTGGGTACCTTTGTCTGTTTGTTTCCTTCCCCTATTTTTCTACTCATCCATCCATAAACTAGACAAAGTGGAGTGTGGTCCTTATGGCTTTCCCAATCCCATTGTCACCCCTCATAAGCTACATTTTTATACAACTGTCTTCGAGATTCATGGGTTCTGGGTTGTAGTTTTGATAGTTTCAGGTATCCACCACCAGCTACCCCAATTCTTTAGAACCTAAAAAGGGTTGTCTAAAGTGTGCGTAAGAGTGCCCACCAGAGTGACCTCTCGGCTCCTTTTGGATTCTCTCTGCCACTGAAGCTTATTTCATTTCCTTTCACATCCTCCTTTTGGTCAAGAAGATGTTCTCCGTCCCACGATGCCAGGTCTACATTCCTCCCCGGGAGTCATATTCCACGTTGCCAGGGAGATTCACTCCCCTGGGTGTCTGATCCCACGTAGGGGGGAGGGCAGTGATTTCACCTTTCAAGTTGGCTTAGCTAGAGAGACAGGGCCACATCTGAGCAACAAAGAGGCATTCGGGAGGAGGCTCTTAGGCACAACCATAGGGAGGCCTAGCCTCTCCTTTGCAGCAACCGTCTTCCCAAGGGTAAAACCTATGGTAGAGGGCTCAACCCATCAAACCACCAGTCCCCTATGTCTGTGGTCATGTTAGCAACCATGTAGGTGGGGTAGGCGAATACCCCTGCATTCTCCACAGGCTCCTCAAGGGGGCACTGCATCTTTTTTTTCCCTTGTTTTTTTTTTTTTTTTTTTTTTTTTTTTAACTTTCCCTTCTTTTTTAAATCAACTGTATGAAAAAAAAGTTAAAAAGAAAACAAACATACAATAAAAGAACATTTTAAAGAGACCATAACAAGGGAGTAAGAAAAAGACAACTAACCTAAGATAACTGCTTAACTTCCAACATGTTCCTACTTTACCCCAAGAAAGTTACCTAATATAGCAACATTTCTGTGAACTTGCTCCTACTATATCCATCAGAAATTAACAGACCATAGTCATTCCTGGGCATCCCCAGAACGTTAAATAGCTTATCTGTTCTTCTTGGATTATTGTTCCCCCCTTCCTTAATTGCTCTCTATTGCTAGTTCCCCTACATTCTACATTATAAGCCATTTGTTTTATATTTTTCAAAGTTCACATTAGTGGTAGCATATAATATTTCTCTTTTTGTGCCTGGCTTATTTCGCTTAGCATTATGTCTTCAAGGTTCATCCATGTTGTCATATGTTTCACGAGATCGTTCCTTCTTACTGCCGCGTAGTATTCCATCGTGTGTATATACCACATTTTATTTATCCACTCATCTGTTGAAGGACATTTGGGTTGTTTCCATCTTTTGGCAATTGTGAATAATGCTGCTATGAACATTGGCTTGCAGATATCTGTTCGTGTCACTGCTTTCCGATCTTCCGGGTATATACCGAGAAGTGCAATCGCTGGGTCGAATGGTAACTCTATATCTAGTTTTCTAAGGAACTGCCAGACTGACTTCCAGAGTGGCTGAACCATTATACAGTCCCACCAACAGTGAATAAGAGTTCCAATTTCTCCACATCCCCTCCAGCATTTGTAGTTTCCTGTTTGTTTAATGGCAGCCATTCTAACCGGTGTTAGATGGTATCTCATTGTGGTCTTAATTTGCATCTCTCTAATAGCTAGTGAAGCTGAACATTTTTTCATGTGTTTCTTGGCCATTTGTATTTCCTCTTCAGAGAACTGTCTTTTCATATCTTTTGCCCATTTTATAATTGGGCCGACTGTACTATTGTCATTGAGTTGTAGGATTTCTTTATATATGCAAGATATCAGTCTTTTGTCAGATACATGGTTTCCAAAAATTTTTTCCCATTGAGTTGGCTGCCTCTTTACCTTTTTGAGAAATTCCTTTGAGGTGCAGAAACTTCTAAGCTTGAGGAGTTCCCATTTATCTATTTTCTCTTTTGTTGCTTGTGCTTTGGGTGTAAAGTCTAGGAAGTGGCCGCCTAATACAAGGTCTTGAAGATGTTTTCCTACATTATCTTCTAGGAGTTTTATGGTACTTTCTTTTATATTGAGATCTTTGGTCCATTTTGAGTTAATTTTTGTGTAGGGGGTGAGGTAGGGGTCCTCTTTCATTCTTTTGGATATGGATATCCAACTCTCCCAGCCCCATTTGTTGAAAAGACCATTATGACTCAGTTCAGTGACTTTGGGGGCCTTATCAAAGATCAGTCGGCCATAGATCTGAGGGTCTATCTCCGAATTCTCAATTCGATTCCATTGATCTATATGTCTATCTTTGTGCCAGTACCATGCTGTTTTGGCAACTGTGGCTTTATAATAAGCTTCAAAGTCAGGGAGTGTAAGTCCTCCCACTTCGTTTTTCTTTTTTAGAGTGTCTTTAGCAATTCGAGGCATCTTCCCTTTCCAAATAAATTTGATAACTAGCTTTTCCAAGTCTGCAAAGTAGGTTGTTGGAATTTTGATTGGGATTGCATTGAATCTGTAGATGAGTTTGGGTAGAATTGACATCTTAATGACATTTAGTCTTCCTATCCATGAACATGGAATATTTTTCCATCTTTTAAGGTCCCCTTCTATTTCTTTTAGTAGAGTTATGTAGTTTTCTTTGTATAGGTCTTTTACATCTTTGGTTAAGTTAATTCCTAGGTACTTGATTTTTTTAGTTGCTATTCAAAATGGTATCTTTTTCTTGAGTGTCTCTTCAGTTTGTTCATTTCTAGCATATAGAAACATTACTGACTTATGTGCATTAACCTTGTATCCCGCTACTTTGCTAAATTTGTTTATTAGCTCTAGTAGCTTTATCGTCGATTTCTCAGGGTTTTCTAGATATAAGATCATATCATCTGCAAACAATGACAGTTTTACTTCTTCTTTTCCAATTTGGATGCCTTTTATTTCTTTGTCTTGCCAGATTGCCCTGGCTAGCACTTCCAGCACAATGTTGAATAACAGTGGTGATAGCGGGCATCCTTGTCTTGTTCCTGATCTTAGAGGGAAGGCTTTCAGTCTCTCTCCATTGAGTACTATGCTGGCTGTGGGTTTTTCATATATGCTCTTTATCATGTTGAGGAAGTTTCCTTCAATTCCTGCCTTTTGAAGTGTTTTTATCAAAAAGGGATGTTGGATTTTGTCAAATGCTTTTTCAGCATCTATTGAGATGATCAATTGATTTTTCCCTTTTGACTTGTTAATGTGTTGTAATACATTGATTGATTTTCTTATGTTGAAGCATCCTTGCATGCCTGGAATAAACCCCACTTGGTCATGGTGTATGATTTTTTTAATGTGTCTTTGGATTCGATTTGCAAGTATTTTGTTGAGGATTTTTGCATCTATATTCATTAGGGAGATTGGCCGGTAGTTTTCCTTTTTTGTAACATCTTTGCCTGGTTTTGGTATTAGATTGATGTTAGCTTCATAAAATGAGTTAGGTAGTGTTCCATTTTCTTCAATGTTTTGAAAGAGTTTGAGTAAGATTGGTGTCAGTTCTTTCTGGAAAGTTTGGTAGAATTCCCCTGTGAAGCCATCTGGCCCTGGGCATTTATTTGTGGGAAGATTTTTGATGACTGATTGGATCTCTTTGCTTGTGATGGGTTGGTTGAGGTCTTCTATTTCTTCTCTGGTCAGTCTAGGTTGTTCATATGTTTCCAGGAAATTGTCCATTTCCTCTACATTATCCAGTTTGTTGGCATACAGGTGTTCATAGTATCCTCTTATAATTTTTTTAATTTCTTCAGGATCTGCAGTTATGTCACCTTTTTCATTCATGATTTTGTTTATATGGGTCTTCTCTCTTTTTGATTTTGTCAGTCTAGCTAGGGGCTTGTCAATCTTGTTGATCTTCTCAAAGAACCAACTTTTGGTGATATTTATCCTCTCTATTGTTTTTTTTGTTCTCTATGTCATTTATTTCTGCTTTAATCCTTGTTATTTGTTTTCTTCTACTTGGTTTAGGATTGGTTTGCTGTTCATTTTCTAGCTTCTTCAGTTGATCCATTAGTTCTTTGATTTTGGCTCTTTCTTCCTTTTTAATATATGCGTTTAGTGCTATAAATTTCCCCCTTAGCACTGCTTTTGCTGCATCCCATAGGTTTTGGTATGTTGTGTTCTCATTTTCATTCGTCTCTATATATTTAGCAATTTCTCTTGCTATTTCTTCTTTAACCCACTGATTGTTTAGGAGTGTGTTGTTTAACCTCCAGGTATTTGTGAATTTTCTAAGTCTCTGATGGTTATTGACTTCTAATTGTATTCCATTGTGGTCAGAGAATGTGCTTTGAATAATTTCAATCTTTTTAAATTTATTGAGGCTTGTTTTATGTCCCAGCATATGATCTATTCTGGAGAAAGTTCCGTGAGCACTAGAAAAGTATGTGTATCCTGGTGATTTGGGATGTAATGTCCTGTATATGTCTGTTAAATCTAATTCATTTATCAGATTGTTTAGGTTTTCAATTTCCTTATTGGTCTTCTGTCTGGTTGATCTATCTATAGGAGAGAGTGATGTGTTGAAGTCTCCCACAATTACTGTGGAAACATCAATTGCTTCCTTTAGTTTTGCCAGTGTTTCTCTCATGTATTTTGTGGCACCTTGGTTGGGCGCATAGACATTTACGATTGTTATTTCTTCTTGCTGAATTGCCCCTTTTATTAGTACGTAGTGGCCTTCTTTGTCTCTCTAAACATCCCTGCATTTGAAGTCTATTTTATCTGAGATTAATATTGCTACACCTGCTTTCTTTTGGCTGTAGCTTGCATGAAATATTTTTTTCCATCCTTTCACTTTCAGTTTCTTTGTGTCCCTGTGTCTAAGATGAGTCTCTTGTATGCAACATATTGATGGTTCATTTTTTTTGATCCATTCTGCGAATCTGTATCTTTTAATTGGGGAGTTTAATCCATTTACATTCAACGTTATAACCATGAAGGCATGTCTTGAATCAGCCATCTTATCCTTTGGTTTATGTTTGTCATATTTTTCCCCTCTGTCTATTAATATCCTTTATTGTACCCATACCGAATCTCTTTAGTACTGAACCTTTCTCCAAGTCTCTCTGTCCTTTCTTTGTTTCTCTGTCTGTAGGGCTCCTTTAGTATCTCCAGTAGGGCAGGTCTCTTGTTAGCAAATTCTCTCAGCATTTGTTTGTCTGTGAAAAATTTAAGCTCTCCCTCAAATTTGAAGGAGAGCTTTGCTGGATAAAGTATTCTTGGCTGGAAATGTTTCTCACTCAGAATTTTAAATATATCGTGCCACTGCCTTCTCGCCTCCATGGTGGCTGCTGAGTAGTCACTACTTAGTCTTATGCTGTTTCCTTTGTATGTGGTGAATTGCTTTTCTCTTGCTGCTTTCAGAACTTGCTCCTTCTCTTCTGTGTTTGACAGTGTGATCAGTATATGTCTCGGAGTGGGTTTATTTGGATTTATTCTATTTGGAGTTCGCTGAGCATTTATGATTTGTGTATTTATGTTGTTTAGAAGATTTGGGAAGTTTTCCCCAACAATTTCTTTGAATACTCTTCCTAGACCTTTACCCTTTTCTTCCCCTTCTGGGACACCAATGAGTCTTATATTTGGACGTTTCATATTATCTATCATATCTCTGAGGTCCATTTCGATTTTTTCAATTTTTTTCCCCATTCTTTCTTTTATGCTTTCATTTTCCATTCTGTCATCTTCGAGGTCACTGATTCGTTGTTCAACTTCCTCTAGTCTTGTACTATGAGTGTCCAGAATCTTTTTAATTTGGTCAACAGTTTCTTTAATTTCCATAAGATCATCCATTTTTTTATTTAGTCTTGCAATGTCTTCTTTATGCTCTTCTAGGGTCTTCTTGATTTCCTTTATCTCCCGTACTATGGTCTCATTGTTCATCTTTAGTTCTTTGAGTAGCTGCTCTAGGTGCTGTGTCTCTTCTGGTCTTTTGGTTTGGGTGCTTGGGCTTGAGTTATCCATATCGTCTGGTTTTTTCATATGCTTTATAATTTTCTGTTGTTTTTGGCCTCGTGGCATTTGCTGAACTTGATAGGGTTCTTTTAGGATTTGTAGACCAATTGAAGTCCTTATCTCTAATTTATCAGATCTACAGCTTCGTGGAGCACACTTTCTCTAACTAACCAGCAGGTGGCATCCACGAGCCACCTGTTCTCCACAAGCCAGTTCTCCCCTGCTTAGCCTTTTTGGTGAGTGGGGGAGTGAGTCTTGTGGGGTCCAATTGGTGTACCAACCTTGCGTGTGTAGTTGGTGTTGCCTGCCCTGTATATGGGGTGTGTTTCTGGGCAGTAAGGGAGTGGGGGGTGGCTCTAACAATCAAATCTCCCTGGTGATCCTAGAGTTTTAAAGCTGCTGCAATAGTCTAATCCTTCAGTTCAGTCCTGCCACAGTTTGTCTCTGCCACTGACCCACAAGTCCTTGGTATTGGCGTATGGCTCCTGAGACTTGCAAGTGGGCCCCTCTTCCAGGCCGTGCACCCCGGGTCCTCTGTTGAGGGATGACTGTGCTATGTCGCAGGTGAGTGCCATCCCCCCAGGGCAGTTCTGGGCTGCTGGGCTGTGTAGGGAGGCTCCCAGTCTGCTGAAATGATGGCTGAATGGGGCTTTGTTAATTCACACTGCTCTACCTTCCCAACTCTGGGACAATCAGCTGAGGTTGCAGGGAAGGCTAATGTCCACACCCAGTTTTGTGGTGTGTGCCTGTTATTTGAAGCACTTCCGTCACACTGGGTTGTCTGGGGCAGTTTTGGGCTATGGGGCTGGCGATGGGCAGGAGTGTTTCCTGTCCACCAGGATGATGGCTGTGAGCGGACACCCCCCTTTTCTTGGGAAGTTGTGGTGTTTAGTGAATTTTCTCAGCCACTGGATTATTGTGTTTTGTCTCAGAGCTCTCCTAGTTCTGCTCTTGAGTTGACCTGCCCAAATAGCAAGTCTTTGAAGCTTTCTGTATTGGGCCTCTTAGAGTAATTGTTTTAGAAAAAGAAAAAAGGATTAAAAACAAAACAAAACAAAACAAAACAAAACAAAAAAAACAACAACAAAATAAAAACAGGCCCTCCTCAGAGATCTAATGGGTTATTGAAATGCTAAGAGACAAAGCCACCAGGGCCATTAAGGAAAGGTCCACAGGGCAGAGAGATCAGCTTTTCTTCGGGATTTGCATATGCGCCTCAGGGCCCTTCCCCTTTCTATGTTCACCAGAACTCCAAAAATCCTCCGCTTTTATTTTGGAGTTTTTCGTGTTGTTTTTTTTTCTATGCCTGTCTCCTCTCTGCTGGGCTGGCTGCTCTCAGATTCTCTGGTGTCTGGTCTCAGTCTATCTATGGTTGGAGTTTGAATCAGTAGAATGAGTTTCCGATAAGGGCTGCCACTGCAGTTCTCCCTTCTCCTTCCCGGAGCTGACAGCCCCTCCTCCCCCGCGACTGAGCCTGGCAGGGAGGGGCGCGGGTCCCCTGGCTGCAAAAACTTACAGATTTCGCTGATCTCAGCAGTTCCACATTTTCATGAGTGTTGTATGAAGTATGCCCAAACGCAGATTGTTCTGTGGTGTCCAGTCCACGCAGTTCCTGGCTTTCTACCTACTTTCCTGGAGGAGTAACTAAAACATACAGCTCACCAGTCTGCCACCTTCCCCCGCCCCTCAATTTTTTTTTTATAATTCATTTTTATTGAGGTATATTCACATGCCATGCAGTCATATAAAACAAAGTGTTCATTCAATTGTTTACAGTACCATTATATAGTGCATTCATCACCAAAATTAATTTTTGACATTTTCATTACCACAAACACAAAAATAATAAGAATAAAAGTTAAAGTGAAAAAGAACAATTAAAATAAAGAAGAACACTGGGTGCCTGTTTTTTCTTCCCCCATTTTCTACTCATCCATCCATAAACTAGACAAAGGGGAGTGTGGTCCATATGGCTTTCCCAATCCCATTGTCACCCCTCATAAGCTACATTTTTATACAACCATCTTCAAGATTCATGGGTTCTGGGTTGTAGTTTGATAGTTTCAAGTTTTTACTACTAGCTATTCCAATTCATTAGAACCTAAAGAGGGTTGTCTATAGTGTGTGTAAGAGTGCCCACCAGAATGACCCCTTGGATCATTTTGGAATCTCTCTGCCATCAAAGTTTATTTCATTTCATTTCACATCCCCCTTTTGGTCAAGAAGATGTTCTCCATCCCATATTGCTGGGTCTAGATTCCTCCCTAGGGGTCATAGTCCATGTTGCCAGGGAGATTCACTCCCCTGTGTGTCAGATCCCACATATGGGGAGGGCAGTGATTTCACCTGCCAAGTTGGCTTAGCTAGAGAGAGAGGGCCACATCTGAGCAAGAAAGAGGCATTTGGGAGGAGGCTCTTAGGCTCAATTATAGGGAGGCGTAGCCTCTCCTTTGCAGCAACTGTCTTCCCAAGGGCAAGTGCTGTGGTAGAGGGCTCAGCCCATCAAACCACCACTCCCCTATGTCTGTGAGCACATCAGCAGACATCGAGGTGGGGAAGCCCAACACCCCTGCATTCTCCACCAGCTCCTCAAGGGGGTTTTGCATATTTTTCTCATTGCTTTTTTTAATTAACTCTTTTTTTTTAAATCAACTATATCAAAAAAATTTAAAAACATTTCAACAAACCATAACAAGGGACTAAGAAAAAGACAACTAACCTAAGATAACTACTTTACTTCCAACATGTTCCTACTCTACCCCAAGAAAATAACCTAATATGGCAACATTTCTGTGAATGTGTTCCTACCATACCTATCAGAAATTAACAGACCATAGTCATTCCTGGGCATTCCCAGAACATCAAATGTACCCACAATAGCTTATCTGTTCTTATTGGGTTATCATTCCCCCTTCCTTAATTGCTCTCTATCACTACTTCCCCTACACTCTACATTATAAAACATTTGTTTTACATTTTTCAGTGTTCACATTAGTGATAGCATATGTTCTAATTTGCTAATGCTGCCAGAATGCAAAATACAGAGCTGGATCAGCTTTTATAAGAGGAGGTTTATTTGGTTACACAGTTACAGTCTTAAGGCCATAAAGTGTCCAAGGTAACACATCAGCAATTGGGTATTTTCACTGGAGGATGGCCAATGGCGTCCAAAAATTCTCTGTTAGCTGAGAAGGCATGTGGCTGGTGTCTGCTCCAAAGTTCCAGTTTCAAAATGGTTTTCTCCCAGAATGTTCCTTTCTAGGCTGCAGTTCCTCAAAAATGTCACTCTTAGTTGCTTTTGGGGCGTTTTTCCTCTCACAGCTTCTCCGGAGCAAAAATCTGCTTTCAATGGCTGTCTTCAAACTGTCCCATCATCTGCAGCTCCTCTCTCAGTTCCTGTGCATTCTTCAAAGTTTCCCTCTTGGCTGTAGCTCCTCTCCAAAATGTCACTCACAGCTGCACTGAGCACTGAGTTCCTGTTGTTTGCCAGCTCATTTATATGGCTCCACTGATCAACTTAGACCCACCCTGAATGGGCGGAGCAACACCTCCATGGAAATTATCCAATCAGAGTCATCACCCACAGCTGAGTGGGGCACATTCCAAAGAAACATTCAAAGAATTACAATCTAATCAACACTGATAACATCTGCCCACACAAGATTACATCAAAGATAATGGTGTTTGGGGGACACAACATATTCAAACTGGCACAGCATATAATATTTTTCTTTTTCTGCCTGGCTTATTTCTCTCAGCATAATGTCTTCAAGGTTCATCCATGTTGTCACAACATCATTCCTTCTTACAGCCACATAGTATTCTATGATGTGTATATACCACATATGATATATCCACTCATCTGTTGAAGGACATTTGGGTTGTTTCCACCTCTTAGCAATTGTGAATAATGCTGCTATGAACCTTGGCATGCAGATATCTGTTCATGTCACCACTTTCATATCTTCTGGGTATATACTGAGAAGTGCAATCACTGAATCAAAGGGTAACTATATCTAGTTTTCTAAGGAAGTGCCAGCCTGACTTCCAGAGTGGTTGAACCATTATACAGTCCCACCAACAATGAATAAAAAGTTCCCATTTCTCCATCCTCTCTAGCATTTGTAGTTTCCTGTTTGTTTAATGGCAGCCATTCTAATTGGTGTGAGATGGTATCTCATTGTGGTCTTAATTTACATCTCTCTAATAGCTAGTGAAGCTGAACATTTTTTCATGTATTTCTTGGCCATTTGTGTTTCCTCTTCAGAGAACTGTCTTTTCATTTCTTTTGCCCGTTTTATAATTAAGCTGTCTGTACTATTGTCATTGAGTTGTAGGATTTCTTTATATTTCTTTATATATGCAAGATACATGTCAGGTACATGGTTTCCAAAATACTTTCCCATTGAGTTGGCTGCCTCTTCACCTTTTTGACAAATTCCTTTGAGGTACAGAAACTTCTAAGCTTGAGGAGTTCCCTTTTATCTATTTTTTCTTTTGTTGCTTGTGCTTTGGGTATAAAATCTAGGAAGTGGCCCCCTAATACAAGGTCTTGAAGATGTGTCCTTACATTATCTTCTAGGAGTTTTATGGTACTGTCTTTTATATTGAGATCTGTGATCTACTTTGAGTTAATTTTTGTGTAGAGTGTGAGATAGGGGTACACTTACATTCTTTTGGATATGGATATCCAACTCTCCTAGACACATTTGTTGAAAAGATGGTTATGTCCTAGTTCAGAGGCTTTGGGGACATTTTCAAAGATCAGTCAGCTGTAGATCTGGGGGTCTATCTCTGAATTCTCAGTTCAATTCCATTGATCAATATATCTATCTTTGTGCCAGTACCAAGCTGTTTTGACAACTGTGACTTTATAATGAACATCAAAGTCTGGGAGTGTAAGTCCCCCCACTTTGTTTTTCTTTTTTAGAGTGTTTTTAGCAATTCGAGGCATCTTCCCTTTCCAAATAAATTTGATAGCAAGCTTTTACAACTCTGTGAAATAGGTTGTTGGAATTTTGATTGGGATTGCATTGAATCTGTAGATGAGTTTGGGTAGAGCTGACATCTTTAATGACTTTTAGCCTTCCTGTCCATGAACATGGAATATTTTTCCATCATTTAAGGTCCACTTCTATTTCCTTTAGTGGAGTTTAGTAGTTTTCTTTGTATAGGTCTTTTACATCTTTGGTTAACTTTATTTCTAGATACTTGATTTTTTTAGTTGCTATTGAAAATGGTATCTTTTTCTTGAGCGTCTCTTCAATTTGTTCATTTTTAACATGTAGAAACATTACTGACTTATGTGCATTAATCATGTATCCCACTACTTTGCTAAGTTTGTTTATTAGCTCTAGTAGCTGTATCATTGATTTCTCAGGGTTTTCCAGATATAAGATCATATCATCTGCAAACAATCACAGTTTTACTTCTTCCTTTCCAATTTGGATGCCTTTTATTTTTCTATCTTGCCAGATTGCCCTGGCTAGCCCTTCCAGCACAATGTTGAATAACAGTGGTGATAGCGGGCATCCTTGTCTTGTTCCTGATCTTAGAGGGAAGGCTTTCAGTCCCTCACCATTGAGTACTATGATGGCTGTGGTTTTTTCATATATGCTCATTATCATATTGAGGAAGTTTCCTTCAATTCCTACCTTCTGAAGTGATTTTATCAAAAAGGGATGCTGGATTTTGTCAAATGTTTTTTAAGCATCTATTGAGATGATCATTTGATTTTTCTCTTTTGATTTGTTAATGTGTTGTAATACATTAATTTTCTTATGTTGAACCATCCTTGCATGCCAGGAATGAACATCACATGGTCATGGTGTATGATTTTTTTAATGTGTCTTTGGATTCGATTTGCAAGTATTTTGTTGAGAATTTTTGCATCTATATTCATTAGGGAGATAGGCCTGTAGTTTTCCTTTTTTGTAGCATCTTTGCCTGGTTTTGGTATTAGATTGATATTAGCTTCATAAAATGAGTTAGGTAATGTTCCATTTTCTTTGATGTTTTGAAAGAGTTTAAGTAAGATTGGAGTGCATTTTTTTTTTTTTTTTTGGAAAGTTTGGTAGCATTCCCCTGTGAAGACATCTGGCCCTTGGCATTTATTTGTGGGAAGCTTTTTGATGACTGATTGGATCTCTTTGCTTGTGATTGGTTGGTTGAGGTCTTCTGTTTCTTCTCTGGTCAGTCTAGGTTGTTCATCTGCTTCCATGAAATTGTCCATTTCCTCTAGATTATCCAGATTGTTGTCATACAGTTGTTAATAGTACCCTCTTATAATTTGTTTAATTCCTTTGGAATCCACAGTAATGTCACCTTTCTCATTCATTATTTTGTTTATATGGGTCTTCTCTCTATTTGATTTTGTCAGTCCAGCTAGGGGCTTGTCAGTCTTGTTGATCCTCTCAAAGAAACAACATTTGGTGTTATTTATTCTCTCTATTTTTTTTTTGTTCTCTATGTCATTTATTTCTACTTTAATCCTTGTTATTTCTTTTCTTCTACTTGGTTTAGGATTGGTTTCCTCTTCATTTTCTAGCTTCTTCAGTTGGTCAATTAGTTCTTTGATTGTAGCTCTTTCTTCCTTTTTAATGTATGCATTTAGTGCTATAAATTTCCCCTTCTTTACCACTTTTTCTGCATTCCACAGATTTTGGTATGCTGTGTTCTCATTTTCATTTGTCTCTATATATTTAGCATTTTCTCTTGCTATTTCTTCTTTAACCCACTGATTGTTTAGGAGCGTGTTGTTTAACCTCCAGGTATTTGTGAATTTTCTAAGTCTCTGATGGTTATTGACTTCTAATTGCATTCCATTGTCGTCAGAGAATGGGCTTTGAATAATTTCAGTGTTTTTTAAATTAATTGAGGCTTGTTTTATGTCCCAGCATATGATCTATTCTGGAGACAGTTTGGTGAGCACTAGAGAAGAATGTGTATCCTGGTGATTCAGGATGTAATGTTTTATATATGTCTGTTAAATCGTATTCATTTATCAGATTGTTTGGGTTTTCAATTTCCTTATTGTTCTTCTGTCTGGTTGATGTATCTATAGGAGAGAGTAATGTGTTGAAGTCTCCCACAATTATTGTGGAAACATCAATTGTTTCCTTTAGTTTTGCCAGTGACAGTCTCATGCATTTTGTGGCACTCTGATTGGGTACATAAACATTTACGATTGTTATTTCTTCTTGTTGAATTGCCCCTTTTATTAATATGTAGTGACCTTCATCTCTCATAACATCCTTGCCTTTAAGTCTATTTTGTCTGAGGTTAATATTGCTACTCCTGCTTTCTTTTGGCTGCAGCTTGCATGGAATATTTTTTTCCATCCTTTCCCTTTCAATTTCTTTGTGTCCCTGTGTCTAAGATGAGTCTCTTGTATGCAACATATTGATGGTTCATTTTTTTTTTTGATCCATTCTGCGAATCTGTATCTTTTGATTGGGGAGTTTAATACATCTACATTCAAAGTTATTACTGTGAAGGCATCTGTTGAATCAGCCATCTTATCCTTTGGTTTATGTTTGTCAGATATATTTTTCCCTCTCTCTCTTATTGTCCTTTAATGTACCCATACTCTATCTCTTTAGTACTGAACCTTTCTCCATATCTCTCTCTCCTTTCTGTGTTTTTCTGTTGGTAGGGCTCCCTTTAGTATCTCAAGTATGGCAGGTCTCTGGTTAGCAAATTCTCTCAGCATTTCTCTTTCTTTGGAAAATTTAAGATCTCCTTCAAATTTGAAGGAGAGCTTTGCTGGATAAAGAATTGTTCATTGGCAATTTTTTTCTCTCAGAATTTTAAATATGTCATGCCACTGCTTTCTCACCTCCATGGTTGCTGCTGGGTAGTCACTACTTAGTCATGCTGTTTCCTTTGTATGTGGTGAATTGCTTTTGTCTTGCTTCTTTCAGAATTTGCTACTTCTATTCAGTATTTGACAGTATGATCAAATATGTCTCAGAATGTGTTTATTCATATTTATTCTATTTGGAGTTCACTGGGCATTTATGATTTGTGTATTTATGGTGTTTAGAAGATTTGGGAAGTTTTCCCCCAAATTTCTTTGAATACTCTTCCTAGACCTTTACCCTTGTCTTCCCCTTCTGGAACACCAAAGGGTCTTATATTTCAATGTTTTATGTTATCTATCATATCCCTGAGGTCCATTTCAATTTTTTCAATTTTCCCCATTCTTTCTTTTGTTCTTTCATTTTCCATTCTGCCATTCTCTAGGTCACTGATTCGCTGTTCATTTTCCTCTAGTCTTGCACTGTGAGTATTCAGAATCTCTTTAATTTGGTCAAGATTCTTTTATTTCCATAAGATCATCTATTTTTTTATTTACTCTTGCAATTTCTTCTTTATGCTCTTCTAGGGTCTTCTTCATGTCCTTTATATCCTGTGTCATGCTCTCATTTTTCATCTTTTGTTATTTTATTAATTGCTCCAAGTACTGTGTCTCCTGTGATCTTTTCATTTGGGTGTTTGGGCTTGGGTTATCCATATCAACTGGTTTTTAAATATGCTTTAAATTTTCTGTTGTTTTGGTCTCTTGGCATTTGCTTAACTTGAGAGGATTCTTTTAGGATATGTTGACTGATTCAAGCTCTTATCTCTAATTTGTCAGATCTACAGCTTCATGGAGTACACTTTCTCTAACTAACCAGCAGGTCATGTCCATGAGCCACCTAGTTCCCTCAAGCCAGTTCTCCCCCACTTTGTCTTTGTGGTGAGAGGGGGTGTGAGTCTTGTGTGGTCCAATTGGTCCAACAAGTTTGCATGTGTAGTTGGTGTTGCCCACCCTGCATATTGGGCATGTGTCTGGGCAGTTAGGGAGGAGGGGTGGCTTTAATAATCAAATATCCCAGGTGTTCCTGGACATTTAAATCTGTTGCAATAGTCTAATCCTTCAGTTCAGTCTTGCCACAGTTTGTCTCTGCTGCTGACCCACAAGTCCTTGGTATTGGCATGTGGTCCCTGGGACTTGTAAGTGGGTCCCTCTTCCAAGCCGTGCACTCCTAGGTTCTCTGCTGAGGGATGACTGTGCTACATCACAGGTGAGTGCCATCCTTTAAGGGAGGTTCTGGGCTGCAAGGCTGTGTAGGGGCATTCCCAGTATGCTGAAAGGATGGCTGAATGGGGTGTGTTAATTTCCCCCTTTTCACACAGCTATGCTTTCCCAGCTCTGGGACAATTAGCTGAGGGAGTGGGAAAGGCTATTGCCCATGCACAATATTGTGGTGTGTGCATGTGTTGTTGGAAACGCTTCCCACCACACTGGGTTGTTTGGGGCAGCTCTGGGCTGTGGTGCTGGTGCTGGGCAGGAGCATTCCCAGTCCACTGGGAAGATGGCTATAGGGGATCACCCCACTTTTCTTGGGAAGTTGTAGTGTTTAGCAAATTTTCTCAGCCACTGGACTTATTTCTTTGTGTCTCAGCGCTCTCTTATCTCTGCTCTTGTCTGGGCCAAATTGCAAGACTTTGAGGCTTTCTGTAATGGGTTTTAAAGTAATTGTTTTAGAAAAAGATAAAAAGATAAAAAAAATAAAGAGAGAAGGGCACTCCTTGAAGATCTAATGGGCTATTGAAATACTAAGACAAGGAGATTAGGGCCATTAAGGAACAATCAAGAAAGCAGAGAAACCGGCTCTTCAGACAAGGAAAACTGCCCTCTGTATTTGCATATTAGCCTGACTCTGTTTGAGCCCTGCCCTTCTCCATTTCATGTTCAACAGAACTCCAAAAAGTCTCTGTTTTTAATTTGTTTTTTGTTTTTTTTGTTTGTTTGTTTGTTTTTGTTTTTTTTTTCTGTTTTTGCTAGCCCTATCTCCTCTCTGCCTGGCTGCTTGCTTCTGGATTCCCTGGTGTCTCGTCTCCATCTATCCATGTTTGGAGTTTGGATCAGCAGCCTGAGTTTTCAATAAGAGCTGCAGCTGCAGTTCTCCCTCCTCATTCCCAGCACCAATGGTCCTTCCTCCCAGGGGACTGAGCCTGGCAGGGAGGGGTACGAGTCCCCGGCCATGAGAATGTACAGATTTCACTGATCTCAGCTGTTCCATGCATTTGTGAGTGTTGTATGAAGTATGCCCAAAGTCAAATTGCTGTCCAGTGTCTGGCCCACACATTTTCTGGCTTTCTACCTACTGTCCTGGAGGAGTAACTAAAACCTGCACCTCACTAGTCCACCATCTTGCCCCACCTCCCTCAATTTATGTTTATTTTCAAATCTGTAATAGGGAAAGAGGTAGAACTTTTTCTCCCCATGTATCCATCTGTCATTTTTTAATTTTTTATTGAGATTGTTCACATACCATACAATTATCCAAATATCCAAAGTGTACAATCAATTGCCCATGGTACCATCACAGAGCTATGCATCTATCACCACAATTAATTTTTATTTCAATTTTTAGAATATTTTCATTACCCCAGAATAGAAATAAAGACCAAAAAAAGGAAACTCAAATACTCCTCTACCCCTAACCAATCCCCCTCCATTACTGATTCATAGTATTGGTATAGTACATTGTTACTGTTGATGAAAGAATGTTAAAAGAAAAATAACCATAGTAAATAGTTTGTAAAAGTATATAATTTTTCCTATATTCCCCTCTATTATTAACTTCTAGGTATAGTGTCATACATTTGTTCTAGTTCATGAGAGAGATTTCTATTGTTTGTACAGTTAATCACAGACATTGTCCACCACAAGATTCACTGTTTTATATATTCCTACCTTTTAAACTCTAACTTTCCTTCTGCTGACATACATGACTCTGAGCTTCCTCTTTCTACCACCTTCACACACCATTCAGCCCTTTAATTATTCTTTCAATGTGCTACCATCACTTCTGTCCATTTCCAAACATATAAGTTCATCCTAGTTGAACATTCTGCTCACAGTAAGCAACCACACCCCATGCTTTAGCCTCATTCTATATCCTGATATCTGACATTTCATGTCTATAAGTTTGCATATTATAACTAGTTTGTATCAGTAAGACCTTCAAATATTTCTCCTTGTCTGTCTTATTTCACTCAATATAGTGCCCTCAAGCTTTCTTCATCAACCCATTGTTTTTAAGATGGTTTTGTTCACGCACCATACATTCCATCCTAAGTAAACAATCAGTGGTTCCCCGTATAGTCATGTATTTAAGTATTCACCACCATTGTCCCTGTTTGTATAAAAACATCTCTATTTCTTCCACAGAGGAGGAGGGAGAGTCAAAGGCAGAGAGACAGGAGAAGAAATAAAAAATAAAGAGAGAAGAAAACAAAACAAAACATGACAGCTAGGAAGCAACAAAAGGAAAGACAGCATTAAACTGAAGTAAAAAAAAAAGAGTCAGACAACATCACCAATGTCAAGAGTCCACATATCCTTCCCCTATTACCCCCATATGCTTTTAGCTTTGGTATATTGCCTATGTTACATTAAAGGAAGCATAATACAATGTTTCAGTAAACTGTAGTCTCTAGTTGGCATTGATTGGATTTTCCCTCAAATCCCACCCTATTTTTAATACCTTGCAATGTTGACATTCACTTGTTCTACCTCATGTAAAAATATTTGCAACTTTTAGCACAAACATTTAGCACCCCAGGTTTCACTGAGCTATACAGTCCCAGTCTTTATCTTTCCTCTTTCCTTCTGGTGCCCCACATGCTCCTAACCTTCCTCTTTCAACCATACTCAAAGTCATCTTTGTTCAGTGTACTTACTGCTGTGCTATTATCTCACAAAACTGTGTTCCAAACCTCTCACTCCTGTCTTTTCCTTTCTGTCTGTAGTGCTCCCTTTAGTGTTTCCTGTAGAGCAGGTATATTGTTCACAAACTCTGTCATTGTCTGTTTGCCAGAGAGTATTTTAAGCTCTCCCTCATATTTGAAGGACAGCTTTGCTGGATATAGGATTCTTGGTTGGTGGTTTTTCTCTTTAAGTATTTTAAATATATCACCCCACTTCCTTCTTGCCTCCATGGTTTCTATTCAGAAATCTGCCCAGAGTCCTATCAAGCTTCCTTTGTATGTGATAGATCATTTCTCTCTTGCTACTTTCAGGATTCTCTTTTTTCCTTTGATGTTTGATAATCTGATTATTAAGTGTCTTGGCATAGCCCTATTTGGATTGATTCTGTTTGGGTTGCACTGCACCCCTTGGGTCTGTAATTTTATTTCTTTCATAATGTTATTTCCTCTATTGTTGCTTTGACCCCTTTTCCCTTCTCTTCTCCTTCTGTGACACCCATGACACATACATTCCTGCATTTCATTTTGTGCGTAAGTTCCTGGAGACTGCTCATATTTTCCCATTCTTTTCTCTATCTGTTCTTTTGTATGTAGGCTTTCAGTTTCCTTGCTCTCCAGTTCCTGAGTGTTTTCCTCTGCCTCTTGGGATCTGCTGTTGTATGTTTCCATTGTGTCCATCATCTTGTGTGTGGTGCCTTTCATTTCCATAGATTCTACCAATTGTTTTTTTGAACTTTCAATTTCTACCTCATGTACACCCAGTGTTTTCATTATACACTTCATCTTTTTTGCCATATTTTCCCTAAACTTTCTGAATTGATCCAGCATTAGTCATTTAAATTCCTGTACCTCAGCTGAAGTGTAAGTTTGTTCCTTTGACTGGGCCATAACTTTGCCCCTCCTAGTGTAGGTTGTAGTTTTCTGTTGTCCAGGCATCTGGCCTCCTTTGTTACCTCCAATCAGGTTTTCCTAGATCAGAATGGGCTCAGGTCTTGGAAGGAGGAAATAGTTTCAGGTCTCCTTGAGGGTGTACCTTAGAAGATTGGTACACCCTGTGAGGTCTCAAGTCACTGTGCTTTTCTGCCCAGCATGTGGTGCCTGTCAGACTGTCACTCTTGACTGGTGTAAGGAGAGGTGACCCATGGCTGTTTTCCCCCAGGCTCTGGGGTCTGGTTCTGAATGGAAGGGGAGTAGAACTTGGCACTGCCTCTTTCCTCTTAGGGAATGTATAACCCCTGGGGAGAGGTCATTTGCATTTGAATAGTCTCTGACTCTGCTATCTCCACACTTGTCTGGGTCTGAATCTTGGGAATTGAAAATGACTGAGGCTTTCTCCACTGAGTTGGAGACCCCCTTCAGTGTCAGTCTGTGGTACCCCTCAGTTTCACCCATCATCCAGAGACAGCACCCAGTCCTCTGGGGTCTCCCTCCCTCCCAGAGAAGTCCTCCAGCTCTTCAAAGTCAGTCATCACCAAAAGCCTCTGTCTGCTTGTTGGAGATTCATTGCTTGTATTGAGCAGTTCATGTTTGCTAATTAAAACACCATTTGCAGCTCAGCTGAGCTATAGTCATTTGTTCAGAGAGTGCTGCTTTCTAGCACAATGAGACTTTGCAGTTCAGGCAGTGGGGGGAGGGGTCTCCTGGCTTGGATCTGCAGTTTTTGCTTGCAGATTTTATGCTGCAATCTTGGGCATTCCCCCCAATTCAGGTTGGATTATGATGAGTGGACAGTCAAGTTTGTCCCCCCATAGTTATACCAGATTATTTACTACTTGTTCCTGTTGCTTATTAGTTGTTCCAGGGGGGCTGACTAGCTTCCATTCCTCTCCCATTGGTCATTTTAAATAATTCAGTGAACTGTCTATTTGCCTCCCTTGCTCTCTATTCTATTGACCATATGTTTAACTTGTAAAAATGTATGACACAATTGATATGTTTTTTGTGGGCTTTATATTTTGGAAAACATTTTTCCCATGAGTGACTGATATTTAATCATTTTAATGCTATTATTCCGAAGTTTTAACTTTTGTATAATAAAGTTTTTACTGTAATGTAAAATATAATCCATTATATTTAGATAACATTTCCCCATTTTGAAATGCATTAAATATTCTCCCATTTTAATATTCTTAATATTTTCATTATTTCACTGATTATACACTTTTATACAGCAAATAATTCAAAGATCCAAATTGATCTTTTAAAAATAAAATTTAACAAATTAGTAATAAATTTATCTGTTGGTTTTAGATATAGTAATGCATATAATGTTTCCTTATGTAGTAATAATCATTTCACACTTTTTCATTTATTTATTTATCCATATGCTAACACCAGTTGTTTCAATGTTGAACTGAAACTTGGTTTTCAATCTACTCTTCCTACAAGCTTAAGAATTATTTTGTTCACTATATAATTTTGGGGAATCCTAAATGTTGGTGGTGTTAAAACTATAAGATAAGAGATTATAGTTTGAAAATAATTATCTTGCAGGGACAAGTGATATGAGCCTCCATTTATCCACATCTTCTCTAAGACAATCCTTGAGACCTTTCAGTGATGTTTTGTAGTTTATTAGAATATCTCAAACATTTTTTAATGCTCTCACTATTGTGAATGATATATTCTGAATATATATATATCTAATAATATATATCTAATAATTTGGGTTGTGCAGTCATTACTTAACTTATGGTTAAATATTTTCTGCAAAACATATTAATAAAAAGGTTAATATATTTGAATGATATAGAAATAAGAATGTAATCTACTTCAATTAATTTACATTTTTTTAAAAATAATCTCATATTTTATTACTTACTTTAGTGCATTATTTAGGGTAGATGTGAATGATAATAATAAGCATCCTTTATTTATTTCTGATTTTAATGAGCATGATTGTAGTACATATGTAACTGTGTTAAGAAAAATTTTATACAAGAAGAAATTTTAAGTTTGGAAGGGGCCAATTTTCACAAGTCACAAGGGTAACAGGTTATAAATACACTTTTAGCTTTCCACAAACAAATTCAGAAAATATCTTGAAATTCAATTTCTTCTGATGAGATGACCCATATACTAGTTATTTCTGGGTATACTTCATAACTGTAGAGTTTGTCAACCATTCAAATACATACTCAAACCCATTCAGGATATGCCATATATGTCATCACAAACAGAGGTATTTTATGATAGGTTCATCTAAACAGTGCCTTGTCTGAGAAGTGGAGAGGGGAGGGAGGAAACAGATGGCCCATGAATACCCTCAGTTAGCCTCACTGGATGTGCACAATCACCATTTATGTATATTCACACTTGGAACCAGTAGCCATGAATGCCTCTGTATCTTGGTGGCTCTAGTCACTCTGGAAATCCTGTTCAATGGTGGATCCATGAGTTTCTTAGAGTCAATTCCATTTTGAATGTGGGGGTTATTTCTTAGTTCAATAACTTGTTTCTCCCCAGGGAAACATACTTGTGTTGTTTGTTCTTCTGTGATATATTCAGAAGATGTGGGGTTGAAAATTGACATGGGCACTTTACCATATTGTTTGTGGCAGATTGCTTCCTATTATTCTCCTGCCATTTCATGTAAGACACATCTGGTAGACCACATCCAGACTGCCAGGTGGTATATTACCTGCAGTGACATCTACCCAACTATAGATTCCCAAAGGAGTAAGTTTTCTATAAATCTTGCCATTTTCCAGGGAATTTCATAGATTTCTCTTTTTCAAGAAAACTTGAGGGACATAAATCCAATGCTCTTAATTAACCCTAAATTTATTTCTTATTTCCACAAGGTTGGCACTGAAGAAGCAAGAGGAGGGTCTCAATCAAACTTGATTTTTTAAATAATTATACAAATATGTTTAAAAAATTATAGCTAAGGGAATTAATGAATGTGATGCCTTAGCTCTCCAATTATTGTCTAATTGTCCCATTTTGAAGCTCTAATGGGGAGAAGTGAAGTCTCAGAGCATCATAAAAATTTCAGTTAATGTAACTCTCTTAGTACATCATCACCTTTTAAAATAGTATGATATTAATGAATATTTAGAGGATTTGTGACTGTGAATGTGCAGGAACTTGAGCTGGAAATTTTCAGAAAACTCATGTTAAGAAAATTACTAATATATGAAGGGAAATTTCCCAAGTGTCATCCTTTCAATTTTATTCATTCATTTATTCACTACTGAAGTGCATACTATGCACAGGGCCTGTAAGTAAGTCCATATAAAGAAAGTATAAAGCATCATCCCTGCTCATTAAGAACTCATCTAGAGAAAGAAAGAAAAATCATATAGGATAAGAAAAAAATATTACTAAGCTTTCTGAGTCCTAGGGTTTTACTATAAAATGATGAAAAAAAGGTAATGTTTGCATGGAAAATCAGTCTACAATAAGAGAAGGCAGCAGTAAATTCATAAGAGGAATGGGGAAGGAAAGAATTAACATCATAAATAAAGATAAGGAATAATTAGTCTATGTGATATATTAAGAGAATAGTAAATATATCATTATGGCTCTAAAATAGGGGGCAAGACTCAAATCATGCAGTGCATCTGTGCAAATATAATGGATGTGAAATATTTCCTTAAGTAATAGAGACCCAGAAAGTGCATTAATGGGCAATACTAGAAGTAACACTGCTACTAAGAGAATCAAGTGTGACTACAGAATGTATAATTGGCTGGAAGGAGAGAGAGTGGAGCTGAGAGACTCCCCAAAATCTATTATCTGTGTCCAGATAGGGATTATCAATATTAATCAGAGATGACAGTCATATGATATGTTAACTCAGTACAATCCTATTGATTCTATAGTCACTGAATGGGACAGCCAGAAGAGGGGACATAGAGATAAATCCCAGGTGTGAAATTAGAAAACCATGAATAGGAGGAAAAAGTATTTTAAGAGATTTTAAAAAATATCTGTTTTAGGCATTCTGATATATTATGGATTAAATATGCAAAAGGCAATGTGTAATGTAAACTTAGAAGTCAAGCATTTTAGATTCAATATACTCATTTAAAAAATACATTTTATTTGTACTAATAGAATTTTCTTTTAGTTTGTTGAGAGAAATTTCACAACAAATTTTCTGTCCCAGAGAAGCCAGTCCTCTCTCCTTCCCCTCACTTGGTCTCCATGTGGGAAAGGCACAGAAACAGCAGACCAGAACCCCTCTACCTGGAATATAGATTTTAAAATCTCTCACAGCAGTGAAAAATACACTGTTTGAAGACTCAGTAGACAGGGGAGGACATTTCAATACCCATGTCAGTGACAGACATAGAGACTGAGAAAATGTGGGCAGAGACTTTTTCCAGCCCTTGGTTGGAAAGCCCATTCCCCACCCTTGAGGGAAGCAGCAGACAGTGGCCATTTCCTTGCCTTGGAGAAACATGGAGTGCTGGGTCAACTGATGGAGTACTTTGTCACAGGTGGAGCCCCATATCAAGCCAAATTTTGGCTGGCAAAGTGAGGGCATAGGAATCCCACAGTTTCACCCCAGCTGAGTCAGCAGACTGTGCTGGGAGGCAAAGCAGCCTCTGAGGACCATTAAGTTACTGAACAGCACCATCTGCTTAACAGGCCAAGAAAAAATATACTTTTTAAAAGACGCTTCAGACACTTTCTTAGAAGCACAGAAGCTGGTCTAAATGACCTGCACTAAAACCCATCCATGTTTTGGCAGAGAAATAGGTAAGACCCAACTGTTAATGCAGGGCCCCAAAACAAACCCAGGTTTTGCTATCCAGTGGGAAATAGAACACTGCTGGAAGCCAGCAGATTTGTATTACCACACAGTGAACTTGCTCGGGTGACCAGTGCCTACCTACATCCTTGTGGCAGGCTGCAGTGGGTACCTGATTTTGGGTGGAATACTGGGGGCAGAGCCAATCTGACAACTCACCAGGGAAAGAAACAAATGAAAGATAGAGATCAAAGTTAACCAAGAAAAAACTTTAGGAAAAGAGAGAAAACAACCTCCAGAATAAACCAATCAAGAAAATTGATGCCTAGACAGCAAAAAATCATGACCCACACCAGGAAATGGGAAGATATGGCCTAGTCAAAGGAAGAAACTAACACCTCAACTGAGATTCAGGAGTTGAAATAACTAATTATAGATGTTCAAGCAAAATTTTAAAATCAAATCAATGAGTTGAGAGAGAAGGTGACAAAAGATATGAAAGATGTAAAGAAGACACGGGGTGATCAGGAGGAAGAATTTGTAAGCTTGAAAAGACAAATGGCAGAACATATAGGAATGGAAGGCACAATACAAGAGATGAAAACACAAGGGAGACATACAGTGGCAGACTTGGAGAGGCAGAAGAAAGGATCAGTGAGATGGAGGACAGGACATCTGAAATCCTTCACACAAAGGAACAAATAAGGAACAGAATGGAAAAATATGAGCAAAGTCTCAGGGAACTGAATGACAATATGAAGCAAAGAAATATGTGTTATATGTGTCCCCAAAGGAGAAGAGAAGGGAAAGGTGGCAGAATGAATAATAGAGGAAACAATTAATAAAATGTTCCCAACTCTTATCAAAGACAAAATCATAGGTCCAAGGAGTGCAGCATAACCCAAAGAGAATTGATACAAATAAAACTACTCCAGTACACTTACTAATCAAATTTTCAAATGTCAAGGACAAAGAGGCAATTCTGAAAGCCACAAGAGATAAGCAATCCCTCACATATAAAGGAAGCTCAATAAGACTAAGGGCTTCTATCTCAGCAGAAACTATGGGAGCAAGAAGGCAATGTTATGATATATTGAAGATACTGAAAGAGAAAAACTGCAAACCAGGAATCCTATGTCCAACAAAATGGTCCTTCAAAATTGAGGGAGACAAAGCAATTTGGACAGAGAATAAAAATATATATGCAGTGCCCCCCTGAGGAGCTGGGAGAAAATGTAGAACTGTTGGGCTTCCTCATCTGGATTGTTGCCGATGTGCTCAGAAACATTGAGGACTGGCAGTTTGATGCACTGAGCCCTCTATCGTGGGACTTACCCTCATGGAGCTCTTCACTGCAAAGGAGAGGCTAAACCTTCTTTTAATTTTGCCTAAGAGTCTCCCCCTGAGTACCTCCTTGTTGCTTAGATATAGCCCTCTCTCTCTAGCTAAGCCAACTAGGTGGGTGAACTCACCGCCCTTCCTACTATGTGGGATCTGACTCCCAGGGGTGTAAATCACCCTGGCAATGTGGGATATGACTCCAGCAGATGAATCTGGACCCTACATCATGGGATTGAGAACATCTTGACCAAAAGGGGGATGCAAAATGAAACAAAATAAAGTTTCAGTGGCTGAGAGAATCCAAATGGAGTCATGATGTTACTCTGGTGGGCATTCTTATGCACTATATAGATAATGTTTTTTAGGTTTTAATGCATTGGAAAAGCTATAAGTAAATACCTGAAACTATCAAACTGCAACCTAGTAGACCTGACTCTTGAAGACGACCGTATAGCAATGTAGCTTACAAGAGACGACAGTGTGATTGTGAAAGCCTTATGGATCACACCCCCTTTTTCCAGTGTAATAATGAATGAGTAGAAAAATGGAAACAAAAAGCTAAATGAAAAATTGGGTGGGAGGGGGGATGGTTTGGGTGTTCTTTTTTACTTTTATTTTTTACTCTTATTTTCATATTTTATGATACAAGGAAATTTTTCAAAACATAGATTGGGGTGATGAATGCACAACTACATGGTGGTACTGTGAACAACTGATTGTGCACTTTGGATGATTGTATGGTATGTGAATATAACTCAATAAAATAGAAGAAAACATGAAGGAGAGTTTGAAATATTTACAGAGAAACAGAAACAGAGAGTTCATGAACAGGAGATCTCCTCTGCGGGAAAAACTAGAGTGCTACAGGCAGAAAGGAAAAGAAAGGGCAGAGAATTTTGGAGAACAGTGAAGAAATGAAGATAGGATATAGAAAAAGGGTGGAGATCAGGCATTTGATGTTGAAGGATTATAGAATGTTCTAAAGGATGATTTGTGTAGATCTAGAAATGGATAGCAGAATACTGTGTGATTATAACACAATATTGTAAATACTCTGAAAATAGATGACTGAATATGGTTGAAAGAGGAAGGTTAGGGGTCTGTATGACATGAGAAAGAAAGATGAAGACTAGGACTGTATAAGTTAGTGAAAACTAGAGTGGTCAATGAGCGTGATTAAATGAACAAATATAAAAATGATTTTGCATGAGAGAGCAGCAAGAAGGAATGAAGTTGTGAGGTATGAATAGGTGAATGGACCATGAGGACAGTAGGTTGAGTGAATAAACCAGAAATGAAAAGACAAACATTGTAATGCCTCACTAATATGAGCTAATAATAATGTGCAAACCCTGAGAATTGAATCTGGGAGCATGGGTTATCAGGGGAAGGTATATGTAAAGTTTCCTAGATTGTCAGGTCTTACATTAGTCACATCTATTCATGATTTGTAACAGTTATTTCTGAGTTTTGTGATTCTGAGCTGCTTGTGTGTCACATGGTTTGTCCTTGGAGCTTTTGGTGTCTGTGTGACACCTGGGACTCAGAGTCAGATTTTGGCATCTATGAGTGTTGGCATTGTCCCATGAATCAACTATTAAGGAGCCTGAAAAGGAGATCAGACTTTAATTGGAGACATGAATGAAATGGACTTTGTTGAGATTGGGATAGATCAGATTAAATGGTAGAGTATGATATTAACTGTGCTTTAAAACTTTGGCTTTTCTGTGGGACCAATGTAAGAGATGTTTATTTGGTGCAAAATCTATATTTTCTGTAGCACACTAATTTTTTGTATGGTCAGTTTATTCAAATAGCACAATTATATGGAACCTTGACTAGAGGGTGATATCTTGTTGCTTTGTACAGGTTAGCATGAAGCCCAATATGACCCAGAGTAATTTGAGCAGAGAATAAAGAATATTTACAAAACACCCTTGAGGAACTGGGGAAAACTGTGGAAATATTAAACCTGCCCAGCTGGTGACTTCCTGATATTCTCACAAGCATTGGGGACTACCAGCTTAGTAGGTCAAGACCTTGATCTTGGGGCTTGCCCTTATGAAATTTGTTACTGCAAAGGAGAGGCTTTGCCCAAGTGTCACCCCCAGAGGCCCTCTTCTGTTGCTCAGTTGTGACCTCTCTCTCTAAGCAAACTCAGCAGGGAAACTCACTACCCTCCCTCCTACTTGGGACATGACTCCCAGGGATGTAAATCTCCCTGGAAACATGGGTTGTGACTCCCAGGGATGAGCCTGGACCTTGCATTGTGTGATTAAGAAGTCATCTGAACCAAAAGGGGGAAGAGAAATGAAACAAAAGTTTCAGCAGCTGAGAGATTTCAAATGGAGTCAAGAGTTCATTCTGGAGGTAACTCTTCTGTTGTATAGTTACCCTCTTTAGTTTTTAGTTTATCAAAATAATTAGAAGGAGATATCTGAAAATGCTGAGCTGCAATCTGGTATCATTGATTTTTGAAGGAGAACATATAACTATGCAGCTTCTATGGTGGGACAGTATGATTGTGAAAACCTGTGGCTCACACTCCCTTTACCCAGTGTGTGGACAAATGAGTAGAAAAATGGGGACAAAAAGTAAATGACTAATATTGGCAAGGAGGAGTATGGGAAATTTTGAGTCTTCTTACTTTTATTTTTATTCATGTTTTTTATGATTTTGGATTCATGAAAGATTTAAAAATTGATAGTTGTATTGAATGCACAACTGTATGATGATACTGTGAACAATTTTTTTTACACTTTGGATGATTGTATGGTATGTGAATATATTTCAATAAAATGGTAAAATATAATAAATAAATAAAAGAATTATGTTAAATCTGAACAAAATCATTGTTACATAATTTTATTTTCTTCCTAACTATATCATTGATCACACAAATGCCATCATGCCATCTTTTCTCAGTGCGGGATTCTTTTTCTCTTCTGGGATCAACTATGGGTATTGAATTCAGTGATATTCAAGATAATGTGTTTTCATGAAAATTGCACTCTTTACCCAAGCAGTACTTAATATAGTAACCTTTAAATTTGCGTCAATCAAAGAGGACATTAATATTGCAAAGTGTTCTCAGTGCTGAGAATGATTCTCTCCTCTTTCCACACCACCAATTTTTCCCTTGGAAGCACTTGGATAAATACTTCAGAACCCCTGGTTTACAACTGAGTTGCTAGCTTGGTTCATCTTCCATCTCTTTCTCCTCTTCAGTTTGTTGCCAACAAAAATGCAGGTTATTCTTCTCAAATGTAAATCTATGTTGCCTTGATAATAAAGAAAGTCCTTCAATGACTTCTGCCACTACTGTGACATAAGTATCAAGGCTGTGATGTGATTTGTATTATCTTTCACCATCTGGGACTCATTTGCATTTATTCATACCTTCTACTTCCCACTCAACCCATTACATCTCAAATAAACAGAACTGTTTTTTTCATTTTCCTGCTCCACAGTAAGTACTATTTGGAATGCTTATCACTATTTTCTGTAGACTCCAAACGCCACTTCCTCTATGAGGCACAAATTATTTTCTGTGACAATCAGCAGATCATTACTCAGACATACAGTTGTCAAAATGTTCTGTAAAATATTATAGCGAGGCGGGGCAAGATGGCAGACTGGTGAGCTGTATGTTTTAGTTACTCCTCCAGGAAAGTAGGTAGAAAGCCAGGAACTGCGTGGACTGGACACCACAGAGCAATCTGACTTTGGGCATACTTCATACAACACTCATGAAAACGTGGAACTGCTGAGATCAGCGAAATCTGTAAGTTTTTGCGGCCAGGGGAACCGCGCCCCTCCCTGCCGGCTCAGTCCCGGGGGAGGAGGGGCTGTCAGCTCCGGGAAGGAGAAGGGAGAACTGCAGTGGCAGGCCTTATCGGAAACTCATTCTACTGATTCAAACTCCAACCATAGATAGACTGAGACCAGACACCAGAGAATCTGAGAGCAGCCAGCCCAGCAGAGAGGAGACAGGCATAGAAAAAAAACAACACGAAAAACTCCAAAATAAAAGCGGAGGATTTTTGGAGTTCTGGTGAACATAGGAAGGGGAAGGGCCCTGAGGCGCATATGCAAATCCCAAAGAAAAGCTGATCTCTCTGCCCTGTGGACCTTTCCTTAATGGCCCTGGTTGCTTTGTCTCTTAGCATTTCAATAACCCATTAGATCTCTGAGGAGGGCCCGTTTTTTTGTTTTGTTTTGTTTTGTTTTGTTTTGTTTTTTAATCCTTTTTTCTTTTCCTAAAACAATTACTCTAAGAAGCCCAATACAGAAACCTTCAAAGACTTGCTATTTGGGCAGGTCAAGTCAAGAGCAGAACTAGGAGAGCTCTGAGACAAAATGCAATAATCCAGTGGCTGAGAAAATTCACTAAACACCACAACTTCCCAAGAAAAGGGGGGTGTCCGCTCACAGCCATCATCCTGGTGGACAGGAAACACTCCTGCCCATCGCCAGCCCCATAGCCCAGAACTGCCCCAGACAACCCAGTGTGACGGAAGTGCTTCAAATAACAGGCACACACCACAAAACTGGGTGTGGACATTAGCCTTCCCTGCAACCTCAGCTGATTGTCCCAGAGTTGGGAAGGTAGAGCAGTGTGAATTAACAAAGCCCCATTCAGCCATCATTTCAGCAGACTGGGAGCCTCCCTACACAGCCAAGCAGCCCAGAACTGCCCTGGGGGGACGGCACTCACCTGCGACATAGCACAGTCATCCCTCAACAGAGGACCCGGGGTGCACGGCCTGGAAGAGGGGCCCACTTGCAAGTCTCAGGAGCCATACGCCAATACCAAGGACTTGTGGGTCAGTGGCAGAGACAAACTGTGCCAGGACTGAACTGAAGGATTAGACTATTGCAGCAGCTTTAAAACTCTAGGATCACCAGGGAGATTTGATTGTTAGAGCCACCCCCCACTCCCTGACTGCCCAGAAACACGCCCCATATACAGGGCAGGCAACACCAACTACACACGCAAGCTTGGTACACCAGTTGGACCCCACAAGACTCACTCCCCCACTCACCAAAAAGGCTAAGCAGGGGAGAACTGGCTTGTGGAGAACAGGTGGCTCGTGGACGCCACCTGCTGGTTAGTTAGAGAAAGTGTACTCCACAAAGCTGTAGATCTGATAAATTAGAGATAAGGACTTCAATTGGTCTACAAATCCTAAAAGAACCCTATCAAGTTCAGCAAATGCCACGAGGCCAAAAACAACAGAAAATTATAAAGCATATGAAAAAACCAGACGATATGGATAACCCAAGCCCAAGCACCCAAATCAAAAGACCAGAAGAGACACAGCACCTAGAGCAGCTAATCAAAGAACTAAAGATGAACAATGAGACCATAGTACGGGAGATAAAGGAAATCAAGAAGACCCTAGAAGAGCATAAAGAAGACATTGCAAGACTAAATAAAAAAATGGATGATCTTATGGAAATTAAAGAAACTGTTGACCAAATTAAAAAGATTCTGGACACTCATAGTACAAGACTAGAGGAAGTTGAACAACGAATCAGTGACCTCGAAGATGACAGAATGGAAAATGAAAGCATAAAAGAAAGAATGGGGAAAAAAATTGAAAAAATCGAAATGGACCTCAGGGATATGATAGATAATATGAAACGTCCAAATATAAGACTCATTGGTGTCCCAGAAGGGGAAGAAAAGGGTAAAGGTCTAGGAAGAGTATTCAAAGAAATTGTTGGGGAAAACTTCCCAAATGTTCTAAACAACATAAATACACAAATCATAAATGCTCAGCGAACTCCAAATAGAATAAATCCAAATAAACCCACTCCGAGACATATACTGATCACACTATCAAACACAGAAGAGAAGGAGCAAGTTCTGAAAGCAGCAAGAGAAAAGCAATTCACCACATACAAAGGAAACAGCATAAGACTAAGTAGTGACTACTCAGCAGCCACCATGGAGGCAAGAAGGCAGTGGCACGATATATTTAAAATTCTGAGTGAGAAACATTTCCAGCCAAGAATACTTTATCCAGCAAAGCTCTCCTTCAAATTTGAGGGAGAGCTTAAATTTTTCACAGACAAACAAATGCTGAGAGAATTTGCTAACAAGAGACCTGCCCTACTGGAGATACTCAAGGGAGCCCTACAGACAGAGAAACAAAGAAAGGACAGAGAGACTTGGAGAAAGGTTCAGTACTAAAGAGATTCGGTATGGGTACAATAAAGGATATTAATAGAGAGAGGGGAAAAATATGACAAACATAAACCAAAGGATAAGATGGCTGATTCAAGAAATGCCTTCATGGTTATAACGTTGAATGTAAATGGATTAAACTCCCCAATTAAAAGATATAGATTCACAGAATGGATCAAAAAAAATGAACCATCAATATGTTGCATACAAGAGACTCATCTTAGACACAGGGACACAAAGAAACTGAAAGTGAAAGGATGGAAAAAAATATTTCATGCAAGCTACAGCCAAAAGAAAGCAGGTGTAGCAATATTAATCTCAGATAAAATAGACTTCAAATGCAGGGATGTTTTGAGAGACAAAGAAGGCCACTACGTACTAATAAAAGGGGCAATTCAGCAAGAAGAAATAACAATCGTAAATGTCTATGCACCCAACCAAGGTGCCACAAAATACATGAGAGAAACACTGGCAAAACTAAAGGAAGCAATTGATGTTTCCACAATAATTGTGGGAGACTTCAACACATCACTCTCTCCTATAGATAGATCAACCAGACAGAAGACCAATAAGGAAATTGAAAACCTAAACAATCTGATAAATGAATTAGATTTAACAGACATATACAGGACATTACATCCCAAATCACCAGGATACACATACTTTTCTAGTGCTCACGGAACTTTCTCCAGAATAGATCATATGCTGGGACATAAAACAAGCCTCAATAAATTTAAAAAGATTGAAATTATTCAAAGCACATTCTCTGACCACAATGGAATACAATTAGAAGTCAATAACCATCAGAGACTTAGAAAATTCACAAATACCTGGAGGTTAAACAACACACTCCTAAACAATCAGTGGGTTAAAGAAGAAATAGCAAGAGAAATTACTAAATATATAGAGACGAATGAAAATGAGAACACAACATACCAAAACCTATGGGATGCAGCAAAAGCAGTGCTAAGGGGGAAATTTATAGCACTAAACGCATATATTAAAAAGGAAGAAAGAGCCAAAATCAAAGATCTAATGGATCAACTGAAGAAGCTAGAAAATGAACAGCAAACCAATCCTAAACCAAGTAGAAGAAAAGAAATAACAAGGATTAAAGCAGAAATAAATGACATAGAGAACAAAAAAACAATAGAGAG
The DNA here is from genome assembly GCF_015220235.1 of Choloepus didactylus. NCBI lineage: Eukaryota > Metazoa > Chordata > Mammalia > Pilosa > Megalonychidae > Choloepus > Choloepus didactylus. The sequence goes on along the minus strand of NC_051330.1, from coordinate 18,761,640 downwards.
GATAAATATCACCAAAAGTTGGTTCTTTGAGAAGATCAACAAGATTGACAAGCCCCTAGCTAGACTGACAAAATCAAAAAGAGAGAAGACCCATATAAACAAAATCATGAATGAAAAAGGTGACATAACTGCAGATCCTGAAGAAATTAAAAAAATTATAAGAGGATACTATGAACAACTCTATGGCAAAAAACTGGAGAATGTAGAGGAAATGGACAATTTCCTGGAAACATATGAACCACCTAGACTCACCAGAGAAGAAATAGAAGACCTCAACCAACCCATCACAAGCAAAGAGATCCAATCAGTCATCAAAAATCTTCCCACAAATAAATGCCCAGGGCCAGATGGCTTCACAGGGGAATTCTACCAAACTTTCCAGAAAGAACTGACACCAATCTTACTCAAACTCTTTCAAAACATTGAAGAAAATGGAACACTACCTAACTCATTTTATGAAGCTAACATCAATCTAATACCAAAACCAGGCAAAGATGTTACAAAAAAGGAAAACTACTGGCCAATCTCCCTAATGAATATAGATGCAAAAATCCTCAACAAAATACTTGCAAATCGAATCCAAAGACACATTAAAAAAATCATACACCATGACTAAGTGGGGTTTATTCCAGGCATGCAAGGATGCTTCAACATAAGAAAATCAATCAATGTATTACAACACATTAACAAGTCAAAAGGAAAAAATCAATTGATCATCTCAATAGATGCTGAAAAAGCATTTGACAAAATCCAACATCCCTTTTTGATAAAAACACTTCAAAAGGCAGGAATTGAAGGAAACTTCCTCAACATGATAAAGAGCATATATGAAAAACCCACAGCCAGCATAGTACTCAATGGAGAGAGACTGAAAGCCTTCCCTCTAAGATCAGGAACAAGACAAGGATGCCCGCTATCACCACTGTTATTCAACATTGTGCTGGAAGTGCTAGCCAGGGCAATCCGGCAAGACAAAGAAATAAAAGGCATCCAAATTGGAAAAGAAGAAGTAAAACTGTCATTGTTTGCAGATGATATGATCTTATATCTAGAAAACCCTGAGAAATCGACGATACAGCTACTAGAGCTAATAAACAAATTTAGCCAAGTAGCGGGATACAAGGTTAATGCACATAAGTCAGTAATGTTTCTATATGCTAGAAATGAACAAACTGAAGAGACACTCAAGAAAAAGATACCATTTTCAATAGCAACTAAAAAAATCAAGTACCTAGGAATAAACTTAACCAAAGATGTAAAAGACCTATACAAAGGAAACTACATAACTCTACTAAAAGAAATAGAAGGGGACCTTAAAAGATGGAAAAATATTCCATGTTCATGGATAGGAAGACTAAATGTCATTAAGATGTCAATTCTACCCAAACTCATCTACAGATTCAATGCAATCCCAATCAAAATTCCAAGAACCTACTTTGCAGACTTGGAAAAGCTAGTTATCAAATTTCTTTGGAAAGGGAAGATGCCTCGAATTGCTAAAGACACTCTAAAAAAGAAAAACGAAGTGGGAGGACTTACACTCCCTGACTTTGAAGCTTATTATAAAGCCACAGTTGCCAAAACAGCATGGTACTGGCACAAAGATAGACATATAGATCAATGGAATCGAATTGAGAATTCGGAGATAGACCCTCAGATCTATGGCCGACTGATCTTTGATAAGGCCCCCAAAGTCACTGAACTGAGTCATAATGGTCTTTTCAACAAATGGGGCTGGGAGAGTTGGATATCCATATCCAAAAGAATGAAAGAGGACCCCTACCTCACCCCCTACACAAAAATTAACTCAAAATGGACCAAAGATCTCAATATAAAAGAAAGTACCATAAAACTCCTAGAAGATAATGTAGGAAAACATCTTCAAGACCTTGTATTAGGCGGCCACTTCCTAGACTTTACACCCAAAGCATAAGCAACAAAAGAGAAAATAGATAAATGGGAACTCCTCAAGCTTAGAAGTTTCTGCACCTCAAAGGAATTTCTCAAAAAGGTAAAGAGGCAGCCAACTCAATGGGAAAAATTTTTGGAAACCATGTATCTGACAAAAGACTGATATCTTGCATATATAAAGAAATCCTACAACTCAATGACAATAGTACAGTCGGCCCAATTATAAAATGGGCAAAAGATATGAAAAGACAGTTCTCTGAAGAGGAAATACAAATGGCCAAGAAACACATGAAAAAATGTTCAGCTTCACTAGCTATTAGAGAGATGCAAATTAAGACCACAATGAGATACCATCTGACACAGGTTAGAATGGCTGCCATTAAACAAACAGGAAACTACAAATGCTGGAGGGGATGTGGAGAAATTGGAACTCTTATTCACTGTTGGTGGGACTGTATAATGGTTCAGCCACTCTGGAAGTCAGTCTGGCAGTTCCTTAGAAAACTAGATATAGAGTTACCATTCGACCCAGCGATTGCTCTTCTCGGTATATACCCGGAAGATCGGAAAGCAGTGACACGAACAGATATCTGCATGCCAATGTTCATAGCAGCATTATTCACAATTGCCAAAAGATGGAAACAACCCAAATGTCCTGCAACAGATGAGTGGATAAATAAAATGTGGTATATACACACGATGGAATACTACGCGGCAGTAAGAAGGAACGATCTCGTGAAACATATGACAACATGGATGAACCTTGAAGACATAATGCTAAGCGAAATAAGCCAGGCACAAAAAGAGAAATATTATATGCTACCTCTAATGTGAACTTTGAAAAATATAAAACAAATGGCTTATAATGTAGAATGTAGGGGAACTAGCAATAGAGAGCAATTAAGGAAGGGGGAACAATAATCCAAGAAGAACAGATAAGCTATTTAACGTTCTGGGGATGCCCAGGAATGACTATGGTCTGTTAATTTCTGATGGATATAGTAGGTGCAAGTTCACAGAAATGTTGCTATATTAGGTAACTTTCTTGGGGTAAAGTAGGAACATGTTGGAAGTTAAGCAGTTATCTTAGGTTAGTTGTCTTTTTCTTACTCCCTTGTTATGGTCTCTTTAAAATGTTCTTTTATTGTATGTTTGTTTTCTTTTTAACTTTTTTTTCATACAGTTGATTTGAAAAAGAAGGGAAAGTTAAAAAAAAAAAAAAAACAGGGAAAAAAAAGATGCAGTGCCCCCTTGAGGAGCCTGTGGAGAATGCAGGGGTATTCGCCTACCCCACCTCCATGGTTGCTAACATGACCACAGACATAGGGGACTGGTGGTTTGATGGGTTGAGCCCTCTACCACAGGTTTTACCCTTGGGAAGATGGTTGCTGCAAAGGAGAGGCTAGGCCTCCCTATGGTTGTGCCTAAGAGCCTCCTCCCGAATGCCTCTTTGTTGCTCAGATGTGGCCCTGTCTCTCTAGCTAAGCCAACTTGAAAGGTGAAATCACTGCCCTCCCCCCTACATGGGATCAGACACCCAGGGGAGTGAATCTCCCTGGCAACGTGGAATATGACTCCCGGGGAGGAATGTAGACCTGGCATCGTGGGACGGAGAACATCTTCTTGACCAAAAGGGGGATGTGAAAGGAAATGAAATAAGCTTCAGTGGCAGAGAGAATCCAAAAGGAGCCGAGAGGTCACTCTGGTGGGCACTCTTATGCACACTTTAGACAACCCTTTTTAGGTTCTAAAGAATTGGGGTAGCTGGTGGTGGATACCTGAAACTATCAAACTGCAACCCAGAACCCATGAATCTCGAAGACAGTTGTATAAAAATGTAGCTTATGAGGGGTGACAGTGGGATTGGGAAAGCCATAAGGACCACACTCCACTTTGTCTAGTTTATGGATGGATGAGTAGAAAAATAGGGGAAGGAAACAAACAGACAAAGGTACCCAGTGTTCTTTTTTACTTCAATTGCTCTTTTTCACTCTCATTATTATTCTTGTTATTCTTGTGTGTGTGCTAATGAAGGTGTCAGGGATTGATTTGGGTGATGAATGTACAACTATGTAATGGTACTGTGAACAATTGAAAGTACGATTTGTTTTGTATGACTGCGTGGTATATGAATATATCTCAATAAAATGAAGATTTAAAAAAAAAAAAAAAAAAAAAAGACATAATGCTGAGCAAAATAAGCCAGGCACAAAAAGAGAGATATTGTATGTTACCACTAATGTGAATTCTGTGAAAAATGTACAATGTTTTATACTGTAGAATGTAGGGGACCTAGAGATACCAATTAGTGGAGGGGGAATGATAATCTAATAAGAACAGATAAACTATGGAGGGTAATCTCAATGTTATGGGAATGCTCAGGAATGATTATGGTTTTTAAACTTTGTTGGATATAGTAAGATCATGTTGGAAGCAACAGAGTTATTTTAGGTTTTTTTTCTCTTATTCCTTTGTTTTCTTAGGGGTTGTTAATTTTCTTGGGGTATGGTAGGAACATGTTGGAAGCAATGTAGTTATTTTAGATTATTTGTTTTTCTTACTCCTGTGTTTGGACATGGTTTATTAATTTTCTTGGGGTATGGTAGGAACATATTGGAAGCAAAGTAGTTATTTTAGGTTATTTGTTTTCCTTAATCCATTGCTTTGTTTGAAATGTTGTGGGGTTTTTTTGGTTGTTGTTTGCCTGTTTGTTTTTAATTTTTTGATAAACAAAGTTAAAAAATTGAAAAAAAATCAGTAGAAAAATGGGAGTAAAAACTAAATGACAAATAGGGTGGGATGGGGGGATGGTTTGGGTATTCTCTTTTCACTTTTATTTTTTATTCTTATTCTGATTCTTTCTGATGTAAGGAAAATGTTCAGAAGTAGATTGTGGTGATGAACGCATAACTATATGATCATACTGTGAACAGTTGATTGTATACCATGGATGACTGTATGGTTTGTGAATATATTTCAATAAAACTGAATTAAAAAAAATATTATATACTTTACTGCTTTGTGATTATTCATTTTATATCAGTGTCTTATAGACAAGAGACTCAAGAGTAAATACCATGCTTCTACTTCATTTATTTCCATGTTATGAATCTTATCTCATATACTTCCTGCAGAAATACATGCTTATAAAACATTGAAAGATCATAAGCACATCAAAAGCCCTGATACAACATTGCTACATTTAAATGGATCTGCATTTTCTACTCTGTACATACAACACAATGTTTCCTATATTTCTAGGTTCTCCATAATACATCACAACTAGACAGCACTTTAAAAATTTTTCCACTTTGAAAATCCATTACCAACATGATGACATAAAAACTATTGAAAACTTTTCCCAAGACATTCATCAAAAAATTAGGATAACCCTGACTTGTTAGGAACTCTGGAGGAAGGTATAGACTGGAGAAGGACCCTACAAATGCTGAATTGAAGTAAAAGAAAAATATCAGGAAGGAAAACTCCATTCCATACTGGTTGGTCTTCTTCCCTCCCCCTTGGTCTCATGCAGCATGGAAAGAACACAGAAACAGCAGTCAGGATTTCTCTCACCTCCCACCTGGGTCACAGACTAAACTAATCTATCAGGGCTGGTAGACAGATCCTCACCATTTGGAGACCTGGGGTGTAGCAGAAGACATTTCAAGGACAAGATCCATGAGGGATGAAGAGTCTGAGAAAATGTTGGCAAACACTGTTTCCAGACCTTGGTCTGAAAGCCCTACCCATACCCTTGAGATAACAGTGATCAGCAGCCCAACACTTCCCTGTGGGGAGGCTGAAACCTGTGGCAGCTGGTGGAAACTTCTACCACAAGTAAAGTGGGAGACAACCCCACATTGATGCAGATTTTGCCTGGCAAAGTGAAAGCACAAGAACCTCACATCTTCAGCAACACTCAGACAGGGACTCCAGGAGGTAATTCAGCCCTACCAGCCAGACTCAGCCAAGGCACCAAGAGGTAAATCAGCCCCACCTGGCCAAACTCAGATGGGGCTACAAGAGAAAATTAAGCCCCACCAGGTCAGATCCAGACTATTGGCCACAGGAGATAATTCAGCCTCACCAGGTCAGATGCAGCCTAGAATCAAGGAGATAATTCAGTCCCACCCAGCCAGATGCAGCATCAGATCCAGAAGGTAAACAGCTTCTGAGGATGATTAAGTCACGGACTAGCGCCATCTGTTGGGTAGACCAGGAAGTGAAAGGGAATTGCAAGACTTCTCAGAACCTCTCCAGACATTATCCAGGCCCACTAGAGGTGGTCTACAGTCCATGCACAGGAACCTGTCCCTGTTTAAGCTGAGAAATAAAGAAGTTCTCTAAGACAAATCCTTGATTCATTGGATGGCAGATCAGGGCACTGCTGTGAGCCAGCAGACTTGTTTTACCCACACACAGAGAACTTGTTTTGATGCCAAATGCCTAACCCTAAGGAGCAGGCCTATGTGGGCACCTGATTTTGTGGGGAAACTAGGGTGCAGAGCTAATCTGACAACTGGATGATGAGAGAGGCAAAGAACAGATAGAGATCAAAGACATGCAACAAGAAAACCCTAGGCAGAAAGCTGGCAGTATGCCACAATGGAAACCAACCTGTGTATGAGGGTTATTACATTTTAGTTTCCTGGCTGCTAAAAGAAATACCACACAATGGTTTAACTTATGCAATAGAAATTTATTTGTTCATGGTTTTCAGGCTAGAATGCCAAAATGAAGATGTTGCCAGGGTGATGGTTTCTTCCATAAGACTGCAAGGTTCTTGGGATGGCTGCCATATGATCCTTGGTCCTTAGATTTCTGTCACATGGCAATGCATATGGTGTCCTTTCCTGGATTTTCCCTTCTCTGCTGGGTCCATTGACTTTCAGCCTCAGCCACAGCTCTCCTAATCTTTATTTGAATTACATTCTGCTTCTAAAGGACTATAGAAATAGGATTAATACATGATCTGATTCAGATGAGTCACAGCTTAAGTGAAGTAACATCATCAAAAGGTCCTATTTACAATATTTTCTTACCATCAGGAAGGTTTTAAGTTTAAAAACATGATTTTCTATGGTACGTAGATCCAATTCACCACAGGTAGGATATGCCAAGTACAAGACCAAAGAACTGTCTCTATCTAGAAAATAGTAAATTAAAAGAAATACCACATTCCTATAGGGAGTGAAGAGATAAGTGCCACCATCAGTGACTGAAGGATGCAGAGGTGGTGAATATATCTATTCATTACCAACAGAAGTGTTTTAAAATGCACCCCAATAATATCTATATCTTTATTTACTGCTTGTAGTAGAGTCATAAGTTTAGAATATTTATATTATCCTGCAAAATACATTTTTAATCAATATAAAATATCTATGTTAATGAAATTCATATTTTATTGTCTAGGTTTATTTTGTCATGAAATCTAATGGTTACTTTAGATGAACTTTGGTTAGTGTTTGTTAAATATTTTCATTTCCTTTATCTCATTTTTAAATATTCATTATCTTTATTTTCCAGATGTGTCTATTTGAATAGAATTGTTTAATTAGGCATGGAAACTTTTTCTAAGACTGGATTTTATTCATTTTACACTTATAAATATTGAAATGGCTTGATAATATACATAATTATATTTGTTTTTAGAGTAAATAGTTCATATTACATATAGAAATCATGATAAGAGTGAACAATATTTGTAGATCAATTTCAGAATCAAACTTCCTAACTATAACTATTTCAGTCAATCAAGAATTGTATAATATGGAAGAAATATTGTCTATATAATGTGATTGTTGGCATCTGTATTTACAAATTATTTTTCAAGTTTATGTTATTTTTGATATTATATATCTACAGTATAGATTTTAACTTGTTTCATTTTTGTTATTTTAGATTGTTTGGAAATTGGCTAAAATAAGTAATATGAAAATGATTAAGAAAATTTTCAAACAAAATATATGAATAGAAAAATTATGTAAATTTCTTAGAACAAACTTATTTATTAATTTTTTGAAATTAGAGAAGTTATAGGTTTGCAGAAAAATCAGTTATTAAATACTGCATTCTCATATAATCCTCAGTTGTTCACATTTTTCATTAGTGTAGTACATTTGTTATAATTCACATAAAATATTAAAATTAGACTATTAACTATAGTTCATAGCTTACATTAGGTGTATTTTCCCCTACAACATCCTATTGACACCTTGTATTGGTGTGCTACATTTATTATAATTCATGAAAGTACATTTTTATACTATTAGCTGTAGTCTAAATGTTGCAATAGGAATTATGGTGTAATAGAATCTTATGTTTTATCTATTAATTTTTATTCTAATAACATATATATGACCTAAAATTTCCCCTTTTGATCACATGAACATATGTAATTCAGTGCTATTATTTACATTCACAATAATGTGCTATAATCATCAGCATCCATTTCCAAAATCTTAACCTAAATAGAAATTCTGTACAAATTAAAGTTTAGCTCCACATTCTGTAACTGCAACACAGCCCTGGTAACCTATATGCTAAATTCCAACTGTAAGGTTGATTATCATAATTATTTCATATAATTGAGATCATAAAATATTTGGCTTTTTGTGTCTGCCTTAATTCACTCAGCATAGTGCTTTCAAGGCTCATTCATGCTGTCACATGTGTCAGGACTTCATCCCATTTTTGCAGTTCAATAATATTCTATTGTATGTATATACCACATTTTGTTTACCTATTCATCAGGTGAGGGATATTTGGACTGTTTGCATCTTTTTTGAAACTGTGAACAATGCTGCTATGAACATTGATGTACAAATATCTGTTTCAATTATTTGGGGTATATTCCTAGTAGAGGGACTGCCAAGTCATATGGTAATTCTATATCTAGCTTACTGAGGAACTTACAGTCTTCCACAGTAACTACAGCATTTTACATTCCCAACAGCTGAGAATGAATGTTCCTATTTCTCCACATCCTCTCCAAAACATGGAATTGTCTGGGTTTTTTTTCATAGTAGCCATTCTAGTTAGTTTAAAGTGGTATCTCATTGTGGTTTTTATTTGCATTGTCCTAATAGCTAGTGCTGTGGAGCATCTTTTCATGTGCTTTATAGCCATTTGAATACCATTTGTATACCCTGTCTTTGGCCTATGTGTTAATTGGGTTTGTCTTTTTATGTTTGGTTTCAGGATATCTTTATATGTTCTGGATATTATGCCTTTATCAGATATGTGGTTTCCAAATATTTTCTTCTATTTTTAGGTTTTCAGTTCACTTTTGTGAAAAGTTCTTTGATGCAGAGAAGATATTAATTTTGGTGTGGTCCCATTTAACTATAGTTTTTTCTTTTATTACTTGTGCTTGGGTGTAAACTTTAAGAAACCATTAGGTCATGGCAGCATACAGAGGAGGGGAAGCTAAGTAGTCCCCCGGAACAACTAAAAAAAACAGGAAACAACTAGTAAATAATCCAGAATAACTATGGGGGACAAATATGACTGTCCACTCATCATACACCAACCTAAATTGGGAGGAATGCCCAAGATCACAGCATAAAATCTGTAAGTAAAACTGCAGATCCAAATTGGGAGACCCCTCCCCCACAGCCCAAGCTACAAAGCCTTGTGGTGCCAGAGAGAAGCTTTCTCCCAGCAAGCAAATATAGCTCAGCTGAGCTCCAACTGGGGTTTTAATTAGTGAGTGTGAACTGCTCACTATGAAGTATGAAGTATGAATCCCCAACAAGTAGACAGAAGCTTTGGGTGATGACTGACCTTGGAGAGCCAGAGGGTGGCCTCAGACTACCTCTGTTCCTTTTTCAACTCAGTGGAGAAAGCCTCAGCCATTTTCAGTTCCCAGTTCTGTGACCCAGACAAGGGTATAGCACAGGCAGAGAGAGACCATTGAAATTCTAATGACCTCCCCCTAAAGGGTCTATCTTCTCTAAGAGGAAAAGGGTGGGGCCCAGCTCTACTACCTGCCTTTCATTCAGAACTTGTGGAAAAAGAGCCACACCTCCTTACACCAGTCAAGAATTATAGGCTAGCAGGTATCACCAGCTGGGCAGAAAAGCATAGTGACCAGAGGCATCAGAGGGTGTACCAATTTTCTGAGACACACCCTCAGGGAAACTGGATACTGAATATTTCTTCCTTCTGGGACCTGAGCCCATTCTAGTCTGGGAAAACCTGATTGGGGTAACCAAGGAAACCATGCCTAGACAACAGAAAACTACAAACTACACCAAGAAAAAAGAGGTTATGGCCCAGTCAGGGGAACAAACTTGAACTTCAACTGTGATGCAGGAATTGAAACAACTAATAATAAGTCAATTCAAAAAGTTTAGGGAAGATATGGTGAAAGAGCTGAACCATATAATGAAAACACAGGATGTACATAAGGTAGAAATTGAAAGTTCAAAAAGCCAACTGGTGGAATCTATGGAAATTAAAGGCACAACACAAGAGATGAAAGACACACTGGAAACATACAACAGCAGATATCAAAAGGCAGAAGAAAACACTCAGGAACTGGAGAACAAGGCACCTGAAAGCCTACACACAAAAGAACAGATAAGGAAAAGAATGGAAAAATATGAGCAACATCTCTGGGAACTTGAAGACCAAATGGAAAGCAAGAATCTATGTGTCATTGGTGTCCCAGAAGGAGAAGAGAAGGGAAAAGGGGCAGAAGCAATAATTGAGGAAATAATGAAAATTTTCCTTCTCTTATGAAGGACATAAAACTATTGATCCAAGAAGTGCAGCATACCCCAAACAGAACAGATCTGAATAGGCCTATGCCAAGACACTTAATTATCAGATTATCAAACATCAAAGATAAAGAGAGAATCCTGAAAGCAGCAAGAGAGAAATGATCTATCACATACAAAGGAAGCTTGATAAGACTATGTGTGGATTTCTCAATAGAAACCATGGAGACAAGAAGGAAGTGGGGTGATATATTTAAGATACTGAAAGAGAAAAACCACCATCCAAGAATCCTATATCTGGCAAAACTATCCTTCAGATATGAGGGAAAGCTTAAAATATTCTCTGACAAACAGGCAATGACCAAGTTTGTGAACAAGAAACCTGCTCTACATGAAACACTAAAGGAAGCACTGCAAACAGAAAGGAAGACAGGAGTGAGAGGTTTGGAAAACAATTTTGGGAGATAGTAGCACAGCAATGTAAGTACACTGAACAAAGATGACTGTGAATATGGTTGAAAGAGGAAGGCTGGGATCATGTGGGGCACCAGAATAAAAGACAGATGATGAAGACTGGGACTGTGTAACTCAGGGAAACCTAGGGTGCTCAATGATTGTAATAAAAGATACAAATACATTTTTACATGAGGTAGAACAAATGAATATCAACATTCCAAGGTGTTAAAAATAGGGTGGGATTGAGGGGAAAATACAATCAATGCAAAGTAGAGGCTAGAATTAACAGAAACATTGTATTATGCTTCCTTTAATGTAACAAAAGCAATATACCAAAGCTAAATGTATATGGGGAATGGGGAATAGGGGAAGGGTATGTGACTCCTGGCATTGATGATATTGTCTGATTCTTTATTCTACTTTAGGTTAATGCTATCTTTCCTTTTGTCACAGTCTAGCTATCAAGTTTTTGCTTGTTTTTCTCTCTTTCTGTTTCCTTTTTCTTTTGCCTCTCTGCTGCCTTTGACTCTTCCTCCATCTTTGTGGAAGAAATGCCCTTATATATAGGGTGGCAATGGTTCTCAATACATAAATATGTGACTATATGGAGAACCAATGATTGTTTACTTAGGACAGAATGTATAGTGTTTCAACAAAGCCATGTTAAAAGAAATGGGTTGATGAAGAAACTTTGAGGACACTATATTGAGTGAAATAAGACAGACACATAAAGGCAAATATTGCAGGGTCTCACTGATATGAACTAATTATAATATTTAAACTCATAGACATGAAATATAAGTTACCAGGATATAGAATGAGGCTAAAGAATGGGGAGTAGTTGCCTATTATGAGCAGAATGTCCAACTAGGGTGAACTTAAATATTTGGAAATGGATGGGGTGATGGTAGAATGTTGTGAGAATAACTAACAGTGCTAAAAGGGGTGTGAAGGTGGTGGAAAGGGTAAGCTCAGAGTCATGCATATCACAGGAAGGAAAGTTGGAGGTTAAAAGATGGGAATGTATAAAACAGTGAATGTTGTGGTGGACAATGTCCATGATTAACTACACAAATATTAGAAATCTCTCTCATGAACTAGAACAAATGTATGTCACTATAATAGAGGTTAATAATAGAGAGACATATAGGGAAATAATATATACCTATTTCAAACTATATACTACAGTTAGTAGTATTTTAACATTCTTTCATCAACAGTAACAAATGTACTATAACAAAACTATGAATCAATAATGGAGGGGGAGCTTGGTTAGGGGTATGGGAGGATGTGTTTCCTTTTTTTGTCTTTGTTTCTTTTCTGGAGTAGTGAAAATGTTCTAAAAATTGAAAAAAATAATTGTGTTGAAGGATGCACAGCTGTATGGTGGTGCTGTGTGCAATTGATTGTACACTGTGGACCTTTGGATAGTTATATGGTATCTGAACAATCTCAAATAAAAAAAACAACCAAAATTCCTGAAGATGCTTCCCTACATTTTCTTCTAGGAGTTTTATAGCTCTGGTCCTTATGTTTAGGTATTTTATCCATTTTAAGTTAATTTTTGTACATGGTGTGAGATAGTGGTCCTCTTTCATTCTTTTGCATACAGATATCTAGCTTTCCCAGCATAATTTGTTGTAGAAACTATTTTTCCCAATTGAGTAGAAAGGGCAGCCTTTTCAATAATCAATAAGCCATTGCTGTTAGGGCCTATTTCTGAACTGTAAATTTTATTCCATTGGTCAATATATCTGTCCTCGTGCCACTACCATACCATTTTGACCACTGTCTTTGTCATCTTTGTCATCTGCTTTAAAGCATCTTTGTCATATGCCTTAAAGTTAGGAAAGTGAGTGCTCCAACTCCAGTCTTCTTTTTCAATATTTGTTGGCTGTTCAGGTCCCTTACCCTTCCAAAGGAATTTGATAATTGCCTTTGCCATTTCTGTAAAATAGGCTTTTGGGATTTTGGTTGGGATTGCAAGGAAACTGTAAATCATGTTGAGTAGAATTGACATCTTAATGATATCTGTTCTTCCAACCCATGAACATGCAACATTCTTCCACTTATTTAGATCTTCTTTGATTTCTTTTAGCAATGTTTTGTAGTTTTCTATGTGCAAGTCCTTTGCATCCTTTGTTAAATTAATTCCTAGGTATTTCATTCTTTTAATTTCAAATGTAAATGCAATTTTTCTTGATTTGGTCCAATGATTGTTTAATACTAGTGTATAGAAACACTACTATTGTGTGGGTGTTGATCTTGCACCATGACATTTTGTTGAATCAATTTATTAGCTCTAAGAGCTCTGTTATGATGTTTCAGGATTTTCCATATAGAGGATCATGTCACCTGCAAATATTGAAATTTTTACTTCTCCATTTCCAATTTAGATCTTTTCATTTTTATTTCTTTCCTAACTGCTCTGGCTAGAACTTCTAGTACTATGCTGAATAACAATAGTGACAGTGACCATCCTTGTCCTCTCTAGAGGGCAAGGTTTCAGTATCTCACAATTGAGTATGATGTCAGCTGTGGATTTTTCATATATTTTCTTTCTCATATTGAGGAAGTTTCCTTCTCTTTCTATTTTAATATGGGTTTTTATAAAGAAATTTTGCTGGAAAAGTCACATGCCTTTTCTGTGTCGATTGAGATGATCATGTTTTTCTTCCCTTCATTTTGTTAATCTGTTGTATTTCTTAGGTTGACCCATCCTGGAATACCTGGGAAAAAACCCACTTGATCATGGTGTAAAATTATTTTAAAATTCTGTTGGATTCTATTTGCTAATATTCTGTTGAGGATTTTTCATCTATGTTCATATGAGAAATTACTCTGTAATTTTCTTTTCTTGTGGTATTTTATCTAGCTTTGGTAGTCAGGTGATCTTGGCCTCCTAGAATGAGTTATGTAGCATTCCCTCCTGTTAAATTTCTTTGATTTGTTTTGGCAGAATTGGTATTAGTTCTTCTTGAAATGATTGCTGGAATTCTGTGAAATCATTTGGTCATGGGCTTTTATTTCTTAGAAGGTTTTTGATGACTGATTCAATCTCTACACTCATAATTGGTTTGTTGAGATCTATTTATTCTAGAGTCAGTGTAGGTGGTCAATGCATTTCTAGGAATATGTCAATTTCATTTAGGGTATCTAATATGTTCACATATAGCTGTTCATATTATCCTCTTATAATCCCTTTTATTTCTACGGGATCAGTAGGGAAGACCCCTGTTTTCATTTGCTAATGCTGCTGGAATGCAAAACACCAGAAATGGATTGGCTTTTATAAAAGGGGGTATATTTGGTTACAGATTTACAGTCTTGAGGCCATAAAATGTCCAAGATAATGCATCAACAATCAGGTACCTTCACTGGAGGATGGCCAATGGTGTATGGAAAACCTTTGTTAGCTGGGAAGGCACATGACTGGCATCTTCTTTGGAGTTCTGGTTTCCAAATGGCTTTCTCCCAGGATGCTCCTCTCTAGGTTTCAGCTTCTCTCCAAAATATCACTCTCAATTGCTGTTGGGGCATTTGTCCTTTCTTAGCTTCTCTGAGGCAAAAGTCTGCTATCAAAGGTGATCTCCCAAATGTCTCTGTAAACTGCAGTTCCTCTCTCAGCTCCTGTGCATTTTTCAAAGCATCCCTCTTGGCTGTAGCAAGCTTCCTCCTTCTGTCTGAGCTTATATAGTGCTCCAGTGAACTAATCAAGGCCTAAGCTGAATGGGCAGGGCCACATCTCTGTGGAAATTATCTAATCAGTGTTATCACTTACAATTAGGTGGGTCACATCTCCATTGAAACACTCAAAGAATTACTATCTAATCAACACTAATATGTCTGCCCACACAAGATTGCATCAAAGATAATGGTATTTTGGGGGACATAATGCATTCAAACTGGCACAAAACCTCTCTCATATTTGATTTTATTGATTTGTGTCTTCAGTCTTCTTTTCTTTGGCTAAGGTTTTGTCAATTTTATTGATCTTTCAAAGAAACAACTTTTGTATTTTTTCATGCTTTATAATCCTGTTTATTTCAATTTCATTTATTTTTGTTCTAATCTTTGTTATTTCTTTCCTTCTGCTTGCTATGGGTTTAGTTTTCTGTTCTTTTTCTAGTTCTCCTACGTGTGTAGTTAGGTCTTTGATTTTAACTCTTTATTCTTTTTTAATGTAAGTAGATAGGGCTATAAATTTCCCTCTCAGCACTCTGTACACTTCATCTCATATGACTGATATGTTGTGTTCACATTTGAATTCATCTCCAGATATTTACTGATTTCCTGTAGAATTTCTTTGATCCACTGATTGTTTAACATTGTGTTATTTAACTTCCATATATTTGTGTATTTTCCATTTCTCTGCCTGTTATTGATTTCCAAGCTCATTTCATTTGTGGCAGAGAAAGTGCTTTGTATTATTTCAATCTTCTGAAATTTGTTGAGCCTTTTTTTCTGACCCAATATGTCACAATTCATATGCACTTGAGAAGAATATATATTCTGTGGATTTTGGATGCAATTATATATATATATATATATATATATCTGTTAGGTCTAGTTCATTTATCATATTATTCAAATTGTCTGTTTCCTTATTGATATTCTTCCTTGATGTTCTATATTTTGATCATAGTGGTGTATTGAAATCTCCAACTATTAATGTAGAGGTGTCTATGTCTCTCTTCAGTTTTTCCAATGATTGCCTCCTGTATTTTGGGACACCGTGGTTAGGTGCATAATTATTTAAGATTGTAATTTCTTATTAGTTTATTGTCCCTTTTGTTAATATGTAGTTTCCTTCTTTGTCTCTTGTAATGCATTTTGACTTAAATTCTATTTTTCAGATTTAGTATAGCTACCCTGGTTCATTTTTTGGTTACTATTTGTGTGGTGTGCCAGTTTGTATATTTATTTCCCCCAGAAAAAGCCATATTCTTTAATGCATTCTTGGGTCAGACATATTAGTGTGGATTGTGTTGGGACCTATTGGTTCAGTGTCCTTGGAGATGTGACCCACCCACCTGTAGGTGATAACTCTGATTGGATAATTTCCATGGAGACATGGCCCCACCCATTCAGCATGTGGAATTTCCATCTCTTCACTTTCAACTGATTTGTGACTTTATATCTAAGATTAGTCTCTGTTCTAGTTTGCTAATGCTGCAGAATGCAAAACACCAGAGATGGATTGGCTTTTATAAAAAGGGGGTTTATTTGGCTATACAGTTACAGTCTTAAGGCCACAAAGTGTCCAAGGTAACACATCAGTAATCAGGTACCTTCACTGGAGGATGGCAAATAGCGTCCAGAAAACCTTTGTTAGCTGGGAAGGCACATGGCTGGCATCTGCTCCAAAGTTCTGGTTTCAAAATGGCTTCTCCCAGGACATTCCTCTCTAGCAAGCTTGCTCCTCTTCATAACCGTCACTCACAGCTGCACTCCTGTTCAGTCTCTTTGAGTCGGCATGTTTTATATGGCTCCACTGATCAAGGCCCACCCTGAATGGGCGGGGCCACACCTCCATGGGAGTATCCCACCAGAGTCACCACCCACAGCTGGGTGGGGCACATTCCAAGCAAATCTAACCAGCACCAAAACATCTGTCCCACAAGACCACAAAGATAATGGCAGTTGGGGGACACAATACATTCAAACCGGCACATTCCACCCCCTGGACCCCAAAATGACATTATCTTTCCAAATACAAAATACATTCATTTCATCACAATATCACAAAAACTTAAACCATTTCAGTAATAAAAGTTAAGTACAAAATCCCATCAAAATCAAATATAGGCGTGGTCAGTCCTAAGGCATACTTTTCCTTTAGCTTTGGATCTGTGGACTTAGAACAAGTTATTTGCTCCCAATATACAAAGGAGGGACATTCATAGGATAAACATTCCCATTGCCATAAGGAGAAACAGTAAAGAAAACAGGGTTAACAGGACCAAAACAGTTCCTAAAACCCACAGGACAAACTCCATTAGATTTCAAAGTCTGAGAGTCATTTACAGAACAATTGCATCCTTGGGGCTTGAGAGAGCGGGAGTCTAACCCTTCCCAAGGGCCTTTTCGGCAGCCGTTTCCTCTCCAAACGCTTAGGTGAGTGCTCCAACATACCCACACATTGGGGAGACCACCTTCTCGGCCCCACCCTCCTCAAACATCGGGTCAGCTCCCGGATTCCCTTCCATCTCCGGGGCACATGCTCAACCCCTTCAGAACAGTGTGGTGGAAGCCAGGCTCTCCCCAATTCCCTGGAAATGTGCTCCACCCTCTTTGGGACCTCAGGTGGCAAAACTCTTCCAGAGTATCGAGGTGGAAAGCCCGCCCTCGACCTCCAGGGCAAACTCACCCTTTCCATGTGTGTGGGCTGCTCCGCTCTCCCAGCCCGAGACCTCCTGACTCCAGACCTCAACCTCCATGGCTCTGTCTTTGAAGAGATTTTTCCTTTAATTTTTTCCTTGTCTGTCTCCTCCAGTCCAGACCGGCAATGGCTCTGTCTATAAAGATCTCGCAAAAATTCCGTTGGCTTTGCATGAAGCACGCAGGGGTCAAAGCCATCAGACAATAGGACTTTCCACAAATCCTTTCTGGATAATTCCATCTCCAATCTTGGCTTGTACTGAAATGGTGGCTGGGTTCCATGTTTGGTTACATCCTCATGTTGGGCTATAGCTTCAGGGATTCCACCCCCTGGAAGCTCGTAATTTTCCAAGCCATCAGCTTCTGGTTTCTTTGAACCCAAGAGTTCAGTTCTAAGTTTATCTCTCTCTGTTCGCATTTTACTATAAGCTGCAAGGAGAAGCCAGGTTACATCCTCCACAGGTAGTCTGGAGATCTCCTCAGCTAAGTATTCCAGGTTGTCACTTTTAAATTCTTCCTTCCAACTGACACCAGGACTCAATTTTGCCAAATTCTCTGCCACTTTAAAACAGGGATCACCTTTCTTCCAGTTTACAACAACATATTCATCATTTCTGCTCAAGTCCTCATCAGAAGTATCTGTAGAGTCCATATTTCCACAAACAGTCTCTTTAAAGCAGTTTTGGCATTTTCTATCAAGCTCCTCACAATTCTTCCAGAAACTCCCCATTATCCATTTAAAAAGCCATTCCAACATGTTTGGTATTTGCAAACTCAGCAGCAAAAAGCACCCCACTTCTCTGGTACCAAAATCTGTTCTGTTTGCTAATGCTGCAGAATGCAAAACACCAGAGATGCATTGGCTTTTATAAAAAGGGGGTTTATTTGGCTATACAGTTACAGTCTTAAGGCCACAAAGTGTCCAAGGTAACACATCAGTAATCGGGTACCTTCACTGGAGGATGGCAAATAGTGTCCGGAAAACCTTTGTTAGCTGGGAAGGCACATGGCTGGCATCTGCTCCAAAGTTCTGGTTTCAAAATGGCTTCTCCCAGGAGATTCCTCTCTAGCAAGCTTGCTCCTCTTCATAACCGTCACTCACAGCTGCACTCCTGTTCAGTCTCTTTGAGTCGGCATGTTTTATATGGCTCCACTGATCAAGGCCCACCCTGAATGGGCGGGGCCACACCTCCATGGGAGTATCCCACCAGAGTCACCACCCACAGCTGGGTGGGGCACATTCCAAGCAAATCTAACCAGCACCAAAACGTCTGTCCCACAAGACCACAAAGATAATGGCAGTTGGGGGACACAATACATTCAAACCTGCACAGTCTCTTATAAACAACATATAGTTTGTTCATGCTTTTTCATCCTTTTTGCAAATCTGTGTCTATTGATTGCAGAATGTCACCCAGAAATATTCAGTGATGTTAGTATAAATGCATTACTTACTTCAGCCATTATTTCCTTTGGTTTTCAGACAGCATGTCTTTTTGTCTCTCTTTTCCTTTATTTCACCCTCCTTTTCTACATAGTTGATCATTTCTGATATGTCTTACTATTCCTTTTCTCATTTCTATTTCTGTATATTTTTATTTTATTTTTAATCATATATGTATTATATGATATAACTTATACACATAGAAGTGATAATTTTCCAAGAGCAATTTAACAAGTAATTAGAGAACAAATTTCAAAGAATGTTATGGGTCACAGTTCCATAGTTTCAGTTATTTTCTTATTGTGAAATATAACATTTCTGTTTCTGTATATTTTTAAAATACTCTTTTTATTGTTATCCTGGGATTTACATTATACAATATCCACTATAACCTACTAATTTTACAAGGTACCAAATTGGCTTCAATACCATATACATTCTTTGCTTCTATATCCCCCTTTTGGTTCCCCTCGTGTTGTTTGTGTACCACATTACCATTTATATTTCTCATGTCCATTATCAAGAAATATGCCTTTTTCTTCTTCAACTGTATTCTGGCTCTTATAGGAAATAAAGGGTAGGGTTGTATATTGAGGATACAGTACCATTGCACTTAACATTTATCCTTTAATTACCCTTACTGAAGATCTTCATTTCCTTACACATTTTCAAGCCACTCTTTTCCTTTCAACCTGCAGAACTCCCCTTAATGATTCTTGAAGTATATGCCTATTGTTGACAAACTCTTAGTTTATGGTTAGCTGTGAATATTTCAACTCTCCCTCATTTTTGAAGGACAGTTTTGTTGGATAATTAATATTTGGCTGACAGTTTTTCTCTTTCTACCTTCTTACCTCCATGGTTTCTGTTGAGAACTCTGTATTCAGTTTTATTGAGGATTCCTTGTATCTGATGTTTTTGTCTTGCTACTTTCAGAATTATGTCTTTATCTTTGACATTTGATAATGTGATGAGTATGTGTATCAGAGTAGGTCTATTTGGATTTATTCTCTTTGGAGAATATCACACTTCTTGTACATGTGTATTTATGTCTTTCATAAGATTCAGGAAATTTTCAGTCATTATCTCTTCAAATATTCTTTCTGCACCATTTCCCTAATATTCTTCTGGAACACCACTGATGCATCCATTTGCATGCTCCATGCTGTCCCTCAAATCCCTGAGACATTGGTCAATTTTTTCTCTATTCTTTTTTCTATCTATTCTGTTGACTGTATGATTTTGATGGACCTAGGCTTCTAGTTCTCTAATTCTCTGCCTGTTCAAATATGCAGGGTTTTTTCTTGCCTCTAGAGTATTTTTAGTATCTATTATCATGTCTTTCATCTCCAAATTTCTGTTATGTTCCTTTATTTTACTTTCAAATTCTTATTTATGTTCCCTCATTGTCTTAATAGACTTTAGCTCTGTATCCATATTTTTCTTCACCTCCTGAGTTGATTTAGGAGTTTTGTTTTAACTTTTTTGATTAGTTCTCTGAATTGTATCCCCTTTGAAGCTTTAAGTTGTTTCCTTGACTGAGTGTTATGTTCCCATTACTGAGTGTGGTTTGTAATTTTTTGCTGATATATAGACATCTTTTTATTTTGATGAGTTAACTTCAAAGGTCATTTTCTACTTCTTGTCTAGGGCTTACTGTTGATTGGGCTTTGTGTTAAACATCTTCTATGATGCTTGGTACAGCTTATTTTAGACATTTAGAGTTGCCAGTGTGTTACTGTTCATATTTTCTCATCCCTTCTTCATCTGGCTCTTGCCCTGGATATGTGGTACATTTCTTAAGATTACATGATTAGTGCAAGTGTGAGAGGAGTAAGTCAAGAAGTCTTTCAATTCACAATGCACATGAAGGTCTTGGTTATGGGTATGATATAGAGTAAGAGAATAAGGAGAAAGCACAGGGTCCCAGGGTGAAGCAGTTTTATAAAATTATCAGTGTTTTCTTTGCATTGTAGTAAGCACAGAAGAGCCACATGCCTGGAGGAAGGTCACAGAAAAAGTGATCAATGACATTAGCTCCACATAAGGGGAGTGAGAAGGTGGTAAGGCCATGAAAAATGGGGTAAAGAGCCACTGAAATCCAAGAAGGGGAAACAAGCTCCCAGAAGAGGTTCATGTTCATTTTGACTGAATACAGCTGGGGTGTCTAAATGGACAAATAGCTGCCATAGGCCATAGCAGTGAGCAGGAAATTTTCAGTGCTTCCAGGGTGAAAGTTAGGTAAAGTTTGGCAACACATTATGGAAAGGGGTATGGAGGCCATTGACAATGGCTTTGGGCATGGTGAGCAAGATGTGTCATACATCAGTAAAGACCAAGTTATTCAGGAAGAAATATATGTGTGTGGAGGTTGTCTTTTTTATAATAATGGTGGATAACAGAGATATTCCTCCATGTAATCCAAAGATATTAATGGTCAGAAAAATAATTGTGGTGAAAATATTCACAAGGGAATGTCTGAGAAACACCATAGGATGAATTATAGCACTTTACTCTGGTCATCCAATTAAGACATGAAGAAATGAAAAATATATATATATTGCTATAAGTTACAAAGTATGCTGACCACTCTGGGGACTCTAGTTCTTTATTACTGTAATATTTACACTCATGTCTCCAGATTCTAGATATAACTTTAAATAAAATTTGATATTTTTGAATGGAAGATGGTATCTAACCTCTGTTTTCACAGCCAATAATAATAATGTGAAATCAGTAGAAACAATAGCTCTACTTGAACAAGCATTAATAAAAAGAGAACATTTATTGAACATATTTTGCACATAACTGTTCAGAGATACAGGTGGTCAAAAGCACCTTGCCATTTTAAACATCTTTAGTGTAGCTATTATTTCCTATCAAATTTTTGCATAAATAAATTTAGTCAAAGAGAACTTGAGCAATTTTCTCAAGGTTGTAAAATAAAAATAAACAAAGCTGTAACACAAACAAAATTAGGTTTCATTCTTAAATAACACAGTAAACTCCATTAGCTGGTAGAGCAAAGTAAATAATTCTGAGATGATATTAATATGGGAGAAACTTCTAATATTAAAGGTGAAAACCTAACTATATTCAAGATTAGATATATATTTGTTGGGAAGTCAAGAATGCCCACTGTGAACACTATTATTCTACATTGTAATGGAAGTACTTATCAGAGCGATTAAGCAAGAAAATGAAACAAAAGCATCCAAATTTGGAAAGAAGAAGTAAAACTTTCTCCATTTTCAGATGATATGATCCTCTATACAGAAAAAACTAAAAATTCCAAAAGAATGCTCCTAGGGATAATACATGAATCCAGAAATTGGAGGGGTACAAAATCAACACCAAAAAATCAGTAGTGTTTCTATGCACAAGTAATAAACAACCAGGAGAAGAAATCAAGAAAAATTTTCCATTCACAATAGCAATTAAAGGAACCAAATATCTAGCAATAAATCCTACCAAGGGTGTAAACGACTTGTATACTCAAAACTACAAAAGACATTAAAAATTAAAAACACCTAGGATATTCTGTTTTCAAGGATTGGAAGTTTAAATATCAGTAGGAGGGAGGATTCTGGGAAGATGGCAGCATAGAAAGAAGTGGAAGACTTAGTCTCCCCCAGAACAATTCATAAATGAACAAAAAACCAGTAAATAACCTGGAATAACAGCAGGGAGACAAACGTGACTGTACACTCAACATCCACTGACATGAATTGGGAGGAATGCCCAAGATCACAGCATAAAATCTGTAAGGAAAATTGCGGACCCGCGCTGATAGCCAAGAACCTAGAGCCGAGAGCCCCTCCCTCACGGAAGCCGCACCGTGCACTTTCTCAGCCCAGCTCCAAGTGAGGTTTTAATATTAACTGCTCAATACAGACAGCAAATCCTCAACAAGCAGACAGAAGCTTTTGGTGACAACTGACCTTGGGAGAATTGGGGAACATATCTGTCTCAGGATAGGGAGCCCAGAGGATCGGGTGCTATATCTGGCTGACGGGTGAACCTGGAAGTTTTTCTGTCCCTTGCTCTCTCTCTGTGGAGAAAACCTCAGCTGTTCTCAGCCCACAAGGCATTGCAGTAAAGACAGTCTCAGACATTCTGCAATCTGAAATGAGCTGAGAGCCCCGCGGCACAGCCCAGCAGCCCAGGGCTTCCCTTGAGGGATGGTGCACACTGATGACATAGCACGGCATTCCATCGGCTGAGGGAGGATCATGGCTGGGAGGCAGGATCTGCTTGGAGAACCCAGGGGCGCTATGCCAAGTCCGGTGGTTTGTGCAACACTGAGAGAGAAGGTCTGGGGCTGAACTGAAATGAAGGCTTAGACTCTTGTGGCAGCCTTGAATATCCTGGA
This sequence comes from Choloepus didactylus, assembly GCF_015220235.1. Classification (NCBI taxonomy): domain Eukaryota; kingdom Metazoa; phylum Chordata; class Mammalia; order Pilosa; family Megalonychidae; genus Choloepus; species Choloepus didactylus. Next base: position 18,738,347 of record NC_051330.1, on the reverse strand, counting down.
ATCTGGGAGATTTGAAAAGTAGAACTGCCCTTCCTCCCTGGCCACCCGTACACACACCCCACATTCAGGGCAAATGGCTCCAGCAACACACCCAAACTGAGTTCTCCAACTGAACACACAAGAATCATTTCCCCACACTCCGTGGAAAAAAAGGTTGAGAACTGATCTGAGGGATATAGGTGACTCACAGATGCCATCTGCTGGTTAGTTAGAGAAAGTGTACGTCACCAAACTGTGTCTCTGAAAAATTAGATCGATATCCCTTTTTTTTTGATACAACCTGAAAGAACCCTATCAAGCAAAACAAATGCCAAGAGGCCAAAAACAACAGAAAATCTTAATGCATATGATAAAACCAGATGGTATGGAGAATCCAGCTCCAAACACACAAATCAAGATTTCAGAAGAAACCTTGTACCTCACAAAATTAATCAAAGAACTACAATCGAAGAATGAAAACATGGCAAAGGATTTAAAGGACATCAAGAGGACCATGGCCCAGGATATAAGTGCCATAAAGAAGACCCTAGAAGCGCATAAAGAAGGCATTGCAAGAGTAAATAAAAAAATAGAAGATCTTATGGAAATAAAAGAAACTGTTGGCCAAATTAAAAAGACTCTGGATATTCACAATACAAGACTAGAGGAAGCTGAACAGCATCTCAGTGTCCTAGAAATCCACAGAACAGGAAATGAAAGAACAAAAGAAAGAATTGAGAAAAAAATTGAAAAAATTGCAATGGATCTCAGGGATACGATAGATAAAATAAAACGTCCAAACTTAAGACTCATTGGTGTCCCAGAAGGGGAAGAGAAGGGTAAAGGTCTAGAAAGAGTATTCAAAGAAATTGGGCAAAACTTCCCAAACCTTCTACACAATATAAACACACAAAGCATAAATGCCCAGCGAACTCCAAATAGAATAAATCCAAATAAACCCACCCCAAGACATATTCTGATCAGACTGTCAAATATGGAAGAGAAGGAGCAAGTTCTGAAAGCAGCAAGAGAAAAGCAATTCACCATATACAAAGGAAACAATATGAGACTAAGTAGTGACTACTCAGGGGCCACTATGGAGGCAAGAAGGCAGTGGCATAACATATTTAAAATTCTGAGAGAGAAAAATTTCTAGCCAAGAATACTTTATCCAGCAAAACTCTCCTTCAAATTTGAGGGAGAGCTTAAATTTTTCACAGACAAACAAATGTTGAGAGACTTTGCCAATAAAAGACCTGCCCTACTTCAGATTCTAAAGGAAGCCCTACCAACATAGAGACAAAGAAAGGAGAAAGAGATATAGAGAATTTTAACAGACATATATAGTACCTTACATCCCAAATCACCAGGACACTCATTTTTCTCTAGTGATCACAGATCTTTCTCCAGAAGGGACCATAAGCTGGGACATAAAACAAGCCTCAAGAAATTAATAAAAAAAAATTGAATATACTCAAAGAACATTCTCCAAACACAATGGAATACAAATAGAAGTCAATAATTTTTGAACTATAACTCCGCTATTTACTTCCTACATGGTAAAAAATACACAAACTCTAAGGACAAATCAGTGGTTTTGAACTCAATGTAAAATATGTAATTTTAGACAACTATACAAAGGTGGGGGACTGAAGGAGTATAGGAACATAGTTTATGTGCCCTATTGAAGTGAAGTTGGTATCAAAGAAAAACAAGATTGATAGGGATTTAAGAGGTTAATTTTAAGCCCCACAGTAAACACAAAGAAATTATCAGAGAATATAACCACAGAGATAAAAAGTAGAGTTTGGGTTAAGAGAAATGGGGGAAAGGGCAATGGGGAGTTAAGAAAGGAGTGTAGGGTTGCTGTTTGAGATGAAGGGAAATTTCTAGTAATGGATGGTGGGAAAGAGCATAACATCGTTCTAAATGTGATTAATCCCACTAATGGAGGTCTAGGGAGGGGGTGGAATGGGAAGATTTAGGCTGTACATATGTTTCCACAATTGAAAAAAGAAAAAAAAAAGACAGTCTAACTAGATGACAATGGAATGCTAAGGATGAACTTGGATGGGATTGCAGGGTGGAGGACAGGTGGCTCGAAGGGACACAGTTGAGACATAAGGAAAAGGAAATATAGAATGTAAGCATTGTATCATTGTTGAATCTCTTATACTTCTTAGCTGTGCTTAATGGAATTACATAAAAGAATGTTCTTGTTAATGGGAAGTACATACGTGAATTATAGTGTATGTTCAAGGATGTGTGCAGCTAACTCTCATATGTTCAGAAGACAGAGAAATAGATGATGGATGATAGGGAGGGAGGGAAAGAGGGAGGGAAAGAAATAGTGATGTGACAGCATGTTAAAGTTGGTTGATTGAGCTATCGGGGGAGGGGGGTCAGGGTATGATGGAATTCTTTGTATGGGGCTAGTATTGTTTTTGCAACTATTCATGTAACTTTGAATTTATTTCAAAATAAAAAAAAATTTTAAAAGTGGTAGAAAGTGTACATTCCAATCAAACCTCAAACATGCTTGTTATTGTTGAGTAGAATTTTATTTCCACTTTGTATCTATCTGCCACAAACTATTCATCATCATTACCATTATCATTCTTAATAAAGTTTATTGTTTAGAGTCAAAAAAAAATATCATTAGGAGGTCAATACTACCAAAAGCAATTTATAGATTCAATGCAATCCAAATCAAAATCCAACAAATTTCTTTGCAGAAATGGATAAGCCAATCATCAAATTCATATGGAAGAGTAAGGGGCCTTAAATAGCTAAAGACATCTTGAAAAGCAGAATGAAATTGGAGGACTCATATTTCTCTATCTTAAAATATATTACAAAGCCAGAGTAATCAAAACAGCATGGGATGTCATCAATCAACATGGTGTAGCAAACAGCTACTGAAAACTCCCCAGATAGTCAGCAAAAAAAAAAAAAAAAAAAAATGGGGAAAAACTCTGCCCTGCTCAGAATTCTGGAGGAGGGTATAGACTGGAGAAGACCCTACAGATTCTAAATGGAAAGAAAAGAAAAACATCAAGTAGCAAAATTCTATTCCAGAGAGACTGGTCCTATCTCCTCCCCATCATTCAGTCCTGCACAGCATAGAATGTGTACAGAAACTGCAGTTGCAATTCCTCTCACCTCCCACCAGGGACACAAACTATAAAAATTCTAACAGCAGGAAGACAGTTCTCCACCATTTGGGAACCACTGGATAAGCGAGTGCATTTCAAGTATCAGATAAGTGAGGGAGGACCAGTCTGAGAAAATGTGGGCAGAGACTGTTTCTAGCCTGGGGTCTGAAAGCCCATCCCTTTCTCTTAAGGGATATAGTAGCTTATGTTTGCCTGAGGCATGGCAAAAACTGGAGCAGATGGGGAAATCCTCAGCCACAAGGAAAGAGGGGAATGGAGACCCACATTGAGTCAGAATTTGCCTGGAAAAGTAGGGGCAGCTTCAGCACCACCCAATCAGACAGTAGCTCCAAGAGCTAATACAGACCCAGCTGCTCACACACAGCAGGGACACCAGGTAGTAACTCAGCCTTCAGTCCCTCAGGCTCAGACACAGCCAGGACTACAGGAGAAAATTCAGCCCCACTTTATCTGTTGCAGCCTGGACTCCAGGAGATAATTCATCAGTGCTTGATCAGATGCAGTCTCAGATGAAGAAGGTAAACAACTTTTGAGGATGAGTCAAATGGCACCATCTGCTGGGAAGACTGGAAAGTACAAGGGAATTGCAGGATTTCTCAGAAGCTCTCTAGACCTTATCCTAGGCCCACTGGAGCTAGTCCACCCCTTGCATGTGATCACAGCCCTGTTTAAGCTGAGTAAAACAGATGACTCAACACTTAAAGCAGTGCTGTAAAACAAACCCTGGGCTTTCTGACTGGCAATAACCAGAGCAACACCATGAGCCAGCAGACTTATTTTACCCACACACAGAGACCTTACTGTTGTGTTCAGTTCTGACCCCTAAACACAGACCAGGATGCCTAGTTTTGGGGGGGAGACTAGTGGGCAGAGCTAATTTGACAACTGGTTGGTGAGAAAGACATACAGGCAGGGCAAGAACCAGAATAACAATAGATGAAAAATTCTGATTGGTTAAACTGAAGCTATGCTACAAATCTAGAAAAAGTTGAACTGAATGTCAAAGAACAGAGAACAAAGCCTACCAACAAGAAAACCCTAGATACAAAGAGTGAAGATGACCACTAGAATAAGCTAATCAAGGAAACCATATGCCTAGAGACCAACAAAACTTCAAAAGTCACACTAAGAAAAGGAAGATATGGCCCAGTCAAAGGAGCAAACTAACATTCAAATGAGATACAGGAGTTGAAACAAATAATTAAAGATGTTCAAACTAAGAGGCTAAATCAATTCAAAAATCAAATCAAAGAATTGAAAGAAAATATTCCAAAAGAGAATATGGATATGAAGGAGACATTGAGCAAACAGAAGGAAGATCTCAAAAGTTTGAAAAAACAAGTGGAAGAACTTATGGAAATGAAAGGAACAATAGAATAGATGAAAAACACAATGGAGACTTATAACAGCAGATTTGATGAGACACAAGAAAGGATTAGTGAACTAAAGGACGGACATCCTGAAATCCTACACACAAAAGATTAGCTAGGAGAAGGAATGGAAAAATATGATCATGTCCTCAAGGAATTGAGTGACAACATGAAGTGCATGAATATACATGGCATAGGAGTTGCAGAAGGAGAAGAGAAGGGAAAAATGGCAGCAAGAATAATGGAGGAAATAATCACTGACATTTTCCTATCTCTTATGAAAGACATAAAAATACAGATTCAAGAAAGGCACTGTACCCCAATAAGAATAGATCCAAAAAGACCTACACCCAATTGCTAATAAGATTGTCAAATGTCAAAGACAAAGAGAGAATTCTGAAAACAGCAAGAGAAATGCAATTCAGAGAAGATTGATAAGACTATGAGCTGATATCTCAGCAGAAACTATGGAGGCAAGAAAGCAGTGGTATGATATATTTAAGATAAAGAAAGAGAAAAACTGCCAACCAAGAATTCTATATCTGGCAAATCTCCTTCAAAAATGAGTGAGAGTTTAGAATATTTTCAGAAAAACAGACACTGAGAGACTTTGTGAAAAAGAGACATACTCTACAAGGAATAATAAAGAAAGCATTACAGACAGATAGGAAAAGACAGGAAAGAGAGGTATGGAGAAGAGTGTAGAAATGAAGACTATCAGTAAGGTTAAAAAGTGAGAGAGAGAAAAAAATAAGTTATAAAGTATAAAATCCAAAAGACTAAATAGTAGATGAAAGTACAGCCTTTACACTAATAACAATAAATATTAATGGATTAAACTCCCCAATCAAAAGACATAGACTGGTAGAATGGATTAAAAAATAGGACCAATTTATATGCTGTCTACAAGAGACTCACTTTTGACACAGGGACAAAAATACATTGAGAGTGAAAGGTTTCAAAAAGATATTTCATACAAACAACAACCAGAAAAGAGTGGGAGTACCTATACTAATATCAGACAAATTAGACTACAAATGCAAAACAATTAAAAGAGACAAGGAAGGACACTATGTATTAATAAAGGGGACAATTTATCAAAAGTCATAACAATCACAAATATTTATGCACTGAGACAGAGTGCCCCAAAATACATGAGGCAAACACTGAGAACACTGAAGGGAGAATTACACATCTACAATAATAGTTGGAGATGCTAACACAACATTCTGATCAATGGATAGAACATCTATACAGAGGATCAATAAGGAAATAGATTTTGAATAGCATAATAAATGAACTAGACTTAACAGATACTTAGAAAATATTACACCCCAAAAGAGCAGGATACAGGTTTTTCTTCAGTACACATGGAATATTCTCCAGGATAGACCACATGTTGGGTCACAAAACAAGTCTCAATATATTTAGAAATGTTGAGATCATACAAAACACTTTCTTGGATCATAACGGAATGAAGTTGGAAATCAGTAACAGGCAGAAGACTGAAAAATGTACAAAGATATGGAAGCTAAGCAACACACCTTAAATGACCAGTGGGTCAAGGAAGAAATTACCAGAGAAACTAGTAAATACTGTAAAGCAAATGAAAACAAAATCACTGCATATCAAAAGTTATGAGATGCAGCAAAGTCAGGGCTGAGAGGGAAAATAATTGCCATAAATGCCTACATTAAAAGAGCAGAAAGAGCAAAATTAACTGTTCATCTGGAGGAACCAAGAAAGAACAGGAAACTAACACCAAAGCAAACAGAAGGAAAGAAATAACAAAGATTAGAGTGGAAATAAATGAAATTGAGAACATGAAAAACAAAGATACAATTAAAAAAACAAAAGTTGGATCTTTGAGAAAATCAATAAAATTAATGGATCCTTAGCTAAGCTGACAAAAAAGAGAGAGAATGCAAATAAATACAATCAGAAATGGGAGAGGGTAAAATCTGAACCTACAGAAATAAAGGAGATAATGAAAAGATAATTTTAGCAACTGTATGCTAAAAAATCTAGACAGAATAGATAAAACACGAAACTTCCTAGGAAAGCTAGAACAACCAATATCGACATGAGAAGAATAGACAATCTCAACAAATCAATCACAGGTAAAGATTTTTAACCAGTCATCAAAAAACTCCCAATAACAAAAAGCCCAGGACCAGATTGTTTTAAATGTGAATTCTTCCTAACACTGAAGGAAGAATTCATACCAATTTTGCTCTAACTCTTCAAAAAAATTGAAGAGGAGGGAAACCTACTTAACTTATTCTATGAAGCAAACATCACCCTAATACCAAATCCAGACAAGTATTCTACAAGGAAAGAGAATTACAACCACTCCCTTCAATGAATATAGATGCAAAAATCCTCAACAAATATTCACAAATCAAAACCAGCAGCACATTAAAGAATATGCATCATGACCAGTGGGGTTTATTCCAGGCATTCTAGGCTGGTTCAACACAAGAAAATCAATTAATGTGATATACCACATAATAAATGAAAGCAAAAAAAAACCACATAATCATCTTGATCAATGCAGAAAAAACATTTTAAAAATTTCACAATCCTTTCTTGATGAAAACACTCAAAAAGATATGAAAAGAAGGACCTTCTTCAATATCTTTAAGGCAATATATGAAAAACTCACAGCTACTCATTGGGGAAAGACTGTAAGCTTTCCCTCTAAGATCGGAAAGAGACAAGGATACCCATTGTCACCAGTTATTGATTGTGCTGCAGTTCTAGATAGAACAGTTAGGCAGGAAAAAAGAAATAGAAGGCTTCCAAATTGGAATAGAAGAACTAAAACATTCACTGTTTGCAAAACATCATACTAAATGTAATACATCTGGAAAAATCTCCAGCAATGCTACTAGAGCTAATGAATGAGTACAGCAAAGTGGCAGAGTACAAGAAAAGACACAAAAATCAGTAGTGCTTCTATACACTAGTAAAAAGCAATATGAAGAGGAAATCAAGAAAAATGTTACATTTACAAGAACAACCAAAAGAATCAAATATTTAGGAATAAATTTATCCAAGTCCACAAAAGACCTGAATGCAAAAAACTACAAAAAAATGCCAAAGGAAATGAAAGACCTAAATAAAGGAAGGACATACAGTGTTCATGGATTGTAAGACTAAATATAGTTAAGTTCTCAATTCTACCCAGATTGATTTAAAAATTCAGTGCAATACCGGTTAAAATCCCAACAACTTACTTTGCAGAAACAGAAAAACCAATAACCAAATTTATTTGTAAGGGAAGTGTTCCCTGAATAGCCAAAAATATCTTGAGACAGAGGAATGAATTGGGAGATCACACAAAACTTGACTTTAAAGCCCACTACAAAGCAGCAGTGCTCGAAACACTGTTATGAGCCATAGTACTGGAATAAAGATTGATATACTGAACAATGGAATCTAAATGAGTGTTCAGAAACAGACCCTGTCATCTAGAGACAATTGATCTTTTATGAGGAAGACAAGTCAAGTCAACTGGGACAGAGCAGCCTCTTCAATAAATGGTTATTGGAGAACTGGATACCCATATCCAAAGGAAAGAAAGAGGACCCATATCTCAAAACGTATACAAAAATTAACTCAAAATGGATCGGTGACTTAAATATTAGAGCTAAGACCAAAAACCTTTAAAGTAAAAAATAGGGAAATATCTTAAATTTATGTGAAAGGAGGTGGTTTCCTATAACATACACCCAAAATGTGAGCAATGAAAGAAGACATAGATAAATGGGATCTCCTCAAAATTAAATATTTTGTGCATGATAGGGCTGTTAGAAAAGTGAAAAGCAGCCTGTGCAATGGAAGACAATATTTGGAAACCATATATCAGATAAATGTTTAATATCCAGATTATATAAAGAGACACCTTCATTAGCACACACACAAAAATAACAAGAATAATAATTAGAGTGAAAAAGAGCAATTGAAGTAAAAAAGAACACTAGGTACCTTTGTCTGTTTGTTTGCTTCCCCTACTTTTCTACACATCCATCCATAAACTAGACAAAGTGGAGTTTGGTCCTTATGGCATTCCCAATCCCACTGTCACCCCTCATAAGCTACATTTTTATACAACTGTCTTCGAGATTCATGGGTTCTGGGTTGTAGTTTAATAGTTTCAGGTATCCACCACCAGCTACCCCAATTCTTTAGAACCTAAAAAAGGTTGTCTAAAGTGTGCGTAAGAGTGCCCACCAGAGTGATCTCTCGGCTCGTTTTGGAATCTCTCTGCCAAAGCTTATTTCATTTCCTTTCACATCCCCCTTTTGGTCAAGAAGATGTTCTCCATCCCACGATGCCGGGTCTACATTCCTCCCCGGGAGTCATATTCCACGTTGCCAGGGAGATTCACTTCCCTGGGTGTCTGATCCCACGTACGGGGGAGGGCAGTGATTTCACCTTTCAAGTTGGCTTAGCCAGAGAGAGAGGGCCATTTCTGGATCTTTACAATAAATCCTGTTGATGTGGAATGACTACAGAATGTTCAACAGGATTTATTGTAAAGATCCAGAAATGGATAGCACAATACTACGTGATTGTAGCACAATATTGTAAGTACACAGAACAAAGCTGAGTGTGAGTATAGTTGAATGAATGAGGCTAGGGGCATATATGACACCAGAAGGAAAGTTATTTTTGTGTGTGGGCTAATGAAGGTGTCAGGGATTGATTTAGGTGATGAATGTACAACTATGTAATGGTACTGTAAACAATCGAAAGTACAAATTGTTTTGTATGACTGCGTGGTATGTGAATATATCTCAATAAAATGATGATAAAAAAAAAAAAAAGAAACAACCAATGCAAATTAGAGTCTATAGTTAACAGTAAATTTATAAAATACTTCCATGAAATATAACAAAGGCAATATACAAAAGCTAAATGTCAGTAAGCAGGAGATATAAGGGAGGGACATGGCACTATTGTGGTTACTGTTGTTACTCCTGTTTTATATTATATTATATTATATTATATATTTTATTATATTATAATTTTATTATAATATATTTTATTACATTATATTATTTTTTATTTTTATTGTTCATTTTTTTCCTCTTCTTTATTAGCATATAAATTATAGTGGTGAGCACATAACACTATGTGATTATACCAGAAACCATTGATTGTTTACTTAGAATGGATTGTATGGCATGTGAAAAAACTGTTCAAAAATAAACTAGGGATACAAGTGCTGGAGAAAATGTGGAGAGAGGGGTGTATATATTCACTGTTGGTTTGGAAGTAGAATGGTACAGTCCATCTTGAGGGCAGTGTGGTGGTTCTGCAGGAGGGTAATACATATGGGGTTGTCATATGATGCTGTAAGACCCTTATTAGGTATATACTTGGAATAAATTAAAGCAGGGTTATCAATGGATATTTGCACACTGGTGTTTATGGCAGCTGTATACATGATTTGCAATGGGTAGAGGTGGCCTAAGGGTACATCGACTGATGAATGGAAGGGTGAACTGTGGTGTATATATGCAGTGGAATACTGAGTGGCAGCGAGAAGTAATGAAGTTGTGAGGCATGGAACTAGGTGAATGAAACTTGAGGACAGTATGTTGAGTGAAATAAGCCAGAAATAAAAAGACAAATATTATAATACTTTACTAATATTGACTAACTATAATATGCAACTTCTGAGAATTGAATTTGAGAGAATAGGTTATCAGGGAAAGGCTTATTGTAAGGGTTCCTAGATTGTAAGCTCTTACAGTAGTCACATCTACTCCTGAGTTAGGTTATTTCTAAATTCTGAGATACTGTGTTCTTTGTCTATAACATGGTCATTCCCTGGAACTTCAGGTTATCTGTGTAACACCTGAGATTCAATGCTAGAGTTCTGCACCTATGAAAGTCAACATTACCCCATACAGCAACTGTAAAATAATAAGCTGAAAAAGAGATCAGACTTCAATTAGAGATATGGATGAAGCTAATCTGGTTAGGCCTAAGATAAATAAAGCTAAAGGGTAAAGGACTATATTGTCTGTGTTTTAAAACATAAAATTCTTGTGAGAGTAAAGGAAGAAATATTTATTTGGTGCAAAATTTGTGTTTTCTGTAGAACACCACTCTTTGAAAACTTGAAATCTTCTATAATGTCTATTTGATGAATGGAAACATGGAATATTTAACCTAAATCATTCAATCATGCATTCATGGACCTGACACAGAAGTCAGATATGGAAAGTATTACTAATCTGCATAAATATGGATAAAAATAAAATAAATATCTTTCACAGTGTGTAAAGAATAATGTGTCATAATCTGTTGGTATTAGTCCATGAATAAATTTCACGGTTGTTTATACATTGGAATTCAATCAGTATAATTTCCAATATTAAAATAACAAGTAAATAGTCTGAAACTGAAGATGAATAAAAATGTTTTATAAAAGCACCAATTTTTGCAATTTTAGCAAAATATGAATGGGAGGAATGTTTTTAAAAATCTGATACAATAAATAAATAAAGCTTCAGCAAATTATCCACAAATGGTGAATTTTTGTGTCTCTTTACCCATATCACCATTTCTAATTAACATTTAACCAGAGATATTTCAAGTGAAAAGCAGACAATAAGAAACTTTTAAAAAACAATGTAAGGATGGGAAAGGATTAACCCAAGCTACCATTTATATATAAAATATATTTGTGGGTATAGACACTCAAAATAATGGACAACTAAAAGATTGTGATTAAAAATACCACATGAAATAAATTTTTATAAAATCACACCACTTTTATAAATGATTAACAACCTAATGCCAATGAGAATAGTTTGATTAAACTGCTGGACATGATACAATTTATAAATATAAATACAAAAAGTACAAAACCATTTAATCCAAACCAATATTCATATTATCCAAGTGGGAAATCCACTGGGAAATACAAATGAGAGACATTTGTAAAATGGAAGCCTTAGTGTTATAAAACTGTCAATCTTCCCAAATTTTTAAGTGGATTTAATTATTTTCTAATTAAAATCGTAGAACAAATTTTATGTGTAGATGGACAGTGGCATGTATGATGAATGTATAGTGGAGTAGAATAGGCATTCACATTTCAAGACTCAATAATGAAGATTTACAACTTAAAAGACTCAGATTTTCACTGATAAAATTGTATAAAGTCCTAATGCATAAAAATGCCTAAATGCCCAAAAAACATGCCTTTTTGAGTTTTCTCTTTATCTTTTGAAATTTGAAATGCCCACAAAGGCAGCTGACCCGAGAGTCAATCAGGCCCCTAGTTCATTTGCTTTGACCCAATACAAAATCAAGCCTTCCTGCTCTAAACCCACCCCAATAACATGGACAAACTCTCATCCACTTGATAGGAGTCAAGCAAATTTCCCTCCTTTTTATGTCCATAAAAATTCATTAACCTATTTATAATATCCTGCTGAGATTGGTTACAGACAATAGGCTTAACATTTTAGAAACAACATGAATAAGATAATCATGTTCTTAGTGAACTGTTCTCTTGAGAGGATTATTCTAACATTTCTTAATATCCAGGATTATATTTTTCTTCACTATGTATTCATTAGTATGAATCAATATAGTCATACTAATTTTATTTACATGTATATGACTTTTTCACCTTTGACTAAATTATAAGCCACTAATGACAGGGATCATGGCATATGTAACAGTGTATCAGAATGTGTACAAGTATTCAATAAATGTTATTAATTTTTATAATAATGTTTCTATAGCATACTTTTTTATTTTTCAAACTTTCTGACATTTTAAATAATTTTGCCTTGGATCAATTCTGTGAAACAAATACCATAAAAAGTCAGTATCATCTATCTCATATGATTGTCATGAAGGTAAAATGGATAATATATTCTAAAATGACAGCAGAATACCTAGTATATAAAATTCAATAAATATAGGTCATTATGATACTGATGCTGATGGTTATGATGATGTAGGTGACAACCAGGCTTCTGCCCTAATGACAATCAATGACATTGTACACCTTGGAAGGAATGAAGTTTGAAAAACTCACCTCCATAGGAGTTGCTCTCTCTGTGTGTCTTTGACTTTTTGTTTCTCAATTGCTTTTTCATTTATGAGCTAGTGTACTTCTAATGAAGTTTTAATTACTCATTCTCCTTACTTTGACAATATGAGAAACTTTTACTTTTTGTTTAATTACAATTGTTTTTATAATTTATTCCCCAAAGACCATTTATCCACTAGAAGCTGTGCCTCCAGGGAAGTAAGTATTAAGGTCTCTGGTTTTACTCCTCTTTGCCAGTTAAAATAATCTGCAGATGAGATTACAAAAACTACATATTTTTGAGTGTCATTTCTACAAGCCAAATTTCACTACAGGACATTTCCAGGCAAAGTCCTTATAAACTCTTCTGTAGTCATGGCAGTGTTCTCCACTTCTCTGTTTCCTAACATTCTCAGACTGTTGGAAGAAGGGACTAATCTATAGATATGATTCCAGCCATGGAACTTCCCCAAACTGTGCAGCAATAGACAAACACTGTGAAACCATGATTATGAATATCCATTAAAATTATGAAGTACATTTTAGCATGTAAGTAGAGAAATGTATGATATTCCTCATTTATAACTAAAATGTTCTTTTCTCTTATTTTCCTTTCATCCTCCTATAACCATGATTTCCTGCTGTTCTTTTAACAATCCTATCATTGAGTTCCAACATTACACAAAATTTTGTATTTGACTGAACATGCATTTACTGTCTGCTCTTGAAGGTTCAGTATCTGCTTTTGCTTCTTCTTTTAGTAAATCTGCTTGTAGCCTCAGAATGTCAATCAGTTGCTCAAATTCAAACCAGTCATTTATCTGACCTCAGGAAGAGCTCTTCCCAGCAATTCTTCTTAGTGAAAAATTATCTTTCCCTTATCTACCAAATTCATTAAATCTCCATTTCCTCATTATGTCCACAAGAAAGCAACATGATGAAACTGCTGCATACAATGTTGTCATATTGAAAAATTTCAGTCTTAAAATAATGAACTTATATGCTAGAAAGATTATTTTAAGAAATCATAGAATAAACCCCAATTTTATTCCAAGTTGATTTAATTTCCCCTTTTCATCCTTAAGTATATAAGTCAGAAATTCAGGTGTATCCACACTCCAATCCTCATAAAGCAGTAAATGTGTAAAGCAAAATAAGTTAATAATGTGAGCCATGCAGAGCAGGTAAACAGAAGTTGAAAGAACCAGGGTCTTGTCATATTTCCACCAGTCACCCTCTATGGAATAGAAAAATTCTTACTAAATTGGGGCTTTATCCATCAACCTATTAAAAAGCACTAAAAATCCCACTGATGTAAAATTAGCTCCCTAACACCTCTCATGGCAAACTTTTATGTATCCCATAATATGAGGCATGAAAACACTCTTGGCACCTAACCTGCATTTTCTGCCTTCAATAGCAAAGGTGAATGGCACAATGTAAACACTCCCCCAAATATCAGCTTAGCAGGTAAGTAAAAGATGTCCTTCCCTGCAACAAAGTTCGTGTTTTCTCTGTATTTTGGACCCTTGAATTATAATATGAACAGAACACACTTTGGTTGGAAATGCCTCTCTAAAGAATAGTCAAATTTCAGAAGTTCAGTTTTTCCATCTCACTTGCTGAGAATTTGCTCTCTTTACCTGAATTTCAACAGAAACATTGTCATCAGTGATAAAGTCATATGTTTCACTTTTTTCCCTTATCCACATAATACCTGTGAAAATCCCATTCATTATTTTGCTTTATCCTTTATGGAGATTACATAAGGCTGAATTTACTTTCTTAGCAGCAATGTGGAGTTTGGAGCCAGTGAATTAAAGGTCATGGGCTTTAAGGAAAATGTGTATTTTATAATGGTATTTTATTTTTTAAATAATTTTCTCCATATAGAATAGCAGCCTGAAATGATGTCTTTGCACATATATGTTAATGTAGGATTAGATATTACTATGATTCTGTCTGTCAGCATGTTGCAAAAAGATCTCTCCAAAGGGTTCCTTCTATGAGTCTGCTACAAATCACTTGTGAACAACTGAAACAACTGCTATGCTCTATACACATAAGGGAGTCTCACAGGTTTTTCCAAAGGATGTATGTCACAAATATACTTGCACCTTATTCTGCTATTAGGATTGAATCTCAGAGCTGAGTACTTTCATCTTGCACATTTCATCTCAGGAAATATTTATACACTGGAAATATGATAGTTCACATTAATATCCCTCCTTATAAACTAAAGATAATTATTGATTCTTGGTAGGGTATTTCAAGGGTTTAGTTGTAAGGACAAAGCATAACCTTTTTCTGTTACACCAGGCTGACTGTAAACAGTATGGATCAGAAAAACAAGACCAGAGTCACTGAGTTCATCCTTCTAGGGTTTCAGAATGAGAAAGAAGTAGAATTTCTCCTCTTTTCTGTGTTCCTGCTCATGTACATGATGTCTCTATTTGGCAACACCATGATCATCCTTCTTGTGTGTTGTGACTACCATCTGCACTCACCCATGTATTTCTTTGTAGCCAACCTTTCCTTCCTTGAGATCACCATCACCTCTACTGTGGTGCCTAAAATGCTAGCCAACACTTTCTCACTCACCAAGTCAATATCCTTTGTGGGATGTCTCACTCACTCAATCTTCTACTTCCTCCTGGGATCCACAGAATTCTTCATCCTTGCAGTCATGTCCTTTGACCGATATGTTGCCATCTGCATCCCACTGAGGTATGCCATCATAATGAACAAACGGACATGCATAATGATGCTTCTGGGATCCTATTTGGGTGCATTTTTGTCAATGTTGGTTCCATCTATCTTAACAGCCCCCCTTATATTTTGTGGCCCAAATAAAATCCATCACTTCTTCTGTGACAGAGCCCCAGTGCTAAAATTGTCCTGTACAGATATCTCTCTGACTGAGTTGGCAGATTTCATTGCCTCTGCTGTGTTGCTCCTGGGTTCCTTACTCCTGACAGGAATGTCTTACACCTACATTGTCATTACTGTTCTAAAGATTCCCTCTGTCCAGGGACGGCAGAAAGCCTTCTCCACTTGTGTTTCCCACCTGACAGTCATCACACTTTACTATGGTAGCTCTATCTTCCTCTATGTCCACCCAAAAAAGGGAAATGTTGTGGACATTAACAAATTTGCCACAGTGCTGAACACCATTGTAACACCAATGTTGAACCCTTTCATCTACAGCCTCCGTAATGAAAAAGTCAAGAAATCCCTGAGAGATGCCTTCAATAAGTATGTAGATATGCTACAAAATTTAAGTTCTAAAAAATGACATTTTACAGACAACAATGATGTTGCATGGCTTGTAACAATATCATTCTTCATTTATTTAATTATTTAATGTTTAAAATACATGAGACAGAATATATTCTAAACAAGTATTTCTTGATCTGGGTTCTGTGTTCAGGGAACAATGCTTGATATCTTTGTAAAGATCCATGTAGAACTAAACATATCTTCTACTTACAAAATTCAACAATGACATCTTCTTTATCAATCTCAATCTGTCTTTTGAATTTAATAAAAATAGAGTTCACTTAGAATTAAATAGTGAAAAAACTTGGTCATCCTTGAAATATTCACATAAAATTATTTCATTAGTTATGTACATTTTAATTTAAATTGTAGACTGATCTAGTCAAGGCTCCATATTAGTGACAATCCATGACAGGTATGCTCTGTGTCTATGCTGCAGAGGCAGATTGCCTATCTACTTGTGGCAGCAGAATTCATCAGAGCTTATAAGCCTTGGCTACACATGCAGAGAAGGGATAGCTAGAGGAAATATATTAGATTTATTTATTCACATTACATTCAGCAGGCAATGAATTCAGCTACTGAACTTTAGATTACAAAATTTTTTATACAATGGGATTTTTAAAAGTCTAATGACCTGGGAATTTCATAATGAGATAGATTATGTTACCCTTTTTCCATTTGATGTAATATTAATGAGGCAATTGGTACAAAATGAATGCTCAATTGAGCATGAAAGAAGAACCATCATTTGTTACCATGAATTTTATATTTCCCAAAAGACAAATATTGCCTTGCAAAAAAGATGAAATTGTAATAGAATGCCATTATGTAGGACAAGTTCATGAGAATCTGTGAGTCATAGAAATATGCATTTTATATACTGCATTTTTGCCTTATCATATAGGACACTTTCAATGCTCCAGGCACACCTGTGATAGTTTGAAACTGTATGCACCCCAGGGAAACATATTTTTAAATCTAATCCATTGCTGTGAGTGTAAACACATTGTAAGTAGAATTTCTCTTGATGAGGCTACTAGTATCAGGCACAGTATGACCCACCTAATTCAGAGTGGCACTTAATCACATTACTAGAGTCCTTTATAAATGGAGAGAATAAGCAGAGGGAAAGCCATGGAAGCAAGAATCTGAAATCAATGAATCCTGGAGGAGAAGAGAGAGACCATCAGATGCTGCCATGTGCCTTGACATGTGACAGGGGAACAAGGATCACCAGCAGCAGGTCTTGGAGAAGAAAGCATTGTCTTGATGATGCCTTGATTTGGATATTTCTCCACCTCAAATTGTAAGCTAATAAATTTCCATTGTGTAAGCCAACCCACTTCATGGTGTATGCATTCAACAGTCTAGGAAACTAAAACAACACCCAAGACTGTGCTTACAGAAACTGGGATATAAAGATCTACAGTTAACTGAATTTCATTTGCCAATTATTTCCAGATGATTTCCAGTGTATCAATTTTGGTGTTTTTTTTTGGCTAACTCTTTATAGCTTCTATCTCTCTGACTTCACATCTTTACTCTCCTTCTGGTAAAATAATGACGAATAGCAATCTATTCAATTGTCTGCCTCTTCTCAGATAGCACTTCTCACATCATATTTGGAGATTCTCCATAGTTCTCTAGTTGAAAATGGATGGTGGAATGAAACATAGACATTTCTCTCAAACATACCCACTGATATATTGTAATGAATACAACTTGGAAATATAATAAGGGTTACATGGGACTGAACAGGAGCTCTCTGAAGAAAAACAGCTCTTCAGTGATCAGGCTGGCTGGCTTGCTAATGAAAAGAAGTGCCCAGCTATGATGGGGGAACTGGCAGCAGTCTCCTCATTTAACATCCTCAGCCTTAGATAAGATAGATCTCCCTTTACTTTACATGGGTATTGCAACTTCTTAAACGTTCCATATCAAATGCTGTGTCCCTTATTATTTTATCATGCATCATGGCATTAAAATTGGATGGTAAATAGTCTACCTCTGAAGACATGGAATTTCCTGAGAACATTTTTGGTGAGTATTTATTCATTTTGTATATCCAGTGTTGACCAACTATGTTTCACTTAGTGGCATGTTACTCTCTCTCTAAAACTGAAATCACACTCAGTCACAAAATCTTTTTTTTCATTGTTGTGTCACAATACAGGGAAAAAGTCATTGTGGATAAATATGGAGTGAATGGATGAATAAATAAATGAGTGCATTACAAAGTATCAATATAATGTTTATTTAAAAGATGATTTAACTGTAGTCAACATATTTTTTATTGAGCCAATTAAAATTTAATTTAAAAACCTCTTAACTACTTGGTAATATTTAAAACATTTCAGGAGCTTTAGATTAGTTATTTTCATTTGAATCAAAGCTACCTTTTATGTGATCGCTTGAATTCTGATGGAGTTAACATTATTCTGGGAGAAATTTCCAAATGTCAAAAAATGGTCATTAATTGTATTCATATGAATCACTCATAATATGAACTTGATTCCTAGAGGAACAAAAATGCAAATAAACAGTCAACACTCAATCAAAGCATCTAGGAGAAGAATTAAAGCATTTAAAAGAATTTACACATTTATTTCATATGTGTAAAATTTGCCAGAATAAACTTCCATTGAAACAATATGATATTTCAGCCATTGCCATTAGATCCCTGTGAGTTAACAATGCCTAACTCTTTCCATATTTGCTCCCCACATTGAAAAGCTTATTACCTTGCAAATGGGAACTAGGTGCTGTCACATGGCCTCTGCAATTCTAGAATCCTATCTTCCATAATGGCAACTAGAAAACTCAGTTCCATGGAAGAATCTCCTTTCATCTACATGCAGAGGAAAGCCAGCAATGAGTTTCTGTATGTGCAGGCACACCACACTAGATCATTTCTTACTACTTTAGAGATGGTGATTCCTGAAAAACCATCAGCTATTGTTTCCTATAGTCTTGTTTAATAAAACAATTATAACATGCACACACATCTGAATATTATGAGCCCATTTTCATTATACTGCCAAGGTAGTTCTCTACCAAATCCAATAAAGAAGGGAGCTCCAGAGCATAGTCCTTCCCACAGAACAACTATTAAAAAGGAAGGAACTATCTGAAACAATTATTTTGAAACTCTGAAGGCAAGAGGAACACTGTAAGAGCATTCAGGGAACAGCAGGATGAAGAGGCTGATAAATTACAGTGAACAACAGTAAATTATTCTCCGCAAGCAGCAGCTACTGGTATCCATCCCTCTCTCTTGTGACAGGCCACTATGGGGTCCAGCACCTGGCTAGGTCACTGGTGACAGAAAGGGATCTAAAATCCCTCTTCCTAAAGACCAGGGAAAGGCATGCTCAATCACTGATTATGGGTTTAATTGGTGACTATGGATCACTGAGGGCCCAGCTTTGAGGATGGCCATTGTTTCAACCAGCCTCAGTCAAAGTCAGTTGGCAGCCATTGTTTCAACTTTTACCCTGGACAAAAGCCACCACCTCAGGGTTGCAGAGGACAGTTAGTTGAAAGACTAAATTTGCTGGGCAGGCCAAGAAAGCTCAGCTAATGGGAGCCATGGAAGAAATACCTGACACCTTCCTGCTCCCCTCACTAAAGAAATTTGGAGCCAGTCTTTGCCACCATTGTGGGTTGCTGGTTCTGTTTCTACTGGAAAATACTGACTAGTGAATGTCCTCTCTGGCAAGTCCTTCCCCCCAGAATTTGCACTTCAGGCAAAAGCAGCTTGAGACAACAAAGAACTGTAAGAAACTATAGAGGCAGACAGTCTGGGGAAAAGGCTTGACAGCTTCAAATACCCAAAAGAGGTATGTGTGTCTCTTGGGAAACAGAGGGAAACCCAAATGCCTGTAAACATGGGAACTCCAAAGCAGCTATCCAGCAAAAGCCTAGAACAAAATACAGGACCAGGAATTCAGTGAAAATCATGCACACTGCATTTGCTTGGGCACACCTTCATAATAATAGGGCTGTATATCAAGAAAATCTCTTTGTTATTAACAGATGTTTACAAATCAAGAAATAGATAGCTGAGGGAATAAATTTCATAGTTAACACTTGAAAATATTAAAAGGTAGAGAGTGCCTAAAAAGAAGAGTACAAGACCAAAAATAGGGAATAACCCATTCAAAGGAAGAAGATAAAAATCCAGAACATACAAATGAAGAACAGAATGTGGACATACCAAACAAAGCTTTTTTTAAAAACAGGATCCAAAAATGTACAAGGAGATGAAGGAAAATACAGAGAAAGAACTACAGAATATAAGAAAACAATGAATGAGCAATATGAGAATTTTAGTAAAGAGATATAAATTTTTAAAAGGAACTAAACAGAGCTACTGGAGTTAAAGAGCAGTATAACTAAAAGGAAATTTTCAAGCATAGTGTCAGGAGTAGATTGGAGCTGGCAGAAAAATGACTAAGTGACACTGAAGACAAGATGCTTGAAATAAGTCAGACTGCAAAGCAAAAGAAAAAAAGTGATAAAAAGTAAAAATAGTCATAGAAAAGTTGGGACACCATTAAGCATAACAATATACACATTATGGGAGTTCCAGAACAAAGAGAGAAAGAGGCAGAAAGAAAACAAAGAAATAATTACAGCATACCCCAAACAGAATAGATCTGAATAGACCTGCTCCAAGATATGTACTAATCAGATTCTCAAATGTCAAAGACAGAGAGAATTCTGAAAGCAGCAAGAGAAAAGCATTCATCATATACAATGGAAGCCTGAAAAGACTAAATGCAGATCTCTCAGTAGAAACTATGGAAGCAAGAAGGCAGTGGTATGATATATTTAAGATACTGAAAGAAAAACTGCCAATCAAAAATTCTATATCTGGCAAAACTGTCCTTCGAACATGAGGGGGAGTTTAAAATATTCTTGCAAGCATTGGGAATCCCAATATAATGTCAATCCCTTGATCTTGGGGTTCCCTTATGTAACTTGTTCCTGCTAATAAGTTATAGAGAAGATAAACCTATCTATAATTATGCTTGAGTCACCCAAAGAGAACCTCTTTTGTTAATCACATGTGGCTTCTTTCTCTAAGCCAATTCTGCAAATAAACTTGCTGCCCTCCCCTTACAAGGGACATGACACTAAGAGTGTTAGTCTCCCTGGCAACAAACAACAGGACTCCCAGGGATGAGATTGGCCCTGGCACCATGGGATTGGGAATGCTTTTTTGACCAAAAGAGAGAAAAGGAATGAAATAAAACAAAATTTCACTGGCTGAGAGATCTTAAATAGGGTCAAGAGGTCAATCTGCAGATTATTTTTACACATTATATAGATATTCCTTTTTAGCTTCTAGCTAGATGGAAATACCTGAATCTGTTAAACAGTAATCCAATAGACTTTATAACTTGATAAGTGTATAATGATATGTCTTTTATCATGTGAACATATGATGTGAATAGTTGGTGACTGACATGCCCTTTGCCCAGTGTATGGGCATATGAGTAGTAAAATAATGACAAAAATGTATAAATAATATGGGGAAAAGGGGTATGGGATGGTTTTGGTGTTCTTTTTATTTTTTCTTTATTTTGGAGTAATAAAAATGTTCTCAAATTGATTGTGGTGAAGAATTCACAACTGTATGATGATACAGTGACCCATTGCATACTTTGGATGGATTATATGGCGTGTAAGTATATCTCAATAGTAATGCATTAAAAACACAACAAAATACTATTTCACACCCATTAGAATGGCTGCTATTAAAAAAAAGGAAAATAGCAAATGTCAGAAAAGATGTGGAGAAATAGGAACACTTATTCATTGTTTGTGGCAATGTAAAATGGTGCAGCTGCTATGGAAAACAGTTTGACAGTACTTCGTAAAGCTAAGTATAGAACTAACATATAACCCAGTTGTACCACAATAGGTATATACCAAAAAGAACTGAAAGAAAGGACACAAAACAGATGTTAGCATGCTGATGTTCATAGTGACATTATTCACAATTGCCCAAAGATGGATGCAACACAAGTGTCCATCAACTAATGAATGGGTAAATAAAATGAGGTATATACCTACATGGAATATTATTCAGCCATGAAATAAAATGAAATCCTGATAATTTGAAACAGTGTAGATGACCTTGAAGGTGTCATGTTAAGAAATATAAGCCATACACTAAAGGACAAATATTGTATGATTTCACTGATTTGAAACAATTAGAATAAGCAAACTCATTGAATCAGAATATAGAATATACATTGCCAGAGGATGGGGTGCAATTAGGGAATGGGAAGTTAAGGCTTAAATTGTACAAATTTCCTGTTTGGAATGTTGCAAAGGTTTTGCTAATAGATGGTGGTGATGGTAACACAACATTGTGAATGCAATTAACAACACTTGAAATATATATCTGAAGATTATTTTTATGCAATTTTATTGAGATATTCACATACCATACAATCATCCAAAGTGTATAATCAGTTGTTCACAGTATCATCATATAGTTGTGCATTCATCATGATTTTTGAATGTTTTCTTTACTCCAAAAAATAAAAAGTAAGAATAAAAATAAAAAAGTAAAAAAGAACATCCAAAATATCCCATGCCCCTCTGCCCCTCCATAATTCATTTATTTTAGCCCACATGTTTCTACTCATCTATCCATGCACTGGATAAAGGGAGTGTGAGTCACAAGGTTTTCACAATCACATGGTCACACTGTATAAGCTATAGAGTTATACAATTGTCTTAAAGAATCAAGGATACTGGATTGCATTTCAACAGTTTCAGGTTTTTCCTTCTAGCTATATTAATACACAAAAAAATAAACTTAAAAGAGATATCTATATAATGTGTAAAAATAACCTCCAGAATAACCTCTTAACTCTGTTTGAAATCTCTCAGCCACTGAAACTTTGGTTTGTCTCATTTCTTTTCCCCCTTTTGGTCAATAAGGCTTTCTCAAACCTATGATGCTGGGTCCAGATTAATCCCCAGAGTCATGTCCCATGTGCCAGGGAGACTTACAACCCTGAGAGTCATGTCCCCTGTTGAGAGGAGGGCATTGAGTCCACATCCAGAGTTGGCTTAGAGAGAGAGGACACATATGAGCAACAAAAGAGTTTCCCTGGGGGTGAGTTTGAGGCACAATTACAAGTAGGCATAACTTCTCCTTTACTGTAACAAACTTCATAATTGCAAGCCCCAAGATCAAGGGCTCAGCCTGCTAAACTCATAGTCCCCAATGCTAGTGACAATATCAGGAATTCCCCAGGTTGTGGAGTTTAATATCCCCATATTTCCTCCAGCCCCTCCAGGGAGATTTGCAAATACTTTGTATACTCTGCCCAAAGTACGTGGTATGTATCAGGGCTTCATGCTAACCTGTAGAAGTCAACCAGATCTCACTCTGTATTCAAGGTTCCATGTAATTATGGTGTCTGAATAAACTGACCACACAAGTTAAATCATATAGTGTGCTACAGAAAATATAGATTTTGCAACAAATTAAATGTCTCTTCCTTTGGTCTCAACCAGAAGTTGAAGTTTTAAGACACAGTCAATATCATTCTTCACCCATTAGTCTGATTTACCTTAGTTCTAACCAAGACCATTTCATTCATGTCTCTAATTGAAGTCTGATCTCTTTTTCATCTTCTTTATCACTTGCTATATGAGGTAATGCTGACATTCAGTGCTGTCTAACTCTGGCTCTGATTCTCAGATTTCACACAGATACCAAAAGTTCCAGGGACTGATCAGATTATATACAAACAGTTCAGCATCTCAGAATTTAGAAATAACCATTGCAACTTATGAAAAGCTGTGACTACTGTAAGAGCTTACAATCAAGAAAATTTACAATAAGCCTTCCAGTGATAACCTATGCTCTCAGATTCAATTCTGAGTTTGCACATTATAATTAGTTCATATTAGTGAGGTTTTATAATGTCTGTCTTTTTGTTTCTGGCTTATGTCACTCAACATATTGTCTACAAGTTCCATTCACCTAGTTGCATACCTCAAAACTTCATTCCTTCTTGCTGCCACTGAATATTCCATTGTATGTATATACCACAGTTAACCATTCCATTTTTCAGTCGATGCACCCTTAAGCCATTTTCATCCATTGAAACTCATGAATACAACCACCATAAACATCAGTGTGCAAATGTCAATTTGTGTCCCTGTTCTCATTTCTTCCAAGTATATACCCAATAAAAAGGTGGCAGGACAGTACAGCAACCCTGTGCTTAGCTTCCTGTGCAGATGGGCTGCACCATTCTAGTTCCCCACCAACAGTGAATAGGAACATCCCTCTCTCCACTTTTTCTCTAGAACTGTATCCCTCTGTTTATTTTTTAAAAGATTTATTCACACACCATTAATCCATCTTAAGTAAACAATTAATGGTTCCAGGTATAATCACATAGGCATCCATCACCAAAATCTGTGAGGACATTTTCTATTTCATCCTCATGCATTTAGAAGAGGGGATAGAGATGAAACTTATGCTTGCTTTAATTAATTTTGAGCATCCATGCCTTGCAAACCCTTTATCAAATTTACCTTTATTTCCTACTATTTAAGATTATTTTAAGTTGATAAAAATCTCAATTTCCAAGATTAATTTCCAATTCATAAATTCAGTTGATTTTATTTTAACCAGATCTAATAACCTGCAACATTATTAAACTCCCTTATTATTTTTTTTCTGTTTTTGCAGGTTCTGTAGGATATTATACACAGATTATTATGTCAATATTGAATGAAGATATTTTAATCTCAATGATTTGATATAATTTCTAGTGTTATTGAAATGCTGAGCACATCCAATTTCATATGGTAACATGTGGGTGTAATTGGAATACCAGAAGTAATAGTAGGAGAAAAAGGAACAGAAGAAATGTTTCAGTAATAATGGCCAAGAATTTTCTGACACCAGTATCAACACCCAAACCACAGATACAGAAAGTTCAAAGAACACTATATAGGATAAATACCAAAACATTTTCTCCTAGGCAAATATTCAAAATGCATAAAACCAAACACAGAGAAAACCTTTAAGTAAGGTATTTACACCTTACTTATACCAAAACAGATACAGAAGTACATTGGGCTTCTCTTCAGAAACCATGTGTGGTAATTAGAAGCTGTTAAGTATCATGAGAAAGGCTGTGTTCTGTTAACACTTTCCTGTGGGTGCAGACCTAATTTAGGTGAGACCTTTTGATTAGGTTATTTCAATTGAGATGTGACATACATCATTCATGGTGAGTCTTAATCTCCTTACTGGAGTCCTTTTATAAGAGATGAGATTAAGAGAAGCTCATGGAGAAAACCCTGGAGAAGCTAGGAGAGGACCTACAGAAACTCAGAGGGGAAGCCATTGAAAACAGAAGCTGAAAGCAATGAAACCTGAGAGTGAAGGATCAGAAGATGCTGGCTGTGTGCCTTCCCTTGTGACAAAGGTGTCCTGGATGCTGGCAGTCTTTCTTCAGAGTTCATGCATCATCTTGCTGATGCTTTGAATTGGACATTTTCATGGTCTAAGAACTGTGATTTGTAAGTTAATAAGTCCCCATTGTAAAAGCAAACCAATTTCTGGTAGATTGCATTCTGGCAACCTTAGCAACCTAAAACATCATATAAGCTAGAATGAGAGTAGAATGAAATTTTAAAGTATTGAATGAATAAAACCACCAACCTAGCATTCTGTATACAGTGAAATTCTGTAAGAAGTCATTAAGATCTGATAGATCCTACAACATGGATGAACCTTTTAAGACAAAAGTGTACGTTCTCACTTATGTGAATTATCTAGAATGAAAAATTTTATAGATGCAGATGGTTGATTACAGGTTACCAGTGGCCAGAGGGTGGCTAGGGAAAGAGGAGGTAAGTTCTAATTGGTGTGGAGATTCTGTTTGAAGTTTTGTGGTAGTGGATAGTGGTGACAGT
The DNA here is from genome assembly GCF_015220235.1 of Choloepus didactylus. Lineage (NCBI taxonomy): Eukaryota > Metazoa > Chordata > Mammalia > Pilosa > Megalonychidae > Choloepus > Choloepus didactylus. Next base: position 18,712,509 of record NC_051330.1, on the reverse strand, counting down.
AGCACAATAATTTGAGTGCAATTATTATCACCAGATTATATATTTGTGGTTAAAATATTAAAACTGTGGTTTAAATATGAAGACAGACAAAATTTCGTAACAAAGTTTTAAGTAAAACTGTCCCCCCACCCCACTCAGGATCATTTTCACAGATAAGGTCTGATAATGCATACTTTCATCCTGTTTCAGAGCCTGTAATTAACAGGGAACCAAAGCTTATAAATCAAAGCACTTGGGTCTCTTTTGAGTACCCAAAATCAATGGGAATTTTTAATTTTACCTTTACAACTTTTGATGAATAATAAAAGCAGGATTGAATGTTTTACTTTAATCACTTGTTTATAACAGATTTGTATTCCAGATGTTCAATGCACATATGTAGAGAAATATTGTCTTGGAACAATACATTGTGTATTCCTCCCAAATTATAATGTTCTGATTTTTAATTTTTTATTTTGCTTTTCTTTTCAAATAACACACTTTGTTGCAAACATACCAGTAAAGTAGTTTTTTTCTGTGTCTCTTTTTTTCCTTTGTATTTCCCAAAAACTAGTTGGAACATTATTTGAGGTTTTTCTTCACTGCATAGCAATTAAATACTAGAGAGAAGGAGCTTACATACTCTCAGAAGGACAAATTTGGGTCTTTTCCAGGGAATTCCCTGGCAGCACATGGTGCTAAGCTGCTCTGACTGTCTGAGACTATGCTTTGTGAACAAATGTTCATGAATTTTTTGTTTGTTATAGGATAATTATGTCTGAAAAATATCAGTTCATATCACACAGAGGCTTCTGTGATGAATCTGTTTGTCTAGTATAAAGCATAAGATTCTCAATGAACATCAGTTGACCAATGATCATCATCATTTCATGGCAACCCATGGTAATACTTGCAAGTCCTTTATTAAAAGGCTAACAGAGCTATGCATCATAATTTGATTTAAATAGAAAAACTACAGATTGAATTTTACAGTATAAATTTACAAAGTCAAATATTGTGCTGAGTCTTGAAATTCTCCAAGAAATTGATTAATGGATAAGATTAAAAATTGATCAGCAGGGGTTGACATCATCAACATGGCAATGTAAAAGCTACTGAAAACTCCTTTCCAAAGATTCAATGAAAAAAGAACAATTCTGAATTACTTGAAACTCTGGAGGAGGATATAGACAGGGGAAAGGCCCTGAAGATGCCAAATTGAAGAAAGAGAAGAAATGTAGGTAGGAATCTTCTGTTCTAAACCTGCTGGTCATCTCCCATCCCCTCACTCAGTCTCCATGTGGGAAAGGCACAGAATCAGCAGATGCAAACCCTCCCACCAGGGACACAGATTTTAAAATCTTTCACAGTAATGAGACATACCCCCACTATTTGAAGACCCAGGGACAGGGGAGGACATTTCAATGCCCAGTTCAGTGAGGGACAAAGATACTAAGGAAACATGGACACAGACTGTGCTTCAGCCCTGGGTCTGAAAACCCTGCCCCCACCCTTCAGGGAAGTAGCATCCAGTGACCATTACCTTGCCTTGGGTATAGCTGAAGTACTGGGGCAGCTGAGGGAGTACTTTGACAAAGGTGGAGCCCCAAATGGAGCCCAATTTTGGCCAGCAATATGAGAACATAGGAATCTGACAGTTTCAGCTCACCTGTATGCATCCTGTGCTTGGAGACAAAGCAGCCTCTGAGGATGATTAAGTACTAAACACCACCATCTCCCAGACAGTGCAGAAAGCAGAAGGGAAACAGAGCATCACTGGAAGCCTGAAGATCAATATTACAACACACAGTGAACTTGCTGGTGTTCCCAGTGTCTACCTCCCATCCCTGTGGCAGGCCATGATGGGTGCAGATTTTGGGGGAAGACTGGGGAGCAGAGTCACTCTGACAACTGGCCAGTAGAAAAACAAAGAAATAAAAAAACAAAAAACCAACAAGAAACCCCAAGGCAAAAAGAAAAAAAATCAAGGAAATCAGATGCTTACAGAGCAAAAAATCATGAACCTCACCAGGAAACTTGAAGATATGACCCAGTCAATGGAACAAACTAACACCTCAACTGAGATTCAAAAGGTGAAAAAGCTAATTAAAGATGTTCAAACAAATCTTCTAAATCAAGTCAGTGAGTTGAAAGAAAATGTGTCAAAAGTGATGAAGGATATGAAGAAGACACTGGGTGATCATTACAAAGAATTTGTATGCTTGAAAAAATTACAGAACTTATGGGAATGAAAGGCACAATAGAAGACATGAAAAACACAATGGAAATGACTTGGAGAGGCAGAGTAAAGGATTATGGAACTAGGAGACAAGATAGCTGAAATCCTACACACAAAAGAACAGATAGGGAAAATAATGGAAAAATATGAGCAGGGTCTCAGAGTACTGAAGGACAACATGAAGTGCATGAATATACATGTTACAGATGTCCCAGAAGGAGAAGAGAAGGGAAAAGGGACATAATGAATAATAGGGGAAATAGTCAATGAAAATTTTGCAACTCTTATGAAAGAAATAAAATTACATGTCCAAGAAGTGCAGCATTCCCCAAATATTATTGATTCAAATAGACCTACTCCAAGACACTTACTAATCAGAATGCCAAATATCAAAAACAAAGAGAGAATTCTGAAAGCAGCAAGAGAAAACCAATCTATCACATACAAGGGAAGCTTAATAAGACTAAGTGTGGATTTTTCAGTAGAAACTATGGATGCCAGAATGCAGTGGTATGATATATTTAAGATGCTGAAACAGAAATCTGCCAACCAAGATCCTATATCCAGCAAAACTGCCCTTCAAAAATGAGGGAAATTTTAAAATATTTACAGATAAACAGACACTGAGAGAGTTTGTGAAGAGGAGACCTTCTGAACAAGAAATACTGAAGGGAATTCCACAGACAGGCAGGAAAAGACAGGAGAGAGAGTTTTGGAGATGAATGTAGAAAAGAAGATACAAGGAGATAAAAAGGGATTAAAGATTCAGCATTTGATGCTGAAGGAGTACAGAATGTTCAACAGGATTCATTGTATAGATCCAGAAAGTGATGGCACAAGACTGGGTGATGGTACCACAATGTTGTAAGTACACTGAACAAAGATGACTCAGAGTATGGTGGAAAGAGGAAGGTTAGAGACATGTAGGACAGAAGAAGGAAAGAAGGAAGATAAATACTGTATCAGTATAACTTAGTGAAACCTAGAGTGGTCAATGATTGTGAGTAAATGTACAAATATAATAATGTTTTTACATGAGGGAGAACAAATGAATGTCATCTTTGTGAGACGTTGAAAATGGGATGGTATTGGGGAAAAGTACAATCAATTCAAACTAGAGTCTATAGCTAACAGTAACATTGTAATATGCTTCCATTAATTGTAACAAAGGCAATATACCATAGCTAAATTTCTATAAGAAGGGCATATAAGGGAGGAGTATGGGATTCTTGGTGTTGGTATTGTTGTCTGACCATTGCATTGTATCTTATTTTAATTTACTTTTTACTTTGTTGCTTTTGGCTTTCATTTTTTTTTCTTTTTCCTTTTTTTTCCTTTTCTTTGCCTCTTTCTCTTTCTTTGTGGAAGAAATGGAAATGTCCTTATATAGATAGTGGTGATGAATGTCTAACTATGTGATTATACAGGGAACCACTGATTGTTTACTTTGAATGGAATGTCTGGTGTGTGAATAAAACCATTTATAAAATAAACAGAGGGATGCAAGTGCTGCAGAAAATGTGGAGAAAGGATGTATCTAATCACCACTGGTGGGGAAGTAGAATGGTGCAGCCCATCTGAAGAGTGGTATGGTAGTTCCACAGGAAGCTAAGCAGGGGTTGCCATATGGTCCTATGACCCTGTTACTGGATTTGTACGTAGAAGAAATGAAAAGAGGGACATGAATTGACATTTACACTGTGGGGTTTGTGGTGGCAGTATTCACGAATCACAATGGATGGAAGTGGCCCAAGGGTACATCTACTGATGAATGGAGTGGCAAACTTTGGTGTATACATATAAAGGAATGAAGCTGAGAGGCATGCAATTAAGTGAGTGGACATTGAGGACAGTATATTGAGTGAAATAAACCAGAAATGAAAAGATAAACATTATAATGCCTCCCTAATATGGACCAACTATAATGTTCACCCTCTGAGAATTGAATGACAGCATAGTTTTTCAGGGGAAGGCTTATTGTAAAGGTTCCTAGATTGTAAACTCTTACAGCAGTTACATCTATTCCTGAGTTGTAACAGCTATCTCTAAATTCTGAGATGCTGGGCTCTTTGTATATAACTTGGTTGGTCCCTGGAACTTTGGGTATCTTTGTAACACCTGGGACCCAGAGCCAGAGTTTGGCAGCTATGAATGTCAGCATTACCCCAAACAGCAAATGTTAAAAAGTCTGAAAAAGAGATCAGATTTCAATTAGTGTTATGAATGAAATGGATTGGTTAGGACTAAGGTAAATCAGACTAAAGGGTAAAGGACAATAGTGATAGTGTTTTGAAACTTCAACTTTGGTGTGAGACCAAAGGAAGGGATGTTTATTTGGTGTAAAATCTATAGTTTTTGTAATACACTATATACTTTAACTTGGTATGGTCAGTTTATTCAAACACCATAATTATATGGAACTTTTAATAGGGAGTGAAATCTGCTTGCTTTGTACAAGTTAGTGTGAAGCCCCAATACATCCCAGAGTAATTTGGGCAGAGAATAAAAGTTTATTTGAATATCCCCCTTGAGGGACTGGGGGAAAATGTGGAAATATTAACATCCACACCTGGGGAATTACTGGTATTCTCTCAAGCTTTGGGAACTACCAATTTAGAAAACTAAGTCCTCAGCAATGGGCCTTGTCCTTATGACATTTGTTACTGCAAAAGGGATGCTAAGCAGCCTACTTAAATTTGTGCCTAAGAGTCACACCCCCAAAGAACCTCTTTTGTTCCTCACATGTGTCCTCTATCTCTTTAAACCCACTTGGCAGGTAAACTCACTGCCTTCCCTCGTACATGGGACATGACTCTCAGGGAGGTAAATCTCCCTGGCAACATGGACCATGACTCCCAGAAGTGAGCTTGGCCCTGACATTGTGGGATTGAGAAAGCCTTGTTGGACCAAAAGTGTGAAGAGAAATGAAACAAAATAAAGTTTCATTGGCTGAGAGATTTCAAATGGAGTTAAGAGGTCATTCTGGAGGTTATTCTTATATGTTATATAGATATCCATTTTTAGTTTTTAGTGTAATAGCTGGAGGGAAATACCCAAAGCTGTTGAACTGCCACCCAGAGGCCTTGATTCTTGAAGATGATTGTATAACTATATAGCTTACACTGTGTGACCATGTGATTGTGAAAACCTTATGGCTTACCCTCCCTTTATTCACTGTATGGACAGATGAGTAGAAAAATGAGGACAAAAAGTAAATGAAGTATAGTGAGGGATGGGTATGAGATATTTTGTGTGTTCCTTTTTACTTTAAGTTTTATTCTTATTTTTTTGTGTGTGGTAATGAAAATGTTCCAAAATTGTGGTGATGAATGCACAACTATGTAATGGTATTGTGAACAATTGATTGTACACCTTGGATGATTGTATGGTTTGTGAATATAGCTCGATAAAATTTAATTTAAAAATAGATCAGAAGGGTCAGGGGGGATGTAAGTAGCTTCTTGTTTCCCACACCTGCTTTGAGGTACCGCAGTGTGGCTATGGCAGAACCATGGCCCGCATCCGGCGGCCTTACCAGCAAGGTTGTCCTCAATTGCTGCTCTGATGTGGATCCCAGCACCAAAGATTTTCTATTGCAGCAAACCATGCTGCAAATTAAAGATCCTAAGAAATCATTAAATTTTTATACTAGAATTCTTGGAATGATGCTACTTCAAAAATTAGATTCTCCCACTATGAAATTTTCACTCTATTTCTTGGCTTATGAGGAGAAAAATTACATCCCCAAAGATAAAGATGAAAAAGCAGCATAGGTATTCTCCAGAAAAGCTACACTTGAGCTGAAGCACAATTGGGGTACTGAAGATGATGCAACTCAGAGTTACCACAATGGCAATTCAGACCCTCAAGGATTTGGTCACATTGGAATTGCTGCTCCTGATGTACATGGTGCTTGTAAAAGATTTGAAGAACTGGGAGTCAAATTTGTGAAGAAACCTGATGATGGTAAAATGAAAGGTCTGGCATTTATTCAAGATCCTGATGGCTACTGGATTGAAATTTTGAATCCTAACAGAATCATAACTATTACTTAGTTCTATGAGAATACTTCTTTGTGATTTCAATTAAGACATAGAGAAAAAAAGGAAACAATTTGATTCAAGATAATCATGTAACAGAAGCATTGAGGACTGATGGATCATTGTCCCAGTTCAAATTATTCTTAAGTTCATTTCCTTTTCCTATTTCAGCTAACTGTTCAGTAATTCTGGTTTTAAAGTAGTGCTTTATCTTATGCCCTTGAAAGTAATTCTGTAACTTTATTTTTTAAAGTAATAATTAGAACACTTCCCTTCAGATGCTTCATTTCTCTTCATCTGTCTTCTAAATAAGACACCTTTTCAAGACTTCCTTTAAATCATTATTTTCAAAAAAACATTTAACATGTTTTGTTGTGGATATCTTCTGGCATTTCATTCTTTAGAAATAACTATTCCCAATTAAAAGTAAGGAAAACACTGAACAAACCTGAAACCTCATGTGTACTTCTAATAGTAAAAAGTGTTTGCTTTACAAGAGAAATTGTCCTCTTGGGAGCAATTGAGAATCATGCTGACAAGGATGATAATAAAAAAATTATTTCTTTTCACTTATAAAATACTTGCAAAGTTCAAAAAATACTTCATTTGTTTTAGGCTGGGGAGAAGGAGGAAGGGAATATTGTTTACTCGATACTAAAACACTGGGCTTGTCTGTCACATTACCTCATTTAATCTCACAACCATCCTATGAAAAAAGGCTAGACATATAAAATAACTTTAATAATTTGAAGGCAATATAGATATGCTCTAGTACTCAAGTTGTCATCATCGTGTTTAGTATTTAGATTGTCTCAAATATTAGTACCTCACAATACCTCCTTTGCTAATTTCCTACAGAATCCTGGGGCAAGTTTGAACATTATCCTCTCAGCTCTCAGGCCTGATTACCAGGGTGAGGAATAAGCAATGGAGGTGGTATTTAGCATGTAACTTCCCTGGGGATATCCAGGTGACTCTTCAACAGGTGGTACTTACATTATTCCTGAAGAACTTCTATCCCAAGGTCTGCATTATGCCATTAACCATTTATTATAAATTATGTTCAGTAATTACATAACTCAGTTATCAGAAGTCAACTAAGTGGTCTTCCCTGCTGTGAATGATATTTGGTTTTAAAAATCAAAGTGATTTTGAAAATCTCTTCTGGTCTTAGGAATAGAGGCATCTAGTTAATGGTTTAACTACGTTTCAATTTTTGCAGACTGTAGTGGAAGATCTTTGGCTAGGCCATGCCAACTGTGCTGGCACTGCTAGAAAGAGTTTGTTTCCTTTTTAGATGCATTAGATTTATGTGAGCAGTTTGAATAAATACTAGTACTTATAAAGTTAAATAAAATAAAATTTTTAAGAAGTCCATGTTTAATTGCAAACTTCTGTCCAGCATGTTCTTTCTAAAAAAGCTGCTCTCAGAGAGCACTGCAAGGATGTGAAAGGGCTGCTGTTTTCAGGCAATGAATTGCAGACAAAATACACATAATGTGAATTCTGAATAAACATGATAAAAAAATATCATGCAACTTTTTGGACAACAATGGCAATGGTAAAATTCCTGCTCTATTTTGAAGATTTCAGAACACAGGCAAGCTTTCCAGTAGTTACAGCATCCTCCCACTCCAAACTCAGGGTGAACAACATTAATATCAGAGAATTGAATTAAAAGCAAAAAGTAAAAAAAGATGAAAGGATTTCCATGTTATAAAAATAACAGTGTGTGAACATGAAAGAAAAGCAGTAAAATTAAACCAAACTTGAGACAAAAAATAGACCTCTATAATATGAATGCTAATAGGAATAGATAGCCATACAAGAATATAGTGCATATATAATAGTGGAAGATAGAATGTGGAAACTGTGAAATATCTAGTAGAAAAAAAATAATCAGTAATCAAAAGAAAATTTTGGAGCTCTATTAGCTAGGGTTCCCTAGGGAAACAGAATCAACAGGAGATATCTATAAATATAAGATTTATAAAAGTGTCTCACACAACTGTGGGTATGCAGGAGTCCAAATTTCATAGGGCAGGCAGCAGACTGGCAACTCCAATGAAGATGTTTGATGAACTCCTCAGGCAGCAAACTGGCAACCCTGGTGAACATGCTCAATGAACTCCTCAGGAAATGCTTCACTGGTCAGCCAAAGAAGTGAAGGTCCTCTATCTGTCTCACTTAAAAGTCTTCAACTGATTGGATTAAATCCAGCTGATTGCAGTCTCTCATTGTGGAAAATATGCCCTTCATTGATGTAATCAGCCACAGGTGCAGCCAACTGACTGATTATTTAATAAAGCAACTTTCTGGTTTATTAACCTGCCATAAATGTCCTTGCAGTAATGGTTAGGCCAGTGCTTTCTTGACCAGCCACCTGGGTACCATCACCTAGCCAAGGTGACACATGAACCTAACCATAATAGTCCACCCCTTGTCAACTTGGCAGTTATACACATTGCCTTAAACCATACTTTATCTCTAAGTAGAACAATAACAGATATATAGTTCACCTAACAATATTGTGTTATCCTGCATACAACCAGAAATGCACAAAATCTCTCCAGAATAGGGTACAAGTCCTTGGTTGACATTAACTCTTAAAATTGATTTCCTTTAACTTAAATACTGCAAAGTGAACAATACAGCTTATGTCGTATGATAAGGGAATAAGACAGAGAAGAAAGCAAAGATATTTTATTTACAGACAAATACAAACATATAACAAAACAAGGAGGAAATATTCATGCCATCATAGTCTTCATTTCTGTAACTGGTCATGTGGCCATGGTTCATATTTATCACTACATTCTTCCACTGCCCATTCCACATTCCCTTTACTCTCAGCAAGCACTTCAGCTGTCTGTGGTTCTTTGCCTGGTGGGGTGACCCACACCTTCATTCTTGAAATTTCTTGGCCATTGGTAGTCCTGCCTGGATTGGATTGTTGCAGTTTTCCATTGACTTTAATCACAGGGCATGGAATTACTAACGGACACCCTAGAGGATCTCCTGTATTCCAGAAAACTCTTCTTTACCTCCATTGTGTAGTTGCAGTGCTATTTCCCCTTGATAGACAGGAACAATCACCCCAGGCATTACAGTAATCCCCTTGCTTGCCTGTTGATTCAGAGGCATAAGAAGCTAAAAGTGTCCAGGTGGCAATCTTAACTTCCAGTTCAATGGAATTCTTGTGTTTCCTGGTGGAAACACTCCTCCTTTTGGGACAAAGACTTATAGACTAGCAGAGATTAAGCTTGCAGGGACATGAAGCAAAAATTTTTATGGTGGATCACTAGGAGTGATAGTGAGTGGTGCCACTCCTTTTACAACCCCTTGATTCCTAGACCCATGAATCCTGGCTATGAGAGAAACAGCACCATAGAGTGGACGCTGATTCAGAGACTACATAGCTTCCTGGAGAACACTGCCCCAGCCCTGCAGGGTATTGCCACCTAGTTGGCACTGTAGTTGAGTCTTCAACAGGTCATGCCACCATTCTATCAACCCAGCTGCCTCTGGATGATGGGGAACATGGTAAGACCACAGAATTCCATGAGCATGTGCTCATCCCCTCACTTCATTTGCCATGTAGTGCGTTCCTTGGTCAGAAGCAACACAGTGTGGAATACCATGTTTGTAGATAAGGCATTCTGTAAGTTCACAGATGGTAGTTTTGGCAGAAGCATTTTTTGCAGGGAAGGCAAACCCGTATCTGCAGTATATGTCCATTCCAGTAAGAACAAATCACTGCCCTTTCCATGATGGAAATGGTCCAATGTAATCAATCTGCCACCAGGTAGCAGGTTGATTACCTTGGGGAATTTTGCCATATCAGGGACTGAGGTGAGTCACTGCTGCTGGCAGATTGGGCAAACAGCAGTGGTCAGCCTTGGTGAGTGGAAGTCCATGTTGCTGAGCCCATGCATAACCTCCATCTCTACCACCATGAGCACTTTTTCATGAGCCTATTGGGCAATGACAGGAGTGGCTGGGGAAAAGAGGCTGATTGGTATCCAGCAAACAGGTCATTTTATCCACTTGTTTATTAAAATCTTCTGCTGAAGTCACCTTCTGGTGAGCATTCACATGAGACACAAATATCTTCATGTTTTATGCCCACTCAGAAAGGTCTATCCACATACCTCTTTCCCAGACTTCTTTGTCACCTATCTTCCAATCATATTCCTTCCAAGTCCCTGACCATCCAGCCAAATCATTAGCAACAGCCCATGAATCACTATACAAATGCACCTCAGGCCAGTTCTCCTTCCAAGCAAAGTGATCAACCGGTTGCACTTTTTGAAGTTTTGCCCACAGGGAGGATTTCTCCTCACCACCGTCCTACAGGGACATCCAAGAAAGGGGCTGCAGTGTTGGAGCTGTCCACTGTCCAGTGATGCCCACATATCATGCAGAACCATCTGTAAACCAGGCCCAAGTTTTCTCTTCCTTTGTCAACTGATTGTAAGGAACTCCCCAAGATGCCATAGCTGTGGGCTGGGAAAGAGAAGGAAAGGCAGCAGGAGTGAGGATCATGGGAATTTGGGTCACTTCCTCATGTAACTCACTTGTGCCTTCAGACCCACTTGAGCTTTATCTCATATATACCATTTCCATTTTATGATGGAGTGCTGCTGTGCATGCTCAACTGTATGGCTTAGTGGGTTGGACAACACCCAGCTAATGATATGTAACTCAGATCTCATGGTAACTTGGTGGCCCATGGTTAATTTTCTGTCTCTAGTAAGGCCCAATAGCAGGCTAACAGCTGTTTCTCAAATGGAGAGTAGCTATCTGCAGAGGATGGTAAATGTTTACTCCAAAATCCTAAGGGCCTATATTGTGATTCTCCTATAGGAGCCTGTCAAAGTCTCCAAACAGCATCTCTATTTGCCACTGACACTTCCAGCACCATTGGGTCAGCTGGATCATATGGTCCAAGTGGCAAAGCATCTTGCACAACAGCCTGCACTTGTCACAGAACCTCATCTTTTTCTAGTTGTCACTCAAAACTAGAAGCTTTCCTGGTCACTCAGTAAATGAGCTGGAGTAGCACACCCAAATGAGGAATACGTTGTCTCCAAACTCCAAAGAGGCCAACTAAGAATTGTGCCTCTTTTTTGGTCATAGAAGGGGCCAGATGCAACATCTTATCGTTCACCTTAGAAGGGATATCTCAACATGCCCCACACCACTGGACACCTAGAAATTTTACTGAGGTGGAAGGACTCTGTATTTTTGTTGCATTTATCTCCCATCCTCTGCCATGCAAATACCATACCAACAAATCTAGATTAGTTGCTACTTCTTGTTCACTAGGTCCAATCAACATGATATCATAAATATAATGGACCAGTGTGATGTCTTGTGGGAGGGAGAAACAATCAAGATCCTTGTGGACAATATTAAGACACAGGACTGGAGAGTTGATATACCCCTGAGGTAGCACAGTGAATGTAGCCTGCTGGCTTTACCAGCAGAATGCAAACTGTTTCTGGTGGTTCTTACTAAAAGTTATTGAGAAAAAAAACATTTGCCAGATCAATAGCTGCATGCCAGGTACCAGGAGATGTGTTGATTTGCTCAAGCAATGATACCACATCTGGAACAGCAGCTGCAATTGCAGTCACCACCTGACTAAGCTTATGATAATCCACTGTTGTCTTAGTTTGCTAATGCTGCAGAATGCAAAACACCAGAGAAGGATTGGTTTTTATAAAAAGGGGGGTTATTTGGCTACACAGTTACAGTCCCAAGGCCATAAAGTGTCCAAGCAATCAGGTACCTTCACCGGAGGATGGCCAATGGCATCTGGAAAACCTCTGCTAGCTAGGAAGGCAGCCAGCGTCCGCTCCAAAGCTCCGGCCTCAAAACAGCTTTCTCCCAGGACGTTCCTTTCCAGCAAGCTTGCTCCTCTTCAAAACATCACTCACAGCTGCACTCTCTTAGTTTCCTCTCTCTGAGTCAGCTCATTTATATAGCTCCACTGATCAAGGCCCACCCTGAATGGGTGGGGCCACGCCTCCATGGGAACATCTCATCAAAATCATCACCCACAGCTGGGTGGGGCACACTCCAAGCAAATCCAACCAGCACCCAAACTTCTGCCCCACAAGACCACAAAGATAATGGCATTTGGGGGACACAATACATTCAAACCAGCACAACTGTCATCCTCCAAGACCCATCTGTTTTCTGCACAGGCCAAATAGGAGAGTTGAATGGGGATGTGGTGGGAATCACCACCCCTGCATCCTTCAAGCCCTTAGGAGTGGCATTAATCTCTGCAATCCTTCCGGGAATCTGGTATTTCTTCTGGTATACTATTTGGCTTGGGAGAGGCAGGTCTAACAGCTTCCACTTGGCCTTTCCCACCATAATAACCCTCACTCCACAAGTCAGGGAACCAATGTGATGATTCTGCCTATGCCAATTACAATTATGTCTATTACAATTATGCATTCTGGAACTGGAGAAATAACCATAGAATGGGTCAAGGGACCCACTGGACCCACTGTGAGATGGACCTGAGCTAAAACTCCATTGATCACATGACCTCCATAAATCCCACCTCTGACTGGTGGACTAGAGTGATGTTTTGGGTCTCCTGGAATTAATGTCACTTCTGAACCAGTGTCTAATAATCCCCAAATATCTGAACATTTCCCTTTTCTGCAATGCACAGTTACCCTGGTAAAAGTCCATAGGTCCCCCTGGGGAAGACTGGGAAGAACATTAAAAGTATACATTTTTGGTAGTGCAACAGGGTCCTTCCCTGAGTATACACAGCCTTTCCCTCATTCAAGGGGCTCTGCATCTCTAAGCTGTCTCAAGTCTGGAAATTGATTAAGGGGCCATGATGCTCTGTTTTTGTAATTCAAGGTAAACTTTTGTTCACTTGGCCTAGAATTCTTCTGCTTATACACCACAAACAAGAGTTTAGTAGACTGCCCATTAATTTTACTGCTAGATACTTTATGATCTACCAACCAATGCCATAAGTCTCTGAGAGTGAGATTATTTTGACTGCTGTCTTGAGCCTGTTTTCCATTATGGTAGCCATACCCACCTTGTCTTTGATGATTAAGTGCTGTGAAATGGCTTCTGCAAACTTGGGATCATATTATTCCCATTGTGTTTAAGGATTTCAGCTCAGTGACAGCAGTTCCCACAGTAATATATGACCTAGAGAGAAGGATGACTACAAAGCTCTACAGGGATGATGAAGCTAGTCTCACAAATTTATTCCTCACAGTCCTGGTAAAAGGTGTGTCCTCTGGACATTCCAGGGGTCTGTGAGCAGGTCTTCCATGATAAATCCACTCTGACATTCCAATCTCTCTAAGCCTTTGAATCCCCTCCTCTACATTATACCAGGGCAGTTCTGGCATTTTGGCCTCAGGTAATGCCAGCCACCTTTTGATCCACATTTCAACCAGCCATCCAAGTAAACTGTTAATGCCCTTTCTAACCCCTTGAGCTACAACATTGAATGCAGAATCTCTGCTTGGTGAGCCCAAATCAGAAAATTCAGGTTGATCCAACATTACATTCCTTCCACCATTATCCCAAACCCTTAATATACATTCCCACACATATTCCTTTGATTTCTGTCTGTATGAGTTGGAAAACTCACAGTTCTTTTGGAGTATAGCATACTTCCTCATGGGTCACACTTTGCACCTCACCCTGTGGGGTCTGTTGGGACTTTAGTCTAGTTATAAGTCTTGAATCAAGGACTGGTGATGGGGGTGGATCATGAAAATAATTTGAAGTATCCTTCAAGCCATTTACCTCAGGACATTCTGTTGCAGTTTCAACTCATGAAACAGGATTAATCTCTCCAGAGGAGTGAGGGGTGCTTCCTCAGGGGAGGTGATTACAGGCTTAGCAGGCACTTAAGCATTAATCTCTTTAGGTGAAGTTTGGATGCCAGGCTCCTTAGGGCAGGCTGGAGGTAAGAAAACTGGACTGAAATTGGGGGGGCTGTTTCCTCAGGACAGACCACTACAGGTATATCTAACAAAAACTTAGCAGAATCCAGGGTTCCAATGTCCTCACTGCCATTATTATCAATCCGTATATCCCCATCCCAAGTTTCAGGATCCCATTCTTTTCCAATCAATGCCTTTACTTTAGCGTAAGACACCCTGCAAGATTGAGATTTTAGTTTATGTTGTAAATCTGCTACTCGCACAATGAGACTTTGGGTCTGGTTTTCAGAAATCTCAAGTCTGCAGCCACAGGAAATAAGATTTTCTTTCAAGGCACACATGGAAACCTTTACATCTGTCATATGGTGCTTAAGTTTTAAATTTGAAGCCTTTAGATGGTCCCTTTCTCTTATAACTTTATCCAGCATATCTAAGAGCAACCAGGCAACATCATTAGACTTCTTAACTCTGCAAATCTCTGTTAATGTGTCCAAAACACTGTCACCCACAACAGTAACATTGTAATATGCTTCCACTAAATGTAACAAAGGCAATATACCAAAGTTAAATGTGTATGAGAGGGGGATATAAAGGAGGGATAGGGGATTTTTGGTAGAGGTGTTGTTTCTGTCTTACTAATTTATTGTAATCTATAACACTTAATTTTTCTTTTTATTATTCACCAAAAAAAAACCTTTTTCGTAGTGATCAATATGTTCAAGTGCTGTCTGTGGTGATAAACATACAACAATATGATGATACTTGAAGAACTGAATGTACAGTGTGGATAATTGCATGGCATGTGAATATATCTCTATAAAATTGTAGGAAAAATATAAACATGGGTAAAAGTGCTGAAGAAAACATGGAGAGAGGGATGTGCCTATTTATGTTGATGAGGCAGAATGGTGTAGCCTTTCTGGAGGTCACTGTGGTGGTTCCACAAGAAGCTAAGTGTGTGGGGTCCTAAAGTCCTGCAGCCTCATTATGGTGTATGAACTTGGAAGATCTGAGAGCAGAGACATGAATGGACATTTGCACACTGGTGTTTATGGAGTCAGTATTCATGATTTGCAGTGGGTGGAGGTGGCCTAAGGGTACACTGACCAAGGAACAGAATGGTGAACTGTGGTATATGCATGCAATGGAATATTGAGCAACTATGAGAAGGAGTGAAGTTGTGAGACATGCAAGGAGGTGAATGGATCCTGGAGTGAAATAGCCAGAAACAAAGGCAAGCACTATAATGCTTCACTGATGTGGACTAACTATAATATGTAAACTTAGAATTGAATCTTAGAGCACAACCTAACAGGGAAATTATTATTGTAATGATCCCTAAATTGTAAGCTCTTACAGCAGCCAAATCTATTCCTGAATTGTAATGGCTGTCTCCAAACTCTGAGATGTTGATCCCTTGGTGTATAATGTGATTGTTCTCTGGAACATTGGGTGTCTGTGTGACACCTGAAACTCAGAGCTAGAGCTTGGCGGATATGAATGTCAGTATTAACACATACAACAACTGTTAAAAAAAGATGCTGTAAAAGAGTCCAAACTTCACTTAGAGATATGAATGAAGCAGATCTGGTTAGGACTAGGGCAAATTGGGCCAAAGGGCAAAGGTTGAAACTGACTGTGTGTTAAAACTTCAACTCCATGTGAGGCCAAGGGAAGAGGTGTTCATTTGTTGTAGGATCTATATTTTCTAGACTGTTTAGCTTTTACATTCAGTTTGTTCAGGCATCACGATTGCATGGAACTTTGTGTGGGAAGTGAGATGTGGTGGGTCTGTGTAGGTTGGAGTGAAGTTGTAGCATATCCCAAGGTGATTTGGGCAGAGAATGGAAATGTATGTTTGGGGCCCCCCTGGGGAGCTGGGGGAGGATGCAGAGGTGTTGGACTTAATCACCTGGATTGGTGCTGATGTTCTCACAGGCACTGAGGACTGAAGACTTGACATTCTGAGCTCTCTGTCTTGGGGCTTACCCCTGTGAGGCTTGTTGCTGTGGAGGAGAGGCTAGACCTGCATGTTATTGTCTATACAATGAGTGCCTCTTTGTTGTTCAGATGTGGCCCTCTATCTCTAACTAAGCCACCTTGGCAGGTGATCTCACTGCCCTCCCCCCTACATGGGACCTGACTCCCAGGGGTGTAAATCTCCCTGGCAATGCCAGATATGACTTCTGGGGATGAATCTAGACCTGATATCATGAGATTGGGGGCATCTTCTTTGCCAAGAGGGGGATGCAAAATGAAATGGAGTAGGTCTTCAGTGGCTGGGACATTTTGAGTGGAGTCAAGGGGTCACTCTGGTGGACTTTCTTGTGCACTGTGTAGATGGCACTTTTTGGGGTTTGGTGTATTGGAGTGGCTAGGGGTGGATGCTTAAAGCTGCCAAACTCCAGCCCAGTAGCCATGACTCTTGAGAATTATTGTATGGCAATGTGGATTGCAGGGATGACAGTGTGAGTGTGAGGACCTTGTGGATCACAATCCCTTTGTCCAGTGTGTGGATGGATGAGTGGATAAAGGGGGACAAAAACTAGATGAAGAGTGGGGTGGGGGGATGGTTTGGCTGCTCCTTTTTACTTTTATTTTTTTTCTTGTTCTGATTCTTTCTGGTGTGGGGAGAATGTTCAAGAGTAGATTGAGATGATGAATGCACAACTATGTGATGGTACCGTGAACAGTTGATTGTGCATCATGGATTATTGTATGGTGCGTGAATATATCTCAATAAAACTGAATTTTTTAAAAAAACTGTCACCCAGAGCCTTGCTTCATACAAGAGCATGATTAGGAGAATCAAACAGTGATATTTTGTGTATCTCCA
This sequence comes from Choloepus didactylus, assembly GCF_015220235.1. Lineage (NCBI taxonomy): Eukaryota > Metazoa > Chordata > Mammalia > Pilosa > Megalonychidae > Choloepus > Choloepus didactylus. Next base: position 18,695,472 of record NC_051330.1, on the reverse strand, counting down.
TTGGCAACTCATGTCATGGACTGTCAGCACCATCTTGATTATTGGAAATGGAGTCATCAGTGCCTTTGAATCTAATCAGAGTAGAAAACCAACTGTAAAAGCCCATTTTAAGATTCTATTTCTCAAGAAACTCTCCCAGTACCAAGTTTTATTAGTTAGGTTGAAACTGACTGTGTGTTAAAACTTCAACTTCCATGTGAGACCAAGGGAAGAGGTGTTCATTTGTTGTAGGATCTATATTTTCTAGACTGTGTAGCTTTTTTATTAGTTAGGATTCTTTAGGGAAACAGAATCAACAAGAGATATCTATAAATATAAGATTTATAAAAGTGTCTCATGCAACTGTGATATGCTTGAGTCCAAATTCCATAAGGCAGGCAGCAGACTGGCAACTCCAGTGAAGATGTTTGATGAAATGCTCAGGCAGAAAACTGACAACTTTGATGAACTCCTCAGGAATTCTTCACTGGTCAGCCAAAGAAGTGAAGGTCCTCTATGTGTCTTGTTTAAATGTCTTCAACTGATGTGATTAAATCCAGCTGATTGCAGTCTCTCATTGTGAAAGACATGCCCTTCATTGATGTTATCATTCACAGATACGTTCAATTGACTTATGATTTAATAAACCAGCCTTCTGGTTTATTAACCAGCCATAAATGTCCTTGCAATAATGGTTAGGCCAGAGCTTCCTTCATCAAAAACCTGGGTGCTATCACCTAGCCAATTGATACATGAACCTAACCATCATAGAAGCTTAAAAAGAATCATCAAAAACTGACATAATGAAAATAAGTATATAAAATAGTAGTAGTTATATTTAAAAAATAAAATATGAGATCTTAATTTTTATTTGTAGTTTTTATATTTTAAATAGGGCATCAAGAGAGCATAGTCATATTGTAACAAAAATTAAATATCACCCAGGGGCTTCTCTCTCTAGCTAAGCCAACTCAGCAGGTGAATTGGCTGACTCCCAGAGGTGTAAATATCCCTGGAAACACAGGATATGACTCCCAGGGATAAGCCTGGACCCAGCATTTTAGGATTGAGAAAATCTTCTTGACCAACAGAGGGAAGTGAAATGAAACAAAATAAAGTTTCAGGGGCTGAGAGGTTTCAAACAGAGTCAAGAGGTCAGTCTGCTGGACATTGTTATGCACTATATAGATATCCCTTTTTAGGTTTCAGTGTATTGGAATAGCTAGAAGTAAATATCTGAATCTATCAAACTGCAACAGAGTAGCCTTGATTCTTGAAGACAATTTTACAACAACCTAGCTTACAAGGGGTGACAGTGTGATTGTGAAGCCTTGTGGCTCACACTCCCTTTATCCAGTGTATGAATGGATGAGTAGAAAACTGGGGACAAAAGCTAAATGAAAAATAGCATGGGTTGTTGGGGATGATTTGTATGTTCTTTTATACTTTTATTTTTTATTCTCATTTTTATTCTTTCTAGTGTAAGGAAAATGTTCAAAAATTGATTGGGGTGATGAATTCACAAGTATATGACGGTATTGTGAACAGTTGATTGTATGCCATGGATGATTGTATGGTATGTGAAAATATCTTGATAAAACTGAATTAAAAAATATTAAGCATCACCCAAATTAACATCCACTTCAATATCAGACATAAATCACAGATCCTCTATTTCCTTGGGATTATGCTATCTTTCTCTGGAAAAAAATATTCAAAATGAATTTCCCATTTTTCATGTGACTGAAAACCCTAAATGATTATATAGAATGAAAGACAGCTCTAATAAGTAAAATTTTGCGGGTGAGATCACCACATTCAATTTTGAACTGTCATTCCCACAGTATGTTTATATAAGTGATTTAATACAGAGAATGAATACTATTAATATGTCCAAGTGTCTACAAGATTTTAGTTATTTGAACTGGTGGTGAGATAAGACAGTAGAGATTAGGGGTAGTTTTTTTGTTTGTTTGTTTCTTTTGTATATTTTAGTAAAGGTTGGTAATAAGTGGCACTGATTTCCAAGGAAACATGTTTCCTTACATCATATTTTAAAAAGTTAGAATTCTAATTATGAATTCCACTCAATAATAAGAATTCAAGGTTGAGGTTACCACAGTGTAGAACACAGAAATTAAAAGGTCAGAAGTAGAGGGGGATGCTGAAATTTGCTTTAGATAAGCGGTGAAGGCAGTAGAGAGAAATAATATAATGACTACCAGGTGTGGAAAGCATATGGAATAGGCTACTGACTGGCCTTCTGTTGATGGAAACTTCACTGTAGAGAAGTTGTAGACAAGAAATAACAATTGAAATAAAATAGTAGAAATCCAAAACCACAGTAATGAAGATGGGCACAATTTCTCTCATTAAGTTTTCTGAACAAGAAATAGTTAACAACTGGGGGATGTCACAGAAGTGATGAACCATATTTGACCCACAGAAATATAAAGAGAAGTTAGCAGCTGTATGCCTCACAGTAGTTCAACCAACACACTGCCAAGACACAGCTACCATCTGCATACAAATGCCCATGTTCATTGTGACTTAATAATGCAGAGGATGGCAGAGATAGTCATCAAAGAACATCACCATGAGGAGGAAAAGCCTTGCAGCAGCCAAAAAATTACCAAAAAATACTTGGTGATGGAAGGAGATGGAATTATTGTGCTTGGGTCAAAATGTTGAAAATAGATTTGGGAATTGTGATTGAAATAAGTCAGAAATCCAGGAAGGAGAAATTCTTCAGGAAGAAGTAGATGGGGGGCAGTGTGGGTATGTTGGTCCAAAGTTGTGATCAGGATAGAGAGGACATTCTCCATAGGGCCCACAAGTAAATGAATGAGAAGAGCAATGAATGCAAAATGTACATTTTTGATTGGCAGGAAATCCCATGCATGTAAATTCAATCATATCTGTGAGATTTGTCATTAATGCAGTCATTATCTATAATACTTTGGAGAGTAGAATTAAACATCATAAATATCACATTTTCCAATTAATTAACCACAAAATTACTCCAATTTACATCATTTCAGTTAATTGATCATCAATCATTTCCTTTTTCAATTAATTTTATTGAATCAACTGTGTTTCAATTCAGATGAACTTGTCATAATATTGGCCAAATATATTCTCTAAAGATGTGGAATGGCTGAATATTTTCTATTGCCCTTAGCAATACCTTTCCAACCCTCTTTGGTTGGAAACTAACAAATGCTCAATTATGCCCTTGTCTTGCTGTCCATACATTCTGTTTCATGACTAACTCAATCTCAGCTTTTACACAGCTTCCAAGAATTTGAACAGTAGAAAATTATCATAATAATACTGAACTCTCACTAATGTTCTTCATCTACTGTGTAAAATGTTTAGTCTTACTTCTCTCTCAAACATGTCCAGTTTAGAGCTGTTGTCTCATTTAGAAATTTCAGTAACAGATTTCTCTAATGACTGCTCATTGTGCTCTTTCACAATACCCAAATTTTTTAATCATTTATCATCTTATATATAAAGTTATATAGGACACACCTGGTTAGTGTAGCTATCAAAAGCCTACAATACATGAGCTAAGATATTTGGCCTCCATTTCCATCAATTACTGTCAGTTGATCACCTGTGACTGATTACATCAATGAAGGGCTGCAATGAGCAAATTCAATCAGCTGGATTTAATATAATCAGTTGAAGGCTTTTTTTTATTTAGAAATAAATTCAAAGTTCTAGGAACAGTTGCAAAAACAATACTAACCCCATACACAGAATTCCATCATACCCTGACTCCCCTCCCCTGATAGCTCAATCCACCAACTTTAACATGCTGTCACATCACTATTTCTTTCCCTCCCTATCTATCATCCATCATCTATTGCTCTGTCTTCTGAACATATGAAAGCTAGCTGCACACATCCTTGAACATACACTATAATTCACATATACACTTCCCACAAACAAGAACATTCTTTTATGTAATTCCATTAAGCACAGCTAAGAAGTATAAGAGATTCAACAATGATACAAAGCTTACATTCTATATTTCCTTTTCCTTATGTCTCAACTGTGTCCCTTTGAGCCACCTGTCCTCTATCCTCCAATCCCATCCAAGTTCATTCTTAGCATTCAATTGTCATCTATTTAGACTGTCTTTTTTTTTAATTGTGGAGACATATGTACAACCTAAATCTTCCCATTCTACCCCCTCCCTAGCTTTCCATTAGTGGGATTAATCACATTTAGAATGTTGTAATGCTCTTTCTCATCATCCATTACTAGAAATTTCCCTTCACCTCAAACAGCAACCCTACACTCATTTCTTAACTCCCCATTGCCCCTTCCCCCATTTCTCTTAACCCAAACTCTACTTTTCATCTCTATGGTTATATTGTCTGAAAATTTCTTTGTGTTTACTGTGGGGCTTAAAATTAACCTCTTAAATCCGTATCAATCTTGTTTTTCTTTGATACCACCTTCACTTCAATAGGACACATAAACTATGCTCCTATACTCCTCCATCCCCCCACGTTTATATAGTTGTCTAAAATTACATATTTTACATTGAGTTCAAAACCACTGATTTGTCATTAGAGTTTGTGTATTTTATATCATGTAGGAAGTAAATAGTGGAGTTACAGTTCAAAAATTATTGACTTCTATTTGTATTCCATTGTGGTTGGAGGAAGTGCTTTGAGTATATTCAATTTTTTTTTTTTGAATTTCTTGAGGCTTGTTTTATGTCCCAGCTTATGGTCCCTTCTGGAAAAAAGATCCATGATCACTGGAGAAAAATGAGTGTCCTGGTGATTTGGGATGTAAGGTACTATATATGTCTGTTAAAATTCTCTATATCTCTTTCTCCTTTCTTTGTTTGTCTGTTCATAGGGCTCTGTCCTAGTTTGCTAATGCTGCAGAATGCAAAACACCAGAGATGGATTGGCTTTTATAAAACGGGGATTTATTTCGCTACACAGTTACAGTCTTAAGGCCACAAAGCGTCCAAGGCAACACATCAGCAATCGGGTACCCTCACCGGAGGATGGCCAATGGCCTCCGGAAAACCTCTGTTAGCTAGGAAGGCAGCTGGCATCTGCTCCAAAGCTCCGGCCTCAAAACGGCTTTCTCCCAGGACGTTCCTCTCCAGCAAGCTTGCTTCTCTTCAAAACATCACTCCCAGCTGCACTCTCTTTCCTCTTTGAGTCAGCTCATTTATATAGCTCCACCGATCAAGGCCCACCCCGAATGGGTGGGGCCAAGCCTCCATGGGAACATCTCATCAAAATTATTTCCCACAGCTGGGTGGGGCACACTCCAAGCAAATCTAACCAACACCAAAACTTCTGCCCCACACAAGACCACAAAGATAATGGCATTTGGGGGACACAATACACTCAAACCGGCACATTCCACCCCCTGGAACCCAAAATGGCATTATCTTTCCAAATACAAAATACATTCATTTATCACAAAAACTTAAATCATTTCAGTAACAAAAGTTAAGTACAAAATCCCATCAAAATAAGTTTAGGCTTGGTCAGTTCTAAGGCATAATTCCCCTCTAGCTGTGGATCTGTGAACCTAGAACAAGTTATGTGCTTCCAATATACAAAGGAGAGACATTCATAGGATAAACATTTCCATTGCCATAAGGAGAAACAGTAAGGAAAACAGGGTTAACAGGAGCAAAACAGTTCCTAAAACCTGCAGGACAAAGTCCATTAGATTTCAAAGTCCGAGAGTCATTTACAGAACAATGTTGCATCCTTGGGGCTTGAGAGAGTGGGAGCCTAACCCTTCCCAAGGGCCTTTTCTGCAGCCCGTTCCTCTCCAAACACTTAGGTGAGTGCTCCAACATTTCCACACATTGGGGAGACCACCTTCTCGGCCCCACCCTCCTCAAACATCGGGGCAGCTCCCGGATTCCCTTCCATCTCCGGGTCACACGCTCAACCCCTTCAGAACAGTGTGGTGGCAGCCAGGCTCTCCCCAATTCCCTGGGAATGTGCTCCAACCTCTTTGGGACCTGAGGTGGCAAAACTCTTCCAGAGCATCGAGGCGGAAAGCCCGCCCTCGACCTCCAGGGCAAACTCACCCTTTCCATGCATGTGGGCTGCTCCGCTCTCCCAGCCCTAAACCTCTTGACTCCAGACCTCAACCTCCATGGCTCTGTCTTTGAAGAGATTTTTCCTTTAATTTTTTCCTTGTCTGTCTCCTCCAGTCCAGACCGGCAATGGCTCTGTCTATAAAGATCTCGCAAAAATTCTGTTGGCTTTGCATGAAGCATGCAGGGGTCAAAGCCATCAGACAATAGGAGTTTCCACAAATCCTTTCTGCTTAACTCCTTATCCAATCTTGGCTTGTCCTCAGGTTGGGCTGTAGCTTCTGGGATTCTACCCACTGGAAGCCCGTAATTTTCCAAGCCATCAACTTCTGGTTTCTTTGAACCCAAGAGTTCAGTTCTAAGTTTATCTCTCTCTGCTCGCATTTTACTATAAGCTGCAAGGAGAAGCCAGGATACGTCCTCCACACGTAGTCTGGAGATCTCCTCAGCTAAGTATTCCAAGTTGTTGCTTCCAGATTCTTCCTTCCATCTGATACCAGGACTCAATTTTGCCAAATTCTCTGCCAGTTTAAAACAAGGATCGCCTTTCTTCCAGTTTACAACAACACATTCACCATTTCTATTCAAGGCCTCATCAGAAGTATCTTTAGAGTCCATATTTCCACAAACAGTCTCTTTAAAGCAGTTTAGGCCTTTTCTATCAAGCTCCTCACAATTCTTCCAGAGTCTTCCCCTTATCCATTTAAAAAGCCGTTCCAGCATGTTTGGTATTTGCAAACTCAGCAGCAAAAGCACCCCACTCTCGGTACCAAAATCTGTCCTAGTTTGCTAATGCTGCAGAACGCAAAACACCAGAGATGGATTGGCTTTTATAAAACGGGGATTTATTTCGCTACACAGTTACAGTCTTAAGGCCACAAAGCATCCAAGGCAACACATCAGCAATCGGGTACCCTCACCGGAGGATGGCCAATGGCCTCCGGAAAACCTCTGTTAGCTAGGAAGGCAGCTGGCATCTGCTCCAAAGCTCCGGCCTCAAAACGGCTTTCTCCCAGGACGTTCCTCTCCAGCAAGCTTGCTTCTCTTCAAAACATCACTCCCAGCTGCACTCTCTTTCCTCTTTGAGTCAGCTCATTTATATAGCTCCACCGATCAAGGCCCACCCCGAATGGGTGGGGCCAAGCCTCCATGGGAACATCTCATCAAAATTATTTCCCACAGCTGGGTGGGGCACACTCCAAGCAAATCTAACCAACACCAAAACTTCTGCCCCACACAAGACCACAAAGATAATGGCATTTGGGGGACACAATACACTCAAACCGGCACAGGCTCCCTTTAGAATCTAAAGTAGGGCAGGTCTTTTATTAGCAAAGTCAATCAGCATTTGTTTGTCTGTGAAAAATTTAAGCTGTCCCTCAAATTTGAAGGAGAGTTTTGCTGGATAAAGTATTCTTGGTTGGAAATTTTTCTCTCTCAGAATTTTAAATATGTCATGCCACAGCCTTCTCACCTCCATGGTGGCTGCTGAGTAGTCACAACTTAGTCTTATGTTGTTTCCTTTGTATGTGGTGAATTGCTTTTCTCTTGCTGCTTTCAGAACTTGCTCCTTCTCTTCCGTATTTGACAGTCTGATCAGAATATGTCATGGAGTGGGTTTATTTGGATTTATTCTATTTGGAGTTCACTGGGCATTTATGCTTTGTGTATTTATACTGTGCAGAAGGTTTGGGAAGTTTTCCCCAACAATTTCTTTGAATACTCTTTCAAGACCTTTACCCTTCTCTTCCCCTTCTGGGACACCAATGAGTCTTAAATTTGGATGTTTTATCTATCATATCCCGGAGATCCATTTCAATTTTTCAGTTTTTTTCTCCATTCTTTCAGTTGTTCTTTCATTTTCTGTTCTGTGGACTTCTAAGACACTGAGACATTGTTCAGCTTCCTCTAGTCTTGTATTGTGAATATCCAGGGTCTTTTTAATATGGTCAACAGTTTCTTTTATTTCCATAAGATCTTCTATTTTTTTATTTACTCTTGCATTGTCTTCTTTATGCTCTTCTAGGGTCTTCTTTATGGCACTTATATCCTGGGCCATGGTCCTCTTGATGTCCTTTAAATCCTTTGCCATGTTTTCATTCCTTGATTGTAGTTCTTTGGTTAATTGTGCGAGGTACTTTGTCTCTTCTGATATCTTGATTTGTGTGTTTGGATTTGGGTTCTCCATATCATCTGGTTTTATCATATGCATTAAGATTTTCTGTTGTTTTTGGCCTCTTGGCATTTTCTTTGCTTGATAGGGTTCTTTCAAGTTGTAAAGAAAAACACGTATCTAATTTTTCAGAAACACAGTTTGGTGGAATACACTTTCTCTAACTACCCAGCAGATGGCGTCTGTGAGTCACCTATACCCCTCAAGTCAGTTCTCCACCTTGTCCCCATGGTGTGTGGGGAAATGATTCTTGTGGGGTTCAGTTGGAGAACTCAGTTTGGGTGTGTTGCTAGAGCTGTCTGCCCTGAATGTGGGGTGTGTGTATGGGTGGCCAGGGAGGAAGGACAGTTTTAATATTCAAATCCCCCAGGTTCCCAGGGATTCAGGGCCACCACAAGAGTCTAAGCCTTCATTTCATTTCAGCCCCAGACCCTCTCTCTCACTGTCCCACAAACCACCGGACTTGGCATAGCATCCCTGGGTTCTCCAAGCAGGTTCCCCTGCCAAGCCATGATCCTCCAAGACCTCTGCCAAGGGAATGCCATGCTACATCACCAGTGTGTGCCATCCCTCAAGGGAAGCCCCCGGCTGCCGGGCCATACTGGGGCGCTTTAAGCCTGATGCAAAGATGGCCAAATGGGGCATCTCCATACCCCTTCCTCACACAGTTCCTCCTTCCCAGCTCTGGGACAACTGGCTGGGCTCTAGGCTGTGGACACGGACCCAGGCAGGAGTTTATCCAGCCCTCTGGGGAGCCAGCTGCTAGCCGCAGGGTTTCTTTCTGCTTCCGGCTCTCTCCTCTGTTCCCCCAGCCCCAAGGGTATCTGCAGCAGGTTATCTTCCAGGCCAGACACCGAGAGGCTGGCCCAGCCCCCTCTTGCTGTGTTTTACTGTGTGGTTCCCACTATTGCTGCTGCAGCTGCTCCTGGGTTTTTCCCTTTTTTTTTTTTAAAGAGCCCGTCGGTCTCCAAACACCAAACCCTGGCTTTTCCAGACCACCATGCAGCTGCGGGTGTTCCAGCCAGCTTACTCACTCGTTTCAGAATGCAGACTCCTGGTTTCACCAAGTATATGGACTCTGTGGAACTAGAAGACCTTGTCCAGTTGGTGCTTCATTGTAATCAGTATTCTGGGTCACCTTCTGGTTTTTATCTAGTGTTTTTCACGGAGGTGTATTTTTGCCCTGTCTCACCTAGCCGCCATTCTTAGTTTCTCCCCCAGTTGAAGGCTTTTAAGGAAGAGAGAGAAAGGATCTTCACCTCTCCTGCTAGCCAGTGAAGCATTTCCTGAAAAGTTTAATGAACACCTTCATTGGAGTTGCCAGTTTGCTGCCTACCCTATGGAATTTGGAGTCATGTGTGAGACACTTCTATAAAATCTTATATTTACAGATATCTCCTGTTGATTCTGTTTCCCTAGAGAACCCTAATGAAATGCCTATTTGTACATGTTCTTTCTTTAATCTCACTTGAATTTAGTAAAAATTTAGGAATGTGCTTTACATTTCCCATCCCACACCCTTCCCTTTAACAACTTCTTTTAGATATTATGCTCATTTTATCTCCATGATTATGGGCGGTGGAAAGATCAAAGAGTAAATTTTGACTGTTGGATATATGAGAGAAGTTTTATAAAATAAATACAATTAGTAGAGGAAACTATTTTTTATATTTTGTTAAAGGTAAAAACATAAGGATTGGGATGTATATCTTATTAAATAGGTCAATATTTATGACCAATTTATGAATGTTTATAAGGATAACATTTGATTTGATTTATCTCTGCTGCTGTTTTGGTTAAAGAATATTGTGAATTCTTCATAAAACAAAATTACTCATAGCCCCTGAGTGTTTAATGATAATGTTTGTGGCCATAAACATACAAATTTCTAACTTATCCATACTCACTGTTTCTTTTAGTGTGTGAGTAATAAAATTTTAAATGAAAATTAACTCAAAGATAGCATCCTTAATGATTCTCAGTTACTTGCCAATAATACTTTGATTGCTAAAAAAACTGTGCATTAAATAACACTTTTATTTTTGTTTATTCATTTATTGTTTCTTAATTATATTTCCTTAATTATTGTGATTTCATTTTAACCTTGAATAAATGTTCAGTTTAGTGATCCAAATACTAATTTACAACTCATTTACACCATCTAATATTCATTAGATAAAATTCTGAACCATGATGTTATAACATAACAAGAGTATTAAAAATCACAATTCTTTTTTGGAACACTTAAAACTGAAGAAAATAAAACATAATATTCTCACCCATGCAATTCAACCCTTGTTGAACTGAATAATTTCAGCACCAGTGAATACTTTGATCTCTTTAGCCTTTATTTTTCACTCTTTTTTTAAAATGATTTTTAACCAGCATTTCATTTCTGAGCTTACTTTTAAATCTAAAAGGAGTTGTCTTCTAAAAAATAATGACTTTCTGGTGTCACTCCAATTATGGGACTTGGGGGTTCCAGCTGTCTTCTGAGGATCTCTCCTGAGGAGATTGTAAACTTTCATTGGAAAAGAAATTATACAGCATGATGATTCCACTGAAAATTCCTGCATATGCTGGTTTTAGAGATGTCTATTTTTCAGAAACAGTGGAGCTGAAGGGCTTAACTCTGTTATTGCTCTCCTATGTACTTGAATTAAAATTTATCAAGTCACTTGATTCTAAGAGGAAATGTTGCTTCCTTTGTCTCCACTGATTTTCTTAATAGGTATCATCATTTGAAAAAAACTCACTGAGAAATTAGTGGAATCACTTTCTCATATTTTTATTCTTTCAGTGGTTTGCACATCTATAGACAGAACTGTAATTAATTCTAGGTTCCAATTATTCATCCATTGCTTGAGTGCCTTCTGTTGGCACTGCTTCAGTAAAAGAAATTCAGCAAGTTGAAAACAAAATGTAGGTTAAAATATTATTGCCTCTCACCACCAAACTGTGCTGTGGAGGGACATGGAGGTTTGTGATGAGCAGAGGAGAGTGCAGAATGAGGTCTGCACCAGGGGAACAGATTAGGTGGCTATGAGAAGGTAATGAGTGAAAGTGGAAAAGGCAGATTTCATTGAGGAATACTGTTTTTCATGGGGACTATTTAAATTTTACCATGGGTTAGAAGAAAACCATAAATTATGTGAATACAGAAGTGACATTACACCACCAATTATATTTGCACTTGATCATTCTCTGACAAAAGCAGGTTATAGAGGGACCTACTGGAAATGAGGACATAAAACTACTCCCATTCTGAGGTTGCGAGGTTGAGGGGCTTGTACAAAACAGGTGGTGTTGGAGATAGAGAGGTGTTCAGTTTCTGAGTATCTTATTGTTATTGTGATGACCAACAAAATAAAGTTTAATAATACCTTATTCCATTTTTCTCTATGCTAATCCTATTTTCTTGGGTTAAACATTTTATTGAAATTAAGACAGTGTTAACTGGGTTTTAATTTTTGACAGAAATTAGATTTAACTCAACAAATCCATAGCCAGCAAAATAATATTGCAACTTGGAAAGCCAGACAGAAAACAAACAAATATAAGATTAATATCCAAGAATTCTATCACATCAGGGTTTGCTGCTTTGATGGTGTGAAGAAATCTAAATTGAAAACTGACTTTGAATGGTTCTCCTCCCCTCAACCAGAAACCTGTATTAATAACTCATCCCACTATAATTTTACATCACCTGCATTTACTTCTTTTCTTTCTCTTCATTCCTTCCCTCCTTCCTTCTTTTCTTTTTTTTTTTTTTTTAATCATCATTTTATTGAGATATATTCACATACCACGCAGTCATACAAAACAAATTGTACTTTCGATTGTTTACAGTACCATTACATAGTTGTACATTCATCACCTAAAACAATCCCTGACACCTTCATTAGCACACACACAAAAATAACAAGAATAATAATTAGAGTGAAAAAGAGCAATTGAAGTAAAAAAGAACACTAGGTATCTTTGTCTGTTTGTTTGCTTCCCCTACTTTTCTACACATCCATCCATAAACTAGACAAAGTGGAGTTTGGTCCTTATGGCATTCCCAATCCCACTGTCACCCCTCATAAGCTACATTTTTATACAACTGTCTTCGAGATTCATGGGTTCTGGGTTGTAGTTTGATAGTTTCAGGTATCCACCACCAGCTACCCCAATTCTTTAGAACCTAAAAAAGGTTGTCTAAAGTGTGCATAAGAGTGCCCACCAGAGTGATCTCTCGGCTCGTTTTGGAATCTCTCTGCCACTGAAGCTTATTTCATTTCCTTTCACATCCCCCTTTTGGTCAAGAAGATGTTCTCCATCCCACGATGCCGGGTCTACATTCCTCCCCGGGAGTCATATTCCACGTTGCCAGGGAGATTCACTTCCCTGGGTGTCTGATCCCACGTAGGGGGGAGGGCAGTGATTTCACCTTTCAAGTTGGCTTAGCCAGAGAGAGAGGGCCACATCTGAGCAACAAAGAGGCATTCAGGAGGAGACTCTTAGGCACAAATACAGGGAGGCCTAGCCTCTCCTTTGCAGCAACCGTCTTCCCAAGGGTAAAACTTATGGTAGAGGGCTCAACCCATCAAACCACCAGTCCCCTATGTCTGTGGTCATGTTAGCAACCATGGAGGTGGGGTAGGCGAATACCCCTGCATTCTCCACAGGCTCCTCAAGGGGGCACTACATCTTTTTTTTTTTTTTCCTTGTTTGTCTTTTTTCTTTTTTTTTTTTTTTTTAACTTTCCCTTCTTTTTTCAAATCAACTGTATGAAAAAAAAAGTTAAAAAGAAAACAAACATACAATAAAAGAACATTTCAAAGAGACCATAGCAAGGGAGTAAGAAAAAGACAACTAACCTAAGATAACTGCTTAACTTCCAACATGTTCCTACTTTACCCCAAGAAAGTTACATAATATAGCAACATTTCAGTGAACTTGTTCCTACTACATCCATCAGAAATTAACAGACCATAGTCATTTCTGGGCATCCCCAGAACGTTAAATAGCTTATCTGTTCTTCTTGGATTATTGTTCCCCCTTCCTTAATTGCTCTCTACTGCTAGTTCCCCTACATTCTACATTATAAACCATTTGTTTTACATTTTTCAAAGTTCACATTAGTGGTAGCATATAATATTTCTCTTTTTGTGCCTGGCTTATTTCGCTTAGCATTATGTCTTCAAGGTTCATCCATGTTGTCATATGTTTCACCAGATCGTTCCTTCTTACTGCCGCGTAGTATTCCATCGTGTGTATATACCACATTTTATTTATCCACTCATCTGTTGAAGGACATTTGGGTTGTTTCCATCTCTTGGCAATTGTGAATAATGCTGCTATGAACATTGGCGTGCAGATATCTGTTCGTGTCACTGCTTTCCGATCTTCCGGGTATATACCGAGAAGTGCAATCGCTGGATCGAATGGTAGCTCTATATCTAGTTTTCTAAGGAACTGCCAGACTGACTTCCAGAGTGGCTGAACCATTATACAGTCCCACCAACAATGAATAAGAGTTCCAATTTCTCCACATCCCCTCCAGCATTTGTAGTTTCCTGTTTGTTTAATGGCAGCCATTCTAACCGGTGTTAGATGGTATCTCATTGTGGTCTTAATTTGCATCTCTCTAATAGCTAGTGAAGCTGAACATTTTTTCATGTGTTTCTTGGCCATTTGTATTTCCTCTTCAGAGAACTGTCTTTTCATATCTTTTGCCCATTTTATAATTGGGCTGTCTGTACTATTGTCATTGAGTTGTAGGATTTCTTTGTATATGCAAGATATCAGTCTTTTGTCAGATACATGGTTTCCAAAAATTTTTTCCCATTGAGTTGGCTGCCTCTTTACCTTTTTGAGAAATTCCTTTGAGGTGCAGAAACTTCTAAGCTTCAGGAGTTCCCATTTATCTATTTTCTCTTTTGTTGCTTGTGCTTCGGGTGTAAAGTCTAGGAAGTGGCCTCCTAATACAAGGTCTTGAAGATGTTTTCCTACATTATCTTCTAGGAGTTTTATGGTACTTTCTTTTATATTGAGATCTTTGGTCCATTTTGAGTTAATTTTTGTGTAGGGGGTGAGGTAGGGGTCCTCTTTCATTTTTTGGATATGGATATCCAACTCTCCCAGCCCCATTTGTTGAAAACACCATTATGGCTCAGTTCGGTGACTTTGGGGGCCTTATCAAAGATCAGTCGGCCATAGATCTGAGGGTCTATCTCTGAATTCTCAATTCGATTCCATTGATCTATATGTCTATCTTTGTGCCAGTACCATGCTGTTTTGGCAACTGTGGCTTTATAATAAGCTTCAAAGTCAGGGAGTGTAAGTCCTCCCACTTCATTTTTCTTTTTTAGAGGGGTTTTTAGCAATTTGAGGCATCTTCCCTTTACAAATAAATTTGGTAACTAGCTTTTCCAAGTCTGCAAAGTAGGTTGTTGGAATTTAGATTGGGATTGCATTGAATCTGTAGATGAGTTTGGGTAGAATTGACATCTTAATGACATTTAGCCTTCCTATCCATGAACATGGAATATTTTTCCATCTTTTAAGGTCGCCTTCTATTTCTTTTAGTAGAGTTATGTAGTTTTCTTTGTATAGGTCTTTTACATCTTTGGTTAAGTTGATTCCTAGGTACTTGATTTTTTAGTTGCTATTGAAAATGGTATCTTTTTCTTGAGTGTCTCTTCAGTTTGTTCATTTCTAGCATATAGAAACATTACTGACTTATGTGCATTAATCTTGTATCCCGCTACTTTGCTAAATTTGTTTATTAGCTCTAGTAGCTGTATCGTCGATTTCTCAGGGTTTTCTAGATATAAGATCATATCATCTGCAAACAATGACAGTTTTACTTCTTCTTTTCCAATTTGGATGCCTTTTATTTCTTTGTCTTGCCGGATTGCCCTGGCTAGCACTTCCAGCACAATGTTGAATAACAGTGGTGACAGCGGGCATCCTTGTCTTGTTCCTGATCTTAGAGGGAAGGCTTTCAGTCTCTCACCATTGAGTACTATGCTGGCTGTGGGTTTTTCATATATGCTCTTTATCATGTTGAGGAAGTTTCCTTCAATTCCTACCTTTTGAAGTGTTTTTATCAAAAAGGGATGTTGGATTTTGTCAAATGCTTTTTCAGCATCTATTGAGATGATCAATTGATTTTTCCCTTTCGAGTTTTTAATGAGTTGTAATACATTGATTGTTTTTCTTATGTTGAACCATCCTTGCATGCCTGGAATGAACCCCACTTGGTCATGGTGTATGATTTTTTTAATGTGTCTTTGGATTCGATTTGCAAGTATTTTGTTGAGGATTTTTGCATCTATATTCATTAGGGAGATTGGCCGGTAGTTTTCGTTTTTTGTAGCATCTTTGCCTGGTTTTGGTATTAGATTGATGTTAGCTTCATAAAATGAGTTAGGTAGTGTTCCATTTTTTTCAATGTTTTGAAAGAGTTTGAGTACGATTGGTGTCAGTTCTTTCTGGAAAGTTTGGTAGAATTCCCCTGTGAAGCCATCTGGCCCTGGGCATTTATTTGTGGGAAGATTTTTGATGACTGATTGGATCTCTTTGCTTGTGATGGGTTGGTTGAGGTCTTCTATTTCTTCTCTGGTCAGTCTAGGTTGTTCATATGTTTCCAGGAAATTGTCCATTTCTTCTATATTATCCAGTTTGTTGCCATACAGTTGTTCATAATATCCTCTTATAATTTTTTTAATTTCTTCAGGATCTGCAGTTATGTCACCTTTTTCATTCATTATTTTGTTTATATGGGTCTTCTCTCTTTTTGATTTTGTCAGTCTAGCTAGGGGCTTGTCAATCTTGTTGATCTTCTCAAAGAACCAACTTTTGGTGATATTTATCCTTTCTATTGTTTTTTTGTTCTCTATGTCATTTATTTCTGCTTTAATCCTTGTTATTTCTTTTCTTGTACTTGGTTTAGGATTGGTTTGCTGTTCATTTTCTAGCTTCTTCAGTTGATCCATTAGTTCTTTGATTTTGGCTCTTTCTTCCTTTTTAATATATGTGTTTAGTGCTATAAATTTCCCCCTTAGCACTGCTTTTGCTGCATCCCATAGGTTTTGGTATGTTGTGTTCTCATTTTCATTCGTCTCTATATATTTAGCAATTTCTCTTGCTATTTCTTCTTTAACCCACTGATTATTTAGGAGTGTGTTGTTTAACCTCCAGATATTTGTGAATTTTCTAAGTCTCTGATGGTTATTGACTTCTAATTGTATTCCATTGTGGTCAGAGAATGTGCTTTGTATAATTTCAATCTTTTTAAATTTATTGAGGCTTGTTTTATGTCCCAGCATATGATCTATTCTGGAGAAAGTTCCGTGAGCACTAGAAAAGTATGTGTATCCTGGTGATTTGGGATGTAATGTCCTGTATATGTCTGTTAAATCTAATTCATTTATCAGATTGTTTAGGTTTTCAATTTCCTTATTGGTCTTCTGTCTGGTTGATCTATCTATAGGAGAGAGTGATGTGTTGAAGTCTCCCACAATTATTGTGGAAACATCAATTGCTTCCTTTAGTTTTGCCAATGTTTCTCTCATGTATTTTGTGGCACCTTGATTGGGTGCATAGACATTTACGATTGTTATTTCTTCTTGCTGAATTGCCCCTTTTATTAGTATGTAGTGGCCTTCTTTGTCTCTCAAAACATCCCTGCATTTGAAGTCTATTTTATCTGAGATTAATATTGCTACACCTGCTTTCTTTTGGCTGTAGCTTGCATGAAATATTTTTTTCCATCCTTTCACTTTCAGTTTCTTTGTGTCCCTGTGTCTAAGATGAGTCTCTTGTATGCAACATATTGATGGTTCATTTTTTTTGATCCATTCTGCGAATCTATATCTTTTAATTGGGGAGTTTAATCCATTTACATTCAACGTTAAAACCGGGAAGGCATTTCTTGAATCGGCCATCTTATCCTTTGGATTATGTTTGCCATATTTTTCCCTCTCTCTATTAATATCCTTTATTGTACCCATACCGAATCTCTTTAGTACTGAACCTTTCTCCAAGTCTCTCTGTCCTGTCTTTGTTTCTCTGTCTGTAGGACTCCCTTTAGTATCTCCAGTAGGGCAGGTCTCTTGTTAGCAAATTCTCTCAGCATTTCTTTGTCTGTGAAAAATTTAAGCTCTCCCTCAAATTTGAAGGAGAGCTTTGCTGGATAAAGTATTCTTGGCTGGAAATTCCTCTCACTCAGAATTTTAAATATATCGTGCCACTGCCTTCTCGCCTCCATGGTGGCTGCTGAGTAGTCACTACTTAGTCTTATGCTGTTTCCTTTGTATGTGGTGAATTGCTTTTCTCTTGCTGCTTTCAGAACTTGCTCCTTCTCTTCTATGTTTGACAGTGTGATCAGTATATGTCTCAGAGTGGGTTTTTTTGGATTTATTCTATTTGGAGTTCGCTGAGCATTTATGATTTGTGTATTTATGTTGTTTAGCAGATTTGGGAAGTTTTCCCCAACAATTTCTTTGAATACTCTTCCTAGACCTTTACCCTTTTCTTCCCCTTCTGGGACACCAATGAGTCTTATATTTAGACGTTTCATATTATCTATCATATCCCTGAGGTCCATTTCGAGTTTTTCAATTTTTTTCCCCATTCTTTCTTTTATGCTTTCATTTTCCATTCTGTCATCTTCCAGGTCACTGATTCGTTGTTCAACTTCCTCTAGTCTTGTACTATGAGTGTCCAGAATCTTTTTAATTTGGTCAACAGTTTCTTTAATTTCCATAAGATCATCCATTTTTTTATTTAGTCTTGCAATGTCTTCTTTATGCTCTTCTAGGGTCTTCTTGATTTCCTTCATATCCCGTACTATGGTCTCATTGTTCATCTTTAGTTCTTTGAGTAGCTGCTCTAGGTGTGTCTCTTCTGGTCTTTTGATTTGGGTGCTTGGGCTTGGGTTATCCATATCGTCTGGTTTTTTCATATGCTTTATAATTTTCTGTTGTTTTTGGCCTCGTGGCATTTGCTGAACTTGATAGGGTTCTTTTAGGGTTTGTAGACCAGTTGAAGTCCTTATCTCTAATTTATCAGATCTACAGCTTCGTGGAGTTCACTTTCTCTAACTAACCAGCAGGTGGCGTCCACGAGCCACCTGTTCTCCACAAGCCAGATCTCCCCTGCTTAGCCTTTTTGGTGAGTGGGGGAGTGAGTCTTGTGGGGCCCAATTGGTGTACCAAGCTTGCGTGTGTAGTTGGTGTTGCCTGCCCTGTATGTGGGGCGTGTTTCTGGGCAGTTGGGGAGGGGGGGTGGCCCTAACAATCAAATCTCCCTGATGATCCTAGAGTTTTAAAGCTACTGCAATAGTCTAATCCTTCAGTTCAGTCCTGCCACAGTTTGTCTCTGCCGCTGACCCACAAGTCTTTGGTATTGGCGTATGGCTCCTGAGACTTGCAAGTGGGCCCCTCTTCCAGGCTGTGCACCCCGGGTCCTCTGTTGAGGGATGACTGTGCTATGTCACCGGTGAGTGCCGTCCCCCCAGGGCAGTTCTGGGCTGCTGGGCTGTGTTGGGAGGCTCCCAGTCTGCTCAAATGATGGCTGAATGGGGCTCTGTTAATTCACACTGCTCCCCCTTCCCAGCTCTGGGACATTCAGCTGAGGTTGCAGGGAAGGCTAATGTCCACGCCCAGTTTTGTGGTGTGTGCCTGTTATTTGAAGCACTTCCGTCACACTGGGTTGTCTGGGGCAGCTCTGGGCTATGGGGCTGGCGATGGGCAGGAGTGTTTCCTGTCCACCAGGATGGTGGCTGTGAGCGGACACCCCCCTTTTCTTGGGAAGTTGTGTTGTTTAGTGAATTTTCTCAGCCACTGGATTATTGCCTTTTGTCTCAGAGCTCTCTTAGTTCTGCTCTTGACTTGACGTGCCCAAATTTCAATTCTTTGAAGCTTTCTGTATTGAGCTTCTTAGAGTAATTGTTTTAGAAAAAGCAAAAAGGATTTAAAAAAAAAACAAAACAAAAAAAAAAACGGCCCTCCTCAGAGATCTAATGGGTTATTGAAATGCTAATAGACAAAGCAACCAGGGCCATTAAGGAAAGGTGCACAGGGCAGAGAGATCAGCCTTGCTTCGGGATTTGCATATGCGCCTCAAGGCCTGATCTCCGCCCTTCCCCTTTCTGTGTTCACCAGAACTCCAAAAATCCTCTGCGTTTATTTTGGAGTTTTTCGTGTTGTTTTTTTCTATGCCTGTCTCCTCTCTGCTGGGCTGGCTGCTCTCAGATTCTCTGGTGTCTGGTCTCAGTCTATCTATGGTTGGAGTTTGAATCAGTAGAATGAGTTTCTGATAAGAGCAGCCACTGCAATTCTCCCTTCTCCTTCCTGGAGCTGACAGCCCCTCCTCCCCCGGGACTGAGCCTGGCAGGGAGGGGCGCGGGTCCCCTGGCCGCAAAAACTTACAGATTTCGCTGAACTCAGCAGTTCCACGTTTTCATGAGTGTTGTATGAAGTATGCCCAAAGACAGATTGCTCTGTGGTGTCCAGTCCACGCAGTTCCTGGCTTTTTACCTACTTTCCTGGAGGAGTAACTAAAACATACAGCTCACCAGTCTGCCATCTTGCCCCGCCTCCCTTCTTTTCTTTTAATACTTTTACTAGATGATCTTAGAAAATTATAATTCTTGTTTTCTGAAATTCCACAAGGATATGCCATGGTGTAATATTTTTACCTTTGTTTAATCATATTTTTATTGTAGAATATAACATGTATACATAGAAGTGAAAACTTTCCAAGTGCAATTTAACAGGTAGGTAGAGAGCAAATGTCAAAGAATGTTACGGGTTACAGTTCCACAGTTTGTTATTTCCTTATTGTGACATATAACATACAAGCAAAAAGATAGTATTTTTCAAAGTATGATTTAACAAGTAGTTATATAGGAAATTTCCAAAAATGTTATGAGTTACAGCACCATAGTTTCTATCATTTCCTTATTGTGTTTAGATTTGTTTATAACCTATTTCTCTGGGATTTACTGGGTCTGGGACCTTTCTTTTTAAACTCTTTTCCTTCATTTTGAGGAATGATTTTGTAATTTTTTTTTAGTTTTTCTTCCTTTCTTTTCCCTTTGATTTTTCTGGAGTTATTTTAGGTTTTCAATCATTGATATTATTTCCTTTGGTTTGTCTCCAGTTTTCAATTTCTCTATTACTTACTTTTACTCTTCAGGGAGAGCACCTCCTATGTTCTTCCAACATATCTATAGACAATTTTATTTCTTTAATATTTTCAAATATTAAGAATTCTATAAGGATTTATGAGGTATTTTTAACCAGTACTCTTTGGAGGGAATCTCCTCATTTTTCCCTATGAAAGATTTTTCTGTGTTTTTATTTTTAATCTTTTCTTCTATTCCTTCAAATACCCATTTATTTGAGTTTTCTTTGTTCTGCCAATATTATTATCCTTTTGTTCTTTCTTTCAAATTAGAAGCTATCCACAAACACCCAATAATCTTTCTCAGTGAGTTCATAATTACGAAGAGGAACTATATTGGAAGTGCCACTTGCATGTACTTGGTATGCCAACACCTGAACTTCATTGAGAACGGATGTGGTGCTTCTAAGAGGTCTTCAGTACCATTTTTCAAGGAGTCAGTTAATTCAGAAAGAAACTCCCAATATTCTCCCAGTTGAGTGAAGGTTGGCAGCCAGTATTCTGTTAAAGATCTTGAGAATAAATAAGGTATAATATCTATATTCACTGAATATCCTTATTTACTTGTTTCACTCATCCCCACCTCCCTAGTTACACTGCCTTTTGTCTCCAGACTGATGCTTCTCTGCTTCACCTTCTGAGCCTGTACATTCCTCTTCTTCTGCCAGGAGGGTAGTAGTTTTTTTATTCCTGAAGTTGAGAGATGTGGAGTCTTAATCCTTTTTTGTTCAAACATTCTTATCATACAGCATACCTAATGTGTCCTCTGTGTTGTGCCTTCTTTCCTCATTTTCTGTCTTTATTGGTGTCAAATTTCCTCATAATTTCACCTTTATTTAATTGTGTCTGGGGAGGAAGTAGAGATAAGTCTTTTACTGAAGTAGGTATATACAAAATTGTTGTTTGTAACAGTGGATTACCACTTTAATCTTTAGACCTGAAATCACAAGGGTAAGAAGTGGTTTGAGGAAAAAAAAATAAAAGGGAGACAGAGGAAGTCAAGAGCAGTGAACAGGTTTATGCAATCCAATAACTTAAGTGCAATAAACAAGGCAGGATGGAGTGGGTAAACAAGGTAGCTAGAAGTGTAAACACAGTTTGTAGTTTCCCTTTTATATAACTGATAAGGAAATACCTGCCATTACCAATAGAACTTTACCTCCTTGCTTCTCTTTATTATTTTTGCTTTCCTTGCTTAACCCCCATATTCCTTAACTTATATCTTGCATGTGTGTTTGTGCACATGCACATGTTTATGTGCATATGAAATTTCATTTCCTTCTCTTCTGTGTGATGTTCTGAGTAATTTATCATTTCTATCCTCAAGCTCATAACTATCATAATGGAATATTTTCATTTTCATTAAACCTTTAGTTTTAGCAATTATCTGCTTCAATTTTTATGTCTCACATTTCTTTTTCAAATCTGCATGGCCAAACCTTATTTGCACATTAAGCTTCTTAAACTTTTTTATTGTTTCAATGAACTTTTTAACATACAACAAGTAGTACATTATGTTCTGAGTAAACATTGCAATATATGGACTTTGCATTATGAGAAATCTGTTTTTTTTTATTAGTTCTAAAACAAATATTGGGGAAGCATTGATATATGTAATTAACAAAAAATTCATCAAGGAACATCATATAAAGAAAACAATGTAAAATAATAACTCAAAATAAGATAAAATTAAAATCAACCTACTCAAATAAGTGTGATAAAATCAGTTTGAATCAATAAAGCCTTGAAATGAAATTATTATTTTAACTTACTAAAATATTTTAAATTATTTTATTCATTCAAATTTCACAAAATTATTAGCACTAACTATTGTCTCAAAAATTGTTTAAAGCATCACAAGCCCAAGATTATTTTCCCTCCTTCCTCCAACAGTAACCAGTTTTCTAAATTTTATTTCATGAAGATATACTGCTCACTTCCCATTTTTGCTGAGTTATCTAATCTTCCAGGATTCCCTGTCTACAGATGATCAGGCCCAACTTCCAAGTGCTTCACCTTGTCATCACCCTAGAAGGAATAACAGACAAGGCAGGCCATGTGTCTGGGCCATTGCAAGAATAGGGTCCGGGACATAATGACATATGCTCAAATTTAAATGTATAAGTGTGTTACCACTATTTTGCATACAGTTTTATTGAGATATAGTCACATACCATATAATCCATACAAAGTATACAATCAATGGCCCCCAATATGAATACATAGATGTGCAATTGTCACCAGAATCAATTTTAGAATATATTAATTACTCTAAATAATAATTACAAAAGATGATTGTTTGTTAATGGAATTATAACTATCAGAGCTGTATAGAGGGCAAATAAAATTGAAAGGGGTTGTTTAAAGGTATGTTTCCCACAGATCAACACCACAAATATAGATAGGTTCTTGCATGATATAGTTCTAAGTATATGACACTAGCACAGAGAGTTGATAACAGGAGGGTATATGGGAAAAATCTACATATTGCATACAATGGACTATAATTAATAGGAATGCCATACTAGTAATACACAAATACCAGGGACAAATAAGGGCTGACAAGAGCTATGAGATATTTTGGGTCATGAGAATTGTTTAAAATGGAGAGTGATGGGGACTGTACAACTAAGTGATGACAATGTGAGTTATGGATGGATTATCATGGATGTAGCATATGCTATGTGAACTTAGGAGCCCCCTGGTTTATAAGCCAAGCTCTTGATCTTGAGGCTGGCTCTGGTGAAACCTATGGTTGTAAAGTGAGGGCTATGCCTACCTATAATTATGCCTAGCAATCACCTCCAGTGAAACTCTTTCTTTGTTCAAATGTGAACTTTCTCTCTCTAAGTGTAACTCTGCAAACAAATTCATCACCCTCCCCCTGATGTGGAACAGGAACCCCCAGATGAATGAGTTTTCCTGGTGACATGGGACACACATTCCAGGAATGAGCCTGACAAATGACCACAGTAAGACAAGCCCAAGTCAACAGTAGTACCAAAAACCTTAAAGAATACCCTGATCCCTATCTGAGACTCTATAAAAGTTTCACTCACTAAGTTTATTCTTCAGAAACTTAAATCCATCAGAGAGCTCCTATGCACACTAAGTCCCCAAACCCAGAGACAATAGCCTCTTTAAGAATACCAACTAGATGTGTCCCCTTTTCTCATAAAGTTGACACCCCTTTTCAGCATGAACAAGTTGGGGTGCTCACTACCTAGATATGCCTGAAGATTGGGAAAGTGATTAAAATAGAGGAAGGGGTAGCAGCAGACAAGATGGAATTTAACAGAAGATTATGAATACTGAATCTTTATATATTTTTTCTTAGTTGCTAGGGTATTGAAATAGCTAGAAGGAAAGAATTGAAATGGTGGAACTGTAACCTATAGCATCCTTTGAAATTTGTTCTATAGTTACTTGCTAAATTATAATTTGCAAGCTTTCACCTTTTTGTATATATGTTATATTTCACAATAAAAAATAACTGAAAGTGTGAAACAGCAACCTATAAAGTTCTTTGGAAATTGTTCTTTAACAACTTGATAAATTTCACTTTGAATTTTATCACTTTTATGTATATATGTCATATTCTACAATAAAAATATGAGAAAAATAAAAAAAGTTAAAACTAGAGTTACTATATGACCCAGCAATTTCACTTCTATTTGTGTGTGTGTATGCATGTGTGTATACACCTAAAAAATTGAATATGTTCACACAAAAACTTGTACATGAGTGTTCAAAGCAACATTATTCATAACAGGCCCAAAGTG
The DNA here is from genome assembly GCF_015220235.1 of Choloepus didactylus. Lineage (NCBI taxonomy): Eukaryota > Metazoa > Chordata > Mammalia > Pilosa > Megalonychidae > Choloepus > Choloepus didactylus. The sequence goes on along the minus strand of NC_051330.1, from coordinate 18,671,261 downwards.
GAAACAACCCAAATGTCCAACAGCTAATGAACTGACAAATGAAATGTGATATATCCATACAATGGAATGGATTACTGATACAAGCTACAACTTGGAAAACCAAAAAAAAGAACAAGAAAAAAATATGAAAGAAAACCCAAAACATCCCATACCCCTTACCCCTTCTCCCCAGTGTTGATGCATAGGATTGGTGTGGTTCATTTTCTACTGTTGATGAAAATATTTTAAGAATATTGATGTACATTACAAATCATAATTTGCAATAGGTATACTTTTCCCATATACTGCTCTAATATTATTTCCTTGCAACAGTGTCATACATTTGTTCTAGTTCATGAAAGAACTTTTTTTATATCAGTACTGTTAATCACATAGTTCACAGGAAGATTCACTGTGTTATACATTACCATGTTTTCACCTCCAGCTTGCCTTCTTGTGGCATAGATGACTCTAAACTACCACTTTCAACCTCATTCACTCAGAATTCTGCATCAATTATACTCAAAATAACATGCTAATATCATCTCTATCCATTTCCAAATGTTAATGTACAGCTTAAACATTCTGCACGTATTAAGCAACCACTCCCCGTTCTCTAGCCTCATTCTATCACATGGTAGTATATATTCTAGATTTCATGCAAATATTAATGAGATCTCATATTAGTGAGATTATAGAATATTTGTCCCTTGGTGTATGGCTTATTTCATTCAACATAATATCCTCGAGGTTCACCCATGTTGTCACATATTTCAGGTCCTCATTCCTTCTTCCTGCTGAATAGTATTCTATTATATATATATATACCACCTTTTGTTTATCTGTTCATCAGTTGATAGACACGTGTTGTTCCATCTTTTGCCAACTGTGAATAATGCCACTATGAGCATTGGTGTGCAAGTTTCTGTTCATGTCACTTCTTTCAATCTTCTGGGTATATACCAAGTAGCAAGATTGCCATATCATAGGGCAAATCTATACTTAGTACACTTAGCTTTCTGAGGAAATGCCAAACCATCATCCACAGTGGCTTTGGTTTTAGGGTGATTTGGGCTTTGTAAGATGAGTTAGGTAGTTTACCCTCTTCTTCAATTTTTTGGAAGAGTTTGAACAGGAATGGTGTAAATTGTTGGAAAGTTTGATAAAATTCACCTGTGAAACCATCTGGTCCTGGGATTTTCTTTGTTGAATGATTGTTTTATGATTGATACAATCTCTTTACTTTTGATTGGTTTGTTGAGGTCTTCTATTTCTTCTTGAGTCAGTGTTGGTTTTATGTGTTTTTCTGGGAAATTGTCCAATTCACCTAAGTTGTGTTTGTTAGCATACAGTTGTTCATAATAGACCCTTATTTTCTTTTGTATTTCTTTATTTCCTTTTTATTTCTTCACAGTAATGACACCCCACTCATTTCTGATTTTCTTTATTTAAATCTTCTCTTTCTGTCTTTGTAAATCTAGGTGAGGGTTTGCCAACTTTATTGATCTTCTCAAAGAAGGAAATTTTGGCTTTTTTATGCTCTCTATTGTTTATCTGTTCTGCATTTCACGTATTTCCACTTGATTTTTGCTTGCCTTGGAATTAGTTTGCTGTTCTTTCTCTAATTTCTCCAGTTTCTGAATTAGGTTTTTTGCTTTACTCCTTTCTTCCTCTGTAATGAAGGTTTTTGGGGTTATAAATTTCCCTCTCATCACTTGCTTCACTGCATCCCATAAATTTTGATATGTTGTGTTCATCTTGAGGTATTTACTGATTTCTCTAGCAATTCTTTCTTTGACCCACTGATTGCTTAAGAGCATTTTGTTTAACCTCCATATATTTGTGAAACATCCAGTTCTCCGGTTGTTATTTGTTTACAGCTTCATTCCCTTATGATCAGAGAAAGTACTTTGTATAATTTAAATCTCTTTAAATTTATTAAAACTATTTTGTGCCTCAGCATATGGTGTATCCTGGAGAATGATCCATGAGCACTTTAGAAGAAGGTATATCCTACTGTTTTGGGGGGTGCAATGTTCTACATATGCCTGTTATATCTAGTTCATTTATCATGTAATTTATGTTCTCTGTGTCTTTATTGATCCTCTGATTTTATGTTCTATCTATTGGAGATAGTAGTGTGTTTAAGTCTCCCACTATTATTGTAGAGATGTCTACTACTCCCTTCAGTTTTGACAGTGTTTGCATCACGTACTTTGGAGTACCTTGATTAAGTGCATAAATATTTATGATTGTTATTTCTTCTTGGTGATGCACCTCTTTTATTGTATGTAGTGTCCTTTTTGTCTCATAACATTTTTGAATTTAAAGTCTATGTGGTCTGATATTAGTATAGCTACCTCAGTTTTTTCTTTTTCTTTTTCTATTTTGGTTACTACTTGCATGAAATAACTTTCCATCCTTGCACTTTCAACTTATTTGTATCTTTGGGTCTAAAATAACCGTCTTTTTTTTTATCTTCATTTTATTGAGATATATTCACATACCACGCAGTCATACAAAACAAATCGTACATTCGATTGTTCACAGTACCATTACATAGTTGTACATTCATCACCTAAATCAATCCCTGACACTTTCATTAGCACACACACAAAAAATAACAAGAATAATAATTAAAGTGAAAAAGAGCAATTGAAGTAAAAAAGAACACTGGTTACCTTTGTCTGTTTGTTTGTTTGTTTCCTTCCCCTATTTTTCTACTCATCCATCCATAAACTAGACAAAGGGGAGTGTGGTCCTTATGGCTTTCCCAATCCCATTGTCACCCCTCATAAGCTACATTTTTATACAATTGTCTTCGAGATTCATGGGTTCTGGGTTGTAGTTTGATAGTTTCAGGTATCCACCACCAGCTACCCCAATTCTTTAGAACCTAAAAAGGGTTGTCTAAAGTGTGCGTAAGAGTGCCCACCAGAGTGACCTCTCGGCTCCTTTTGGAATCTCTCTGCCACTGAAGCTTATTTCATTTCCTTTCACATCCCCCTTTTGGTCAAGAAGATGTTCTCCGTCCCACGATGCCAGGTCTACATTCCTCTCCGGGAGTAAAATGACCCTCTTTTAAACAGCATATAGATGGATAATATTTTTTTATTCATTCTGCCAATCTATATCTTTTGATTAGGGAGTTTAATCCATTAATAGTCAATGTTTTTACTGTAAAAGCCATACTTACTTTGACCATTAAATCCTTTGGCTTTTATTTGTCAGATCTATTATTTTTCTCTTCTTATCCTTTTAGTTACCCTTACTGATAATCATCATGTCTATACTTTCCTCCAATTCTCTCTGTCCTGTCACTTCTTTTTCTGTGGGCAGAACTCCCTTCAGTATTTCTTGCAAGGTAGGTATCCTGTTAAGAAACACACTCAGCTTTTGTTTATCTGTGAATATTTTCAGCTATCATTCACATATGAAGGGCAGCTTTGCTGGATAAAGAATTCTTGGCTAGCAATTTTTCTCTTTCAGTATCTTAAATATATCATACCACTGCCTTCATCCCTCCAGGGTGTCTGATGAGAAGTCAGTACTTAGCCTTACATGCCTTCCCTTGTATGTGGTGAATCAATTTTCTATTGCTGCTTTCAGGATTCTCTCTTTCAATTTGGATTTGACAGTCTGATTGGTATTTGTCTTTGGCTTTATTCAGATTGATTATATTTGGAATATGTTGGACTTGTTGGATTTTCATGTTTATGTCTTTTATAAGGATTGAGAAATTATCAGCCATTATAACTTCAAATACTCTTCCTGACCCTTTGCCCTTCTATTCTCCTTTTGGGACATTTATAATGCATACATTTGTGCACTTCTGGTGTCAACATTTCCTTGAGGACCAGCTCAAATTTTTCCATTTTTTTCCATTTGTTCTTTGGCATGTTTGAGTTTGGTTGCTCTGTCCTCTTGTTCACAGATCCTTTCTCCTGCCTCTTCAAATCTGCTGTTGTATGTCTCTAGTGTATTTTGAATTTCATCTACAGTAAATCTCATTTCTGTAAGTTCTGCTATCTTTTCTATGTATACTTTCAAATTCTTCTTTATACTATCCTAGTGTCTTCGTAATATCCTTTAAGTCTTTAACTATCTCATTGAAATTGTTTAGGAATTTGTTGGAACATCTTTGGTTATTTTTTCCAAATTCTGCATCTCCTCCAACTCTTACTTTGATCATTTGGCTTGTTTTTTAATGTTCCTTGTAATTTTTTTACTGCTTTTTCAGCATCTGATTATCTTGGTAAGATTCTCTTGAAAGATGGTTCCCTCTCATCTAAGATTTTTTGTTGACTGAGTTTGTGCTGAAGGTTTCTTTCCACTTGGTTCATCAGTATATCACAGCAAACCCAGGGCTATGATCCCACTCAGGGGATTCAGAGGTGTTCCAGAGGGCCCTAGAGAAAGGGTCAGGAAGGTAGCTTCTCAGACCACTTTCCCAGCTTTCCCAATATATTGCACTCTTCAATTACTTATATCCCCACAACCTTACAAAGGTAAGTTACTTTTTCATTTCTCTGACTATTCAGTTTCTACAGCAAGTGGGCATAATCACCCCATGGTGCTGCAGGTACCTGTCCAGAAAGGACCAAGGCTGTGGGCCCCCACTGTACTATTTCACCAGCCAACATTTGGGTCAGGATGGTTTCACATCTCCCTCTTTTCCCAAGGGGAGGGACTTTCATTCTCTCCCAGACCACTGCAGCCCACCAGGCAAGAATGAGGTGTGTTCAGGGATGTTGACCTCAGGGGTGGGCAATGGGCACCTGGGTCTGCAGTGGAGTTCAGTCACTTACCACAACTTCTCTGTTTGCGGAAATAGTGGAGCTGCCATGGGAAGGTTCAAGGCTGTGTAACCCAGGGGTCACCTTCTCCAGCCAGCAGTTGGAAGAGCACTTTGCCATGTACTCCAGTTTTCCTGAGGAGAGAACTTTCCTGTCTCCCAGCCTGCTTCAGTCAGCCAGATGAGATCCAGGTGTTCCTGGGTCTGCCAGCCTCAGGGGTGGGGGTGCTTGCCAGGAACCCTGGTGCAGATCAGACTCTCACCACAGTCTCTCTGATTAGAGAACTAATGGAGCTTCAGGCTCTTGAGCTTCCACATTGAAAAGCTCTAAGCTGTGGGACCAAAAGGGTTGTCTTCACCACCCAACCATTGGACAAGGACTACACCACATCTCACTAGCCAGTGAGCCCACAGCCTCCTTCCCTGGGGGTGGAGGAAGGCTGCCAGGGGCTGCAATTCACTCAATCCAAATTCTCAGTTGTAGTTTCTTTTTCTTTCTTTTTTTTTTTTTTTGTCCAGCTCTTCCTTATATGTTGCAATGATCCTACCATGTCCAGAACTGCTGCTTTGGAGAGTTCTTGCTTGTTCTTGAGTTTCATTTGTTGGAAGAGTGAGTTCTGTCTGTCTTTATTCCACCATCTTCCCAGAAGTTTCCCCTTAATTTACCTATTATATTATTATTGCACTTAAGTTTCAATTCTATCACATCACTATTTTATGTTTAAAATCTATGCCCTTATGGATAAAAGTTTGGGGGAAAGAATGTAACAATTTTTGGTATAAATAAGAGGCCAGATCAAATTACTTCACAAAGTGCTGGAGTCACACAGTAATGCCACACCACCCCAAGCATAGTCACTGAAAGGTTCTGATAGGGCACACATTGGTCCATAGAACAAAACATATAGATAGATAGATAGATAGATAGATAGATATGTATTATTATATGTATATAATATTGTTCATTTGTTTATTTGCTTATTTCTTTCCCACAACCTACAGCAAACAGGTATACAAGGCTTATACATGAAAGCATTTGGATTAAGTTTTGTGTGTCCAAATACAAAAGAGAGTTTTCATTTTTACCTTTACCATTTTTGATGAATAATAAAAGTGGGATTGCCTGTTTTACCATATCAATTTGTTTATCAACAGATTTCCAATCTGGCTGATCAATAAATATGTGTACAGAAACATTTTTGTAACAACAATACAATCTGTATTCCTCCCAAATTATCATGCTTTTAGTTTTGAAACATATTTGCCCAATTGATTTAGTAAATCACAAATGCTTTATTGCAAACATGCCAGTAAAGAAGTATTTCTTTAATTGTGCCTTTTTTGTTCCAAAAACAAGTATATACAGGGAGAATTACTTACAAAGTATGTTTTAACTGCATAGCAATTTAGACATAAACCAAATTCCAAAGTGTAAAGTGTTTGGAGATTTAGGATCTGAGAACTGAAGGCATTCACTCCTTTTAGACCATGCACTCTCCATGTTACAGTGGGGATGATGTGGGTGTGGTCATTGTCCAGAACCCCAGGTGGGTGATGAGACATGAACTGCTCATCCAGCCTCAGCAGGACCAAAGCCAGCCATGACCAGAGGATTTCCTGGTAGAACATGGGGTCATGCTGCCCTGATTGTCTGGGACTATGCTTGGTACTCAAAAGCTCCACAAGTGCATTTATTGTTTGCTTTATATCAGAGCATCATGTCTGGAGAACATTAATAAATATCAAACAGAGGCTTCCATGAAGAATCTGCATAAAACCATTCAGTTTAAATCATAAGTATTCTTGATGAATATTAATTGATGAATGATTATCATCATTGTTTATTGCCTATTGAGGCCATACGCATTAATGATGAAACTGTGGAACAACCCTGTGATTTCCTCTTGAGTAACAGAGTGTGGGTATTGTCACCTAATTTACCAAAGTAAAGTTAAAGGCTGAATATAAGGGACAATCCATACATGTTTGAATATTATACTGAATCTAGAAATTCTATGCTTAGGAAATTGTTATTTGAGAGTATTAAAAATAGTGCAGCAGCAAACAGTTTAGGCTAATGCCAACCTCTCACTTGGGCTATGATATGCCCAGTATGATATGCAATGTGTCAGAATTAAACTTATTATGATGTCACTTTTTAATTCAAGTGATTAAATCTGTTCTTCATATTAATTGATAGTAATAAAAAAGGATTTTATTGAGAAATGGTTTCCAGCATTCAGAATAATATTTCATGCTTTTCTTTAAGACTTCTGAAAAAAGTTCAAATCATTTTGTTCTCAGTATTTTAAATATACACATCTCTGTACATAAAGTTAAAAAGATGTAAAAGAATGTGGATTGAATGTAATTAATTATCATTAATTTGAAGTAATCAAAAATTTCAAGGAAATTATTTGATAGATTTAGTTGCATAATCCTTAGAAGTTATTTTAAATAAAATATAACAAAACATTAAAGTTCTAACTAGAGTTGGACTATATTTACAAGAAGAAGATTTTAGTATCTATCCCATTTAAAAGCACATTCATGTTAACCATATAATTTATGCCACCACAGATAAATGAATAGATAATTTAAACTGAATAATAATAAACAGAAAGTGAACATAAACCTCTGTAGGGTGAGCAAATAATAACTTACCGAAATACTTATGTTGTATCCCTAGGTTAAAAGACTACCTCTTGAAAATTGGAATATAATTTACAGACGCTAAAAGAAATCTATCCTTACGAAATTTGTATATCATTAATTATAAAATGTTCTTGTAGACCTAAAATATGTTAAAAAGTATGAATATTCTGGAGGAATAATTTCATAGTATTTCATGATCAGTTAATGAGAACCTTGTAATTTCTAGTACAAATGCCTCAGGACAATAAACATTTGCATACATTTGTATGATTATTTCAATAAAATGTTTCATATAATACAATAATAAAATATGTATACAGTAGTAGAAGAATGATTGAGGAAGCAAGATATCTCTAGTAGAATGTCAATTGTCAGCCATTGAAAAAACTTATGATAACAAGAGAATCTTTAAGTATAGCTGAAATGAAAGTAGAAACATAAGCGTAGTTTTATTCAAAAAGTAAAACTATGATTTTAAATTTCTTATAATTATATAAAATTATTTTTGTATATAAGATAGTAATGAAATACAGTTATGTTGGGATAAAAATAAAGCATCACCCAAATTAATATTCAGTTCACTCTGACACTTGAATCATAGTTCCCCTATTCCCTTAAGTTTTGATAACTTTCTCTGGAAAAATTTATTTAACAGTCATTTTCCTTTTCTTCTTTCACAGAAAATCCTAAATGAATATATAAAAGGAAAGAAACCATCCCCTAAGCTGAATGAGGTGAGTGAGATCACCACATTTAATTTTGAAGCAACCTATCCCCCACAATGATATGTAAATAAGACATCTAATACGGGGAAAAATAAAAATGAGTCAAAAGATTACACAAGACTTTAGTAATTTGAATTGGTGAGATAATATGAGAATAGAGGCATTGGGAAGTTTTATGTTCATTTGTTTTGTTTGGTTTGGTTTAAGATAATATTTGGTAATGTGTGGTAATGCTGTCCTAGCAAACATGTTTCTTTACAACATAAAAAAATAACTAGGATTCATTTAGCTTATGAAAACCACATAATATGGGGGTTAGAATAAAGGATCCATAACTGTAGGAATACTGAAATTTTACTAATAAGAAAAAAAAATAACTTTTCTGTCTAATGAAAATTCCTGAGTCATTGCTCCTTTATTTCTTTCAAATATTTACTTGTAAAAGTTGGCATAAATGATAAATGATATCTATCACTGAATGAATGATATTTTAAATTTTACCTGCTAATTAAACAAGAAAGTCATATCTTTTACTTTTTGATGATCTTTCCCTCCACCAACATGCCCAAAGCCAACTTCATGGCTTTGTTTCTTAGACTGTATATGATGGGATTCAAGGTTGGGGGTACCACAGTGTAGAACACAGAAATTACAAGGTCAGAAATAGAAGGGGACTTTGATGTTGGCTTTAGATGAGCAATGAAGATTGTGGACAGAAATAATACAACCACCACCAGATGTGGAAGACATGTGGAGTAGGCTTTTGACTGGCCTTCTGTTGATGGAATCTTCTTGACAGTGCAGAAGATGTAGACATAGGAAATGATGATGAAAATAAAACAGCAGATATCCAAAACCACACTGATGAGGATGGGCACAATTTCTCTCATTAAATTTTCTGAACAAGATATAGCTAATAAATGGGGGATATCACAGAAGAACTGATGGACCACATTGGATCCACAGAAGGATAAGGAGAAGGTACCAGCTGTGTGCATCACAGCAGCCAGACTTCCACCCACCCAAGATACAGCTGCCATCCACACACACATGCTCATGTTCATGATGACTTCATAGTGCAGAGGATGGCAGATGGCAGCGTAGCGGTCAAAGGACATCACTGTTAGGAGGAACACCTCTGCAATTGCCAATAAAGTCACCAGAAAGACCTGGGTGACACAGTCAAGGAAGGAGATTGTGTTGTTGTGGGTCAAGGAGTTAAAAATGGATTTGGGGATTGTAACTGAAATGAGACAGAGATCCAAGAATGATAAATTCTTCAGAAAGAAGTACATGGGTGTATGAAGGTGCTGGTCCAAAGTTGTGATCATGATAATGAGGACATTCCCAATCAGGGCCCACAAGTAAATGAATGAGAAGAGCATTGAATGCAAAATGTGCATATTTTGATTTGTAGAAAATCCCAAGAGGATAAATTCAGTCACAGCTGTGTTATTTCTCATTACTGCAAGCATAATATGAATCACAATCAAGCAACAGAAAGGGATAAGAATAAAACATCAACAAAATCAAGTCTCTCAATATTAAAAATACAATAGATTTATGCATAGGTTAGTATAACATTCAAATTAGTAAATATTACCTCTGTCTAGATCGTCTTCAGTGTATTGGTCATCAATCATTTCCTGGTAATTTAGTTTTACTTAAACAATTTAATTTCAGTTCACATATATCTGGCACTAATATATTGTTCAAATATACTCTGTGAAAGGAAAGTTTTGAACAGTTTTTCTACTGACCTTTGCAAAACCTTTCCAACACTCTAGGTAAATCAAAATTGAACAACTAACAACTGCTAAATTGTGCCCTAGGCTTGCAGTGCCTACATTCTGTCCCATGATGAATATAACCTCATTTTCTACAGAGCTTTGGAAATTTGAGACATAAAAAATTCTGAAAAAAAATGAAAATTTATTATTGACCTTTTTCATCTACTGTATAAAATCTTTACCATACATGCCTCTAGAGAACATTCAGTTTAGAACTGTTCTCGAATTTCATAATTTAAATAAGAAATTTAGCTAAAGCTGGCTTATTTCTCTCCTTCTCCATGCCAAGTTATTTATTATTTATAGTCTTATACTTAGAGTTCCATATGGCATATAACCTAGTTACAGTAGGTATCAAATATATGGGCTGAGATGGTTAGCCTTACATTCCACACATTATTTTCTTTATAAATTTCCTCTCCTTGGTAGTCCGTCACATCTAATAAATTAAATAATTATGTTTTCCTTGCAAGCTTTTCTTTATTTTTTTCTCTATTAAATCTTCAACTTAAAATACATGGCATTATCTATTACTCATCTGATATATTGCAAATACTTTTTTAACAATTTTCAAGTCAGTCACACTGCCACTTCCACATCCTCTTGTTTGTCTATCCCTCCCACAAGATTAATACAAATTATGTTGCAGGGGAGAAGGGGTGACAAAAAGATGGTGCTAAATTCAAATCTTGTTAGTGAAGAAATACTGCAATTGGAGGTCCCTCTTGCAGACACAGGTTGATGTCTTCTATTTGTACAGATTTTATTCTTTAACCTTCCTGCAAATGTAGTACATATATAATAATGTACTTTGGAGTTTGACCTCCCACACTGTCCCCTTTATCTCCTTTTAAGTATTAAGCTCATCTTCTCCCCATGGTCATGAATAGTGAAAAGATCACCCCTTAATCATTATGTGCACTTTTGAATTATAAATATGCCAAGAAAGTCATAACCCTTTATGGAACACCTAAATTAAGGAAAACAAATGCAAGTTTTGAATTTTATTCCAAGGAAAATTTGGCATTGAACCTGGAATAATTAGAACACAAAACAATAATATATGATATAACATGATCAATTTTTTATTGATTTCATTATTTTAAATAAGGAGTTTTAGCCACTGTTTTATTTCTCAGGTTATTTTAAATATAAAACAAATTTTATTCTAAAAACAAGGACTTACTAGTATCCCTTCAATCCTTGTGCATGAAGGTTCTGGCTGTCTGCTGAAGTTCAGGACTACTGAAATTACAGCTGACTAAAAGAACAGAAAGAGGTTGTGAACTTTCATTTCAATAGAGAGTAGAAAAAGTGTTGATTCCTCTGAAAACTTTTATGATGCCCAAAATCTGGCTTCATTGTTATCTGTTAGCAGACAGAGAGCACTGAAGAGCTCGATCATTTTATGTCTGTTGCTGCTCTCCCTTGGGCTCTAACATTGCCCAAGAATGAAAATTTATCAAACTGACTTATTCCAAAGGGAAAATAGGCTACCATTGTCTCCATTGACTTTCTTAATTGGTACCAGCCAATACCAAAATCTTACCGAGTAATTGGTGTACCAGTATGCTGCTAGAAGTGGAAGTGTTCTTAAGTTGTCATAGTCTATGTTGATGTTGGAGTCAAGAGGATTTGCCAGAGGGGGGTGTGAGAGAAAGAGGGGACCTTGGGGAGGTGTCATCCAAATGACTCACTTTTGCATTTGAGTGGGAGGCTGAACATCTCTTTGATCTGAATAACATGCTTTTACCACTGCTACAGGGAAGTTAATGCTGAGAGAGTTTTTGGATAACTGCCTGTTGTGCAAAAACTACCCAGGTCCATCTGCCTTTAGAAGTTTTTCCAAGCACAGAGACTGTATATACCCCAATCTGTCTCCATGTAGCTCTTCATACTCATTTTGCTACCTTATTTCTAATCATTCACAATTATTTTCTTCATTGGCCTCTGGAAATTATGGTCATTAATCAGCAATATCTCTGTGTCCCAACATTTTCTCCAAATCTCCCCCATCTGACAGCCTCTTGGGAGCCTGCCTCAGCTGCTTTCTTCACCAGAGCTTCCTTTACTCCCTTATTATGTCTCACTCTGAAGGCAGGGCAAGTGACTACATTTCTGTCTAACTCAAGCCTAAGATCATTCACCCTTCTTTCTCCAACAGTAACCAGTTTTATGAATTTTACTTCAGAGGCTATACAGCCCATCTCCTCTTTTCAATGAGTCATCTAAACTTCCAGGATTCCGATTCCCCAAATGAGCGCACTCAACTGAAAATTGCTTCCTATTTTCATCACCCTTAATAGAATGATGACAAGGAAGGCTCTGTGTCTGGTTGTATGCAAACATAGTACCTGTGAATTAATGATATTGTAGATGGGGGACTCCAAAATCTAGGTTGTCACCCAGTGCAGCCAATGAAAATAACACCAAATAGGGCTGAGGTGGAAAAAAAAAGGTGATTTATGCTAGCGAGAGGGCAAGGTAGATTTCCTTCCCAGATCTGCCTCCACAAAGTGGTTTTTCAACTGGCATTTATACATGTCAGAAACAAAGAGAGATAATCATCTTATTTAACAGGTAACAGATGTCTGGAGAACTGCAGTAGTTTTGTTGTTGCTGTTGTTGTTTTTTAATCTCAGTCATTCCCTACTTCCTTTAGGATTTGCATCCTCTGTGACACCTGGAAAATGTGCCTCTGTATCTAAGGCTATAAATGAAAGCTTATTCATATCTGGGTGATCTAGAGCAATAGATGAAAGCTTATTCACATCTGGGTGCAGGCTTTACATTTATGTATTGCTCCTTTGTGAGATTAAGTGCTCATATATGCACAGCTTTTTTATGTTTTAAAGTTACATTTAAAGGCTACTATTACAATTTCCAGCTTGTTTACAATTGTAAGATTACATTGAAAAAGTCACTGTTATAATCTCACCCTTAAAAAAGTATTTATTTCCAATCTTTGGAATTCAGCCCTCATTCTCTCTACTTACTTCTGAGCTGGGGTGACATAGTTAGGGTGTCCTCTGGTGGAATTTCTGACTCATAACTTGCAGATATTGTCAATTTCCTTCAGGTGAGAAATGATCATTCTTGGCAGGACTTCTAGAAGGTGAAAAGGTTTTCATACATTTTGAGTTATAATTCAAGTGCATAGAGACAAAAGGCATTTAACTAGAACAAGAATAGATATATCAATCAGGAAGATAACAAGCAAGATTTGAAGAAGGGTCTGTAACTATGACCCTATTCCTGAAAGTAGCCAAATGAATAGATCAGAGAAATTGAAATTATTAACTGGAGTAGTCATAGCCTGAACTTGATCATTGAGGTGCTCTAGGAGAGAAGAGATGTTACCAGATTCATCATGAATATAGTTAATTCTATTTTGACTAGAGCACATGTCCCTCATGGGAGGTGGTAAGGATATTTAAGACCATTCTATTTTGAAGTACTGCTTTGTGCATTAAAGCCATTTCTGCATTTACTAGAGTTATACTGTGATATCTGCCATTTAATTATTGGGCAACAAAGGTGTTTCATGCATCTACCCTGGCATTTACATTTTCAACTCTTATAAATGGGAAAAATTACAGTTACATGATCATCAGATCTATTGGATTCCATTAGGATGACCTGATATATTTCAGGCCTTAGATTCCAGTCAGTTTTATACGATCACTAGCTAATAAAGTGATGACTTGTTTACAATTCTCAGGGGTAACTCTCATTTTGCATATCAAGGAAGGGATGTGTAACAGGGAATGATTTTTTGTTCCCAACAAAGGGAAGCCTTCTGACTCACTCTTCAATATCTGGGGTAAACAATTTTATCCTAGAGCTGAACTTGTCCATTTTCTATTCTTTCAGTAAAGTTCTATGCTTTTCTACCTGATAGGAATTACATAGCACTGTTTCACTAGTGATTTTGGCAGTGAAAACAAAACAATATCCTGGCTGGGTTGAGTTTACTGGCCAGTGACAAGATTGTCTCTGGTGACATTATTGGTGATTACCACACTGTATTTCTCTTGCATCTCAATTATTTATGACTTGGGAGCTACCCAGTATGTCCCCCATAAACTAGTCTGTCCTCATGGCAAACTAGAGACACTACAGATATGCAACTGGCTACAAATTCAGCAGTTAGACTGGTTTATAGAAATAGCATATAAGTGGGCCCATTGCAAGGAAAGATTACTTTCTTGGGTTGCTACTAAAGGGCACATTAAGGTTATGGAAAAATAGAAAACAAGGAACATCATAACCAGTCTGACTAGGAAGATTTCTTTTTAGACAAATATTTAGGCCATCCAGAGCTTCACAAGTACACTTATGTTCTTATGTTCTGGAATATCAGGAGGATTTTACTGTCACTGTGGCTTTCCAGCTAACAGGAGGGTGTCTCCATTTGCCATACCTTGACTCTGGTGTGGCAAATTTCCAGGCTTTATTCACTGCAAATTAAGAGAAGAATGAGTAACAAGCAAACACTAAACTAAATGAACCCATGTAGGATTTAGTTGAACCTGGGGGTGCTAGTTCTTCTGAGTGCAGAGCCAGACTTATGCTACCTGCATATTCAACCTTTAGAAATGGACTTCTAAATGGTATTTTATGACTTAAAGTTAACCCACTTTGGAGTGCTACTGTTATCCTCAGGAGAGCAACAGGTAAAATTTTATTCTATTTTAAATAAGTTCTCAAGCAGATTTTGGTGAGGCTGTCTTTTAAAGTTTTACTCATGCATTCTGTTTCTCCTGCAGACTGTGGCTTATAAACAGAACATAGGCACTAGTTAATGCTGAGGAGTCTTGAAACACCTTTAGCAATCTTTGCTATGAAAGTTATTGTTGTTTTGAATAGAAAACAAAAGCCCAAATTTAGCAAATTTTCTCAAAGTAACCATTTTAAAACTTCTTTTGCCTTTTTAGTCTAACAATGGAAAAAAGGTTTTAGCCATCTAATACAAGTGCCCACAATTACTAGCAAATATTGAAGTCCCCAGGGACATTACTATAAAATCTATTTGCCAGTCCTCTTCACTGTCTAAGCCCTTTCATTATCCATGGACAGATGTCCTTTGCAATGGATGGCTAATTCCTTGGAATGCGTTACTGCAATTAACAATTTTTAAATTAGATCTATTATGTATTTGCTGACTGATGTCATTTGACCATGCTTTTTTAAAATTGTTCTGTGACCTTGCAAAATGTCAAAAGTGTATGTTAAATCTGTGTACACAGGTGCCTTTGCCTTGTGCTCACCTAGAGGGCTTTTAAGAGGGCAATTGACCCACCCTTTGCACTGCACTGATGTTCCCAGTAGGGGAGGCAGTATTTGCTACTGAATACGCAGCTTTCTGTTTACTTTGCTTCATGTAACTACTCCCATTAGTAAATATTTCTAGGTCTGGGTCTGCTGTTGGCACATCCATTAGCCCCAATCTATTTGAACAGAATTAGTCTAACAAGTGAACACAATCATTTTTTGGGCAAATCCACTCAAATCCATTTAAATTTCTGGGAGAAGGTTGGCAGGAATGAGCTTATCTATAGTTTTTTAGGATGACAATCATATTGCCCAGCAGCACTGCCTGATAGTGGCTTAGCCTCTCCATTGTCAGCCACTGTCCCCTTTTGTTCTAATAAAGTAAGGACATGATGGGGAAACTAAGGTATACTTTTCTGCTTCTTGATGGAGTCCACAGTGGCTGCCACTTTCTTTAGACAAGCTGGCTATCCTTGGCCACCATGTCAAGCTGTTTTGACAATTAAGCCACTTATCTGTATCATGAAAACCAGCAAAATCAGCAAACACTCCAAGCACCCATAAGTCAATGTCCTGCTTTGCATGGATAAACAGGTCAATTTCTTTTGAGGGGTTAGGGAGCCCAAAGCTGGAACTGATATCAATTTGCTTTCAAGCTTTGAAAGGCAATTGTCCAATCCTGTATCCATTCTAAGGGATATTTTTCATTTCCCTTCAGAGCCAGATTTAAGGGTTTGGCTATCAAAACAAATTCAATATCTACAGTTGACAATAGCTGGCTATACTTAAGAATCCTCTGAGGTTTTTGTTTTTGCTGTTCTTTGGCATGGTTACTTGCCAAAGGGTCTAGCTTATCAAAAGTCTCTTGTGGACCTTTACTTCCCAAAGATTTCTGAACAAGGCTTGTCCAAAAAGAATTGGGGCATTTTAAATCTTATGGTAGCAAGGTCCAACAGTAGTGCTGTTTTATTCCTTCTTATTTGATGCAAACAATTTTTATGAATTTTTTTACTTAATGGTGTGCAATAAAAGGCATCCTTTAAATCTAAACCACAAATATTAATAAGGAAGATTATATGGATTAGGTACTATGGGTCTATATCTTCTACTCTTTGATTTACAGTTCTTAATTCTTGGACAAATCTGTAATTCTGATTTTCTGGTTTCATTAGTCTTTATTATAAAAATTTCTTAATCTGCAGCAAAATGCTCTCTGTGGATATTGCTGTAAACATGGTGAGCTAATATCTGGCCATAATATTTCCATGACTTCCTGCACATTATTTTGAGGATTTCTTCATGGCCTTCCTTACCTTGGGCCTCAGATCCCTGCTTGTAGAGCCAGAACTTGTAAATTCATTTTGCCAGATAAGCTTGCAAAGAAATATGCAAGTCAATTGACCTTTTCCAATTTGGCATTGCAGCAGATGTGGGAAGAATCATTCATTAGCAACTTCAGACATGCCCACAACAGGGACTGATTCCTCTGACATGCAATTAAGCCTCATATCTATCAGTGAATTTTAATGCAATTTTATTGAGATATAATCATATATACAATCATTCAAAGTGTACAATCAGTTGTTCACACTATCATCATATAGTTGTGCTTTCATCACCTCAAACTTTGAAAATTTCATTACTCCAAAAAATGAAAATTAAAATAAAAAAACATCCAAAACATCCCATTCCCCTCCTCCCCCATTGTTCATTTGCCTTTTAAAATACAGTTTAATTGAGTTATATTCACACACCCTATATACAGTTGTGCATTCATCATCAGAATCAATTTTTGGACCTTTTCCTTACTCCAAAATAAAACTATAAGCAAAAAAAATAACACCTAAATCTTTCCATCCCTTCAATCCCACTCTATTCTTGATCTAATTTTTGTCTGCCTTTTTCCACTCATCTGTCCATATACTAGATAAAGGGAGTGTGAGCCACAAGTTTTCACAATCACACAGACACACCATGCAACCTACATAGTTATACAATCATCTTCAAGAATCAAGGTCACTGAGTTGCAGTTTGACAGCTTCAGGTATTTCCCTCTAGCCATTCGAACACACTATGGACAAAAAGGTGATATCTATATAGCACATAGGAATATCATCCAGAGTGACCTTGATTCCATTTGAAATCTCTCAGCCACTGAATCCTACTTTGCTTCATTTCTCTTCCCCTTTTTGGTCAAAAAGATCCTCTCACTCTCACAGTGCAGGGTCCAGGTTCATCTCCAGGAGTCATTTCCCATGTTGCCAGGGGATTCACACCCCTGGGAGTCACATCCCATGTAGGGGAGAGGGTAGTGAGTTCACTTGCTGTGTGGGCATAGAGAGAGAGGGGGCCACATCTGAGCAAGAGACATTCTGGGGGGGGATCTCCTAGGCACAATTATAAGTGGGCTCAGCCTCTCCCTTGCAGCAACTAGCCTTATAGGGGAAGGCACCCAGATTCAGGTCTCAGCCCACTAAATTGGCAGTCCTTAACATTTGTGGGAATATCATCAATAGCCCAGGTGGGGAAGTCCAAAACTTCCACATTTCTTCTTAGTTCATTGGGGGGCCCCACAAATACACTTATATGCTGCACATATCACTCTGGGATATGTCAGGATTTCACCCCAGCCTGTACAAACTCACCAAATCCCATTTCCCATTCACCACACCCTGCATCTATGGTGTTCAAACTGATCATACAAGTTAGATTATCTAGTGAGTTACAGAAAATGTAGATCCTGCACCAGACAAACATCTCCTCCTTTGGTCTCAAGCATAAGTTGTAGTATTAAAACCCAGTCAGTATCATCCTTTATCATTGGGCCTGATCTGCCCTAGTCCCAAACAGGTCCTCTTTATTCATATTGCTAATTAAAGTCTGAATTCTTTTTCAGTTCTTTCAACAGTTGCCATATGGGGTAATGCTGCCATTCATAGCTGCCAAGTTCTAGCTCCAAGTCTCATGTGTCACACAGGCACCCAAAGTTCCAAAGACTAACCAGGTCATACACAAGGAGCTCAGCATCTCAGGATTTAGAGACAACCACCACAACTCATGAATAGATGTGACTTCTGTAAGAGCTCACAATCCAGAAACCATCACAACAAGCATTTCCCCTGATAAGCTGTGCTCTAAGATTCAGTTCCCAGAGTTTACATATTATAGTCAGTCCATACGAGTGAGGCATTACAATGTCTGTCCTCTCATTTCTGGCATGCTTCACTCAAAATGCTGTAGTCAAGATCCATTCACCCAGCTGCATGTCTCACAGCTTCATTTCTTCTTGTAACTGCTCCACACCACAGTCCACCATTCCATTCATCAGTCAGTGCACTCCCAGGCCACCTCCATCCACTGCAAATCATGAACACCGCTGCCATATGTTGGTGTGTAAATGCCCACTCATGTCCCTGCTCTCCAATCTTCCAAGCACATACCCCATACTGAGGTTGCAGGACCTTGAAACCCCCCATACCTAGCTTCTTGTGTCTACCAGTAAATTTACTAATCTCTTACCTAATTTCTTACTACTTAAGATGAGTCCTGAGGTTCAGTATGGTATGTTTTCCCCACTGGTGGAAGGATCCCTGGGTTCTGTACTTCCAAGTCAATGTTTTCATCCCTTGTTAGCTGTGGAGGCTCAGTTGCTGGGTCTCCACTGCTTTTCCCCATGGGGGTTGAGCTGATAGGTCTCCATTGCCTTTCCCCCTTTTAATAAGCACATTTTTGGGAATTTGATGGTTCCCTTGCCACCCCGCTCTCAGAGTCATACCCTTCATGATGTATTTTCATTGTGCTTTCCCCACGTTGGAGCTTGAGGACAGCCAAAAATCTTGTCAAGCATTTCTCCTAAAAGATTAGCTTGGAAGTTTGCTAGGTAAGTGACATACTGATTTTGCTGGTTTTCATGAGTAGATTCCCAATCATGAAAATCTTTAAAGACAATTTCTACAAGCACCAATATTAGTTTACCTAATCCAACTTTTAGCTTTCGCAATTTCTGATGAATGTCAGAGGCACTCTGGCAAATAAAGTACTGATTTACCCTGTGCTGGTTTCTTAGGTGTGGGGAGCCAGGGCCTGCCTACCCTCCTCCATAGTGAAAGTAAATATTGCACATAGCCACCTACTTGATTGGGACAACCATTAAAGGACATCAGACCTCCCACAGAGTGAAAGAATGTACAAATGGTATCATAAACAAAGCATCAAAACTCCCCTCCCCTGATCACTGTTGATAACAAATCTCCAAATCCCATGTCATAAGGTCCTACAGAAACTGTTCTCAGATCCTGTGGAATGTATTGTCCTAACCCTTATAAACTTCCCCCTGGCACACTCCACCCCCCCTCTTTTTGGAGTGCTAAATTCCATTTTCCCCATCTGGCTGCCACCTTGGAACCGTATCCTGTTTGTAAGTCCTAATTAAACTCATGTCTAACCCCATGCCTAAGACATTGTTTGGTCTTAGGACTGTGCTGACACAAGCCCTTCAAAAGCTGAGTTGGAACAATTGATGAGCCAGCCAGGAGACAAGAGTGTCAACAGCCATATTGGGCATGAATCTTGGGAAAGGAGAATCATGGGGAGAATCACAAATTGGCCTGTGTCATCCATGTGGGGAGGGGTAGCTGCCATCCTAGATGAATGGGGATTGTTGTGACAGTGTGAGAAAAACTCCAGAGGGGTTGCTAACTGGTTTGCAATAGATTGTACAACTAAATTTGAGTAAGAAGAAAAGGGACCACCAAATAGCAGCAGTCATAGCATAGCCCTTTTTGGGAGCCTTGTAGATGGCTACTGAGATGGAATAAGTGGTGAAAGCTAGTGTTCACCATTTACAGGAGAAAGTAAAATTAGAAAGAGATATGTGCCTTGCCTAGGTGGAAATGAAGGACTCCCTGAGTGATCACATTCTGTGAATGGATGATCAGTTAGAGATTTTGGCATGCATATATGCCCAAGTTAAAGGTCATAATTTGCCTCAGGCTCAATTCTGGAGGGTTTTAGCTACTCTGGAATGGGACTATAAAGTGTGAGACTCCATGGACTCCTCCTTGGAAGAAAGGGAGGATGAATGGGAGGTAGAGGACAAAGTGTCCCAACAGGTGTGTTCCATGGTACAAGAGAAATGGAAGACACCACAAGTTCAACTCCCTGGTGCTCAAGAATTCCAATGTCCTGAACAGAAATTACATGTTACTCTAAGAAACTATGCCACTGCTGAATTGGATGATTTAGGGCAGTGGTATAGACAAAAATCTAGGGAGTCTCTACCCAATTGGCTTCTGAGGTTATGGGACACCAGAACAGGGGGTAGTGCTATCTGGAGTGAAAATGAATAAATTGACATCTATTACAACCCACCCTTCCCTATGACAATGCTTGTACACTACTCATCTAATGTGAAAACTGCTGTCATATTGGTATGGCTGATTGATGGGTGTAAAGCTGCATGGACTAATGAAGGCAATATACTACAAAATACCCCAATAGCAAACTATGGAGGAGCTGCAAGATGTTTTGGGGGTCTGTGAATGAAGCATGCCACTTATTCTGCAGCTTTCATAGGTCCTGACACTGAAGGTTTTACCACAGGAATGAAAGCCATGGTATTGTATACTGCCCCCAATCATTACTAAAGTTCTCTCATTTCTATACTAAGTCCACTAGTAGGACAATACATTTTCCTTGCCATTCATACTGTAGCAGACCTTGGAGAGTAAGAAAGGCTGCAGAAAAGGGGGACATGAGTAAGGGCAAGGAGTGAACCTGATGGCCCAAATTGGGTAGCCCACAAGCAGATGTGGATAGATCTCATTTCTGTAGGCAAAGAAACAGAAGCTATATATAAGCAACCTAGAGCATTCCTAGTAAAGCTGTGGAGCAAACATGCCTAATGGCCAGAGATTTAATAAAATGAAGGAGAAACCTCTGAGGGAGAAAGAAATTCAGGAAAGAAACCACTTTTTGGAACCCCAGCCAGGAACCCTCCATTCCCCTATGAAAAGTTTGGCAAGTCCTTTTCTCTCTTCCATTGGAGATGATTGAGATCTCTGAATGCAAGTAATAGCCAGGGTCTCCTGGAATCATAGGCCTCATGTAGAATTAACCATTTACTTGTCCCTGACTAACCAACAGCAAGTGTTAGCACTAGTAGATATGAGAGCCAAATGTACCTTAATCTATGGGAATGTAGCCTGATTCCACATGCCAGAACTGCAGTTCCTCTCTCAGCTCCTATGCATTCTTCAATGTGTCCCTCTTGGCTGTAGCAAGCTTGCTTCTTCTTTCTGAGCTTATACAGTGCTCTAGTAAACTAATCAAGGCCCATGCTGAATGGGTAGGGCCACAATTCCATGGAAATTATCCAATGAAAGATCTTGCCCACAGTTGAGTGATCATATCTCCATGGAAACATCCAATCAAAAGTCACCAACCCATTATCCTGTGTGACCAGAGGTTAGTTCAGAGACTCATTGAAACTGTCCTAACCAAGAATATCAGCAGAACAATCTATACCCCCTCAAAAAGAAAGATCCCTATGATGAGGAATGTAAGAAAATCTCTTAGCAAATTTGAAAAACTAGAATGCGAAAATTAAAAAGAGTTTTAAAAAAGAGGAGGGAATCTGTAAGAAAGGGTTAAGTTTAGCTTTCACATAAAGGCAACATGAAATAGGGAAAATGATGGCAGAACTGGCTTGAACAGTCTCCATGGTAAAGAGAAGGAGAAAAAGAAAGCCATGGAATAAGCCTAAAATCAGCACCAGCTCCTTACATGGGAAAAATAACCAGGGTTACTGGAATGTAAAGGGATATGGGGTATAATCAGAGGCAGGAACTCTCAGCAGGAAATTTAAACTGAATGTGCTCTCTTGGATAGGCTGTACAATTCAAAATCCCAAAGATGGGCTAGTTAGCTCTCTCAGGCTGTAACCTCTGGAGTACCCAGCCAACGGGAAAACAGGGGAGGGACCTGCATGCTAGGGGTAGGATATTAATATCACCATGTTCTTTTTCCTGTGTGCCAGCCCACCACATTTCTGGCTGTGCACCCTTTCTTGCAAGATCATAAATAAATTCTTTTTTCCTCCAGAAAAAAAATCTCCAACCCAATCAACACCAATAGGTTTCCTGCCCACAGAAGACTGCATCAAACATAATGGCATTTTGGGGGACATAATACATCCAAACCAGCACACATGTATACTGGAATACATTTTAAGAATTGATTTTATATAGAATACAATGTTGCAGACCACTACAGAGGAATTCTCTCACTGGTGTAGCGTGATCAAAGCAGTCTTAAAGGGACAGGCAAAATGGTCTCCTTAAAAGTACCCCCACCTCAGAGGGTCATGGCTACAAAACGATATAAACTTCCAGAAGTGCACCAAGAAATCTCAGCCACTGTCAAAGAGTTGGAGCAAGTGGGGATAAAAATATACACATATAGCCCTTTCAGTATGACCAGTATGAAAGCCTGATGGAACATGGTGTGTGACAGTACACTATAGGGAGTTAAACAAAGTAGCATCACCATTGTATGCTGCAGTCCCAACATCCCTAAATTTATTACAAGAAAATAGTACCCAATTGTGTAAATATCATTTTGTATTGGATCTTGCTAATGCTTTCTTTAGTATCTCCCTAGAAAAATCAAGCCAGCATGCATTCACCTTCACCTGGGGAGGCCAATAATAGACTTTTTAAGTGCTTTCCCAAGGCTATGTACATAGCTCAACCATCTACCATGGTCTCATGGCAACAGATTTGACTCTGGAAAAATCCTACAAATGTAACTCTGTTTCAGTACACTGATGATGTCATATTAACCACTAACTCTCTTTCAGAGTTAAAGAAGCCTCAGGCTCATTGCTATCTCACTGTCAGGGTCATGGATGTTCAGTTCAATCATGACAAACTGCAATGCCCTGGCATCTCTGTCAAATTCCTGGGTGTTGTGTGGTCAGGTAAAACAAAAACTATACCTTCTGTTGTAGTTTATAAGGTGCCATGTATTCCCGTGCCACCATGCCAAAGCAACTAATGGATTTTTTGGGGTTGTTGGGGTTTCGGAAAGCTTTGTTCTTTACATAGACCAAATGATAAAACCTGCATATAATTTAATTAGGAAAAGCCATCCATGGGAATGGGACACCTCCCAACAGGCTGTGTTTGAACAGGCATAAAGGGCAATAGCACAGACACAAACATTGGAGGGGGCTGGTGCATAGATCCAGATCTGCCCGTAAATTGGGTGTAGTCAGCACTGACATTGGCTTTGGATAAGGTGTGTGGCAGAGGTAACATTCTAGCCAAATGCCCCTTGGCTTTTGGTCACATTTTTGGAATGGGGCAGAACTGAGACACAGTCCTCTGGAAAAGCAATTGTGTGCTGTATATAATGCCTTATTGCAAGTGGAAGGACTGATGCAAAGATGCCCAGTCACCTTGAAAACAGCCATCCCTTTTCAGGGGTGGATAACTGATTGGCTTCTAAGCCACTCTCTGGCAGGGCCTAACTAAGCACATTGAACAAATGGAAAGCCTATCTGCTACAGAACAGCATTTTCAATACCAACCCTCTGAGTGCAGAAGTGCATAAGAATCTTGGACCAGTGTCCTGGATAGAAGATTCAACAGCTAAAGTCACTGCACCTGAAATAGTTATTGAAATGCCAACTATAGAAGGCACAGGTACCATTCCCTAGTTTTCTTGGTACCCTGATGGGTCCCCTAGCAGGGACCCTCCCATATGGACAGCTGTGGCAGTGCAACCCAGTACTGGCACTACATGGTGGGAGATTTGTGCAATGTAAAGCAGTCAATTGGCTGATTTAAGAGTAGTATGAATGCTAACAGTGCATGAACTAGTAGATGCACTAACTGTACCAATAGCTGAGCTGTTTACAAAGGTATTATGACCTGGATGGCAACCTGGAAGTGGGAAAAATGGATAATTATAGGTCACTCCCTCTGAGGACAAGAATTGTGAAAAGACATCTGGGATGACTTCAAATGATGAAGGATAACTGTTTATCATGTGCCTGCCCACACTCCCAACACATTATCTGTGAATGTTGGTGCAGATGGACTCACATGGGTTTGGAGCAGCACAGCTGAAACCAGGGAAATGGTGGCATGGCTTAATCAGAGAAGCAGACACTGAGGGTCCTGGTCCATCAGTTCCAGCTGCAAATCACATGCTTGAAGCTAGTGGACATTACTAGAGAGTGCCCTTCATGCTCCCTGCATTGACCACACAGATGGGACACATTGGCCAGTCCCAGATTCTAGTGTCCCAGTAGCAAGTGTAATACATGGTTCCCTTCCACTCTCAGAGGGGGCAAGTTTTGCTTTTATTGCCATGGACACAGCTACAGGACTTTTGTTAGCTTTCCCTCTGGGGAAGGTGAACCAGCAGGCCAACATATGCTGTTTGGAAAGAATGAGGGTTCTCTATGTTGTACCTACACAAATAGACAGTGATTGGGGGACTCCTTTCACTGGACAAATAGCCCAATAGCATGCCTTGGATCAGTATATCATGTGGACATTCCATCTGCCCTATAATACCACAGGTGTGGGCCTTATTAAAAGAATGAATAGTTTGCTAAAGGAATAGCTAAAAGGTGATAAGAGGTCCTTGCAGCAGTAGACTAAAAGGCTTTATCAGGCCACAACTCACCTAAACTTTACATAGGGAACTGCAACCCCAGTTTCTATTGAAATGCTAATAGCAGGACTGATACAAGCACTGAGAATACAAATTAAAGGGTCAGACACTTTATAGTCTAAAAGGGGGAAAGATAGTAATTTGTTGTTGCCTGAGCATCAGACCATACAACATGTGGAAAATGAGGTCAATTGGCCTTGGTCCTGGCCTATGTAGCTGCACTGGTTAGGAATCCTAGGTCCCTGGGAAATAGGAATTAACCAAATATTATAAGACCTCAGTTTATATAGAAAATGCCTGTTAAAATCTTTGTCACCAATTAATTCAGCCTGATCCAACTTTATATTTCTTCCACAATTATCTCACACCCTTAGTATCCATTTCCACACATACTCCCCTGATTTCTGTCTATATAAACTGGAAAACTCATGCAGTTCTTTCACAGTATAATGTACTTCCTCATGGGTCACACTTTGTACCTCACCTTTTGAAGCCTATTGGGACTTTAGTCTAGTTATAGGTCTTGAAGTAAAGAGTCATGGTGAGGGTAGGTCATGAAAAGAATTAGAAGTATCCTTCAAGCCAATTACCTCAGGAGAATCCATTGCAGTTTCATCTGCTGAAACAGTATTAAATTCTCCAGACGGAGGAGTGAGTGCTGCTTCCTCAGGGTAGGTGACTACAAGTTTAGCAGGCCTGTAGGGTTAATCTCTTTAGGTGAATGTTGGACAGCAGGCTCCTCAGAACAGACTGGAGGTTGGGTAGCTGTTTCTTCAGGGCAGACTAGAGGTGAAGGGGCTGTTTCCTCAGGGCAGACCATTACAGATTTATCTAGCAAAGAGTCAGCAGAATCAAAGGTTTCAATGTCCTCAATGACATCATTATCAACCCATATGTTTCCATCCTAATTTTTGGGTTCCAAATTCTTTTCCAATCAATGCCTTTACTTTAACAGCAGACATCCTGTGAGGTTGAGATCTTAGTTTATGTTGTAAATCTACTCACACAATGAGACTCTGGATCTGGTTTTCAGAGACCTCAAGTCTGTGGCCACAGGAAATAAGAGTTCCTCTTAGGGCACTCATAGAAACATTTACATCTTTCATGCAGCATTTAAGTTTCAAATTTGAAGACTTCAGCACATCCCTTTCTCTTAGAATTGTGTCCAGCATATCTAAGAACAACCAGCCAACATCATTATACCTCTTAACTCCCAAAAACTCTGTTAAGGTGTCAAAAACACTGTTGCCCAGGGTGTTTCCTCATACAAGAGTATGATTAGGAAAATCAAATGGTAACATTTTGCATATCTCCTTTGACAACTCATGCCATTGATGGTCAGTGCCATCTTGATTATTGAAAATAGGGTTATTAGTGCCCGTGAATCTAATAGGAGTAGAAAACCAATTGTAAGAGCCCATTTTGAGATTCTGTTTTTCAGGAAACACTCCCAGTATCAAGCTATATTTGTTAGATTTCTTTAGGGAAACAGAACCAACCAAAGTTTTTATAAATGTAAATATGAGGTTTTATAAAATTGTCTCATGCAACTGTGGGGATGCATGAGTTCAAATTCCATAGGGCAGGATGCATGAGTCCAAATTCTGTAGGGCAGGATGAATGAGTCCAAACTCCATAGGGCAGAGAGCAAGCTGGTAACCCCAGTGAAGTTCTTGATGAACTCCCCAGGAGAGGCTGGCCAGCTCAGATATGGCCTTTCTTTCTAAGCCCAACTCAGCAAATAAGTTCAATAACCTCCCCCCTATGTGGGACATGACCTCCAGGGGAGTGAATATTCCTGGTGATGTGGGACATGACTCCCAGAAATGAGCCTGGCCTTGGTATCAAGGGATTGAAATGCCTTCTTGACCAAAAGGGGGAAAAGAATGGTAACAAAATAAGGTTGCAGTGGCTAAGAGATCTCAAATAGAGTTGAGAGACAATCCTGGAGGTTTCTCTTATGCAAGCTCTAGCTAGATATCCCAAATGGCCACAGTATACCATGGTCTTACCAATAGTAGTTCCAAAATTCCTAGGCACCTATTTGAGATTCTATAAAAGATTCATGAAGTTTTATCCCTCAGAAACTTAAATCCACCAGAGCATTCCTATGCAGACAAGTCTTAAAACCCAGAAGCAACAATCAGATGCAGCCCCCTTCACCAGAGTGTTGACATCCCTTTTCAATATGAACATGCTGTAGTGGGCACTGCCCGGACACCCCTAAGTTTGAGATATTTATTAAATGAGAGAAATGGGTAGAAACAGATAAGATAGGATTTAACAAATGATTATGAATACTGAAAGTTTATAATATATATATATTAGATTCTAGGTTATTAGAATAGCTAGAAGGAAATAACTTAAATTGTGGAACTGTAACCTATAACATTCTTTGAAATTTGCTATTTGTGTTTTGAAAGTTAGAATCTTTCTGTATATAACCTGTTTCACAATAAGGAAAGAACTAAAACTCTGAAACTGAAAACCATATACTTTTTGAAACTACCTACATAACTGCTTGTTGAGCTGTGCTTTAAAAATTCACACCTTTCTGTATATATGTTATATTTTACAGTTATGGAAATAACTGAAATTGTGGAACTGTAATCCATAGCATTGTTTGAAATTTGCTTTCTAACTTTAAAAGTTATTACTGTTCTGTATATATGATAAGTTCACAATAAAAATGCAAAAAAAAAAAAAAATGCAGGTTCTCTCTCTTCTCCCTTAAAAGTCTTCAACTGATTGGTTTAAATCCAGGTGGTTAATTTCTCTCATTGCAGAAGACACTCCCTTCATTGATGTAATCAGCCACAGATGCAATCAGTCGACTGATGATTTAATAAACCAGCCATAAAAGTCGTTGCAGCAATAGTTAGGCCAGTGCTTGCCTAATAGACAACTGGTCATCACCACCTTGCCAAGTTGACACATGAACCTAACCATCACAGGTACATTTAGTGTTCCATTGTGTCTTATGCTGTTGTTGTGGAATATGGGCACAATGTCTGTCCTATGGTCAATGTAGTCTGCTGCATGGGTGTGGATTATGGGGAACCAGGGCCCAGTCCCCTTTCCCTTCATAGTGAGATTGAGTTATTTCATGTAGTCACCTACTTGACCAGGACAGACCTCCCCAGTGGGGGAAAGAACGTACAAATGTTATCATAAACCCAGCATTGAAACTCCCCTCCCCTCATCACTGTTGATAACAAATCTCCACATCCCTGTGTCAGAAGACCCTATGGAAATGCTGTTCTCACACTCTATGGAATGTAACCCCTACAAACCACCCCTTGGCATATCCCACTCTTAGCAGAGCACTAATTTCCATCTTTTCCAGCCAGCTATCACTGGGAAGAACTCTTTCCTCTCAGTAACTCCTATTAACCTTATGTCTAACTCTATGCCTGGCATGTTCTTTGGTCTTGGGGCTGAGCTGAGTTAGAACAGATTATTTTATACAGAGGCTGAATGGCTTATAGTAAGGGTCATCTTTTTTCCTTGTTGTCTAGAAAAGTCCCTGTTTGTGCTAATTGTCCACACTTCCTGTCCCATATAGGTTTTTGGCACTCTCAAACATCTTCTGAGTTAGATGATTAACCATTTCTAGCCACTCCTTGACACAGCAGAGTTTGACTAGAGAATCACAATATAAAACAAATAACAAGAACCAAAGTATCTGGCTACCTGCTATTGGAGCTGCTATTGTTGGAGAGAATAGGTTAGAAAGAACAAGTGAAGATCCAAAACCCAAATGTTACTGCTATTAAAATTTTGGCTAAGAATAACCCAGGACATTGCCTCTTCTTTTTCTATCCATGTTTCATATCAAAATTGAATACATGCAACATGGATAAAAATTGAGTTCACCCAAGATGTTATGTTCCCCTGATAGAAAGGGAGGTGGTGCATGCTAGAGGATCTCCATGGTTACCCCTCATTCACAGTTGACCTCTTGCTTTTTGAAAAACAAGAAATTATGGTTAATTGGCATGATCTGAAATAACAAATTTTTTATAATTTTGGCCTTGTAGAGTTGTACATAAGCCTGATATTCTCACAAAAGAGCACAATAGAAACTAGATTTATCACAATTTTCTATATTTTAAAAATTATAACTAGACTATAACAAAATTGCATATTAATCAAGGCTTATATGACAAATAACTTTACAAATTAAACTCAAAAGCCAAAAGACTGAAAGAAGTGCCTTAAAAAAACAAATAGATAAAATATTTTGCCTAATACTGAAACTGTGATTGCAACTAACAGACTTGGGAAAAATAGTTCCCATTAATATCTTACACATGCAAAAGATGCCTTTAGTATATAAGAAGAACACATAGATTTTTGGGAAATCCCCAGTATAAAATTCAGCAAAGTCCATGAACAGAAAAAAAAAATTCCCATGAGGGGATAGAAAGACAAAAAATAGACATATGTTCAAATTTCTTCTTAGTAAATAAAGGAATTCATATTTTAAAAGTTGCCATTTTTTTAAATTTTGTATATGATTCAAAACTGAAAGTGTACCAATAGGAATGGCAATGGCTATTAAATTGATGTGGGGTATTCCTGTTGATTCATTTCTCTTTTCTCATTTTCCAAATATTCTCTAATGTTTTCATATTCCTTTTATAATACTTTTTAATGTGGGGCATGAGTTGTATTAACAGAGTGAAAGGAAGATACTCTTAAAATATGAGGAATTACAGAGCTACTCAAACCTCCCTTCCCCTTTCTGAGGACTGCTTGGGAAATCCCAAGGTTTCATTAAGTAAGAGTCAGTGTCAGGAATATTCCTGGTCAAGAGTGGAGACACCAAAGCCAAGAAAGGGAAAATTTGTGCCCCATTTGTCCCTATTGGGTTTTAATATTCCCCATGGACTACTTATTATTCTTGGTCTGCACTAACCATCTACTATCCTCTCAATTTATAGCAAAATAATGAGCAGAGTCCTTGGAAGAGCTTGATCTCATTAAACTAGTGAAAGGCTGGACTGCTGGACATTTCCCTCTGTATTCATAAGGTTGACTGATGCTAAATGCTTGCTTTTAGTTTCCCCCATGGTTAAATACAGTGGGAACAAAGACACACATCAGGAAAATAGGTGGTGAAAAGAACTGATGTAAAGTCAGTAATGTTTCAAGAATGAGGAAGCTGAAAAATCTATAAGAATACGATTTAGGACTCTTCAGTAAAACTCTGTCCAATAATTTATTTTATATAATTGTAGATACATTTGCATGACATAGTTGTCAGGAAATGCACAGAAGAGCCCTGGTATGAATTTAGCTTTATTTGCCCCTAGACTTCAGCTTCCTTTGCTTGCATCTTTGTTTTCTGACAGTATTCTCTTTTTCATGTTCTCCAGCATAAGCTGGCTAGGGAGTGGTCAAAACCCGAAGGTTTAGAGTGTGCCTGTCACTGTTCATGCAATGAGGGCTCTTAATCTGCTCAATTCTAGTCTTCTTGAAGGCAGGGGCCATGCCTTGTACGTTCCTTTCAGAGCTTAAAATTTTGATTTGCACAATGTCCCTCAGGAAATATCTGTGGAATGAATAAAGTCATTACTTACTAAAAAAAACAGCATAAAACAATTATACTGCTACTGACTAATTAGAGCCACAAGCCCTGAAATCATTCCTTAACTCTTTAATTCTAACTTTTTCATCTGTGGAGTAGATAAAATAATTTTATTGTATCTCATAGGGTTATTGGTAAAAGTAAAAGAAGCAACACTTATTAATCACTAACCAGTAAATGGTTATTATTAATGTGTTATTACTATTTGCAGGTGAATGCACATACAGGTAAAAAATTACATTTTCTTAGTTGCTAATGCAACTGTACTTTTTGCTCAACTATTTCTAATTTTGATTGTTGTGGCAATTGATCTCTACAGGATTTGGTTAGACAGAGATATTTGGGGTCACAGCATTCTGGAAAAGGAAAGTTCCTATAAAACTGCTATTGAGTAGAAATCTGATGGGAGTCACAGAGGTAACTGTAAGATTTTTAGTAGCCATGTTAAAAAATCAAAAGGAGCAAATGAAATTGATTTTAATAATTTATATTATTTAACCCAGTATATCCAAAACATTATTTCAACATATAATAAATATAAAACATTTTAATTCAATATGATGCATGCTTGTTTCATACTAAATCTTTGAAACTCTGAGTATTATTTTGACTTACAGCACATTTCAGTTTAGTGCACTCACTTTTCAGGTGATGAAAAGCCATCTTGTGGCTTGTGGCTACCATATTGGAGAGTGTGGATCTATTTGATGAGCCTCTTGCTTCCTGTGGCTTTTTCTCTATCTGTATGAATTTCACTCCACTTATAGAGGACTACAATAATAGGATTAAGACCCATCCTGACTGAGATGAGCCACAGTTTCTTAACTGAATTAACCTCATCAAAAGCTACTACTTACAATGGGTTCACTCCCATGGGAATGGATTAAATTTAAGAATAGGCTCTTCTGGGGTACATAGCTCCAAACTACCATAATACCATTTCTTTTTTATGTTCAGAGCTATGGAATGTGGCAATTATTCCATGTATGTCTACTTTGTCCTCCTTGGCTTGTTCAGCAACACCTGCTTCTCTTGGATACTTTTTGCCCTCATCCTTCTCATCATTCTTATCTCCATCACAGCAACACCATCATGATCATTTTCATTCAGTGGATTCCCACCCCCACACCTCCATGTACTTCCTCACAGTCAACTCTCTCTCATGGACACTCCTTACATTTCCACCACTGTGCAAGAGACCCTGGTTGACCAGTTAGTGGGCCAGCAGGCCATTTTCTTTGGAGGTTGCACTGCCCAGCACTTTCTCTACTTTACTCTGGCAGGGGTTGAGTTCTTCTTATTCTATGACACTATGTGACTATCTGCAACACTCTGCACTGGCCTCATGAGCTTCAAGTTCTGCTTGTTGATCATGGTAGAAGCCTGGCTGGAAGACATCAGAGATGATTTCTTGCTTACTGTGGTGTGCCAGTTTGAATATATTGTGACCCGCAAATGCCATTATCTTTGATGTAATCTTGTGTGGGCAGATGTTATCAGTTTTGATTAGATTTCTTTGAGTGTTTCTTTGGAGATGTGCCCCACCCAGCTGTAGGTGATAACTCTGATTAGATATTTCCATGGAGGCATGGCCCCACCCATTCAGGGTGGGACTTCATCAGTGGAGCCATATAAATGAGCTGACAGGCAGAGGGAACTCAGTGCAGCTGAGAGTGACATTTTGAAGAGGAGCTACAGCCAAGAGAGACACTTTGAAGAAAGCACAGGAGCTGCAGATGAGAGACAGTTTGAAGACAGCCATTGAAAGCAGACTCTTGCCCCAAAGAAGCTAAGAGAGGACAAATATCCCAAGTGCAACTAAGAGTGACATTTTTGAGGAACTGCAGCCTAGAGAGGAAAGTCCTGGGAGAAAGCCGTTTTGAAACCAGAACTTGGAGCAGATGCCAGCCACTTGCCTTCCCAGCTAACAAAGGATTTCCGGACACCACTGGCCATCCTCCAATGAAGATACCCAATTGTTGATGACTTACCTTGGACACTTTATAGCCTTAAGACTGTAACTGTGTAACCAAATAAACCCCTTTATAAAAGCCAATCCATTTCTGGTGTTTTGTTTTCTGGCAGCATTAGCAAACCAGAACATATGGTCACCACAAAATTCCATTTCTATGCCTCTTAAGAAATCAATCACTTCTGCAAGGCTCTCACCCTTCTGAAGCTCTCCTCTAAAGGCACATTGGCCTATGATATGGCTATGATAACTGCTCCCTCATTTATGTCCCTTACAACAGCAGTGGACAACTTTGGATGGAGTAGGAATAATGTTTGGGTTTCAGTAGTCAACTCTTCTTTTGGCAAAGCAAGCACTCCAATGGAAACCATGCAGTGACCTCTGGCACTCTATGTTTTGAGCTATATTTAGTCAAGCAAAGTGAATGTTGTCTTCAGGTGTTCCTATAACTTCTCACCTTAGACACTGCAATCTGGCCAGTTCATTGAAATCTACTTGTGAAATATTATTTTCATTTTACTTCAAATTTTATGTTAATGTCTAATTGACTTTTCTAGAAGTGAATTTTTGTCTTCCATAGATGATAGTTTAATTCAATCAAGCTAGTAATAGCACCATTATTTGTGGATAAATAATAGGTCTGAATGTATTCAACTAATTTTCTCAAATGAATTCATTCAACATGGCTTGTAGACACAATAGAAAAGGTCAAATTTTGGAGGAAGCTATAATATAGATTCCTTCTTTATTTTGTTAAAACAATTTACTAATATCATACCATAAAAAATGAATTCAGTGCTAAAAAATTGTGGTAGTGAGGAATTGGTAAATATAGACAATTCCTACATTTTCTATCCCTCTTTGAGCCAGCTCTCTTAATGAAATCATTTCCTAGGACCAAAATGACAGCTTCAATTGTCTGATGGTTGACTATGTTTTGTTTTGGCATGTCTTCATGCAAAGGAATGGGACCCTTTTGAGGATAAAAGGATCATTTTTTTCTTTTGCTTATTAATTTACATTTCTCTTTTTTTTCTATTTTCTATCACATTTCACAATAAGCTTATTGTAATTTATCATTCTCATAATTTGCTGCATATTAATCATTATTGTTCCAATTAATTTGATAGAATTAATTACATCTCTTTTCTTTTCCTTCCTTTCCCCTCTTGACTAAAATGTTCTTTTAAGTCTGCATTCTTATGTTCCCCTACATTTACATCATGGGACATTATGATCCTATATTTTATTATCCATGAAAGAAATATTCTACATTATAAAGAACAAAATGTATTTATCTACAAGCTCACTTTTCTAATCTATAGATGCTTGGTGGTTGAAACATATGTAGACAAGCCAGCTGGGAATTTACAAATATTTCAGTAAATCTAATGCTTCTATACACTAGAAAAGGGGTAATTTCACCATTCTTCAGCTTTGATAGGCACATTATTTTTTCTATCCTGCACTTTCAAAGATGGCTTAGGATTGAAGATGGCACTGCTTCTTATTCTTAAATCTAGGCATCCTGTCCTTTAATCCCCCAACAATACTGAGTTTGGTACCAGAAGTTGGGGAGTCAACTTTAAGTCTCCACCCTGCCCTGACCTCCTATGATTCCTCAGCCAAATCACCCACCCTCTATGAGATTTATTTTTCCATCTGTGACATGGAGAGAATGACTAAGAGCAAGATTAAGGATGTATTTGCTATTTTCTGATTTAGAGTGAGTATGCTTTATAAATGGATTCTGGATAAGAAAACAATGGCAGTATTAAGAAAATTAGATTCTCATTGTAGAGAAGCTTATTCACCATAACTCTCATTAAGTTCTCACTGTACTTTAAATTTACTGTGTCATGTTGCACAAAATGATTTAACTTTGACTCCTATTTCTCAGTGTATAAAATTAGGGTATTCTAATTTAATTCTCACCTCAGTGTTATTTTTTGAAGCAAAATGAAATAACCAGTGTAAAAGAAATTTCTGCTTTTGAAAGTCTATATGTCATAAAGTATTATTATAGCTAACTCACTACCCTAGATAAGGGACAGTGATGCCTGCCTCATCACCCACCTGCTCTCCAGTGTCAGTGCCATGTCCTGACACTGATCTCAGAGTAGAATATTTTTCCTGTGGAGACAAGGTTACAGAGGCTATCCATGTCTTTCAACCCTAGATAAGACTCCATGAGAAAACAGTATATGCTTCAAGGACTAATATTGGTCTGTTTGGCCATCATAAATCCCTTTTGATAAAAGTAATAATCATTACCTCTCTAATATTTCAAGAGGGCCTGCAATTTCTTGAGGTCACTTGCCACTGATTTTACCCTGTTTAATAAAAGAGCCCAAAACACCCTAACATGAAGAATGTGCCCTTTTGGAAGGAAACTCTTCAAACAACTCTGTATAATTTGACTTCCCCACCTCTAACCAATCCAGTGAATCCAAAGGCATTTCATGCCTCCAGGCATATTTTCTCCCCCATATTTGTTTGTTTGGTAGTTAAGTTTCTGACACATTGTTGACACTCAATAATTGAATAAATAAAATAAAATAAAAAATTCTGAAACACTGTTTTCTTTAATATAAACACATTCTCTGTCTTCCAGAGTACTGTTAACAAATATATAGCATATGTGCCATTAGATTCTACAGCTCCCCAATTTATGCCCCATTTTTTTCTTTGCTTCCTCTCTCTTTCCCTTATTCTTTATCTTTCCCTGATTTCTATTCTTTCCTTCCTGTCTTACTATACCTATCTTCTACTTCCAAATCTTCTATTCTCTTTTCTGTTTGTCATCCTGCTCTTACATTTCATCCACTCTGTTACTTTTCTGTTATTTTGATTATGCTTCAGGACCTACTGATGGCTTTGTAGTGATGCTACTCTTCCAAGAGCTACATAGGATAGTTAAATATTCTAAATTATCAGAATATCCAGGAGCAGGAGAATTTTAGGATCTTTTGAAATGGGCTTCTAAAGTGTATTGGCAATGGTATGACAGGGAAAGGAGATGGAACTAAAGTAAAGAGATATGTGGAAATTTATTCTATGCAGATTTGTTTGTCTTGGTCAGCACTACCCATCTACCCAGTTCTGGATCTATGAGGGCTTTGCATAATGTAGGGAAATCTATATCTGCTTCCTCATTATTGTGATCAACAGACTACTTCATTTCTAATATACTGACATAAAATTTTTAAACCTGAAATAGAATGGAATTCCCCCAACATTGTGATTCCAAATGCTCCATAAAGAGTGAGAAAAGCAGGGAGAATTTTGCTTTCAGTTTTGAGCAGACATCTGATTCTCAACTCATGACAAAATTCTCTGTCTCAGATGTCCAATCACTTCACATGTCTTCTGGGTAGGTTCAGTTTTCTGTTTGTGCATGTTACTTTTATGTTTATATCATTTGCCTTAGAATATAGATTCCTAGTTCAATGATTCCCAGTCTTTGTGGTATCCCAGGAAACCTCAATGATCTCAAGAGAAATGCTATAAACATGATTCCCTTCACTTATTTTTTGAAATGAATAAATATATTAAGTCCACATTGGTAATAGTGATAAGATTCCTGCATATTAAGTAATCATAATAAAACAATAAGAATTAAAATAAAGGAACATCATTTAAACTCAGCATCATAAAATATTGGAGCTTGAAGAAATCCCAGAGATAACTGTGCAAAATCTTATTTAACACATGGAAAACCAGCCACTAAAAGTAGAATCTCATGCCCAAGGACTCACAAGAAATGAGCCAACTGTTGCTGCAGCCCAGTTTCTTTATCCAAGTTCAGTAAATCTCTTAGCATTTTCCTAATAGCTCCTGTCATGTTAATAATCCCCCACAGTAGATGACCCAGAGACATCTTCTAGATTCAATATTCTTTCAGCTGTGATATTGTTTTCTCCCAGCTTTGTGACTGTTCTGATGTGTTATTATACTAACTCTGCTTGTCCAGCTAGAGATCCATTGATATGCATGAATTTCTTCCGGGGACATGAACAAACAGCTAAAATTTTTGGAAATTTGGAAAGCAATTTTTCATAAAAAATAACATGTCTTAATATGATAAATGACAGGCTTTTTAAAATGAGAATTTATTTACTATGAATGTCAGGAAGCTCATGAGATTACAGTTGGCAAATCAAATTATTTAAAATGAAAATGAATTATTTGAAATCAATCCAAAGAATTTTAAATACCAAAGACTGGTATTCTAGTTTCCCATCTATGAGGATCACCATTTTAGATTTTAGGGATAATGTCTGTTTCTACCTTTATATGAGAAATATAATTGGAAAAGGGCTGAAGAAGCTGGAGCATAAAGAAGGAGAAGAGGAAGAAGAGAAAGATGGACAAGAATCATAGAATTGCAGATTGAGGAGTTATGCAATATATAGATATTGTACATAATTTGGACTCTTTTCCACTTCTTGCAAGAGGGTTAAGTTCAACACTGGAAGAAAAATAGTGATATATGTGTCAGAAACATACAATCTAGGCTGATCCGGAGTTATGCAATATATAGATATTGTACATAATTTGGACTCTTTTCCACTTCTTGCAAGAGGGTTAAGTTCAACACTGGAAGAAAAATAGTGATATATGTGCCAGAAACATACAATCTAGGCTGATCCATACAATCTTTGTATGTGAGCTATTTTCCTTAACAGACTTGTTGATAATAATGATAGACATCTGACCTAATTGTTATGGGAGCACATCTCAACCATTTCCATGACACAGAAATCAAACTAAATGAAAGTCATATGGTACACTGGGGTAAACTGAGGTGGTTGCTGACAGCAAAATCAACTACCTGGTTTCTTTAGCCAGCCCAGTCTCTAACAGTCCAATTCTGGAGTGAAAGGAACAATATCTGTTTACCCGCTTGTGTGATTCTGAAGTGAGCCACTTCACCAAGGATGGAAACATGTTTAGATTAATTCAATATCTATTTGAAGAAATTTTGAATTTATTGATACATTATATAAATATACATTAGGGAGAATTAATTACTGAATAGCATTCTAAATGGTTGGAAATATGTACTCTGTTCATCTGGAATATAAGGGGCATAAGGTCTGTGTCTAATGGTTTGTGATTATTAGAAATAATATAAGAAATGTGCCCATTACCATGACTGGTATATGATAAACATTCTGTAATGATACTTATTGTTAGTGCTGTTGTTGTTATTTAAGTTGCTCTCCTCCCCACACATGACCACCTTCTTCTTCAGTTTCATCTTTGGAGAATTAAAGTGAATTTAATTGTCAGAAAATCCATTTTTCTTCATATTTAACTCTCCTAATATATCCATGCAAAATGAATTTCAGAAAATGTGTGACTTCTTTCTGTATTACCCCACCACCTGTTTCTTTCTTTTTCCCTTCCCTTTGCCCCTCCCTCCTTCCGTTCCTTCTTTCTTCTCTACTTCCCTTTTCTCTTCTTTTTTTCTCATGTGCCTTGTTTTTCATATTGATTTTTAATTCCTTCTCTACTACCCAATTGAAGAATAATTCTAAAATTACTTAAAATGTTTGATTGTCAAATACACATCTTTTGATATATTTTCCCAAAACAATATACACCAATGACATGGAGGAAAATGGTTTACCAGTTTGGCACAGACTCTTACTTCATTGTCACAATGCCTGTTAGAAACTTTCAGTAGTCTCCAGTGCTTGGCTCTCATCCCCAAATCATATTTTTTATTAATCTGGAAAGATCTCAGAATTAGATAGTTACATGATGAAACATCAAGAAACAATTATAATGCTTCACTCAAAAAATTAATGCGCCATCTGAGAAAAGGAGAAGGGCTTTAGTAGATATTGTAATGCCTAAGGTAACCCCAGAAAACTTAGATTAATTGCTAACCAGGTGTTTCCTCCTGTGAGATGTGGAAATACCAATCTTTGACCAAGACCCACCTCCATTCCCAACTATATAAGAAGTCTAAAATTTCACTAAGGCTTGCACTCAGTTTCTGTGAAGTAGTATCTTAGTTTTTTGTGGATGCAATATTGACCACCTTGATAAAAGGGGGTGTTTTCTTTAGGCATCCATCTATTAAAAGTTCATTGTTCTATGACCATATCTGCTAATGACTGTGGCAATGGTCTCTTCATGATTTGGAAGGATAAATAAATGCATTCACTTTCTGGCAACCCAACTATTGGAAAAGAGATAATTTAGCTTGAAACATGGAAAGCAAAGGGAAATCTGTAATAGTTAATAAGGGCAAG
Organism: Choloepus didactylus; assembly: GCF_015220235.1. Taxonomy (NCBI): domain Eukaryota; kingdom Metazoa; phylum Chordata; class Mammalia; order Pilosa; family Megalonychidae; genus Choloepus; species Choloepus didactylus. The sequence continues at coordinate 18,632,528 of NC_051330.1, read as the reverse complement.
AATGCAGTTATTGAGCAAGAAAAGGGAATGTAAGTGCCATTGTTTGGAAAAGTACACAGTATTCATTAGGAATTTTCACATATTAATGAGTAGGTGGTAAGTGTATGAACTATTAACACAGATACAGATTATACTCTGAATATTTTTAGGACAATGATTGTCTTCTTTGTATGTGGCCATCTATAGGTGAAGGTTTTCTTGCATGCATTGAAGCAGATCAAAATATATTGAATATTTTCTCTTATATTTCTGATTTTTTAAGAATCTTCCTTTCTTACTCCATAAGCCATTCACATGTGCTATCAGAACCTCAAAAACAAAAATTTATTTTTTTGTAGACAGATAATATTTCTTTAAAAAATCCCCTGAAAATATTCCTGTCATAGATGCTTGAAAGCCTGTTGGTCTGAGATTGAAGCAAGATCACACCAGATATGTAGTTTGTATGGTGCAAGAGTGAACATATGTTTAGAGCTACAAGTTTTGTCTTCTCACCACTCATTCTTCTACTTCAGGTCTTATGTAGTAGCTTCTTCCTTATTTTCTCCATTTCCTCTTCTATAGCATTAGTCACATGGACTAAATGGTTCCAATGCCCCATTCTTTGATTTCTATTTGTCACCACACACACTGATTGACAGGACTACTCAGAAAGATATGTCTATTGGTCGAAATACTAGCTCTCCTTCTGGCAGAGCTTGGAATTTCAAACTTTTACCTAACACTATAAGACCTCGCCTGTGTTTTTTGATCAAAGATGGTATCCTGGACAAAATTTTTGAGATAAATTGATACCCAGAATTTGAATCCAACATCACGAATTCCTGACATGTCAGTTTTCAATATATATTATCTAAATTCCATTATATCACCCTTTATATTTTTAAAGTGAGAGAAGGCTATTATGTCTTTGTTGTTTTATGTTGAATTTTCCACCTTGAAAATCCCCAAATTGACAGTGGATTGGAGGGAGGAAGCAGTGGATGCATTCCCATTGTAATAATGAAACAGGGTCTCATTTAGATGGGTAGATCAGATGAGGGGGATAACCAGGGAAATAAATGATTTGAGATAGGGTAAAGGAAAAGAGATAAATTGCATACCCATTTTCCATTGAGTAAAGGAAGAAGCAATGTCCAAATGTTTTCATGATTTATATGAGTAGAAAAAAGATTGCAGGTTTAGTGGGTATAAGCAAAGAGAGGAAAGAGAAAGAGCTTGGTGGTTATAGTTCAGTGTAGCTTCAAGAAAAATATTAATAATAATTAACAGAGAAGATGGTGGAGTGGTGAGGTGTGGGTTTTAGTTACTCTGCCAAGGCAGTATGTAGAAATCCAGGAATCCAGGAACTGCATACCAGACACTGCAAAGCAATTTGACTTTGGGCATACTTCAGTTTGGAACAGCTGAGATCAGTGAAATCTGTAAGTTCTTATGGCCAGGGGACCCATGCCCCTCCCTGCCAGTCTCAGAGCCCTGGGAGGAGTGGCTGTCAGTACTGGGAATCAGGAGGGAGAACTAGAGTTGCAGCTCTGATTGAAAACTCAGACTGCTGATCAAAAACTGGTCTCAGACTGAAACCAGACACCAGAGAATCAGGGAGCAGTCAGACCAGCAGAGAGGAGACAGGGCTAGCAAAAATAGCAAGAAAAACTCAAAAATAAAAACAGAGACTTTTGGAGTTCTTGTGAACTTAAAGCTGAGAAGGACAGGGCTCAAACAGAATCAGGCACATATGCAAATCCAGAGGGTGAGACCCCTTGTCTGAAGAGCTGTTTTCTCTGCTTTCTTGATTGTTCCTTAATGATGCTAATCTGTCTCTTAACATTTCAAAATTCCATTAGATCTGCAAGGAGGGCCCCTTTTTCTCTTTTTCTTTACATTTTTCTTTTTCTTTTCTATTTTTTAAATCTTTTTCTAAAACAATTACTCTAAGAAGCCCATTACATAAAGCCTCAAAGACTTGCAATTTGGGCCCAGGTAAGAGCAGAGCTAAGATAGCTCTGAGGGACAAAGTGATAAGTATAGTGACTGAAAAAATTCACTAAACACCATAACTTCCCAAGAAAAAGGAGGTGTCCCCTTACAGCCACCTTTCTGGTGGGCTGGGAATGCTTCTGCCCAGTGCCAGAACCACAGCCCAGAGCTGCCCCAAACAACCATGTGTGATGGGAAGTGTTCCCAGCAACATGCACACATGCCACAATATCTGGTGGATAATAGCCTTTAGTGCACCTGCAGCTAATTGTCCAAGAGGTGGGAAGGTGGAGCTGTGTGAAAAGGGGGAAATTAACATGCCCCATTCAGCCATCCTTTCAGCAGACTGGGAATGCCCCTATATGGCCCTGCAGCCCAGAACATCCCTTTGGGCACAGCACTCACCTGTGACATAGCAGAGTCTTCCCTCATCAGAGGCCCTAGAAGGGCACAGCTTGGAAGAGGGACCCACTTGCAAGTCCCAGGGACCATACACCAATACCAAGGACATATGGGTCAGTGGCAGAGACAAACTGTGGTGAGACTGAACTGAAGGAGTAGACTATTGCAACAGCTTTAAATCTCCAGGAACACCTGGGAGATTTGATTATTAAAGCTGCCCACCTTCCCTAACTGCTCAAAAACATGCCCACATTCAGGGCAGGCAGCACCAACTACACTCACAAACTTTGTGCACCAATTGGACCCCCACAAGACTCAGACCCCCACTAATAACAAAGAGAAAGTTGGAGAGAACTGGTTTGAGAGGAATACATGGCTGGTGGATGCCACTTGCTGGTTAAAGTGTACTCCACAAAGCTGTAAATGTGACAAATTAGAGATAAGTGTTTGAATCAGTCTACGTATCCTAAAAGAAACCTATCAAGTTGAGCAAATGCCAAGAGGCCCAAACAGCACAAAATTTTAAAGCATATGAAAAAAACAGATGATATGGATAACACAACCCAAACCAAAAGATCAGAAGAGACACAGTACTTGGAGCAATTAATCAAAGAACTAAAGACAAACAATGGAACATGGCACATGATATAAAGGACATGAAGAAGACCCTAGAAGATCATAAAGAAGAAATTGCAAGAGTAAATGAAAAAATAGATGATTTTATGGATATGAAAGAAACTGTCAACCAAATTACAAAGATTCTGGATACACAAAGTACAAGACTAGAGGAAGCTGAACAGTGACTCAGTGACCTTAAGGATGACAGAACAGAAAATGAAAGAACAAAAGAAAGAATGGGGAAAAAATTAAAAAAATCAAAATGGGCCTCAGGGATATGACAGATAATATAAAATGTCCAAACATAAGAGTCACTGGTGTTCCAGAAGGGGAAGAGAAGTGTAAAGGTCTAGGAAGAGTATTCAAAGAGATTGTTGGGGAAAATTTTCATCACATGATAGGGGATAAGATAGAGAAGAAAACAAAGATATTTTCTTTGTGTACAAATAAAAACATACTCAGTTTGTGTCTGTGTCTGGGTCAGCAATGGGGAGACAAAGTCCATGTTGCTGAGCCCATGCATAACCTCCATCCCTACTACATGAACACTTTGTACATGAGCCTATTGGGCAATAACAGGAGTGGCTGGGGAAAGAGGCTGTGGTATCCACTGTACAGGTCACCTTATCCACTTGATTATTAAGATCTTCCTCTATTGAAGTCACCCTCTGGTGAGCATTCATATGAGACACAAATATATTCATTTTTTGCCCACTCAAAAAGGTCTAACCACATACCTCTTCCCCAGATTTCTTTGTCACCAATTTTCCAATCATGATCCTTCCAATTCCATGACCATTCAGCCAAATCATTAGTAAAATCCCATTAATCAGTATACCAGCACATCTCTAGCCAAGTCTCCTTCCAAGCACAATGAACAACCAGGTGCATGCTAAAAGTTACACCCAGTGGGAGGATTTTCCCTCATCACTGTCTTTCAGGAACATCACAGAAAGGGGCTGCAGTGCTGCAGCTGCCCACTTTGGGGGGCTTCCTTCATATAATACAGAACCATCTGTAAACCAGGACTGAGTTTTCTATTCCTCAGTCAATCCATTTTAAGGAACCCCACAAGATGCCATAGCTCTAGGTTGAGAAAGAAAAGATAATGGGTCAGGAGTGAGGGCCATGGGCATCTGGGCCACTTCTCCATATAATTTATTTGTGCCTTCAGGACCTGTTCAAGACCTAGCTCATATATACCATTTACATTTTATGATGGAGTGATGTTGTGTACACCCAACACTATGAATTGGTAGGTCAGACAACAAACATCTCATGATAGGTAACTCAGGTCTCATGCTAACTTAGTGGCCCATGGTTAAGCATTCTGTCTCTACTAAGGCCCAATAGCAGGCCAAAAGCTGTTTCTCAAAAGGAAAGTAGTTATCTGCAGAAGATGGTAAGGCTTTACTCCAAAATTCTAAGGGTATGCATTGTGATTCTCCTATAGTGTCCTGCCAAAGGCACCAAACAGCATCTCTATTTGCCACTAACACTTCCAGAATCTTTGGGTCAGTTGGAGCATATGGTCCAAGTGGCAGAGCAGCTTGCACAGCAGCCTGGACCTGTCAAAGAGCCTCATCTTGTTCCAGCCCCCACTCAAAACTAGAAGCTTTTCTGGTGACTTGATAGATGGGCCAGAGTAGTACATCCAAATGAGGAATATGTTGTCTCCAAAATTCAAAGGAGCCAATTAGGTATTGTGCCTCTTCCAGTTGAAGGAGGTTCCAGATGCAAAAGCTTATCCTTCACCCTAGAAGGGATAACATGGCATGCCCCACACCATGGGACATCATGAAATTGTACTGAAGTGCAAGGTCCCTGTATTTTTGTTGGATATATCTCCCATCCTCTGACATGCAAATGTCTTACCAACAACACTATAGTAGTTTCAACCTCTTGCTCACTACATCCAATCAACATAATAATTTAATGGACTAGTGTGATGTCTTATGGGAGGGAGAAAATATCAGATCCATATGGACAATACTGTGAGATAGGGCTGGAGAGTTGATATACCCCTAGGGTAGGACAGTGAAAGTATACTACTGGCCTTGCCAGCTGAATACAAAATGTATCTGGTGGTCCTTAATGACATCTATTGAGAACAGTGCATTTGCCTGATCAATAGCTGCATACCAGGTACCAGGAGATGTGTTGATTTGGTCAAACAATGATACAACATCTGAAATAACAGCTGCAATTGGAGTCACCACCTGGTTAGGCTTATTATAGGTCATCCTCCAAGACCCATATGTTTTCTGCACAGGCCAAATAGGAGAGTTAAATGGGGTTGTGAAGGGAATCACCACCCCTGCATCCTTCAAGTCCTTAAGAGTGGCGTTAATCTCTGCAATACCTCCAGGAATCCAGTATTGCTTCTGGTTTACAATTTTGGTAGAAATGGACAGTTCTAGTGGCTTCCGCTTGGCCTTTCCTACCATACTAGTCCTCTCTCCATATGTCAGGGAACCAGTGTGGGTATTCTGGCAATTGCTGAGTATCCCTATTCTAATTATGCATTCTGAAACTGAGGAAATAACCACAGAACTGGTCTGCAGACCAACTGGACCCATTGTGAGATGGACCTGAGCTAAAACATCATCAATCACATGACCTCCATAAGCCCCTACTCTGACTGGTGGACCAGAGTGATGCTTTGGGTCTCCTGCAATTAATGTCACTTCTGAGTCAGTGTCTAATAATACCTGAAATATCTGATCATTTCCTTTATCCCAATGCACAGTTATCCTGTTAAATGACCATAGTTCCCCTTAGGGGAGGCTGGGAGGATTAACAGTATAAATTTTGGGAAGTGTAACAGGGTCCTTCCCCAAGGATACCAGGCCTTCCCTTCATTCAAGGGGATCTGGGTCTGTAAACAGTCTCAAGTCTGGGAACTGATTAAGGGCCATGACTCTCTGTTTTGTAATTCAAGTTAGACTTTTGCTCACTTGATCTAGAATTCTTTTGCTTATACAGATCAAACAAGAATTTAGTAGACTGCCCATGTATTATACTTCTAGGTACTCCATGATATACTAGCAAATGCCATAAGTCACTGTGAGTCAGATTATTTTGACTGCTGCTTTGAGCCTGTTTTCCATTGTGGTAGCATGCCCATCTGTATTTGGTGATTAACTTCTGCCATGTGGCTTCTGCTAACTTGGGATCTGATTATCCCCATTGTGTTTAAGGATTCCAGCTCAGTAACAGCACTTCCCACAGTAATAACTGACCTACAGAGAAAGACAACTACAGAGCTCTTCAGGGATGATGGAGCTAGTCTCAAATTTATTCCTTACAATCCTGGTAAAATGTGTGTCCTCTGGACATCCCAGGGGTTTGTGAGCAGGTCTTCCATGATAAATCCACTGTAGCATTCTAATCTCTCTAAACCTTTGAATTCTCTCTTCTGCATTATACCAGGGCAGTTCTGGCTTTTCAACCTCAGGTACTGTCAGTCACCTTTTGATCCATGTTTCAACCAACCACCCAAATAAACTGTTAATGCACTTTGTAACCCCTCAAGCTACAGCACTGAATGCAGAATCTCTGCTTAATGGGCCCATATCAATAAACTCAGCCCGATCGAACTTTATATTCCTTCCACAATTATCCCACACCCTTAATATCCATTCCCATACATATTCTTCTGAATACTGTCTATATAAAATGGAAAACCCATGCACTTCTTCTGGAGTACAGCATACTTCCTCATGGGTCACAATTTGTACCTCACCCTTCAGTGACCATTGGGACATTACTCTAGTTATAAGTCTGGACAAAAAGAGTGGTGATGGGGGTGGGTCATGAAAAGAATTAGAAGTATCCCTCAAGCTAATTACCTCTGGACATTCTATTGAAGTTTCACCTGCTGAAACAGTATTAATCTCTCCAGAGAGAGGAGTGAGGGCTTCTTCCACAGGGGAGGTGATTACAGGTTTAGCCTGCACTGTTGGGTTAATCTCTTTAGGTAGAGGATGGAAGGCAGGCTCCTCAGGGCAGACTGGATGTCAAGAAGCTGTTTCCTCAAATCATGCTGGATGTTGGGTAGCTGTCTCCTCAGGGCAGCCTGGAGGTGGGAGGGGCTGTTTCTTCAGGGCAGTCCTCTACCTGTATATCTAGCAAAGACTCAGAATCCAGGGTTTCAATGTCCCCACTGCCACCATTATCAATCGATAGGTCCCAATCTCAAGTTTCAGGATACATTTTTTTTCCTAATCAAAGCCTCTAGTTTAACAGCAGACTCCTTGCAAGATTGAGATTTTAGTTTATGTTGTAAATCTGCTACTCACACAATGAGACTCTGTGTTGGCTTTTCAGAAATCTCAAGTCTGCAGTCACAGGAAATAAGATTTTCTTTCAGGGCACACATAGAAATCTTTACATCTGTCATATGACATTTTAGCTTCAAATTTGAAGTCTTTCATTCATTCCTATCTATTATAACTTTAACCAGAATATCTAAGAGCAACCAGCCAACATCATTATACCTCTTAACTCCACAAAACTCTGTTAAGGTGTCAGAAACACTCAACCAGAACCTTACTTCATACAAGAATATGATTAGGGGAATCAAATGGTGATATTTTGCCTATCTCCATTGCCAATACATGCTGTGGACTGTCAGTGCCATCTTGATTATTTGAAATGGAGTCATTAGTGCCTTTGAATCTAATCAAAGTAGAAAACCAATTGTAAAATCCTATTTTAAGAGTCTGTTTCTCAAGAAGTACTCCCCACACCAAGCTGTATTAGTTAGAGTTCTCTTGGGAAACAGAGCAAGAGGTATCTAAATATGAGGTTTTATAAAAGTGTCATACTTTTGGGATGTTGGGATTCACAACTCCAAATTCTGTAGGGCAGGATGCATGGGTCCAAATTCCATTGTGAGTGCAGGCAGCAAACTGGCAACTCCAATGAAGGTGTTCAATGAACTCTGGAAATGCTTTGCTGGCTAGCCAAAGAAGTGAAATTTCTCTCTTTCTCCCTTAAAAGTGTTCAACTAATTGGATTACTTCCAGCTGATTGAATTCTCTCATTGAGGAAGACATTCATTACTTCATTGATGTAATTAGTCACAGGTGCATTCAATTGACTGATGATTTAATAAACCAGCCTTCTGGTTTATTAACCAACCACAAATGTCCTTGCAGCAAATTTTAGGCCAGTGCTTGCTTGATCAAACAGCTGGATACCATCACCAGGCCAACATGACACATGAAGCTAACCATCACAATCACCTTCCCTAAGATGCTGCAAGACCTTCTGTACAAGGAAGAGACTGTCTCCTTCCTTGGCTGTGAAGTTCAGATATTTCTCTCCATGACCATGATTGGAGGGGAGTTTTTCTTGCTGGGCCTCATTTCCTGTGACTGGTTTGTAGCTGTTTCCCACTGCCCCAATACCCTCTCCTCATGAACTGCAGGATTTTCTTGTTTATGATGGTGGGTTCCCAGATTTGTGTCTCTTTGGATGGATTTATGCTGACCCTGTCACTTTGGGTTTCCCTTACAGCAGGTCCTGACAAACTGGTCATTTTTATGTGAGATCCCTGCTGTGCTGAAGCTGTCATGTATTCCTGCTGTGTGCTGATGTTGCTTATCTCCATATTTCTCATCTCTGTCTCCTACAAATGGATCCTAATCATTGTCCATCAGATGAACGCTACTGAGGGCCAGCACAAAACTTTTTGACCTGTTCCTCCCATATTATGGTGGTGAGTATTTTCTATGGGACTGCCTTTTGCACCATCTTCACCTCCACACTCAACCTGCTTATCTATAACTTGAGAAATAAAGATGTGGCAGCAGCTGGGTCTGGAAGTAATAGGGAACATGCTGGGGAGGTATTCCTTATCTTAGAGAACCAGAGCCACAGATAAGTCCAGGAAGTAATAGAGATTCCAGGCCCTGGGAAAAAATCCTTATTGCTGTCTCCAGTGACACATTGTTTTAGTTTCTTTGGCTGCCCAAATGCCATGCAGTGGGTCAGCTTAAATAATGGGAATTTATTAGCTCATGGTATTGAGGCTGAAATAAATTAGAAATCAAGGCATCATCAAGGCAATGGTTTCTTCTGAAAGACTGGCATTCTATGGCTGGCTCCAAGCAATCCTTGGTTCTTAGCTTGTCACATTTTGTGACAGTTTGGAAATATTATATCCCCCACAAAAGACATGTTCTTTGAATCCAGTCTTGTAGGGGCAGACATTAGTCTTTTGATTAGGTTGTTTCCACAGAGATGTGAATCACCCAACTGTAGATATTTCCATGGAGGTGTGGACTCAGCCCATTTATGATAGGTCTTGATTAGTTCACTGGACTACTTAAGAGAGCTCAAGAGCTGACAAAGATGCTGACTCTTGGAGACTCTTGGAGATGCTGGAAGATGCAGAAAGAAGGGTGTTTGGAGATGCTAAGCTAAGGGATGAAGCCCAGAGTTTTCCCCAGAGAAACTAAGCATCAAGATGCTTAGATGAACAGGAGATGAAGAAGCTAAAAGAGACCCAGAGACATTTTGGAGAATGCCATTTTGAAATGCAACCTGGGAGCAAATGAACAACAGATGCCAGCCATGTGCCTTCCCAGCTGACAGTGGTATTCCAGACACCATCAGTCTTTCTTCAGTGAAGGTATCCTCTTGTTGATGCCTTAGTTTGGACATTTTTATGACCTTGGGCCTGTAAATTTGTAACCTAATAAATCTCCTTTATAAAAACCAATCAATTTCTTGTATTTTACATAATGGAAGCTCTAGCAAACTGGAACACATGTCAAGGCAGGTGATGGTGTCTCCTGGTCTCTCCCTTCTCTTCCAGGTTCCTTTGATGTTCAGCTTCTGGTGTCTCCCTCGTTGGCTTTCTCTGTAAAGGCAGTACTTTCTACTACCATTTTGTCTTTTGGAATTTATATGTCATATCTTATTTTTTCCTCTCTCTCCTTTTACCTTTCCTGATAATCTTCATTTCTGCCCTCTTCTCCAACTCTCTCTCTCCTGTCTTTTCCTATCAGCCTGTAGCACTCCCTTTAGTATTTCTTGTAGTGCTGGTCTCTTATTCACAAACTCTCTCAGGGTCTGTTTCTCTGAAAATGTTTTAATCTCTCCCTCATTTTTGAAGGAAAGTTTTGCTGAATATAGAATTCTTGGTTGGCAGTTTGTCTCTTTCAGTATCTTAAACATATCATGCCGCTGTCTTCTTGCCTCCATGGTTTCTGTGGAGAAATCTGTACACAGTCTTATTGACCTTCCCTTGTATGTGATGCATTGCTTTTATCTTGCTGCTTTCAGAATCCTCTTTGTCTTTGACATTGGACAATTTGGAGTAGGTCTATTGGAATCTATTCTATTTGGGTATGTTGTACTTCTTGAATCTCTAACTTTCTGTCTTTTATAAGAGTTGGGAAATTTTTAGTGAATATGTCTTCTATTACTCTTTCTGCCCCTTTTCCCCTCTCTTTTCCTTCTGTGATACCCATAACAAGTATATTTGTGCATTTCATGTTGTCACTCAGCTGCCTAAGACCCTGCTCATATTTTTCCATTTTTTCACCATCTGTTCTTTTGTGTGTATGAATTCGAATGACCTGTCTTCCAGTTCACTGATCCTTTCTTCTGCCTGTTCAAATCTACTGTTGTGTCCCTCCATTGTGTTTTTCATCTCCTCCATTGTGGCCTTCATTCCCATGAGTTCTGCCATTTGTTTTTTTTAAGTTTATGAATTCTTCTTTATGGTCATCCAGTGTCTTCTTTATATCCTTCAGCTCTTTTGCTATATCTTCCTTCATTTTATCAAATTTATTTAGCATTAGTTGCCTCAACTCCTATATCTCAGTTGAGCTATTAGTTTGTTCCTTTGGCTGGTCCATATTTTCATGTCTCCTGGTATGGCTTGTTATCTTAAGTTGTCTAGGCATCTGATTTTCTTGATTAGTTTATTTTGGAGCTTGTTTTCTATTTTTTACCTAGGGGTTTTCTTGTTGGTTGGCTTTGTTCTCTGGTCTCAGTTATTCAGTTCAACTTATTCTAGACCTCTAACTTAGGTTCTATTTAGTTGATCAGAATTTTTCCCCTCTTGTTTTTCCTGTTTCTTGCTCTGCCTCTATGTAGCCTTTTTGTGAGCAGGTCTCCTTAGATATGGTTGACCCCAGTCAGATTTTCCCAGTCTAGTGAGGCCCAGTTCTCATTGGGAGGGTATGGAGTTTTCCTGAGAATGAGACCCTCCTATGAGGCCTTTAGAATTGGTGCTTTTCCTCTCCTGTCCAGCAGGTGGTGCTTGTCAGCCTGCAGCTCCCCAACCAGGGTAAGGAGTTATGGAGACTTTAGTTCTCCTGGTGACTCTGATCCTGTCAGGAGCATGGCTGACTGAAGCTGGTGTCTGAATTCTAGCCCCTGGTGTCTGAGTTCCCAGAAGGAGGACTGCCAGTTGAGCTGGACCTACCTCCACTCTCCCAATCCTCAGAACTCCAGTTGTCTCTCAGGGGCACTATTCCCTTCTCCCCTCTCCTCTTTGGGGTATCTCCAACTAGATTCCTTGGTCAGCCTGAGTTGCCAATATAGAAGGGGGTGGAGACCTTCAGAAATGAATCCAGAACTCAAAGATGCTGTGGGTACTCTGTCTCCCCCCAGCCCAGCCTAGTCCCTCAACCTGGGCTTTCTGATAGAAAATAATGACATATGTTACTTTTAGATTAAAAAAACAGAAAAGAAAAACAAGAAAAAGAAAAAAAGAAAAAGGGAGTCCCTTTTAAAAGTCTTTCCCCAGACTGGAAGTTTTGTCAGTGTCAGAATAGAGCATGTGAAGATGTACTTTGGGCTATTGTCTGATAATTACTCTCCAACAGCTTCAATTCCACCCCTGCCAGGGAAATAAAAAACAGGCAGAGAACAGGAAATGCAAAAAGATAAGGAATCAGTGAGAAGCCAGAAGGGACAAAATGTAGGGGAAAAAAATGGCTTTTTTGAGCCTGGGGATGGGTGCCTTCTTTTACGTGTTTCCACTTCTCGGAGCCCAGCCCTCCTTTAGCACCCTGGCTCCCAAAATTAGTTAATTAATTTGTTAATTAATTCTGCAGTTGAGGCTGGGTTGAGCCCCCCTTCTTGCCCTCAGCAGATTGCTGTTTTGGGGAGTTTTCTTTCCCTTTTCAGGGAGCCAGCAGCAAGACCGTCTGTGAGGTCTGGATAGGGAGGGGCACCAGACGCCTGGTCCGGGGAACTTACAATGTTCATTGTGTTCTCAGCTTTTCCTCCAGTTCCAAACTTGTGTCCAATGTGTGACTGGTTACTGGAGACCCCGAAAACAGTTTCATATAGTTCTTGGGTAATTGCCAGCTGCTCTAGGGGAGAGATGAAATTCTGCACCTCACCAGTCTCCCATCTTGCCCCACCCTCTCTCCCATGAGTTTTGATACATGTTCTTGTTTTCATTCATCTTAAGTTATTTACTTTTTCTCTTGCTGATTGTTTAAAGGTGTGTTGTTTAACCTCCATATATTTGTGAATTTTCCTGTTCTCTGCCTGTTTTTTATTTCCAGATTCATTCCAATATCATCAGAGAAAGCACTTTGTAAAATTTCAATTTTTTAAATTTATTGAGATTTGCTTTGTGGCCCAACATATATTCTATCCATGAGAATACTTTTATCCTGCTGTTTTGGGGTGTAATGTTCTATAAATGTTTTTTTAGATATAGATCATTTATCAGTTTATTCATGTTGTTTCCTTATTGGTCCTTCATTTAGCTGTTCTATCTATTGTTGAGTGTGGTGAATTGTATTATTGTTGAGATATCTTTTTCTCCTTTTAGATTTGACAGTGTTTGCCTTATTTATTTTGGGGCACCATGATGAGTGCATAAATATTTATGAGTGTTACTTCTTCTTGGTGAATTGCTCTTTTTATTAACACATAATGTCCTTCCTGGTATCCTATAACATTTTTGTATTTAAAGTCTATTTTTTCCAATATTAGTGTAGTTATCCCAGCTCTTTTATTTGTTACTGTTTGTGTGAAATCTTTTTTTCAGACTTTCACTCTCAGCCTCTTTGTATCCTTGGGACTAAGGTGAGTCTCTTGAAGAAAGCCTTTAGATGGATCATATTTTTTTTATCCATTCCACTAATCTGTGTCTTTTGATTGGGGAGTTTTGTTCAATGTTATTGCTGTAAAGGTAGAACTTACTTCAACCATTTTATCCTTTGATTTAATATGTCATATCTTATTTTTGTCTCTTTTTATCCCTTCAGTTACCATTATTAATAATCTTCATTTCTACACACTCCTGCAAGCCTCTCTGTCCTTGTTTTGTCTCTTCTGTTTGAAGAACTCCCCTTATTATTTTTTGTAGGACAGGACTATTGTTAATGAACTCTTTTAGCTTCTGTTTATCTGTGAATATTTTAATCCCTTCCTCAATTTTGGGGACAGTTTTGTTGGATAAAGATATTTTGGCTGGCATTTTAATTTTTACTACCTTAAATATATCATAACACTGCCTTCTCATCTCCATGATTTCTGATGAGAAATCCACACAATTTTATTGTAGTTCCCTTTTGTCAGATTACTTTACTTTTACTGCTTTTAGAATTTTCTCTTGATCTTTCTGTTTATGTTATAATTAGTATGTGTCTTGGAATGGGTTTATTAAGTTATATATTATTTGGATATTAAGGTATACACTATTTGAAGTATGTTGGGCTTCTTGGATTTGCATATTCATATATTTTGTAAGAGTTGGTAAATTCTGTTATTATTTGCTCAAATATTCTTTCTGGACCTTTCTCTTCTTTTCTCCTTCCAGGAAAACCATAATGCATATTTGGCACTTCATGTTTTCAGCCACTTCTCTGAGACCCTGCTTAATTTTTTCTTTCTTTTCTCCATCTGTTCTTTTATCTCTGTAAATTTGGATGCTCTGTTTTCTATCTCATTGATCCTTTTTTCTGCCTCTTAAAATCTGCTGTTGTGCATCTCTAGTATATTTTTATTTCATCTATTGTGTTTTTCATCCACATAAGTTCTGTTATTTTTTCTTTGTAGGCTTTCAAATTCTTCTTTATCCTCACCCAGTGTCTCCTTGATATCCTTTATCTCTTTTGCCATCTCCTTGAATTGATTTAGGAGATTTGCCTGACCATTTTTGAATAGTTATTCCAAATTCTATATTTCATCCATCTTTTTAATTTGTTCCTTTGCCTTGGCCATATATTCTTGTTTCTTAGTATGTCTTGTAATTCTCTGTTGATACCCAGGCATCTGATTATTGTCATAAGATTATTCTGAAGGTGGTTTTCCTCTCTTGTCTGAGATTTTGTTATTGATTGGATTCATGTTAAATCTCTTCTTAAACACTTGGTTCATCAGTGTTTCCCAACGAAAAGAGGACACAGGGGATGCAGAATAGTTCCAAAGGTCACTGTTCATAGAGTCAAGGAAGCATTCTCCCAAGACTGCACTTTCCCAGCCTGCCCAGCACATGGTGATTTGCAGCAGCCAATTCCCCATGTCCCTACAAACATGTTAATTTTTAGCCCTTTGTCTCCCCTGATTCTGAGGTGGGGGGAATAATGGCATCACAAGTACTGCAGATGACTTTCAGAAATGGCCCAGGCTGTAGGACAAAGAGGACCATATTTGCCACCCAACAGTTGAATCACAAGTGCCACATACCTCCCTCTTCTCAGGTAGGAGGGTTTGCCCAACTCTCCTAATCTTCAGCAGACTGCAGGCAGGTTCTGAGCCAATCAGAATCTCCTGACCCCAAGGGAGAGGGGTGGACACCCGGAGCCATGCCTGAGAATGTCACTCAAGGCAGTTTCTCAGTTTGCGGAGTCCATGGCACTGTGGCACCTTTGGCACCTGCCTGGAAAGGACCACATCTGTGGGACCCAGAGGTCAAATCTCACTGGCCAACAGTTGGATCACTATTGTGCTGCTCCCTCTCTGTTCCCTCAATGATGGATTCTTTGACTCTCCCAGTCGGCAGCAGCCAGCTTGGCAAGAGCCAGGCTGACTAGAGCTTTAGCTTCAAGGATGGGGATTGGGTGCTGGGAACCATAGCCAAACAAGACACTCACTGAACTTTCTCTGTCACTGTTTCTCCATCTTTAGAATCAATGGCTCTGCAGGTGCCAGGGACACCTGCCTGGAAAGGGCCAAAGCTATGGAACCTATTGATTCAATTTTGTCAGCCAACAAGTGGATCACAACTGTGTTTATTTCCCCTCTGTTCCCAGAAGGAAGAACTTCCCTGACTCTCCCAGTCCACATCAGCCAGACAGATAAGAAGCAGGCTGACCTGATGCTGCCAGCCTTGAGGGTGGTGAATTGGCATCAGCAGCTGTAGCAAACTTGAGACATTTGCCACAGTTTCTCCATTGCAGTTTCTCCATTTCTTCATCCTTCTCTTCCTTGTATGCTGCATTACTCCCTTGGTCTCCTGACCCTAGAGTAGCTTCTCTGGAAAATATATGCCTACTCTCCAGAGTTTTGTGTGAAGTGTGTTCTCCCTCTCCTAATTCCACCATCTTCCCAGAAGTCTGCTTTCAAGATTCTTTCATTTTGGCCTCCAAGCTTTCAATTTTAATGTGTCTCAGTATGGGACTCGTTAAAGTTGCACTATCCAGGTTTCATAGAACACCTTTTACTTCACCATTTTTTCCAATATGTTACAATGTCACCTTACTTCATCTATTCCTCCTTCTGTGACTCCCATTTTTTTGTTTCTTGTTATGCTAAGTGATGTTCCATTTTCTCTTAATATCTGTTCACATTTTGGCTTTTTATGTTCCTTTTTCCACTGACTGGTTCATTTTGGATTTACATATCTTCCAGGCTGTTGATTCATTTTTATTCCTGTTCAAATGTGCTATTGAAACAGTCTAGTGAATTTTTCATTACAGTTGTATTTTTCAGCTACATAATTTGTATTTTCTTTCTGTTTATAATTTCTATCTCTTTACTAATTCCCTCAATTTATAGGACATTGATTTTTTGGTTCCTTTTAGTTCTTTGTCCAGTATTTTTGATAGCTCTCTGACCATATTTAGAGTAGTTAATAGTAAGTCTTTATCTAGTTCCTCCAATATCTGTGCTTACTAAGTGACAGTTTTGGTTACTTTTTGTTTGCTAGCATATTGGTCATAATTTCATGTTATACTTAATGTGTCATAATTTTTTTGAAAACTTAAGCTTTTTAATATTATGATGTGGTAAATCTGGAAATTAGACTCTTCAGTCACCTCATAATTTGTTGTTGTCACTTATTGAGGCATTTTGTATTTTTGTAAATGACTTTTTACACCAAGTTAAATGGCACTAATTTTGTTGTTTCAGGTCTCTGATAGCTGTATTTTTAGTTTCTGGCCATATGTTGGCTTCACAGTGACTTCTTTACACACTTGGAGTCAGGAAACAAATAGAAAATAAAAAGGTAGAACACAGTTTCCCCATATTTTCATGTTGGTTCTGTGCTGAGGAACTCCTTCAATCTTAACTAGTGTGTCTAAACTTCTGTACCTACCTTCACTTCCTTATGTACTGGTCCTAAATATGCACTGAATGTGAAACTTAGGTTCCTATCAGGTCTTTTCTGAGCATGCATCCTCAGGTATGGTTTGCTTTCTATATTCGCCATTATATATTGGGGTTTTTGTAAATTTCTCCTCACCTTTTCTTCTCAGGCTTCTGGCACACCTGTGGTTTGTTTCAGGTCAATCTATTTCCACATGAAACAACAGCTTATTCATTACTTTTCTATATATTTGTGGAATTATCTCCATATGTCTGTTTTTCCTTCATGAAAGAGTTCCTAGTTAGGTGCTACAAAGATAAGGACCTTGCACCATTCATTTGGCTTTGCATCAGCCATTTGACCTTGAAAATGACAAAATGTCTGCCATTTACTTCTAAACAGACAAAAACAATTCCTTGTGAACTATACCTACTCTGCTTTCATTGGAACCAGGTTCCAAACTGGGAATTTTATCTGCTATGGTAAGGAATAGTGGGGTAGGATAAGGTTAAGTTAAAATGCTACAAATCTTTCTTACTAATTTTTTGACTTTTTCTTGCCTCAGTGTTTATTTGGTTGCTATAAACTATTTTTCCAAGTTCCAACAAGTTGATTTTGATTGTTTTTGATGGTTCTCCCACTGCTTTGTTTTAAGTGCATCACCCTCTGAGCTTTGTTGTGTTTTTATATTATACAAGCAACACTTCATAAATGATAAAAATACTGATTGAAGTAGCAATAACCCTATAAAATGTATAGGAATAAATATTAAGAAAACATTACATGATTTCTTTAATAAAAGTAGAAATATTGCTCAAAAATTATAGAACATACAAAATTAGAATATTATTTCCAGTTTATGAAGAGGATAACTGCATTGTTAAGATATCAAATAATAACTTGCTATCTATTCAACTCAATACCATCTGGAAAAATGCCTGTGAAGTCTCTTTCTTTGTTGGTTTGTGTGTTTACATATGTTTATGCATAATTTCTATTATTAACCTATTCCTAAAATTTAAACAGAAACTCAAGTTTTGCAAAACTACTTGACAAATTTGAAAAAGAATAATGTTAAAGAATATACACTACTAGATTTCAAGACATATACAAGCCTACATTAGTTAAGAGAATGTGATACTGGTGGAAAGATTGATAATTTTACCAATGAAATAGAATACAGAGTGCATACAAAGACCCAGAGATCTTCAATGACCTGATTTAAAGCATGACACAGAGCAATTTAAAGAAAAAAAAAGAATGGTCTTTCCAATCAAAATGACAAGAAAAACATTGATATCTATACTTTAAAAATAACATTTACCCATACTCATAAAAATTTCTAAACATTAATACCAGGTTGATGGTTGGAAAATTTAAACTGTTAAGAATGTTGAAAATCAAACAAGCCTTACTTACTATATATATGCTTGTATATATAGAAAAATATACAAGAGGGTCTTCATGATTTGACATAGGCAAGGATTTATTATCACTCTGAAGGCATTAACATAAAATAAAACATATGAACTTGTAATAAATAAAATAATTTTTGGTCATTAAATGAGACAATATCAAAAAATATTGGATTATAATCCAATATAATAATATATCTGATGAGAGATTTATATTTAGTATATGAAAAACTACTATGACAATTCCAAAAATGAAATGGATAAAAGTATTGAAAAGGTATGTCACAAAAGACTATGCATACCTAATTACTTTATATGCATATAGGATATTAAACATTATGACTTATATTGGAAATAAAGATTAAAGCTACTGTGAAATAACATTGCTCACCCTCTATATTTGCTAAAATACTTAGAAATTTAGTACAAATTTTTCCATGTGGGTGGAGGAATTGGAATTCTCATATATTTCTGGTGGGGGGGATAAAATGGCACATTCCCTTTGGAAAAAACTTCTCAGGATATGCTATGGTAAAAAAATACATCTTTTTTTATGTAAATGAGCCCTGAATTTTTATTTATGTCAAAAACCACAGATTATCAGTCCAAACAAAACAAAACTCATTTTCAGAATCCATATGGAATATACCTGCTGATATATTCATAATACTAAAAGTGAATACTACAGTAAAGCCAATGTTAATTTATATCCCATTATAAATGAGGAAACTGAGGGCTTCAAACTTCATTGTTTGCCATCTCAAAATGGATGTAATTAGTATGTTGTTGTCAGGAATAAGCAAGATACATTATAAAATGTAAAGTTTTAAAAAACATGAACTCTATTCATTTTGAACAGTTAATTGGCAATGAGTTACAATACCATGGACATTTTCGAGAACAAGAATATCTTAATAATAATACTAGTTGTTCCTCAAAGTTAATTTTCCAGATAGCCAAAGCTTACCTTTTTCATGCTGAAGTTTTATATAATTTTTGGTATTTTATTGAGATATATTCACATACCAGATAGTCATCCAAAGTGTACAGTGGTTCAGAGTTGTGTATTCATCACCACAATGAAATTCTGAACAATTTCATTAATCAGAAAAAAATAAGATTAAAAATAAAATTAAAAAGAACACCCAAAACATCCCATACCCCTTATCACCCCCAATTATTTATTTAGTTTTTGTCTTTGTTTTCTTACTCATCTGTCCATACACTGGATAAAGATGGTGTCAGTTTCAAGGTTTTCACAATTACACAGTCACACCATAAAAGCCATATAGTTATACAATCATCTTCAAGAATAAAGGCTACTGAATTACAGTTCAACAGTTTCAGGTATTTCATTCTAGCTATTCCAATACCTAAAACTAAAAAGAGATGTCTCTATAATGCATAAGAATAACCTACAGAATGATCTCTTGACTGAGAGAGATATATTTGAAATCCCTCAGCCACTGAAACTCCAGATTGTTTCATTTCTCTTCCCCCACTTGTACAAGAAGCCTTTCTCAATTCCATGGTGCCAGAGCCAGGTTCATCCCTGGGAGTCATGTCCCACATTGCCAGGGAGATTTACACCCATAGAAGTCATGCCCCACACAGGTAGAGGGCATTGAGATTACCTGCCTAGTTGACTTAGAGATACAGATCACATTTGAGCAAAAAAAATGTTCTCTGGGAGTGACCTTAGGCAAAATTATAAGTAGGGTTAACCTCTCCATTGCAGTAACAAGCTTCATAAGGGCAAGCTCCAAGATCAAGGGCTTGGCCTTCTAAATTTGTAGTCTTTAATGCTTGTGAGAATATCAGGAATTCCCAGGGTGGGGAATTTTAAATTCAACATTTTTCCCCATTCCCTCAAGGGGGATATGCAAATGCTTTCATATTATTCTCTGCCAAAATTGCACTGGGATGTATCAGGGCATCAAACTAACCTGTACAGAACAACAAGATCTCTCTCCCTATTCAAGGTTCCATGTAATTATGGTGTTTGACTAAACTGACCATACAAATTAAATTAGATAGGGTGCTACAGAAAATATAAATTTTGCAACAAATAAAAATCCCTTCCTTTGTGTGCTTTCATTGCTAAGAACAGAAATTCCAACTCAAAATGACTTAAATAATGACAATGTGGAATGGCTTACATAACACAATTCTAAGTATATGGTAGTATTCTGTATGGTTGATGGAAGGGCTCAACCCAAGGTCTTTAAGGATTGGGATTCCTTCTGATTGTTCCCACATCTGCAATGTCTGCTTTGTCTAAAGGCTACTTTTCTCAGCAGTCATGATTTGCTTGCCACTCACCATTAGGGCCTCATGCTTCATTATTCACATCTGATAGGACAGAGGCCTCATGTTCTGGGGTTCTCTGAAAAGAGAGAAACCCAGAAGCTAAAACTTTGCTCATTACACTGGTGTCAAATTGTCAAATGCCCGTTTTTGAACCAGTCCATATAGAGATGGCTTAGGACTAATTCCTAGACCAATCTCTGGAAAAGGGATAGGATTGCAGTTGTTTGGCTTAGACCAATTAGAGCCCATCTGTAGAGTGTAGGATTGCAGCAATAGGGGGAGGAAACCGTAATATTAGCTTTCCCCCATAATAGGGGGAGAGAAAGGAGCAAAGACAGGCAGACATTACAGCACTCATTAGCAAAAGGTACAGAGCAATTCAAGATCCAGGTTTTCTATTTAAAGATTAAGCCAAGATTTGGGAGAGGCATTGAAAACATTGTTTCATGGGGTTGACTTTTAGAGACAAGACTTCAGTCATGGTGGATGGGGGAATCAGAATACTAGGTGAGAATCTTGTCCCTGAAGGTGATGGAGAAATAAGGCAGTGATACAAAGAATATCTTAGGATGACTAGAGGCAGAAGAAGACAGGATCTCTATTTCAGGAAACTGAGGGTATCAAAGATCAAGAAGAAAATGAATTCACAGGCAGCTGAGAGGATATTAAGTTAAAGCTTTTTGATCTTCCTGCCTTTCTCTAGAATGGTTCCAGACTGGGTCTGAAGATCCTGGTGGGATTTATATGACCCCAGTTTTGAAAGTTACAAGAAAGGACAAAGCATGACTCTGTGTGAAAAATATTTGCTATGGACAGGGAATAATTCTCATCTGAGTATGGTGATTAAGAAGAAATTTGGTTAATTAATAGGCTGAATGAATATGAAACTAGGCTTAAATATCATATGCAGCATGATGCTAAACTCTTTTTATTTAAGTTGCAGCAAAGGTGCCAACAGGAGAAAACAAACACAGTTGCCAAGTACCCACAAATTTTGAAGTGTGGTATATACCATGTGTGTGGAGCTTGCAGAGGGAAGGACCCTACTTTAGTTCTGCCATAGCTCATTCTCTACCACTAGCCTAGATGGAATTGATGTGCAAGTGACAATGAGGAGGCATTTTTGAAGTGCTGTGGCATTTTCCCTCTTCATTCAGGAATGGATGGTGTGATGCCACCTCACCTCAAACAGGGAGAGAGAGGTCTTCAAGTGGACCACTTGGAAAACTTGTTGAGTTTTCCCTGGAATTTGTGGGCACAAGGTGAAGTGTTTAATTGTTTTCAGGGGAAGGTTAAGGGGGACAGAATGAGTCATTACCCAACACCCCAAGCTGGCAGCGGAGTGAGGAGAGCACTGCATTGGGACTGAGGTGTTCCTCTATTATCCAGAGAACAAAGGTGGGTTTTTCCAGGAACCAGATGTGGAAGCTCTCAACAGAAGCTGCCCTGGTGCCTTCTTAAATAGGATTCCTCCAAAGATGACCTCCTGGAGGGGCATCATTGCCCTGAAGATAGGATGACTCCTAAAAAAGAGTGCTTGGATGAAGAGGGAGAGCTGCCAGCTCAGTCCCTTCAGCGTCAGAGAAGGCAAGGGTCTGCAAGGAATGTTGCATGGATAAGGGAAGCACAGAGAATTTTAAAACAAGACTTTTTATCTGTAGAAGGACATTAAAAGGAGGCAATGACTGTGCTTCTCCTTACCACATCAACATTTCAGGCATCATTTTTTTGCCCAAGGAGAACTTATGTCCCTTCAGTAATTGTGTCAGCACAGGGGTAGGAATTCCATGAAGCTCCCTTTGGATAGAGAAGGACTTGTGCAAAGAAGGAAAAGGTACAACTTGTACCCTGAGCACATTCATTGTTGGAAAGAGATGCTGAGAAAAAACATTTTTAAGAAATAGTCATGATGTTTGTACAGGAAAATATTGAGTTTCAATCATTTTTTAGACTTTTAACTTTTGTCCTATAATTGCTAAATATAGTTCTGCCTTATTGAGAGTAATGACAGCAGATCACAGCATACTAGTCAGGGACAGGCCCTCTCCTCTCATCTCCTTTCCCTGAACCATGTCCCTCTGTGGAAAGAGCTGAAATGAGGAAAGAAGAAGGCGGGTGAAGAACAAATGGAGGCCAATTGAGCCACTGTTCCTGTTCCAGTTTGCTAGTGCTGCCATTATGCAAAACACCAGAAAAGGACTGACTTTTATAAACAGGGTTTTATTTGGTTACAAAGCTACAGTCCTAAGACAGTGTCCAAATTACATTGCCCAAACTAAAACATCAACAAAATGTTACCATCCCTGAAGAGTGGCCAATGGTGTCTGGAACACTTCTGTTGACTGGGAAGGCATGTGGCTGGCATCTTCTTCCTTTGCTCCCAGGTCATGTTTCCAAAATAGCATTCTTCAAAGTGTTGGTCTTGGGGAGTTTTGTACTCTCTTAGATTCACTGGAGCAAACTCTGTGGTAACATCTCCAAAGCATCAAGAAAAGTCTGCTTTCAATGGCCATCTCCAAAATGTCTCTCAGCTGCAGCACTGAGCTCCTTCTGTCTGAGCTCTTCTGTCAGGAAACTATTTAAGACCCATGCTGAATGGGCAGGACCACACCTCCCTGCAAATAATCTAATCAAAACTATCACCTACAGTTTTGTGAGTCATCTCTTCATGAAAACACTCAATCAAGAGGTCACACCCTAATCAGAAAGATGAATCAATCTTTCCCCCACAGATTTCATTAAACAACATGGCATTTGGGGAGGCATAATACATCAAAACTGGCACACTTCCCAATGGGGGATGCCAAAACCTGGGTCAGATGAGATGGAGGAAGTAAGGAGTTCAAAACTATATAATAATTCATAGTTTTAGTTATTATTCAAGTTTGGACCTGTTTCATATCATGAGTGGACTGATGATACCAACAAAAATAGATCATTTGAATAATATCTGGGTGACTGGGAGCTGTAAAGCTTTGCTAAAATTTCATTCAGGAGCAGGAAAACACTAGCCTACTGAGTACATTTGAAAGAATAATATGAATGAAAAATAAAGTGGACCTCTGTTCAGTTGACACTTTTAATCTCCCTTATTCAGGAGCCTAATAAGCTTTTAATCTCCCTTATTCAGGACTGAAGTGGTACTGAAAGTGGTTTTGAAAGTGGTTAAGGGAGAAGGCTCAGAAGGAGAATGCTTGTCTTTTGTATCTGAGCTATGTCACTTACTAGCTAAATGGTCTTTGGAAAATTACTTAGCTATTCTGTGCCTCACTTCCCTCATCTGCAAAACAATGCTACATATTTCATAGGGTTATGGATAATAAATGAATTGATACATGGTAAATTCTCAGTACCTGTTAGCTATTATTATTAGTTATATAATTATAAAATGTATTCTAAATTATCTGAGGCTATTATCCAGAAAATTGGTTTAAAAAAGGTAGAAGTAAGGTGATTGTAAAATTAAACTAAAATTACAATTAGCAAATTCATCCACTTACGTGTGATATTTATGGTTTGGAATTTCACAATAGTCAACAGATGCTGAATTGTGTCTACTCTGACTGGGGATGCCCCTTTGGGAAAGGACCATCAAAGAAGATGATCTTTCTTCCATCTGACCTTTCTGTGACCTCAACAGTGGGTAACAGCAGGACCAAGCCAGAGGAAAGGGCTGTAACATGTGCCTCTACCAAAATTTGGGCCCCACACTGGTTAAAAAATATGTAAATGTCACCATCTCTATCTATGGAAGCTAAACATTATCTCCTTACTGAATTTTTCAAGTGTAATCCATTATTTTAATCATATTTTTTATTGTGGAATGTAACACATATACATAGAAGTGATAACTTTCCAAGTGCAATTTAACAAGTATCTAGAGAACAAATTTCAAAGAATATTATGGGTTACATTTCCACAGTTTGTTATTTCCTTACTGTGAAATATAATACATATACAAAAAGATGATAAATTTCCAATTAAATTGAACAAGTAGCTATAGAACAAATTTCAATGGTTACATTTCCACTATTTCAATTATTTCCTTCTAGCTATTCTAATACCCTAGCAACTAAGAAGAAGAAAATTAAATGGAGATTCAGTACTCATAATCCTTTGTTAACTTCCATCCTTTCTGTTGCTACCCCTTCCTCTAGTTTAATTAATTTCTCAATCTTCACAGAAGTCTAGGCAGTGACCACCCCAACTTGTTCATGTTGAAAAGGGGTGTTGTCATTATGGGAAAAGGGGAAACATCTGGTTGATTTTCTTGAATAGGCTATTGACTCTGGGTTTGAGGACTTACCTGGCATAGTAGTTCTCTGGAGGATTTAAGTTTCTGAAGAATAAACTGTGCCAGTTTGAATCTATTATCTCCCCCCAAATGCCATTATCTTTGATGTAATCTTGTGTGGGCAGGCCTATCAGTGTTAGTTAGATTGTAATTCTTTGTTTCCAAGGAGATTTGCCCCACCCAACTGTGGGTGATGACTGGATAATTTCCATGGAGGTGTAGGTCCACCCATTCAGTGGGTCTGAATTAAATGACTGGTGCACTATATAAGATCAGACAGAAGGAGTGAGCTTGCTACAGCCAAGAGGGACACTTTGAAGAATGCACTGGAACTGAGAGAGACACTTTGGAGATGGCCTTGGAAAGCAGACTTTTGCTCCAGAGAGGCTAAGAGAAGACAAATGCCCCAAGAGCAACTAAGAATGACATTTTCGAGAAGCTGAAGCCTAAAGAGGAACATCCTGGGAGAAAGCCATTTTGAAACCAGAACTTGGAGCAGATGCCAGCCACATGCCTTCCCAGCTAACAGAGGCTTTCTGGACACCATTGGCCATCTTCCAGTGAAGATACCTGAATGTTGTTGCATTACCTTGGACACTTTATGGCCTTAAGACTGTAACTGTGTAACCAAATAAACCCCTTCTATAAAAGCCAATACATCTCTGGTGTTTTGAGTTCTGGCAGCATTAGCAAACTAGAACAGATTTTGGTACTGGAAGTAGGGTGCTTTTGCTGCTGAGTTTGCAAATACCAAACATGTTGGAATGGCTTTTTAAATGGATAAGGGGAAGATTCTGGAAGAATTATGAGGAGCTTGATAGAAAAGGCCTAAACTGCTTTGAAGAGACTGTTTGTGGAAATATGGACTCTAAAGATACTTCTGATGATGTCTTGAACAGAAACTATGAATGTGTTGTTGTGAACTGGAAGAAAGGTGATCCTTATTTTAAAGTGGCAGAGAATTTGGCAAAATTGAGTCCTGGTGTCAGATGGAAGGAAGAATTTGAAAATGACAGCCTGGAATACTTAGCTGAGGAAATCTCTGGACTACTTCTGGAAGATGTACCCTGGCTTTTACTTGCAGCTTATAGTAAAATGCAAGCAGAGAGAGATAAACTTAGAACTGAACTCTTGTGTTTAAAGAAACCAGAAGCTGATGGTTCAGAAAATTACAGGCTTCCAGGGGGTGGAATCCCACAAGCTACAGCCCAACATGAGGATGTAACCAAACCTGGAACCCAGCCACCATTTCAGTACAAGCCAAGATTGGAAAAGGAGTTAAGCAGAAAGCATTTGTGGAAAGTCCTATTGTCTGATGGCTTTGACCACTGTGTGCTTCATGCAAAGGCAACAGAATTTTTGTGAGATCTTTATAGACAGAGCCATTGCCAGTCTGGACTGGAGGAGACAGACAAGGAACAAATTGAAGGAAAAATTTTTTCAAAGACAGAGCCATGGAGGTTGAGGTCTGGAATCAAGTGGTCTCGGGCTGGTAGAGCAGAGAAGCCCACACACATGGAAAGGGTGAGTTTGCCCTGGAGGTCGATGGCAGGCCTTCTGCCTCGATGCTCAGGAAATGTTCTGCCACTCCAAGCCTCAAAAAGGGTAGAGCACATTCCCACAGAATTGCAGAGAGCCTGGTTGGCACCACACTGTTCTGAAGGGGTTGAGCATGTGCCCCAGATATGGAAGGGAAGCTGGGAGCTGCCCCAATGTTTGAGGAGGGTGGGGCTGAGAAGGTGGTCTCCCCAATGTGTGGATATGTGGAGCACTCACCTAAGAGATTGGAGAGGAAAGGGCTGCCACAAAGGCCCTTAGGAAGGGTTAGACTCCCGCTCTCTCAAGCCCCAAGGATGCAACATCATTCTGTAAATGACTCTCAGACTTTGAAATCTAACAGAGTTTGTCCTTCAGGTTTTAGGAACTGTTTTGGTCCTGCTAACCCTGTTTTCCTTACTCTTTCTCCTTATGTCAATAGGAATGTTTAACCTATGAATGTCCCTCCTTTGTATGTTGGAAGCACATAACTTGTTCTAAGTTCACAGATCCACAGCTAAAGGAAAATTATGCCTTAGGACTGACCATGCCTATAATTGATTTTGATGGAATTTTGTACTTAACTATTGTTACTGAAATGATTTAAGTTTCTATGATATTGTGGGATGAATGTATTTTGCATATGGAAAGATACTGTCATTTTAGGGTCCAGGGGGTGGAATGTGTCAGTTTGAATGTACTATGTCCCCCCAAATGCCATTATCTTTGATGTAGCACTGATGGGCAGGCCTATCAGTGTTAATTAGATTGTAATTCTTTGAGTGTTTCCATGGAGATTTGCCCCACCCAACTGTGGGTGATGACTCTGATTGGATAATTTCCATGGAGATGTTGGTCCACCCATTGGGTGGGTCTGAATTAAATTACTGGTGCACTATATAAGATCAGACAGAAGGAGTGAGCTTGCTACAGCCAAGAGGGACACTTTGAAGAATGCACTGGAACTGAGAGAGGAGCTTCAGCTTACAGAGACACTTTGGAGATGACCTTGGAAAGCAGACTTTTGCTCCAGAGAGGCTAAGAGAGGACAAACACCCCAAGAGCAACTAAGAATGACAGTTTTGAGGAGTTGAAGCCTAGAGAAGAATGTCCTGGGAGAAAGCCATTTTGAAACCAGAAATTTGGAGCAGACACCAGTCACATGCCTTCCCAGCTAACAGAGGTTTTCCAGATGCCATTGGCCATCCTCCAGTGAAGGTACCCAATTGCTGATGTGTTACCTTGGACACTTTATGGCCTTAAGACTGTAACTATGTAGCCAAATAAACCCTCTTTTATAAAAGCCAATCCATCTCTGGTGTTTTGCATTCTGGCAACATTAGAAAACTAAAACATAAAATTAGTGAGTGAAACTTTTATAGAGTCTCAGATAGGGATATGGATATTCTTTAGGCTTTGGGGTCTACTGATGACTTGTGTTTATATTGTGGCCATTTGGCATATCTAGCTGAAGCTTGCACAGGAGTAATGTCCTGTACAGTCTCTTGACCCTATTTGAATTCTCTTAGCCACTGAAACCTTATTTTATTGTCTTTATTTTCCCTCTTTGGTCAAAAAGGCCTCTCACCCCCTTGATGCCAGAGCCAGGCTCATTCACAGAATCCATGTCCCACATTGCCAAGGAGAGTCATTCATCTGGGGGATCATGTACCATATCAGGGGGAGGGTGATGAATTTGTTTGCAGCATCAGGCTTAGAGAGAGAACGTCCACATTTGAGCAACAGAAGGGGTTCTTTGAAGGTGACTCCTAGGCATAATTATAGGTGGGCTTAGCCTCCCCTTTACAACCATAGTTTTCACAAGAGTTTGAAACCTCAAGTTCAAGGGAAACCTCAAGTTCAAGTAGGGGGTTACTAAGTTCACATAGCATGTTTTATGTCCAGAATAATCCATCCATATCTCACATTATCATCACTTAATTGTACAATCCTCATCACTCACCATTTTAAACAATTCTCATGACCTGTTCCAGCTTGCTAATGCTACCATAAGGCAAAATACCAGAAATGGATTGGCTTTTATAAGGGGGGTTTATTTGGTTACAAAGTTACAGTCTTAAGGCCATAAAGTGCCCAAGGTAAGGCATCAACAATAGGGTACCTTCACTGAAAGATGGTCATTGGTGTTGAGAAAACCTGTTACCGTGGAAGGCAGGTGTCTGGCATCTGCTTGCTCCTAGGTTGCATTTCAAAATAGCATTTTCCAAAATGTTGCTCTTGGGGCATTTTTTCCTCTCTTAGCTGCAGCTTCTCTTCAAAATATCACTCTCAGTTGCCCTGTAGTCCTTCTGTCTGTGCATTCCATTATATGACTCCAGTGATCCAATTAACACCCAACCTGAATGGGTGGGGTAACACTCCATAGAAATTATCCAATCAAATATTTCACTCACATTTGATTGAGTCATATCTCCATGGAGACATGCAATCAAAGAATTCCAATCTAATAAACACTAATAATCTGCCCCCATAAATTTCATCAAAGAACATGGCATTTTCTGGGGGGCATGATATAGCCAAAGCAACACATGACCCAAAACACCTCATAGCCCTTTTCAGCCCTTAATTATTTGTCCCTAGAATTTGTGTGGTGCTAGTATAGTATTCCTATTAATTATAGACCCTGGTATGCAATAAGCAGATTTTTCCCATATACCATTCTGTTGTCAACTCTCTGTATTAGTTTCATATCTTAGAAGTATGTCTTGCAAGCACCTATCTATATTTGTAGTGCTGATCTGTGGGGTATATACCTTTAAACAACCCTTTTAAATCCTATTAGCCTTCAGTAGAGCTCTGATACTTATAATCCTATTAACAGTCATCACCCCTTCCATTCCCATGCCTTTGAATTCTCCATAAGTAATTCATTATTACTTGGATCATTCTAGTCTCTTGCTTCCCTGTAATTCCCACTCCCACAGAGAGAAACCTGGTTCCCACCCTCTGTCATCCATTTACTTAATTATTCAACTACAGTATACACGTATAGCAGCATCAAAATTGTTAACCTGTACCACCTTGGTACATAATTTTATCAACTAGAGGGCAGTGCTTACGTGTATGATCTTTTGATTTTTGTCTTAAAGACTCCACATATTTCCAAAGTTACTTAGGACAGCACCTTTTCCACCTAACACTTTTAGTGATGTTGCTTCATATATTCATAATACAGTTAGATTCCCTTGTCACAGTCTGCAATCCTCCTTGGGATCCTACAACCTCCAAAATGGTTTTTATAAATTCACATTCATTAAGATTCACTCTTCATGCTATCAAATTAGGTTTTACCAATGCATAATATCATATATACCCCATTACAGCATCATACAAAATAGTTTCATCACTGTCAACCCCCCCAAATTCTACTATTCAACCACCCCCCTCTACCCAAACCCATTAGAACTAACTGATCTTTTTACTATCTTGATAGACTTGCCTTTCCACAATGTCATATATTTGGAGTCTTACAGGTTGCAGACTTTTCAGACTGGCTTTGTTCCCTTAGCAATACACATTTAATGGTCCACTATGTCTTTTTGTGCTTTGATAGCTCTATTTTTTAATATTCATTTTGTTGAGATATATTCACATACCACACAGTCATACAAAACAAATTGTACATTCGATTGTTCACAGTACCATTACATAGTTGTACATTCATCACCAAAATCAATCCCTGATGCCTTCATTACCACACACACAAAAATAACAAGAATAATAATTAAAGGGGAAAGAGCAATTAAAGTAAAAAAGAACACTGGGTGCCTTGGTCTGTTTGTTTGTTTGTTTCCTTCCCCCATTTTTCTACTTATCCATCCATAAACTAGACAAAGGTGAGTGTGGTCCTTATGGCTTTCCCAATCATGTTGTCACCCCCCACAAGCTACATTTTTATGCAATCATCTTCAAGATTCATGGGTTCTGGGTTGTAGTTGATAGTTTCAGGTAGCTACCACCAGCTACCCCAATTCATTAGAACATAAAAAGGGTTGTCTATATTGTGCATAACAGTGCCCACCAGAGTGACCTCCCTGCTCTGTTTGGAATCTGCCACTGAATCTTATTTTGTTTCCTTTCATTTGCCCCTTTTGGTCAAGAAGATGTTCTCCATCCCATGATGCCAGGTCTACATTCCTCCCCAGGAGTCATATTCCTCATTGCCAGGGAGATTCACTCCCCTGGGTGTCTGATCCCATGTAGAGGGGAGAGCAGTGATTTCACCTTTCAGGTTGGCTTAGCTAGAGAGAGAGGACCACATCTAAGCAATAAAGAGGCATTCGGGAGGAGGCTCTTAGGCACAATTACAGGGAGGCTTAGCTTCTCCTTTGCAGCAACAGTTTTCCCAAGGGCAAATCCTGTGGTAGAGGGCTCAACCCATCAAACCACTAGTCCCCTATGTCTGTGAGCACATTAGCAACCATCATGGTGGGGCAGGGCAATACCCCTGCATTCTCCACCAGCTACTCAAGGGGGCTCTGCATATTTTTTCCTTGTTTTTTTTTTTTAAATTTTTTAAAAATCAACTGTATAAAAATTTTAATAATTTAAAAAAATTTTTTTAAAATACAATAAAAGAACATTTCAAAGAGACCATAACAAGGGAGTAAGAAAAAGGCAACTAACCTAAGATAACTACTTTACTTCCAACATGTTCCTACTCTACCCCAAGAAAGTAACCTAATATAGCAACATTTCTGTGAACTGTTTCCTACTATACCCATCAGAAATTAACAGACCATAGTCATTCCTGGGCATTCCCAGAATGTTAAATTTACCCCGATAGCTTATCTGTTATTGGATTATCGTTCCCCCTTCCTTAACTGATCTCTATCATTAGTTCCCCTACATTCTACATTATAAACCATTTGCTTTACATTTTTCAAAGTTCACATTAGTGGTAGCATATCTTATTTCTCTTTTTGTGCCTGGCTTATTTTGCTCAGCATTATGTCTTCAAGGTTCATCCATGTTGTCATATGTTTCATGACATTGTTCCTTCTTACTGTCACGTAGTATTCCATCGTGTGCATAAACCACATTTTATTTATCTACTCATCTTTTGAATGACATTTGGGTTATTTCTATCTCTTGGAAATTGTGAATAATGCTGCTATGAACATTGGCATGCAGATATCTGTTCGTGTCACTGCTTTCAGATCTTCTGGGTATATACCTAGAAGTGCAACCGCTGGATCAAAGGGTAACTCTATATGTAGTTTTCTAAGGAACTGCCAGACTGACTTCCAGAGTGGCTGAACCATAATACAGTCCCACCAACAATGAATAAGAGTTCCAATTTCTCCACATCCCCTCCAGCATTTGTAATTTCCTGTTTGTTTAATGGCAGTCATTCTAATTGGTGTGAGATGGCATCTCACTGTGGTCTTAATTTGCATCTCTCTAATACCTAATGAAGCTGAACATATTTTCATGTGTTTCTTGGCCATTTGTATAGCCTCCTCAGAGAAATATCTTCTTATATCTTTTGCCCATTTTATAATTGGGATGTCTGTACTATCATCATTGAGTTGTAGGATTTCTTTATATATGCAAGGTATCAGTCTTTTGTCAGATACATGGTTTCCAAAAAATTTTCCCATTGAGTTGGCTGCCTCTTTACCTTTTTGACAAATTCTTTTGAGGTACAGAAACTTCTAAGCTTGAGGAGTTCCCATTTATCTATTTTTTCTTTTGTTGCTTGTGCTTTGGCTGTAAAGTCTAGGAAGTAGCCGCCTAATACAAGGTCTTGAAGATGTTTCCCTACATTATCTTCTAGAAGTTTTATGGTACTTTCTTTTATATTGAGATCTGTGATCCATTTTGAGTTAATTTTTGTGTAGGGTGTGAGGTAGGGGTCCTCTTTCATTCTTTTGGATATGGATATCCAACTCTCCCAGCCCCATTTGTTGAAAAGACCATTATGACTCAGTTCAGTGACTTTGGGGGCCTTATCAAAGATCATTTGGCCATAGATCTGGGGGTCTATCTCTGAATTCTCATCTTGGTTCCATTGATCAATGTCTATCTTTGTGCCAGTAACATGCTGTTTTGACAACTGTGGCTTTATAATAAGCTTCAAAGTCAGAGAGTGTAAGTCCTCCCACTTTGGTTTTCCTTTTTAGAGTGTCTTTAGCAATTCAAGGCATCTTCCCTTTCCAAATAAATTTGATCGCTAGCTTTTCCAAGTCTTCAGAGTAGGGTGTTGGAATTTTGATTGGGATTGCATTGAATCTGTAGATGAGTTTGGGTAGAGCTGACATCTTTAATGACTTTTAGCCTTCCTGTCCATGAACATGGAATATTTTTCCATCTTTTAAGGTCTGCTTCTATTTCTTTTAGTAAAATTATATAGTTCCCTTTGTATAGGTCTTTTACATCTTTGGTTAAGTTTATTCCTAGCTACTTGATTTTTTTAGTTGCTATTGAAAATGGTATCTTTTTCTTGAGTGTCTCTTCAATTTGTTCATTTCTAGCATATAGAAACATTACTGACTTATGTGCATTAATCTTGTATCCCACTACTTTGCTAAATTTGTTTATTAGCTCTAGTAGCTGTATCATCAATTTCTCAGGGTTCTCCAGATATAAGATATCATTTGCAACCAGTGACAGTTTTATTTCTTCCTTTCCAATTTGGATGTCTTTTATTTCTTTGTCTTGCCGGATTGCCCTGGCTAGCACTTCCAGCACAATGTTGAATAACAGTGGTGACAGCGGGCATCCTTGTCTTGTTCCTGATCTTAGAGGGAAGGCTTTCAGTCTCTCACCATTGAGTTCTATGCTGGCTATGGGTTCTTCATATATGCTCTTTATCATATTGAGGAAATTTCTTTCAATTTCTACCTTTTGAAGTGTTTTTTATCAAAAAGGGATGTTGGATTTTGTTGAATGCTTTTTCAGCATCTATTGAGATGATCATTTGATTTTTCCCTTTTGATTCATTAATGTGTTGTAATACATTGATTGATTTTCTTATGTTGAACCATCCTTGCATGCCTGGAATGAACCCCACTTAGTCATGGTGTATGATCTTTTTAATGTGTCTTTGGATTTGATTTGCAAGTATTTTGTTGAGGATTTTTGCATCTGTATTCATTAGGGAGATTGGCTGGTAGTTTTCCTTTTTTGTAGCATCTTTGCCTGGTTTTGGTATGGGATTGATGTTAGCTTCATAAAATGAATTAGGTAGTGTTCCATTTTCTTCAATGTTTTGAAAGATTTTAAGTAAGATTGGTGTCAGTTCTTTTTGGAAAGTTTGGTAGAATACCCCTGGGAAGCCATCTGGGGAAGCCATTTGTGGGAAGCTTTTTGATGACTGGATCTCTTTGATTGTGATTGGTTGGTTGAGGTCTTCTGTTTCTTCTCTGGTCAGTCTAGGTTGTTCATATGTTTCCAGAAAATTGTCCATTTGCTCTACATTATCCAGTTTGTTGGCATACAGTTGTTCATAGTATCCTCTTATAATTTTTTTAATTTCTTCAGGATGTGCAGTAATGTCACCTTTCTCATTCATTATTTTGTTTATATGTGTCTTTTGTCTTTTTGATTTTGTCAGTCTAGCTAGGGGCTTGTCAATTTTGTTCTTCTCAAAGAAGCAACTTTTGGTGTTATTTATCCTCCTATTGTTTTTTCGTTCTCTATGTCATTTATTTCTGCTTTAATCCTTGTTATTTCTTTTCTTCTACTTGGTTTAGGATTAGTTTGCTGTTCATTTTCTAGCTTCTTCAGTTGATCCATTAGTTCTTTGATTTTGGCTCTTTCTTCCCTTTTAATATATGAGTTTAGTGGTATGAATTTCCCCCTCAGTGTCACTTTTGCTGCATCTCATAAGTTTTGGTATGCTGTGTTCTCATTTTCATTCATCTCTATATATTTAGCAATTTCTCTTGCTATTTCTTCTTTAACTCACTGATTGTTTAGGAGCATGTTGTTTAACCTCCAGGTATTTGTGAATTTTCTAAGTCTCTGAAGCTTATTGACTTCTAATTGTATTCCATTGTGGTCAGAGAATATGCTTTGAATAATTTCAATCTTTTTAAATTTAATGAGCCTTGTTTTATGTCCCAGCATTTTATCTATTCTGGAGAAAGTTCCATGAGCACTAGAGAAGAATGTGTATCCTGGTGATTGGGATGCAATGTTCTATATATGTCTGTTAAATCCAATTCATTTATCAGATTGTTTAGGTTTTCAATTTCCTTATTGATTTTCTGTCTGGTTGATCTATCTATAGGAGAGAGTGATGGGTTGAAGTGTCCCACAATTATTGTGGAAACATCAATTGCTTCCTTTAGTTTTGACAGTGTTTCTCTCATGTATTTTGTGACACCTTGATTGTTATTTATGATTGTTATTTCTTCTTGTTGAATTACCCTTTTATTAGTATGTAGTGGCCTTCTTTGTCTCTCATAATATCCCTGCACTTAAAGTCTATTTTATCTGAGATTAATATTGCTATACCTGCTTTCTTTTGGCTGTAGCTTGCATGAAATATTTTTTCCATGCTTTCATTTTCATTTTTTTTGATGGTTCATTTTTTTTATTCATTCTGCAAATCTATATCTTCTAATTGGGGAGTTTAATCCATTTACATTCAACATCATAACCGTGAAGGCATTTCTTAAATCGGCCATCTTTTCTTTTGGTTTATGTTTGTCATATATATTTTTTCCCTTTCTCTATTAATATCCTTTAATGTACCCATACTGAATGTCTTTAGTACTGAACATTTCTCTATGTCTCACTCTCCTTTCTCTGTTTCTCTGTCTGTAGGCCTCCCTTTAGTATCTCTTGTAGGACAGGTCTCTTGTTAGCAAACTATCTCAGCATTTGTTTGTCTGTGAAAAATTTAAGCTCTCTCTCAAATTTGAAGGAGAGCTTTGCTGGATAAAGTATTCTTGGTTGGAAATTTTTCTCACTCAGAATTTTAAATATGTTATGCCACTGCCTGCTCGCCTCCATGGTGGCTGCTCAGAAGTCACTACTTATTCTTATGCTGTTTCCTTTGTATGTGGTGAACTGATTTTCTCTTGCTGCTTTCAGAACTTGCTCCTTCTCTTCTGTATTTGACAGTGTGATCAGAATATGCCTTAGAGTGGGTTTATTTGGATTTATTCTATTTGGAGTTCACTGGGCATTTATGATTTGTGTATTTATGATGTTTAGAAGATTTGGGAAATTTTCCCCAACAATTTCTTTGAATAGTCTTCCTAGACCTTTACCCTTCTCTTCCCCTTCTGGAATACCAATGAATCTTATATTTGGATGTTTTATATTATCTATCATATCTCTGAGGTCCATTTCAATTTTTTCAATTTTTTCCCCATTCTTTCTTTTGTGCTTTCATTTTCCATTCTGTCTTCTTCTACATCACTGATTTGTTGTTCAACTTCATCTAGTCTTGTACTATGAGTATCCAGAATCTTTTTAATTTGGTCAACAGTTTCTTTGATTTCCATAAGATCATCTATTTTTTTATTTAGTCTTGCAATGTCTTCTTTATGCTCTTATAGGGTCTTCTTGGTGTCCTTTATATCCTGTGCCATGCTCTTCTTCATGTCCTTTATATCCTGTGCCATCGTCTCATTGTTCATCTTTAGTTCTTTGATAATTGCTCCAGGTAGTGTGTCTCCTCTGACCTTTTGATTTGGGTGCTTGGGCTTGGGTTATTCATATCATCTGGTTTTTTCATATGATTTAAAATTTTCTGTTGATTTTGGCCTCTTGGCATTTGCTTAACTTGATAGGGTTCTTTTAGGATTTGTAGACTGACTGAAATCCTTATCTCTAATTTGTCAGATCTACAGCTTCATGGAGTACACTTTAACTAACCAGCAGGTGGCATCCATGAGCCACCTGTTCCCCTGAAGCCAGTTCTTCCCTGCTTTGTCTTTGTAGTGAGTGGGGGAGTGAGTCTTGTGGGGTCCAATTGGTGTACCAAGCTTGCATGTGTAGTTGGTGTTGCCCACCCTGAATATGGAGTGTGTGTCTGGGCAGTCAGGGAGGGGATGGGTGTAACAATCAAGTCTCCCTGGTGTTCCTGGAGTTTTAAATCTGCTGCAATAGTCTAATCCTTCAGTTCAGTCCTGCCACAGTTTGTCTCTGCCACTGACCCACAAGTCCTTGGTATTGGTGTATGGCCCCTGAGACTTGCGATTGGGTCCCTCTTCCAGGCTGTGCACCCCCAGATCCTCTGTTGTGGGATGACTGTGCTATGTCACAGGTGAGTGCCATCCCTCCAGGGCAGTTCTGGGCTGCAGGTCTGTGTAGGGAGGCTCCCAGTCTGCTGAAATGATGGCTGAATGGGGTGTGTTAATTCACACTGCTCCACCTTCCCAACTCTGAGGGTGCAGGGAAGGCTAATGTCCATGCCCAATTTTGTGGTGTGCGCATGTTATTGGAAGCACTTCCATCACACTCGGTTGTCTGGGAGAGCTCTGGGCTATGGGGCCAGCAACAGGCAGGAGTGTTCCCTGTCCACCAGGATGACGGCTGTGAGAGGATGACCCCCTTTTCTTGGGAAGTTGTCGTATTTAGTGAATTTTCTCGGCCACTGGATTATTGCCTTTTGTCTCAGAATTCTCTTAGTTCTGTTCTTGTCTTGACCTGCCCAAATTGCAAGTCTTTGAGGCTTTCTGTATTGGGCTTCTTAGAGATAATTGTTTTAGAAAGAGAAAAAAGATTTAAAAAAAGGCCCTTCTTGCATATCTAATGGGTTATTGAAATGCTAAGAGACAAAGAAATTAGGGCCATTAAGGAAAGGTCCAGGGGGCAGAGAGATTGGTTTTTCTTTGGGATTTGCATATGAGCCTCAGGGCCTGAGCGCTGCCCTTCCCCTTCCTATGTTCACCAGAACTCCAAAAAGCCTCTGCTTTTATTCTTGAGTTTTTCTTGCTGTTTTTGCTATCCCTATCTCCTCTCTGCTGGGCTGGTTGCTCCCAGATTCTCTGGTGTCTGGTCTCAGTCTATCTATGATTGGAGTTTGGATCAGTAGAATGGGTTTCCAATAAGAGCCACCACTGCAATTCTCCCTCCTCATTTCCAGTGCTGACAGCCCCTCCTCCCACAGAAATGAGCCTGTCAGGGAAGGGTGTAGGTCCTCTAGCCACAAAAACTTACAGATTTTGCTGATCTCAGCAGTTCCACATGTTCATGAGTGTTGTATGAATTATGCCCAAAGTCAGATTTCTCTGTGGTGTCCAGTGAATGCAGTTCCTGGCTTTCTACCTACCTTTCTACATACCTACCTCTACCTGGAGGAGTAACTAAAACGTACACCTCACCAATCCACCATCTTGCCCCACCTCTCAGAGTTTCTCATTTATTTTTATTGGTGGATAAATGTTGTATGAACATATCACATTGAATGAACATATCACAGATCATTTATCCGTTCACCTATTGGATAACATCTTGATTACTTCCAATTTTGGGTGGTTATGAATAAAGCTTCTCTAAACATCCATGTGTGGGATATTGTTTAGACATCAATTGTATGGATTACCTGAGTCAATTATTGAATCTAATGGTAAGAAATTTAGCTTTGTAAGAAACTTCCAAACTGTCTTTCAAAGAGGCTGAACCCTTTTGAATTGCCACCAGCAGAGAGGAAATTTCCTGTTGCTTTACATCTTCACCCTTATTTGGTATTTTATGTTTTTGGGTTTTGGCCATTCTAACAGGTGTGTTGTGGTTTCTTATTGTTTTAGTTTGTAATTCCCTAACTACAAACAATATTGAGCAACTTTTCTTATGCTTATTTGGAATATGCGTATCTATTTTGGTAACGTCTGTTCAGATCTTTTGTCTAATTTTTGTGAAAAAAATAAGGTTTTAAATAGTTCATCTTCTCTTTGCATTTATAATTCATTTCAACAATCACAGAATCCATTTCTTTCAATTCCACAAACTGTATTACAAATGAAACTATTTATCAAAATATAGAAGACAATTGATGTTTTATATAAAACCACTCTATATGTTAACTTATCCCTCAAAACCTTTTTTGGCCTGGTAAAAAATGTTACAAATATTTAGAGCAGTTTCTTATGGTAGAAAAACTTGCTTACAAACATAAAAAGGGGATTTTATGAGCAGACCACATAAATCATGAGACAATGTCAGAGTCTCCTGGATTTGCTATTATTTTTCATTGAATAAATTATTATACTGAAAATGCCCATCAAACCTTGTCATCCTAATCCATTCTGCCCACATTTAATCTCTCATTTTCTCTAAGACATCTTGTCACCAATAGGAAACAAAAAAATAAAGGCCACTTTGCACTTGACCTTCTTTCATAATGGAGCTTGGGATTAAAAGAAAACAATGCTTAATGGCGAGGAATTACAACCAGAATAGACAGTCTTTGTCAGAGCAATGAGTTGACATTTTGAGGCAAAATTTTGCTTGGTCAGTAATCTTTATAATTATTACTTTTAGGATCTGGGATGAACTTTAAAAGATCTGGGTAACAATGGTAAGGGGGGAAAAGCCAGAATATGACTTTTTAAATGACACCAAAAATAGCTATTTAAATATTTTTTATTACAACTTCCACATAGACCCCAGGACTGAAAATAACAAAACAAAATTCTGTTTACAAAACTGATTTTAGCTTGCTATAAACAGCTTTCAATTGTAACTCCTATCACCAAGGTCACTGGACAAGATAAATATCCCTGTTATCTGGAACATATGCCTTGGGTTATTAAAAACTAAGATGACTACCACAAAGATAGAGAGCAGCTCTGTTCTTGGATATGTGCACAAGGCTATATAATGACTATTATGTGACAAGGGCAAAAGAGTAACTGAGAGCTCATTTATACAGTACAATTCTTTCTTTGTATGAGTAATTGGTGGAACACTGTTCTTTAAAAACCATATAGTACATATTTCCTTAAAACCAGAACACTGATACTACTTTTAGTCTGAAATAGGACAAAAGGTCAATCAAGACTACTGAAGAAAGCACGTAAACTTTGGTCCTGTTTTTCCCCTCCATTTATAAAGCCCTTGTACTGGTTGTACTGGTTTGGATGCATTATGTTGCCCAAAACTCCATGTTCTTTGATGCAATCTTGTAGGGGCAGATGTGTGAGTGTTGATTAGGCTGGAACCTTTGGATTAGGTTTTTCCCATGGAGAAGTGACCCACCCAACTGTAGGTGATAACTCTGATTAGTTCATTTCCATGGAGGTGTGGTCCCACCCATTGAGCATGGGCCTTGATTAGCTTACTAGAACCCTATATAAGAGCTCAGACAGGAGCTGGCTGCAGCTGAGAGATACATTTTGAAGATGGTTGTTGAAAGCTGACACTGACAATTTGTAGAAAGCCATTTTGAAACCAGAACTCCAGAGCAGATGCCAGCCATGTACCTTCCCAGCTAACAGAGGTTTTCTGGACATCACTGGCCATGCTTCAGTGAAGGTACTCAATTGTTGATGCCTTACCTTGGACACTTCATGGCCTTAAAACTGTAAATTTGTAACCAAATAAACTCCTTTTGTAAAAGCCAATCCATTTCTAGTATTTTGCATAATGGCAACATTAGCAAACTAATATCTCAGTAATTTTCTATTTTAAAACCATTCACAACTATTTGTTAGAATTGCTCTGAAGGTCTGCAGATAGTGTCATATATAACACAGCTTTTTTAAGAAACAGCTGAGTTATATTTTCTTCAAAGAAATTTTGTTTTTTCTTTTAGAATAATAGGATATTTTAAGTCTGGCAGACAAAGGAAAGGCTAAGAAAAATGCTTTTATGCATAGTCATCTTGTCTTTTCTTGGTCTTGAAAATAGTAGTACACATTAGGTTTTCTAAGAGATAAGCTGATAGCTTGGAAAATGAAGGTTATTAAGTGACTCCTTGGGAAAAATATTTATTTGAGTTTGTCACCTTTTGTCCAAATTTATTTACTGGGAACAGAAGAAAAACTGTGCATGATAATATATCAATGTATACAATTGCTGCCTAATGACTTGGAGGTTGGTAAAGTTTACATGAAACTGAACACAGAGAGATCCATGAGAGCCACTGCTAATCAACTGAAGCAGAATCTGCACCCAAAAGGATCCCCATTCTTGATGGGCCAAAGAAGGCTCTGCTCCTATAAGGAATTATGCAAACAAAAACTCTGTTTTCAAACTGAGAGCTGCAACTTTCAACAGGAAGCTCAGAAACATCACTTCAAACAATGGATTCAAACTTTTAGTCTTAAAACAATAATTTCATGGCATTTTATAAAAACTGTTAGGTAATTCTGGCACTCTCCAGTAATTTATTGATTAAGATATCAGGCCATTTTCCTATTTTTACTTTACACAAAACACATTTTTCTGCCATTCAAGTTATTTCAATCTAAAATTTAAAAATTTGGGAGAATAAATTGCTACTGTTAAAATATGTATTGCTACTTTTTAAAGCCTTGATTATGCATACTCTGTGTAAAAGTCAAGAAATCTTCAAAAATAAGACAAGACTTCTTAAAATAAGTGAATAAACTTAAAAATAAAATACTGTGACAGATCAACAGTAAGAACAAACAACTGCTTAGAAGATATCTAATAAAGCATACCAAAACAAAAATACACAGATTAGTTTTTACACCAACCCAATATTTTTTAAACCTTTTACGGAAACTATGCCAAGGCAATATCTGTAGATCTCTGTAAGTCAAACAGCAAATAGACCAATACCAATATGGACAATATCCATGGATTACAACAAATTTCAGGCAAAAATAGATGGCTTCAAGCACCCTATTTCTAAACAAGAATATCTCACATCATATATTAATTTGATTTTGTTGATAAGTTAAAATGTAGGCAATGTGCATATGTATGCACAATATTAGAACAGTGTATGCATCTATAAACACTTATCTGCACACACATGAACACTCTGCCAATTTGGATGTATTATGTCCCCTCAAAAGCCATATTCTTTAATGCAACCTTGTGGGGGCAGATTTATTAATCTTTTTGATTAGGGTGTGACCTCTTGATTGAATGTTTCCATGGGGATTTGACCCTGCCCATTTAGGGTAGGTCTTGATTAGTTTACTGGAGTCCTTTAAAGGAAGATCACACACAGAGCAGCTGACAGAGACTTTTGGAGATATGCTTGCTGATGCTTTTGAGATGTTGGCCCAAAGTTTCCTCTGGAGAAGCTAAGAGAAGACAAAACACCCCAAGAGCAGCTGAGAGAGACTTTTGGAGAGGTGCTTGGGAGCTGACACTTAGAGATTCTTGAAGATGTTCAGAGATGCTAGCCCAGAGTTTGCTCCAGAGAAGCTAAGAGAGACAAGCCAGCGATATTTTGGAGAAATCCATTTTGAAACCAGAACCCAGGAGCATGGGAAAGCATATGCCTGCCATGTGCTTTCCCAGCTGACAGAGGAGTTCTGGATGCTATGGGCCATCCTTCAGTGAAGGTAGACTTTTGTTAATGCCTTAGTTTGGACACTTTTTTGGCCATAGAACAGTAAATTTGTGACCAAATAAACTCCCTTTATAAAAGCCAATCCACTTCTGGTGTTTTGCATAATGGCAGCTTTAGCAAACCAGAACACACATATATACACAAATCCCTGAAAAGGATTGAAATGCTCTCTCTCAGATTTAAAGGCCATTCCTTGCTTCAAAATTACATTCAACACCATTATGACCTCTCTTCTTGTTATTTCAGAACATGAATGTTATGAGAAACATCAATTATTAAATTACCCAGTAATTCCTAACCCAAAGCAAGTTAAACAGTCCAATTTAATATGTCTCAGATAATTATAATGGTACTGTGTGGAAAAGAAAATGAAGCAAATTTTGGAGTATTTCTCAAAGAAATATTTTTCCCCTTTCTGCACTCAGTGTTTTGGTAAAATATGTTTTGTAAGTGAAAAAGAAAAAAACCCTAGATAATGATTATACCATATCTATTCAGCCAATACTAAATTGATCCATTTGCAAGGTCTCAATTTAATGTCCCCCTTTCCTATTTTTCCAACAACTCTTGCTCTGCGATTGGTAAATTCTGCTTTCAAGAACCTATATCTTTTTCAATCTCCAAATTTTTATAACATTCAAGTTAATGGTTAGAGTATAGCAAAGAGACTAAAATATTGTTTTAAAAGTTGAGGAGTCACTCTAAAAATATGAAAGGGGTGGAGAAAAATAATCCTTTTGGCAAATTCTGCTGTTAAAAATCAAGGGGGTTTTGCCACAGGCTTTGCATGGTGAGCACTGTGGACTTCGTGCACTGCCAGGAGCTTCGGGACCACCTTGGACCTGGGTGCACAGTCAACGAGGGCCTCTGTAGCAAATCATTCCTATGTGGACCTGTGTTCCTGTAAGTAACAGATATACAGAAAGATATTACAAGAGGTGTCCCAGAGATGTTGTGGTGATGACATTTGACAATGTTCTCCAGAAGCTGCTGGAAGAGTACAGGAGTGATGATGTGAGGAACATGAAGGAGACCACAGAATACTTAATGGTGTTGTGGGCCATCCTCAAGTAAGAGTTTGTAAGTGTTAACTACACCTCACCAAGCAACATTCCTTTGTGTTCTTCACCTCTGAGATCTCAATTTTCAGTAGCTGTCCCCTCCCTTGTGTTTTTGTCCTCCTTGGTGTATATTTATCTGGCTTTGATATTAGCATAATGGCCTCATAGAATGAGTGAGGTAATGGTCCCTCATCCTCAAGTTTCTGGAAGAGTTGGAGCAGGACTGGTATTGATCCTTCATGGAATGATTGGTGGAATTCACCTACTTTGCTGACCTTCTGCTTGTCTCATTTTGAGTGAAAATCCAGAGAAAGTCACTTGTCAGCTGAGCTATTGACCATGCAACCACAGGAGTTAATGACCTTCAAAGATGTAGTTGTATAATTCACCCAAGAAGAGTGGATATTGCTGGAAACTTCCCAGAAAAAGCTGTTCATAAAAGTGATGCTGGAGAATATCAATCATCTCATCTCAGTAGGTTCCCTCCTACAAACTGGATGTCAGGTTTGCACATCA
This sequence comes from Choloepus didactylus, assembly GCF_015220235.1. Lineage (NCBI taxonomy): Eukaryota > Metazoa > Chordata > Mammalia > Pilosa > Megalonychidae > Choloepus > Choloepus didactylus. The sequence goes on along the minus strand of NC_051330.1, from coordinate 18,589,408 downwards.
CATTTGCTTTCCCAGTTGGCACAAAGTATGGAGAGAAGGAATGGGCTTTCTCCAAACCCAGAGTCCAGGCAGGAAAACTGACAGTAAAGAGCAAGAAATGACAATTCATTCAACTTACCTGTAGGAAAGACAATTCTACCATCATGTTATTGGCAGGGAAAGTCATCTTAAAAAGGAAGAAATGTTAGCCATGCAACACATCTGCAGGAAAGACACGTCTACCATCATGTCATTGGCAAGCTTCATGATTGTGAACCCTGGCCTTCCAAATACATATCTAGGAGTGGAATAAACTAGGAACTGATTACAATCACTTAACTTTAAGTATAGTAGATTAAGTGCTAATCCAGAAAAAGCTTGCAATCATTTGAATTTAGGGGAAAATTAATTTGAACACAAAAGTATAGCTTGAGTTTTTATAAAAAGATAAATGCATAAATGTTCATTTACCTAATCTCTGAAATATTATAAAGTCTTCAAAATTGATGAGATAATTCATCAGCTGAGATGCCACAAAGAGACAGTATCTGTGCATGCAGGAGAATAACATGGAATGTAACTAACATGGGAAATATTTTAATTGGAAAAGATCACTGAGTGATCAATCTAGGATTCATATGTATATGAATGGATTTTTATGGACAAAACATTTAAGGTCTCTCATCAATTCTCATAAGCAGAATTCTCATACACAATATAATAGCATATGCAGGGAATTCCCAATATATTTTATTCACAGTTGCAGGGTTACTCAATATGTGTTAACTCACAAGGGAAAGAAAAACAATTTCCGCAATCTATTTGAAGTAGCTCTTCATGACTGTATTAGTTAAGGTTCTCTAGGGAAATGGAACAAACAGAAGATATCTGTAAATATGAGATTTTATAAAAGTGTCTCATGAAACTATGGGAAGCACAAGTCAAATTCTGTAGGTCAGGATGCAAGAGTACAAATTCTGTAGGGCAGGCAGTGAAATAGCAACTCTGATTAAGGTGTTCCATGAACTCCCCAGGAGGTGTTGGCTAACTGAAGAAGTGAAGGATTTCTGTCTTCTTCCTTAAATGTCTTCAACTGATTGGATTAAACCCAGCTGAGTGAATTCTGTCATTGTGGAAGACACAAACTTCATGGAGGTAATCAGTCACAGATACAGTCAATTGACTGATGATTTAATAAAACAACCTTCTGGTTTATTAACCAGCCACAAATGCCCCTGCAGTAATGGTTAGGCCAGTGCTTGTGTGACCAGACACCTGGGCAAGTTGACACATGACCTTAACCATCACAGGCACCAATCATCTTTTATTAAAAAAAATCAATTTTGCACTAGATGTAAATCATATGACTACCACCTAATTTGTAAATCCCTCATTCAAACTCTGGCCTTACACATTAAAATGGAACTCAAAAAGGAGAGAAATGCTTTGAATGTTATCTTTGTGGGAAAGCTTTTCCCCACTGTTCTTTCCTGAGAGAACATAAGAGAATGCACAATGGAAAGAAACATTACAAAAACCATGTATGTGGGAAAGCCTTCACTCAAAGTCTTGCTGTGAAACATCATGAAAGAACTCACTCTGGAGAGCAACATTATGTATGTCATCTATTTATGAAAGTCTTCACCTATTATTTTAGTTTATCTCCAAAAAAATCAATTTTTGGAGATAAATTCTATGTATGTCATCTATGTCAGAAAGCTTCCCTCAATATTCTGATATGAGAAAACTCACAGTGGGTAGAAACTTTATTTATGCCATCTACGTGGGAAAGCCTTCACCCATGATTCTGTCTTTACAAAACATGAGAAAACTCATAGTGGAGAGATACCGTAAAAATATCATCTGTGTGGGGAAACCTTAGTTTATTTTTGTAACCTTAGACAACATGAGATATCCAACTGGAGGAAAACTCTTATGAACATTGTGCTGGTTTGAATCTGTTAGGTATCCCATAAAAAGCCATGCTCTTTAATGCAGTCATGTGGGGGGCAGCCCTACTATGGGTGGGTTCTTTTGATTGGTTTGCTTCCATGGAGATGTGACCCACCCAAATGTGGGTGAGATATTTTGATTTGATTATTTCCATGGAGGTGTTACCCTGCCATTTCAAGGTGGGTCTTGATTGGTTTACTGGAGTTAAGAGAACTCAGAGGACAACATAAACTCAGATTCTTGGAGATGCATACAGAAAGATGTTTGGTGATGCTAAGAGATGAAACCCAGAGTTTGCCCCAGATGCTTAGAGAAAAATGCCCTGGGAGAACAAGTGAACAAGAGCTGAGAGAGAGAAGCTAGAAGAGACAGGACCCCAGAAACATTCTGGAGAAATCCATTTTTGAAACCAGATCCTGGATGCAAAGGACCAGCAGACACCAGCCATGTGTGTTCCCAGCTGACAGAGGTGTTCTGGATGCTGTCAGCCTTTCTTCAGTGATGGTACCCTCTTTTTGTTGTCTTAGTTTGGACATTTAGAAATGTAAATGTAACCTAATAAATCCCTTTTATAAAAGCAAAAAAAATCAAGGGGGAGGGAAGAAGAATAAGGCAGAATAGAGGGGGTGGGAGTTAGTTAGTACCCCCAGAGTAACTGATAAAGAATGAGGAACAACCAGTAGAAGATCTGGAATAACTGCTGGGAGATGACTGCTGCTGTCCACACATTGGGCAACAATCTGAAATGAGAGAAATGTCTGAGATTGCAGCATAAAATCTGTAAATAAAAACTGCAGACCTGAGCAGAGAGCCCCCTCCCTCACAGCTGACTGAACTGCAAGGCCTTATGGTACTAGAGAGCAACACTCTCTGAACAAGTGACTATACCTCCAACTGGGGTTTTAATGTTAACTGCTAAATACAAACTATGAATCCCCAGCAAGCAGACAGAGGCTTTTGGTGATGACTGATCTTGGAGAGTCAGGGGATGTATCTGTCTTGGGATGGGGAGCCCAAAAGGATCAAGTACTATCTCTGGCCAATGAGTGAATCTGGGGCCATAGACTGACCATGAAATGGGGCTTTCTGTCCCTTTCTCTGTCTCTCAACCTGGACAGCTTAGTGGAGAAAGCCTCAACTGTTTTCGGCTCACAGTGCTCTGCAGTAGAGAAAGCCTCAGCCATTTTAAACTTGTAGCACTCAGACCCAGACAAGGGTGGAGAAAGCAGAGTAAAGAGAAAAAAGAATTTATTTATAAGCAAATGACCTCTCTCTAGGAGGCATATCTTCCCAAGAGGAAAGAGGGGAGGCCCAGCTCTACTACCTGCCTTCCATTCAGAACAAGACCCCAGAGCCTGGGGGAAAATAGCCATGGGCCACACTTCCTTGCACCAGTCTGGAGTGACAGGCTGGCAGGCACCACTTGGTGGGCAGAAAAGCACAGGGTGTGTCAATTCTCTAAGACACACCATCAGAGAAACTGGATACTGAATATTTCTTTCTTCTAGGAACTGAGACTGTTCTCATCTGGGAAATCCTGAATGGGGTGGCCAAGGAGATCAGATGCCTACACAAAAGAAAACTACAACCTACACTAAGAAAAATGAAGTTATGGCCCAGTCAAAGGAACAAACTTACACTTCAACTGAGATACAGGAATTTAAACAACAAATGCTAAACCAATTCAAAAAGTTTAGAGAAGATGTGGCAAAAGAGAAAAGGCTATAAAGAAAACACTGGGCATACGTAAGGCAGAAACTGAAAGTTCAAAAAAACAACTGGCAGAATCTATGGAAATGAAAGGCACAACACAAGAGATGAAAGACACAATGGAAGCATACAACAGCAGATCTCAAGAGGCAGAAGAAAACACTCAGGAACTGGAGAATAGGGCAACTAAAGGCCTACATGCAAAAGAACAGATAGAGAAAAAATGGAAAAATATGAGCAACATCCCTGGGAACTTAAGGACAAAACAAAATACAGGAATATACATATCATTGGGGTCCCAGAAGGAGAAGAGAAGGGAAAAGAGGCAGAAGCAACAATAGAGGAAATAATGAAAATTTCCCATCTCTTATGAAAGACATAAAAATACAGATCCAAGAAGCACAGCGTACTCCAAACAGAATAGATCTGAATAGGCCTACGCCAAGACACTTAATAATCTGATTATCAAATGTCAAAGACAAAGAGAGAATCCTGAAAGCAGCAAGAGAAAAGTGATCCATCACATACAAAGGAAGCTTAATAAGACAATGTGTGGATTGCTCAGCAAAAACCATGGAGGAAAGAAGGAAGTGGTGTGATATATTTAAGATACTGAAAGAGAAAAACTGTCAACCAAGAATCCTATATCTGGCAAAACTGTCCTTCAAATATGAGGGAGAGTTCAAAATATTCTCTGACAAACAGACAATGAGAGTTTGCAAACAAGATACTTAATATACATGAAATACTAAAAGGAGCACTACAGACTGATAGGAAATGACAGGAGTGAGAGGTTTGGAACACAATTTTGGGTGGTGATAGCACAACAATATAAGTACACTGAACAAAGATAACTGTGACTATGGCTGAAAGAGGAAGGTTAGGAGCATGTGGGACACCAGAAGAAAAGAGGAAAGATAAAGACTGGGACTGTGTAACTCAGTGAAACCTAGAGTGCTCAATTGTGATAAAATGTACAAATATGTTTTTTCATGAGGGAGAACAAATGAATATCAACCTTGCAACATGTTAAAAATAGGGAGGTATTGGGGAAAAATACAATCAACATAAACTAGAGAATAAAATTAACAGAAGCATTGTATTATGCTTCCTTTAATGTAAAAAAGGCAATATATCAAGGTAAATGCATATGAGAGGGTACATAGGGAAGGGGTATGAGACTCTTGGCTTTGGTAGTGTTGTCTGACTCTTTATTCTACTTTGATATAAGGTTATCTTTCGTTTTGCTGCTTTCTAGCTGTCATGTTGTGTTTCTTTTGTTTGTTTTTTTCTCTTTCTTTTTTCTTTTTCATTTGCCTCTCTACCTTCTTTGACTCTTACTCCTGCTTTGTGGAAGAAATGTAGATGTCATTATATGATAGTGGTGAGGGTGGGGGACACATAAATATGTGACTATACAGGGAACTATTGATTCTTTACTTAGGATGGAATGTATGGGGTGTTAACAAAACCATCTTAAGAAAAATGGGTTGATGATGAAACCCTGAGGGCAATATACTGAGTGAAATAAGCCAGACACATAAGGACAAATATTGCAGGGTCTTACTGATAGGAACTAATTATAATATATAAACTCATAGACATGAAATATAAGGTACCAAGATATAGAACAAGGCTAAAGAATGGGGAGTGGTTGCTTAGTATAAGCAGAATGTTCAACTAGGTTGAACTTAAATGTTTGGAAATGAACAGAGGTGATGGTAGCACACTGCAAGAATAACTAACAATGCTGAATGGTGCATGAATGTGGTGGAAAGGGGAAGCTCAGAGTCATGTATGTCACCAGAAGGAAAGTTGGAGGTTAAAAGATGGGAAGGTATAAAACAGTGAACCTTGTGGTGGGCAATGTCTGAGATTAACTGTACAAATATTAGAAATCTCTTCCATGAATCAGAACAAATGTATGACACTACAATTAGAAGTTAATCATATAAGAGCATATAGGAAAAAATATATACCTATTGCAAATTGTATACTACAGTTAGTAGTATTTCAATGTTCTTTCATAAACAGTAATAAATGTACTATACCAATACTATGAGTCAACAATGGAGGGGGTGTGGTTAGGGGTATGGGAGGATTTGAGTTTCCTTTTTTGTCTTTATTTCTTTTCTGGAGTAATGAAAATGTTCTAAAAATTGAACAAAAATTAATTTTGATGATGGATACACACCTGTATGATGGTACTGGGGGCAACTGGTAGTACATTTTGGATCTTTGAATAATTGTATGGTATGTGAACAATCACAATAAAAAAAAACTGAAAAAATATCAAGGGGGAGGGGAGTGTGGCAAGATGGCAGAGTGGTGAGGTGTGGAATTTGGTCACTCGTCTAGGGCAGTTGGTAATTAATCAGAAACCATATGAAACAGTGTTTTCAGAGTCTCTAGTGAACTTGAATCATACAGTGACCCTTCATCATACATTAGTCTGGAATGGGTTGAATAGCTGAGATCACAGTGAAATCTGTCTTTACAGAAAGCCTCAGGTATTTGCAACTGGCCTCTGGAAACAGACAACAGAGAGCTGAGATAGGTCTGACAAAGCAATGAACCTAGTGTGGTAGACAATTCCCTAAAGGGCATAACTGCCCCCAAAAAAGTGGGGTGTGGTCCAGCTCAAGTGGCAGCCCTCCTCCAAGGAACTCAGACACCAGGGCCTAGAAATCAGAAACTAGCTTCAGTCAGGTATAGGGAGAGAGCCTACGGAGAACTAAAGGCACCACATTTGTTACGCTGGTGGGGTGCTGCAGGCTGAGAAGCACCACCTGCTGGATAGGATAGGAAAAGCAGAGAGTCTAGAGAACTTGAGGAATTCATTCTCGGGGAAATTCCATATCCTCCTCCTGAGACATGGACCTCTTTGGACTGAGGAAACCTGATTGTGTCAACCATATCTGAGGAGACCCTCTCACAGAAAGCCTACATAGAGGCAGGGCAAGAAACAGAAAAACAAGAGCTGAAAAATTCTGCTCAATTAAATAGAACCTAAGTTAGAGGTCTAGTATAAGTTGAACTGAACAACAAAGGATAGAGAATAAAGCCAACCCACAAGAAAATCCTAGGTAAAAGAATTAAAATGAGCTCCAGAATAAACTAATCAAGAAAATTGGATGCCTAGACAGCTTAAGATAATGAGCCATACCAGGAAACATGAAAATATGGACTAGCCAAAGGAACAAACTAATAGTTCAACTGAGATACAGGAGTTGAGACAACTAATTAAAGAGGTTCAAACAAATCTCCTAAATCACTTCAATGAACTGAGGGGAGATATGTCAAAAGAGATGAAGGATATAAAGTATACATAGGATGATTGTAAAGAAGAATTCATAAGCTTGAAAAAACAAATGGCAGAACTTATGGGAAGGAAGGCACAATAGAAGAGATGAAAAACACAATGGAGGGATACAATAGTAGATTGGATAGGCAGAAGAAAGAATCAGTGAACAGGAATACAAGACACTTGAATTAATACACACAAAAGAACAGAAAAGGAAAAGAATGGAAAGATATGAGCAGGGTCTTAGGGATCTGTATGATGACATGAAGCACATGAATATACGTGTTACAAGTGCCCCAAAGGAGAAGGGAAGGGAAAAAAGGCAAAAATAATACTAGAAGAAATATTTACTGAAAATTTACCAACTCTTATGAAAGACAAAAAATTACAGATTCAAGAAGTACAGCATACCCCAAAAGAATAGATCCCAGTAGACCTACTCCAAGACACTTACTGATCAGATTGGTCAATGTCAAAGACAAAGGTAGAATTCTGAAAGCAGCAAGAGAAAAGCAATCCATCACATACAAGAAAGGCTCAATAAGACTATGTACAGATTTCTGCACAGAAAACCTGGAGGCAAGAAGGCAGTGGTATGATATATTTAAGATAATGAAAGAGGAAAACTGCCAACCAAGAATTCTATATCTGGCAAAACTGTCCTTTAATAAAGAGAGATTAAAATATTTTCAGAGAAACAGACACTGAGGGATTTTGTGAATAAGAGACTGGTGCTACAAGAAATACTAAAGGGAGAGCTACAGGCTGATAGGAAAAGACAGGAGACAGAGCTTTGTAGAAGAGTTTAGAAATGGAGACTATCAGAAATGGTAAAAGGAGAGAGAGGAAAAAATAAGATATGACATCTAAAATTCAAAAGACAAACTAATAGAAGTACTGCCCTTACAGTAATGACACTAATTGTTAATGGATTAAACTCCCCAATAAAAAGACATAGACTGGCAGAATGATTAAAAAACAAGAACCATCTATATGTTGTCTACAAGAAACTCACTTTAGACACAAGGACAATAACAGGCTGAAAGTGAAAGATTGGGAAAAGACATTTCATAAAACCAGAAAAAGCAGGAGTAACTATATTAATATCAGACAAATTAGACTTCAAAAGTAAAACAATTAAAAGAGGCAAAGAAGGACACTGTATATTAATAAAAAGGTCAATCCATCAAGGAAACATAACAACCTTAAATGTTTAGGCACCAAGCCAGAGTGCCCCAAAACACATGAGAAAAACATGGAGGACACTGAAATGAGAACTGGATACTTCTACAATAATAGTTGGAGACCTAAATACACCACTCTCATAAATGGACAGAACATCTAGAGAAAGAATCAATAAGGAAACAGATGTTGAATTGTACAATAAATGAACTAGACTTTACAGATATTTATGGAACACTACACCCCACAACGGAAGGATTCACATTTTTTTTCAAGTGCTCATGGAACATTCTCTAGGATAGACCACATGTTGGGTCACAAAGCAAGTCTCCACAAATTTTAAAATATTGATAGTATACAAAACACTTTCCTGGATCATAATGAAATGAAGGTGGAAATAAATAACAGGCAGAAGGTTGTAAAATTCACAAATATATGGAAGCTAAACCACACACTCTTAGAAAACCAGTGGGTAAAGGAAGAAATTGCAAGAGAAATTACTAAATACCTTGAGGCAAATGACAGTGAAAACACAACATATCAAAAAGTATGGGATACAGCAAAGGAGGTGCTGACACCAAAATTTATTGCCCTAAACACCTATACTAAAAGAGAAGAAAGAGAAAAAATTGAGGAATTAACTGTTCACCATGAGGAACTAAAAGAACAGCAAACTAACCTCAAAACCAACAGAAGGAAAGAAATAAAAAGATTAGAGCAGTAATAAATGAAATTGAGAACAGGAAAACAGTAGAGAGAATCAACAAAACCAGAAGTCATTTCTTTGAGGAAATCAACAAAATTAATGAACCCCTAGCTAGGCTAACAACAACCAAAAAAGGGGATGCAAAAATAAATACATTCAGAAATGTGAAAGGAGACATAACTACTGACCCTGCAGAAATAAAGGAGATAATGAGAAGATATTATGAGCAACTATATGCTAATAAACTTGACAAGTTAGATGAAATGGATAACTTTGTAGAAAATCATAAACAACCAACATTGACTCAAGAAGAAATAGATGACCTCAACAAACCAATCACAAGTAAAGAGATTGATACAGTCATCAAAAAGCCCCCCAAAAAAGAAAATCCCAGGACCAGATGGCTTCACATGTGAATTCTACCAAACAGTCAAGAAAGAATTAATACCAATCCTGCTCAAACACTTCAAAAAATTGAAGAAGAGGGAAAGCTACTTAACTCAATCTTTGAATCCAACATCTCCCTAATACCAAAGTCAGATAAAGATACTACAAGAAAATAAAATTATAGACCAATCCCTGTAATGAATATAGATGCAAAAATCCTCAACAAAATACTCACAAATTGAATCCAGCAGCACATTAAAAGAATTATACACCACGACCAGGTGGGATTTATTCCAGGTATGCAAGGCTGGTTCAACACAAGAAAATCAATTAATGTAATACACCACATTTATAAATAAAAGCAGAGGAACCACAAGATCATCTTGATCTGTGCAGAAAAGGCATATGACAAAATTCAGCATACTTTTTTCATGAAAACACTTCAAAGGATAGGAATAGAAGGGAACTTTCTCAATATGACAAAAGCAATATATGAAAAACCCACAGCTAACATCATACTCAATGGAGAAAAACTGAAAGCTTTCCCTCTAAGATCAAGAACAAAACAGTGATGCCCACTGTCACCATTGTTATTCAACATTGTGTTGGAAGGTCTAGCTAGAGCAATTAGGCAAGAAAAAGAAATAAAAGGCATCCAAATTTGAGAGGAAGAAGTAAAACTTTCACTGTGTGGAGATGGCATCATTCTATAATTAGAAAATCCAGAAAAATCTACAGCAAAGCTACTAGAACTAATCAATGAATACAGCAAAATGGCAGGCTACAAGATCAACATGCAAAAATCTGTAGTATTCTTATACACAGGGAACATGCAACAAGAGGAGGAAATCAAGAAAAAAAATTGAATTTGCAATAGCAACTAAAAGAATCAAGTATTTAGGAATAAACTTAACAAAGGCCACAAAAGACCTATACAAGGAAAACTACAAGAAACTGCTAACATAAATTAAACAGGATCTAAAAAAAATGAAAGAACATACTGTGTTCATGCAATGGAAGAATAAATATAGTTAAGATGTCAATTCTACCTAAACTGATCTACAGATTCAATGCAATACCAATTAAAATCCCAACAACTTACTTTGCAGAAACATAAAAACTAGTAAGCAAATTTATTTGGAAGGTCAAGTGCCCCCAAAAGCCAAAAATACATTGAGAAAGGGTAATGAAATGGGAGGTATCAAACTACCCAACTTTGAAACATGTTACAAAGCTACAGTTGTCAAAACACCAGAGTACTGTCATAAGGATAGCTACACCAACCAATGGAATTGAATTCAGTGTTCAGAAATAAACCATCACATCTATGAACAGATGATGTTTGATAAGGCAGTCAATCCAAAGCAACTGGGACAGAGCAACCTCTTCAATAAATGGTGTTTGGAGATCTGGATATCCATTTTCAAAAGAATGAAAAAGGACTCCTATCTCACACCTTACACAAAAATTAACTCAAAATGAATCAAAAACCTAAACATAAGCACTAAGACCATAAGACTCTTAGAAGATAATGTAGGAAATATTTTAAAGATCTTGTGATAAGAGTTGGTTTCCTAGACCTTAGACCCAAAGTACAAGCAATCAAATAAGGAGATAAATGGGATCTCCTCAAAATTAAACGCTTTTGTACAGCAAAGGACTTTGTCAGAAAAGTAAAAAGGCAGCCTATGCAGTGGGAGACAATATTTGGAAACCAAATATCAGAGAAGGGTTTAATATCCTGAATATGTACAGGGATTCTCCAACTCAACAACAGAAAGACAACCCAATTTAAAAATGGGCAAAAGATATGGACACATTTCTGATAAGGAAATACAAATAGCTCAAAAACATATGGAAAATGCTCAACTTCACTGGAGATTAGGGAAATGCAAATCAAAACCACAATGAGATATCATCTCACACCTACCAGAATGGCCACTATCCAAAACACAGAAAATTACAAGTGCTAGACAAGATATAGAGAAAGAGGTATATTTATTCTCTGTTGGTGGGACTATATAATGGTGCAACCACTCTGGAAGGCAGTGTGGCAGGTCCTCATGAAACTAAGTAGGCTTGTCATATGACCCAGCAATTCTGTAACTAGGTAGATATTCAGAGGAAGTGAAAGTTAAGACATGAACAGACATTTGTAAGCCAATGTTTACAGCAGCATTATTCACAATCACCAAGAGATGGAAACAGCCCAAATGCCCATCAAGGGGTGAATGGATAAACAATTGTGGAATATACACATGATGGAATATTATGCTGATGTAAGACAGAACAAAGTCATAGAGCATATAACAATGTGGATGAACCTTTAAGACATTATATTGAGTTAAGTTAGCAAGATACAAAAGGATAAATACTGAATGTTCTCACTAATATGAACTAGCATTAGTGAGCAAACTTTGAGAATTAAAAGCTGATAACACAGGTTATCAGGAGAAAGAGGGTAGAATTCAGGCATTAATACTGAAGGAGTATTGAACATTCAGTAGGATTGATTGTATAGATCCAGAAATGGATGGCATAATACTCTGTGATGGTAGCACAATATTGTAAGCACAGTAAACAAAGATGTCTGTGAGTAAAGCTGAGAGAGGAGGGCTAGGGGCATGTATGACACCAGAGGTAAGTTAGATGATAAAGACTGGGACTGTATAACTTAGCAAAAGTTGGATTGATCAAGGATTGTGACTAAATGTACAAATATAAAAATGTTTTTACATGTGGGGAAACAAGTGAATGTCAACATGAAAAGTTTTGGAAAAGGGCTGGTATTGGGAAAAAGTATAATCAAAGTAAACTGTAGTCTATGGTCAACAGTAACATTGTAATATGCTTCCATTAAATGTAACAAAGGCAATATATCAAAGCTAAATGTGTATGAGAGGGGATATAAGGTAAGGATATGTGATTCTTGGCAGTGTGTTGTAAGACCTTACTATGATGTTGTATTGTATGATATTTTATTTCTCTTATCTTTTTTATTATTCTTAAAAATCCTATTTTTCACAGTAATCAATATATTCAAGTGCTGACCATGGTGATAAATGCACAACTATATGATGATACCATGAACAACTGATGGTACAATGTGGATAATTATATGGTATATGAATATATCTCTATAAAATTGCAGGAAAAAAATATAAATAAGGATAAATGTGATGGAGATAACATGGAGAGAGGGATGTTACTGTTGGTGAGGTGGCAGAATGGTGTAGCCTATATGGAGGACAGTGTAGTATTTCCACATGAAGCTAAGTATGTGGGTGCCATAAGGTCCTGCAACCTCATTATGGGGTATATATTTGCAAGTTCTGAGAGCAGCGACATGTATGGATGTTTGCACACTGCTGTTTATGAAGGGAGCATTCACAATTTCCAATGAGTGGAGGTGTCTTAAGGGTACATCAACTGAGGAACAGAATAGTGAGCTGTGGTTTATGCATATAATGGAATATTGGGCAACTGTGAGGAGGATTGAAGATGTGAGACATGCAATGAGGTAAATGGATCCTGTAGACAGCATTTTGAGTGAAGTATGTCAGAAATGAAAAATCAAACTTTATAATGCCTCATCAATATGGACTAACTACAATGTGTAAACTCAGAATTGAATCTTAGAGCACAGCTTATCTGGGGAACACTTATTGCAATGGTCCCTAGATTGTAAGCTCTATTCCTGAATTGTAATGGCTGTCTCCAAATTCTGAGCCACTGATCCCTTTGTGTATAACCTGATGGGTCTCTGGAAATTTGAGTATCTATGTGACACCTGAAACTCAGAGCTAGAGCTCGACAGATATGAATATCAGTATTGGTGCATAAAGCAACTGTTAAAAAAAAAGCTGAAAATGAGTCCAGACTTCAATTAGAGATATGAATGAAGCTGATGTGGTTAGGACTAGGGCAAATTGGGCCAAAGGGTAAAGGATGATACTGACTGTGTTTTAAAACTTCAACATCCATGTGAGACCAAGAGAAGAGATGTTTATTTGGTGCAGGATCTATATTTTCTAAACAAGTTAACTTGTACAGTTTGTTCAAACACCATAATTGCATGGAGCTTTGAATAGGAAGTGAGATCTGGTAGGTTTGTATGGGTTAGTGTGAAATAGCAACACATCCCAAAATACTTTGGGCAGGGAATAAAAATATATGGGCATGGCCTCCCTGAGGAGCTGGGGGGAAATGTGGAAGTGTTGGACTTCCTCACCGTGATTGTTGCTGATGTTCTCACAAACATTGAGGTCTGGCAGATTGTAGCTGAGCCCTCTATCTTTGACTTGCCCTTATGAAGCTTGTTGCTGCAAATTAGAGGCTAAACCTGCTTACAATTGTGGCTGTCTCCCCCTGAGTACCTCTTTGTTGCTCAGATGTGGCCTCTCTCTCTAGCTAAGCCAACTTGGCAGGTGAACTCACTGCCCTCCTTTCTATTATGATTTGACTCCCAGGGTGTAAATCTCCCTGGCAATGCAGGATATGACTCCTAGGGATGAACCCGGACCTGGCACCATGGGATTGGGGACACCTTCTTGACCAAAAAGGGCATGTGAAATGAAACAAAATAAAGTTTCAGTGGCTGAGAGATTTCAATTGGAGTTGAGAGGTCATTCTGGGGTGGCATTCTTATGCACTACATAGATATATCTTTTTAGGTTTTATTGTATTGGAATAGCTAGATGTAAATACCAGAAAGTGTCAAACTGCAACCCAGTAGTCTTAACTCTTGAAGATGATTGTGTTACTATGTAGCTTACAAGTGGTGACAGTGTGATTGTGAAAACTTGTGGATAAAACTCCCTTTATCCAGTGTATGGATGGATGAGTAGAAAAATGGGGACAAAACCTAAATGAAAAATAGGGTGGAATGGGGTGGATGATTTGGGACTTCTTTTTAAATTTTATTTTTTATTCTTATTTTCATTCTTTCTGGTGTAAGGAGAATGTTCAAAAATATATTGGGGTGATGAATGCACAACTATATGATGGTACTGTGAACAGTTGATTGTACACCATGGATGATTGCATGATGTGTGAATACATCACAATAAAACTGAATTTAAAATATCTAGGGGGTGTTGTCACCAACATGGTGACATAAACAGCTACTGAGAACTCTTCCCCAGGGATTAAAAAAAGGACAATTCTGAATTGTTTGAAACTCTGGAGGAGCATATAGACTGAAGAAGGACCATGCAGATGCTGAATTTAAGAAAGGGAAGAAATATCAAGTAGGAATCTTCTGCTCCAGACCAGCTGGTCCTCTCCCCTCCCCATCACTCAGGCTCAGTGCAAGAAAGGCACAGAATCAGCAGATGGGAACCCTCCCACCAGGTACACAGATTTTAAAATCCCTCATAGCAGTGAGACATACCCCCACATTTTAAGGACAGAGGGGATAGGAGAGGACATTTCAAGGCCCAGGTCATTGCTGGACAAAGAAACTGATAAAACATGGACAGAGATTCTATTTCCAGCCCTGGGTCTGACAGCCATTCCCCCACCCTTGGAAGCAGCAGGCAGTGACTGTTTCCTTGCCTTGGGGATAGCTGGGGTACTGGATCAGCTGAAGGCATGCACTGCCACAGGTGTAGCCCCAAGTTGACCCAGCTTTTGGCCAGAAATATGAGGGCTTAGGAATCCTGCAGTTTCAGCTCACCTGTGTAAATGCAGGCAGTGCTCAGGCAAACCAGCCCCTGAGGAAGATTAAGTTACCAAACAGCACCATTTGCTGGCCAGCCTTGAAAGTGCAAGGGAATAAAACCTTTTTTAAAAAATGCTTCAGACCCTTTATTATGACTACTAGAACTCATTCACTTGCCATGCACAGAAACCCAGCCTGGTTTTGGATGAGAAATACAGACAACCCAACTATCAAAGTAGGGCTCTAAAACAAACCCAGGTCTTGCTGACTGACAGAAAACAGAGCACCACTGGAAGCCAGCAGATCTATATTACTACATGCAGCAAACTTGCTGGGATGCTCAGTGCCTACCTCCCATCCCTGTGGCATGCCATGGTGGGTGCCTGAATTTTGGAGAAGATATGGGGGGAGAGCCAATCTGACAACTGGCCAATGATAGAAGCTAAGAAATATAGAGATCCAAGGAAACCCAAGGCAAAAGAGAGAAAACAACCTCCAGAACATACTAATGAAGAAACTCAGATGCCTAGACAGCCAAAAAAATATGAGCCACTCCAGGAAACATGAATATATGCCCAGGCAAAGTAACAAAGTAACACCTCAAATGTAATTCAAAAGTTGAAATATAATTAAATATACTCAAACATAACTTCTAAATTAAATCAGTGAGTTGGAAGAAAATGCGAGAAAGGTGATGAAGGATATAAAGAAGACCATGGGTGATCATAAGGAAGAATTTGTAAGCTTGAGAAAACAAACGGCAGAACTTATGAGAATGAAAGACACAATAGATAGCATGAAAAAAATCAATGGAGACATACCACAGCAGACTTAGAGAGGCAGAAGAAAAGATTATTGAACTAGATGACAGTACCTCTGAAATCCTACATACAAAAGAACAGATAGGGAAAAGAATGGGGAAATATGAGCAGAGGCTCAGGGAACAGAATGACAACATGAAAAGCATTAGTATATGTGTTATATGTATCGCAAAAGGAGAAGAGAAGGGAAAAGGGGCAGAAAGAATAATAGAGGAAAAAATGAATGAAAATTTCCCAATTCTTATGAAAGACACAAAATTGCAGGTCCATGAAGTTCAGCAGAGTCCAAACAGAATTGACCCAAAGAAACATACTCCAAGACACTTACTAATCAGATTTTCAAATGTGAAAGACAAAGAGAGAATTCTGAAAGCAGCAAGAGAAAAGCAATGCACCACATACAAGGGAAGCTCAATAAGACTAAGTGAAGATGTCTTAGTAGAAAACATGAAGGCAAGAAGGCAGTGGTATAATACATTCAAGATACAGAAAGAGAAAAACTGCCAACCAAGAATCCAACAACCAACAAAACTGTACTGCAAAAATGAGGGAGAATTTAAAATGTTTACAGATAGACAATGAGAGTTTGTGGACAAGAGATCTCATTTACAAGAAATACTAAAAGGAGTGCTACAGGCAGATAGGAAAAGACAGGAGACATAGGTTTAGAAAATAGTGTAGAAATGAATGTACCAGGAGACAGAAAGAGGACAAAGATTGGGCATTTGATGCTGAAGGAGTACAGAATGTTCAACAGGATCCATTGTAAAGATCTACAAATGGGTAGCACAATATTGGGTGATGGAAGCACAATATTTTAAGTACATTAAACAAAGATGACTGTGAGTGTGGTTGAAAGAGAAAGGTTAGTAACCTGCAGGACAACAGAAGGAAACATAGAAGATAAAACCTGGAGCAGTAAAACTTAGTGAAAGCTAGAGAGGTCAATGACTGTGATTAAATGTACAAATATAAGAAATTTTTACATGATGGGGAACAAATGAATGTCAGCTTTGCAAGGTGTTAAAAATGGGATGGTATTGGGGAAAGTTACAATCAATGCAAACTAGAGTCTATAGTTAACAGTAACATTGTAATATACTTCCATTGATTACAAGAAAGGCCATATACCAAAGCTAAATTTCTATATGAAGGGGATGTAAGGGAGGGGTATGGGATTCTTGGCATTGGTGTTGTCTGACTTTTTTGTTGTATTTTATTTTTATTTTATTTTTTCTTTTGTTGCTTTTTGTTGTCATTAATTTCCTCCTTTTCTTCTTTTTCTTTCTTTTTTCTTTTTGCCTCTTCCCTTCTTTGCAGAAGAAATGGAATGTCCTTTTGTAGATAGTGGTGGTGAATGCATATCTATGTGATTGTACAAGGAACAATTGATTGATTACTTAGGATGGAATGTATGATGTGTGAATAAAACCATCCAAAACTAAACAAAGGGATAAAAGTGCTGAAGAAAATGTGGAGGAAGTGATGTACCTAGTCACCATTTATGGGGAAGTAGAATGGTGCAGCCCATATGGAGGGCAGTGTGGTTGTTCCACAGGAAGATAAGCATGGGGTTGCCATATGGCCCTGCAACCTTATGGGTACATACTTGGAATAACTGAAAGGAGGGACAAGAATGGACATTTGCACAGTGGGGTTTATGGCAGCAGTATTCACAATTTGCAGTGGATGGTGGTTGCCTAAGTGTACATTGACTGATGAATGGAATGATGAACAGCAGTGTACACATACAATGGAATATTGAGCTGCTACAAGAAAGAAGTTGTGAGGGGAATGGCCACTGATAACAGTATGTTGAGTGAAATAAACCAGAAATGGAAAGAAAAATATTATAATGCCTCACTAATATGGACTAAGTATAGGGTGCAATCTCTGAGAATTGAATCTGACAGCATAGATTATCAGGGGAAGGCTTACTGTAAAGGTTCCTAGATTGTAAGCTCTTACAGCAGTTACATCTATTCCTGGGTTGTAAGGGCTATTTCTAAATTCAGAGATGCTGAGCTCTTTGCACATAACCTGGTCAGTTCCTGGAACTTTGGGTATCTGTGTGACAGCTGAGACTCAGAGCCAGGGTCTGGCAGCTATGCATGTCAGCATTACCCCATACAGCAAATGTTAAGGAGTCTGAAAAAAGAGATGAGACTTCAGTTAGAGATATGAGCAAAATGCACTTGGGTCAGACTAAGGCAAAACAGTCTAAAGGGTAAAGGACAGTACTGACAGTGTTTTAAAACTTCAACTGTGTGAGACCAGAAGAAGAGATGATTATCAGGTGCAAAATCTATATTCTTTATAACACACTATATAATTTAACTTAGATGGTCAGTTTATTCAAACACCATAATAACATGGAACTTTGAATAGAGAGTAAAATTTGGTTGATTTGCACAGGTAGTGTGAACCCTAATACATCCCAGACTAATTTGTGCAGAGAATAAAAATGTATTTGCAAGCCCCCTTGAGGGATGGGGGATAATTTGGAAATATTAAACTTCCCCACCTGGGGAATTAATGATATCTTCACAAGCTTTGAGAGCTATCAATTTGGAAGGTTGAGCCTTCAATCTTGGGGCTTGTGTTTATGAAGTCTGTTACTGCAAAGGACAGGCTAAGCCTATTTAAAATTGTGCCTAAGATTCACCCCCAGGGAACCTCTTATGTTGCTCAGATGTGACCTCTCTCTAAGTCAACCGCAGGTGAACTCACTGCCCTCCCTGCTACATGAGACATGACTCACAGGGGTGTAAATCTCCCTGACAACATGGGATATGATTCATGTGGATGACCTTAGCCCTGGCATCATGGGATTGAGAAAGTCTTCTTGGACCAAAAGGGGGAAGAGAAATGAAACAAAATAGTTGCAGTGGCTGAGAGATTTTTAATAGAGTCAAGAGTTTATTCTGGAGGTTATTCTTATGCATTATAGAGATACCCCTTTTAGTTTTTAGTGTGTTGTAATAGCTAGAAGGAAATAACTGAAACTGTTGAACTGCAACCCAGTAGCATTTTTGCTACTTTTGATTTTATAACTATAAAACTATATAGCTTACACTGTGTGACCATGTGATTGTGAAAACCTTGTGGCTCCCACTCCCTTTATCCAGTGTATTGACAGATGAGTAGAAAAGTGAGGACAAAAAGTCAATGAATAATAGGGAGGGATGGGGAGTATGGGATATTTTGGGTGGCTTTTTTTTTACTTTAATTTTTATTATTCTTTTTTTGTGTGGTATTGAAAATATTGAAAAATTTATTGTGGTGATGAATGCACAACTATATAATGGTAATGTAAAGACTGTACACTGTAGAGATGATTGTATGGTTTGTGAATACATTTCAAAAAATTGAATTAAAAAAGTAAAAAATGGAAAAGAAGATCTAATCAAGGTACCTTGAACTATTACATGCTATCAGCCTGTGGCAGAACGAATTTCCTGCATTTCCTAAAAATTGGCTCAATGATCCCTCCCGTTCCACATATACTCTCACAATGTAATTTTGGGACTCCTTCCACTGAAAGATGGGAGTCAGTGATCCCATCCTTGAATCTGGGAGGGCTTGTGATGATGGAGGAAGTGATGCTGTGTAATATCCAAGGCTAGGTTAAAAGAAAACTGACTCTCTTGGGACACTCATTCTTGAAACTGAGTTGCCATGTTGTAAGGAAGCCCAGGTCACATGGAGAGGTTGTGTGTAGATTTTCCAGCCAAAATCAAGAACCACCACACAGACATACGGTGAGGAAGCCTTGGAGCTGATTCCAGCCCCATCCATCATCTGACTCTGGCATCAAGAGAGACCCTCACCACCATCCCCAAGCAAGAACTTCCCAGATGAGTGTAGTCAAAGTCCAGAACCATGAGAGATCATAATAAAACAACTGTTGCTTTTTTTAAAAAAAAATCTAATCATGCATTGAAGAAATAATTTTTAAAAGCAAAGTTCCTTTTTAAAAAGAAATAAATTTACATTATATAATTACTGAAGACACATTAAAATATACTCTTACACTTGACCAAAAAGAAAGAGAAAGTATGAGAAAGAACCAACTTTATCATACACCAAATATGTGGGCACTCAGAAATGAAGTTATATTAGCAAAGAAAAACCAAGTTCTCACTTGAATACTGAGAAAACCAAGTAATCCTTAAACAAATTCTGATGAGTGATGAAGATTAGACAAGATCCAGAAACTGATATTGCATTTCACAGCCCAAAATTGGTATGCGATAGCCAGCAATGACTATTATCAGTCAAATGTGAGGAGGCCTACAGATGGGCACTGAGTTATTCCCAAAACCATTCACTCCCTTGACTCTGCACCAAAGCACTATAAATTTGAATATAATATATAATAGTTTAAAAATATTGAAAACCATTTAAAATTTCAATTAAAATATTTACAATCCTTACCAAAAGAGGGAAAAGAAAAACAAAATGCTCACAAGCCTACAATACAGCTTTCAAGATACTTGAATAAAACTCTAACTTATTGTATCACAAGCACATAATAAGGCACATAAGAAATTAAGCAAATACACAGTGATAGGTATTAGAAATTAGAGTGGTACAAAAAACCCTTGAGATTAATTTTTTTCTAAAAGACCTTACCAAAAATAACTTTTAAAAAATCTGTCAAACCATGTGATGGGCCTAAATATTTTCCTTAAGACTAAACTTTTAATCTAAAAACAACTGCAAAAACATAGATTATAAGTAGGATTCTCTTTCCTTTTACATTTTCTCAAATCATATAATATTACTCAACAAAAAAGTGTCATTTTGAAATTTAAAACATGATTTTTCCTAATAAAACTATTAATTATTCTTATCTTAATAGATCCTGGTTGGCTTCCACTTAATTTCTCCAAATAGTTTTAAAAAGTTAAAGATATGCATTGTTCAAAGAAGTGTCTTCCAGTGGGGGTGTTTCAGTTTACTAAAGCTGCCATTATGCAAATACCAGAAATGGATTGGCTTCTATAAAGGGGATTTACTAGGTTACAAATTTACAGTCATAAAAGTGAAGTCACAAAAGTCTCCAAAATAAGGCATCAGCAAGAGGATACCTTCACTGAAGAATGGCCAATGGTGTCCAGAATCCTGTCAGCTGGGAAGGAACATGGCTGGCATCTACTGGTCCTTGGCTCCTGGGTTGTGTTTCAAAATGTCCTCCTCCAAAATGTCTCTGGGTGTCTCCCTTAGCTCAGCTCTCTCAGCTCCTCTGCATCCTTGCTTCTTTCTCCCAGGATGTTCTTCTCCAAGAATCTGGGGGTCCTCTCTTAGCTTGTCTGGGGCAAACACTGGGCTTCATCTCTTAGATTAGCATCTCCAAACATCCCTCTGTCTGCATCTCCAAGCATCTCAGTTGGCTCCACCTCCTGTTTCTCTTCCTGAACCTCTTAAAGGACTCCAGTGACCTAACTAAGACCCACCCTCAATGGGTGGGGCCATATCTCCATGGAAATATTCAATCAAATGATCTCATGCACAGTTGAGTTAGTCACACGTACATGGAAACATCCTAATCCAAAGATCCCACAAGATTGGATTAAAAGAACATGGCTTTTGTGGGGGACATAATAGATTCAAACCAGCACAAGGGGAAAGAATCAATAAAAGGAAACCTGTGAGTTTATATAAATTTGCTCCCAATATAACTAAACTTATTTATATATATAACTACCAATATATGGCAAATAATTGACGTTAGTAATATAATCATCATTTCCCAGGGAGAAACTTATGAATCATAAAGTTAAAAACTTGGTCATAGTAATTTAAATTACATAAAGTAATTTTAAAGTTAATACATTTAAATTTTTCAAAGTACAGAGTTTAGAAATATTGTGTAAGGCTGGTCTGGACCCAAACTAAAGAAAGTTTGTCCTCTTGAAATTCAATTTTATATAGAAAATTAACTTTTTCTTGAAGGTTATTTTCACAGAAAGGTGGTGCTAAAAAAAAAACAAACCTTTGATCACTTACTGGCACAGGAAAGAAAAAGAAATAGAGAACACATTGATTTTTTAATGTACTTGAATATAAAACTCAGCAAGAGTTTAATAGTTGTTTGTGTAATAGAAGCAGAATTGGTCTTGAGCTGCTTCTGTCTATGTCTGAAGGTTTTACTGAAATTATGGTCCAGTCTTAGGAAATTTCACAGAAAAGTCAGATTATGGATTTTGAGAAGGAAACTTTGAGATTGTGATTTTCTCCAAGCCCATGATTATGAAGCTCAATAAGGGCCTGGATTGCTTCTTCCACAGATTACAATTGAATATATGCCCTTTTGCAATCTTTCTGAAAGAATTTAGAAACCATCACTGAACATCCAGCATCTGTGAAAAAGTTCTTCAGATCATCAACAGTAGCAGAAGGGGGGATGTTGGAAATAAGCAGAGTGGCTGATGGTGAAAAGATATTCTGGTGGAGCCAGGCTTTTGGAAGGGAGGCAAAGGACTATTTGGTGAAATTCTTAGACCTTTGTCTTCTTGTTCTTGAACTATTTGATGCATGGATAGTGTAACAGGAAGAACTTTTCCATAAAGTCTCTAACCACTCAGATGGTTCATTGCTAGCTGAGCTTGATTTGCATCTGTCTTCTGAACCAAGGTATTTTCTTTCTTATTAAACATAACCTTCACTCAACGTATATCACCGTACACTCCACATAGGATAAAAAGCCCTTGTGGTGTGATAAGTTCATTATTGAGATTGGTGATGAGGAGAATAAAATTTCCTGGCACCCCACTGACCTCAGGAATGGCCATCCTTCCAGGGACAGCAGAGAATATGACTATGAGAGGACTGAGATCTCCAGTAACAACTGGGCCTGAAAGACCCATATCTTGAGGAAATCCAATGGCTGGGGTAAATCCTGCAGCCCCTGCATATGGTGAGGAAATTACACCAGGTGTACTGAAATCAGCCACCACGGGAAATTCAAGGGATGAATGCTTTCATCATTAGGAAGGTCTAACTGAATGAAGTCACTGCTTTTGTCATTACTATATTTCACATTAAGGCTGGTGAGTTTGGAGGAGTCAATACACAGAGTATAGCATGCATTATAAATATTCTGGCCATCCAGAGCCATTTTGGCATGATGTGCATTCATTAAGTCAGCATACTGAAGCAAGGTTTTAACTGATTATTCCTTGTAAAGGTGATAATCTTCAAGACTAAACCAAATTTATAGAATATATGATGAAGAACTTCCAGAATAAGGGGGTAAGAGATTTTCAATAATTATTGAGAGCACAGGACTTTGCCCAGGCAGGACTGTGCCTTCCTTTTCGGGAGCTTCGGTAAGGGCAGTCTTCCTGACTGGACAACTCTGATGACCTGCAGTGCAGCTTAGGTTCTGGCTTGATTAGGTAGATTGTCAGTCTTGAGTTCTCTGTGATTGGAACTCCATAGTTTACAGTAGGTGTATTTTTCCACATACCACCTTATTACCAACACCTTGTATAAATATCATGTAATTGTTACTCTCCATGAAAGAACATATTTGTGCATGGACTATTAACCACAATCTATCATACGCAATAGGGATCACAGTTTATATAGTCCCATGTTTTATCTCCGAACTTTCTTTCTAGTAACATACATTACCCAGAACGTCCACCTACAACCACATTCACAAACATTGTTCGGTGCTCTTAATTACACTCACAGTGATGTGCTACCACCCATTTCCCAACTTTACAATTAACTTAAATAGAAATTCTGAACAAATTAAGCATCAGCTCCCCATTCTCTACCCCCAATCTATCCCCTGGTAATCTACATTCTAGACTCTAAATCTATGAGTTTGTTTATCATAACTAGTTGATATCAGCATGATCATACAATAGTTGTCCTTTTGTGTCTCATTTATTTCACTCAGTAAAATGTCATCCATGTTGATACATTATCTGGACTTCACTCCTTTTTACATGTGAATAATATGCCATTGTATATAAATACCAAAATTTGTTTATACATTGGACACTTGGCTTGCTTCAAACTTTGGGGAATTGTGAAAAATGACACCATGAACATTGATGTGCAAGTATTTGTTCAAGTCCCTGCTTTCAATTCTTCTGGGTATGTACCTACTAGATTTTCCAGATGTCATTGGCCATCTACTTCTTGGATTGCCATGTCATATGGTAGTTCTATATTTAGCTTCCAGAAGAACAGCCAAATTGTCTTCCACAGTGGATGCACCACTTCACATTCCTACCAGCAATGAATGAGTGTTCCTATTTCTTCACATCTTCTCCAATACTTGTAATGTTGTTTTTTTAATAGCAGCCATTCAAGTGGGTATGAAATATCTCATTGTGGTTTGGATTTGCATTTCCCTAATAGCTAGTGATGCTGAACAACTTTTCATGTGCTTTTTAGCCATTTCTATATCCTCTTTGGAGAAATGTCTATTAAGGTCTTTTGCCCATTTTAAAAATTGGGTTGTATTTTTATTGAGTTGTATGATTTCTTTATATATTCTGGATATTAAACCTTTTTCAGACATACAGTTTCCAAATATTTTTACCATTGAGTAGTTTGTCTCTTCGCTTTTGTGACAAAATCCTGAATGTCCAAAAGATTTTGATTTTGAGAAGGTCCCAATTATATATACTTTTTGTTTGTTGCTATTGCTTTCAGTGTAAAATCTAAGAACACGTTGCATAACTCAAGATCCTGAAGATACTTCCCTACATTTTCTTCTAGCAATTTTACACTTCTGGCTCTTTGATCTATTTTGAGTTAATTTTTGTGTGTTGTGTGAGATACAAGTTCTCTTTCATTCTTTTGTTTATGGATGTAATTTCTCCTAGCACTATTTGTTGAAGAGACAATTCTTTCCCAATTTAGTGGACTTGGCAGACATCAAAAATTAATTTTTGACAAACCATGATGTAGGTCTATCTTTGAACTCTCAATTCAAGTCCATTGGTCAGTATATATATCCTTGTGCCAGTACAATGCTGTTTTGTCAAAGCAGCTATGCAATACACTTTAAAGTCATGAAGTGTGAGTCCTCCAACTTTGTTCTTTTTTCAAGATGTTCTTGGCTATTCGAGGTCCCCTACCCTTCCAAATAAATTAACATCCTTTGTTAACTTGATTCCTAGATATTTGATTTTTTTAGTCACTATTGTAAATGGAAATTTTTCCTTGATTTCCTCCTCAGATTGTTCATCAATATTGTATAGAAACACTACTGATTTTTGCATGTTGATCTTGTAACACACCACTTTGCTGAATTCATTTATTAGTGCTTGTAGCTTTGTTAAAAATTTTTCAGGACTTTCTAGACATAGGACCATTTCATATGCAAATAGTGAAAGTTTTAATTCTTCCTTCCCAGTTTGTATGCCTTTTATTTCTTTTTATTTCCTAACTGCTCTGGGTGGAACTTATAATATAATATAGGTTGACAGTGGGGACAGTGGACAACCTTGTCTTTTTCCAGATCATAGAGAGAAAGCTTTCAATCTTTCACCATTGAGTATGATGTTAGCTGTGGGATTTTCATATATGTTCTTTATCATGTTGAGGAAGTTTCCTTCTATTCCTATTTTTCTAAGTGTTTTTATCAAAAATATAAGCTAGATTTTGTCAAATGCCTTTTGTGCATCAATTGAGATTATTATATGGTTTTTCCCCTTGGTTTCACTAATGTGGTATATTACTATGCTAGTTTGAATGTATTATGTCCCCCCAAATACCATTATCTTTGATGCAATCTTGTGTGGGCAGATGTATTAGTGTTGATTAGATTGTAATTCTTTGATTGAGTGTTTCCATGGAGATGTGACCCACCCAACTGTAGGTGATAACTCTCTGATTAGAGAATTTACATGAAGGTGTGGCTCTGCCCATTCAGTGAGGGCCCTCATTAGTTTACTAGAGCACTATATATGCTCAGACAGGAGTGAGCTTGCTACAGCCAAGAGGGACACTTTGAAGAATGCACAAGAGCTGGGAGAGGAGCTGCAGCTTACAGAGAAATTTTGGAGTTGGCCTTTGAAAGCAGACTTTTGCTCTGGAGAAGCTAAGAGAGGACAAATGCCTCAAGAGCAATTAAGAGTGACATTTTGGAAAAGCTGCAGCCTAGAGAGGAACATCCTGGGAGAAAGCCATTTTGAAACCAACCATGTGCATTTTCAGCTAACAGAGATTTTCCAGATGCCATTGGCTATCCTCCAGTGAATGTACCCAATTGTTGATACCTTAGTTGTACACTTTATGGCCTAAAGACTGTAATTTTGTAACCAAATAAAACCCCTTTATAAAAGCTGATCCATTTCTTGTGTTTTGCAAAAAGGTAGCATTAGCAAACTGGAACAATTATGTTAATTGATTTTATCTTAAGCCACCTTTGTATACCTATTATAAAAGCCACTTGATCATGGTGTATGATTCTTTTGATGTGCTGTTGGTTTCAATTTACTAGGATTTTGTGGGGGATTTTTGCATCTATACTCATAATATAAATTGGCCCATGATTTTCCTTTATTGTAATGCCTTTATCTGGCTTTAATATTAGAGTGATGCTGGCCTCATAGAGTGAGTTAGGTAGTGTTCCCTCCTATTCAATTTTTTGCAATAGTTGGTCAGATGGGTATGAATTCTTCTTGGAATGCCTGGTATAATTCACCTATGAAGCCATCTGGTCTGGGTTTTTCTTTGTTGGGAGGTTTTTTTATGACTGACTCAATCTCTTGTAACAAATTTGTTTAAATACCCTTGATTAGTTTTTCCAAATTCTAAGTCTTATCTTAAAAGGTTTAATTTGTTTCCTTAACTGAGCCATATGTCCCTTTTCTTAGTATGCTTGTAATTTTTTTATAATTTTTAGACATTTGAGTACCTTGATGAATTATCTCTGAATGTTCATTTCTCCCACTTGTGTTCAGTTTTATTGTTGAATGGCTTTCTGTTTAGGCTCTTCTTTGTCACTTGCTCTAATTTATTCTAAAACTTTAGAATAGCCCATGTTTAACTATTCAGATTTTCTCAGCTCATCTTCATCTGATTCTTTTCCTAGATATGTGGTGCAATTTTTTTATAATATCATTTTCTTTCTTTGTTTTTAAGGTGGTGCAATTGTTAAGATTGCAATTTTTGTGCAATTGTTTTAGTCCCCTCAAAGCTTATTTTTTTCTGTTCCTTCTCTGAGAATCATGATCTGTTTTATTTGTTTCTGTGCAGAATTTTCTCCCCAGCTTTGAAGATTTGTTTAATTCTCTCTCTCACTTAGTGCCCCATTTTCCTTATGCTTTTGTGTTCTGAGACCTGTCTTACCTTACATCAGTTCAGTTTTAAACCCCATTTATTCTGTGATGATTTTCTGCCTCTGTTCTCTGCCCCCAAATGAGTATCCCACCCCTGGGAGACAGATTGGTCAATCCTGAAAGGTAGGTCTCTTCAGAAAAGTCAGTTTCAAGGTCAGGTGGCCCAGTCAATGGAAACTAGATAGAGTAAGGGCACAACAGTTCTTGGCAGCAGTTGTAACACAGTCTCTCCCTCTTCTTTTTACCTTGGGTGCCTCTTTGTATGCAGCGATCCTCAGCAGCTTGTGTTCTGCCCTGGGTCTCTGTTGTCTTGGGTCTCTGTACCTGGACATGTATGGGATTCAACTCCCTTCTGTAAGTGGCTCTACAGTCTCTGACTACAATGAGAGAGACCCAAACCACTGACTCTGAGCAACTCCCAAGTTGTATGTGCCTGAGTGAGGGGGAAAGGAATGCACTGCTTTGTCCAGGACAGGAATCTGCTACCTGATAGTTTTCTTTTTCTTTTATTCAGCATTTGTGGAATCCTTTTGCAGTCTCTACCATCCTCTAAAGTTCTAAGCAAGTGACAGTTGTCTTTTTGTTCACTAAATCTCTTGGGAGGCTTTTTCAGAGGATATCTTATGTTTCCATGTTGGTGACACAAGGATCATGACATTTGATTCATGAATTTGGATCACTGGGTGCCTGGCTCTGTAGGCAGCCATTGTTTCAATCTTCCCCAGACATGGTGGATGATGGTGGGGAATTAAAGACATGGCACTTCCTCAGGTCTGTGGGGAGCAATTAATGGAAACCCTGCATTTGCTGGGAAGGTCAGGAAAGCTCAGATTTGTGGATTCACCAGAGCAGCTCTTGTTGACATTCCAGATCCCCTCTGCAGGGCACTTTGGAGTTGGTCTGTGTCTCTTTCCTGGGTCCCTTGCCCTGTGTGGGGTGGGAAAGAATGACATGGAAATTTCCTGCTCAGCATGCCCTCCCAGAATTTTTCCTACACAAACATTTTGAGACAATGCAAGGAGTGTAAAAATCTGTAGTCATAGATAGTCTCAGGCAAAGTCTTGCCAGTTTCAAACACCTGGCTGAGCAAGGTCTGTCCCTGAGAAACAGCAGAGAACCAATGCCTGAAAACAGGGGAACTAAAAAATAACAGGCAAAACCCCAGTACAATATAGAGGCCAGGAAACCCAGGGAACACTGCACACTGCATATAACTTGGGCAGATTTTCTGATGGAAGGGCTGAAACTCAAGAAAATCCCTGCCTAACCACAAGCTGGTTACAAAACCACAAAACAGATGTCTCAGGGAATAGATCCCAGAGTTAGCATTTTAAGTTATTAAAATACAGGGTGATATCATCAACATGGTGATGTAAACAGCTACTGAAGTCTTCTCTCCAGAGATTCAATGAACAATGTGACAATTCTGAATTGTTTAAAACTGGAGAAGGACATAGACTGGAGTAAGACCATGCAAATGCCAAATTAAAGGAAGAGAAGAACTATCAGGTAGGAATTTTCTGTCCCAGACCATCTAGTCCTCTCCCTTCCCCCTCAGTCAGTCTCCATGCAGGAAAGGCACAGATGTAACAGAAGGGACCCCTCCTACCAGGGACACAGATTTTTAAATCTCACAGCAGTGAAAAATACACTCACTATTTGAAGACCCAGTGGACAGGGGAGGATATTTCAAGTCCAAGATCAGTGAGGGGCAAAGAGACTGAGAAAACACGGACAGAGACACATTTCCAGCCTTGGGTCTGAAAGCCCTTCTCCCATCCCCAAAAGAAGCTGCAGTCAGTGGCCAAGCTCCAAGGCAGACCTGTTTCTGAGGACAATTAAGTTACCAAACAGGGCTATCTGTTGGACAGCCTTTCCTTAGGAACATAGAAGCTGGTCTATTGGCCCTGTAGGGAAACCCAGCCCTGTTTAGGCTGAGAAATAGGGAAGACCCAACTATTAATGCAGGGAACCAAATCAAACCCAGGTCATGCTAGTTGGTGGAAAACAGCACCACTGGAAGCCAGTAGATTTGTATCACCACACAGTGAACTTGCTGGGGTGCACAGTGCCTACCTCCCATGCCTGTGGCAGGCCACAATGAGTGCCTGATTTGGGGGAGAAGACAGGGGCAGGGCCAATCTGACAATTGGCAAGGGAAAGAAACTAAGAAAAGATAGAAATCAAAGTCAACCAACAAGAAAACCTTAGGAAAAAGAGAGAAAACAAACTCCAGAATAAATCAATCAAGCAAGTCAGATGCCAAGATGCCAGCAAAAAATCACAAGCCACATCAGGAAACAGGAAGATATGGCCCAGTCAAAGTAAGAAAGTAATGTTTAAACTGAGATTCAGGAGTTGAAACAACTAATTATAGATATTCAAACAAATCTTTTAAATCAAATCAATGAGGTGAGAGAGGGTGTGACAAGAGATAAGGGATATAAAGGAGACACTGGGTGATCATAAGGAAGAATTCATGAGCTTGGAAAAACAAATGGCAGAACTTATGGGAATGAAAGGCACAATAGAAAAGATGAACAACACAGTGGAGACATACAGCAGCAGACTTAGAGGGACAGAAGAAAAGATCAATAAGATGAAGGACAGGACATCTGAATTCATGCATACAAAAATCAGGGAAAAGAATGGAAAAATATTAGCAGGGTCTCAGGGAACTGAAAGACAACATGAAGAGCATGAATATATGTGTTATAGGTGTCCCAGAAGGAGAAGGAGAAGAGGAGGGAAAAGAGGCAGAAGGAATAATAAAGTAAATAATTAATGAAAAATTTCCAATTTCTATGAAAGACATAAAATTACAGGTCCAAGAGGCACAGCGTAACCCAAACAGAATTGATCCAAAGAGACCTACTCCAAGACACTTACTAATCAGATTTTCAAATGTCAAAGACAAAGAGAGAATTCTGAAAGCAGCAAGAGAAAAGCAGTCTATCACATACAAGGGAAGCTTGATAAGACTAAGTGTGGATCTCTCAAAAGAAACCACAGAAGTGAGAAGGCAGTGGTATGACATATTCAAGAAATTGAAAGAATCCTATGTCCATCAAAACGGTTCTTCAAAAATGAGGGAGAGGGAGAACCTAAGATGGCAGCTAGGTGAGACAGGGCAAAAAAACACCTCTGTGAAAAATACTAGATAAAAACCAGAAAGTGACCCAGAACATCAGTTCCAGAGTAGCACCAGCCAGACAAGGTCTGCTAAATCCACAGGGAACAAGCATTTGGTGAAACCAGGAGCCTGCATTCTGAAATGAGTGAGTAAGCCAGCTGAAAGTCTGGTGGCCATGCTGTGGTGTGGGGAAAATGTGGGCTGATGCTTGGAGATGGACTAGTTCTTTAAAAAAAAAAAAAAAAAAGCCCAGGAGCAGCTGCAGATATGCCAGGGAGAGCCATGCACTGAAGGACAGCAGGAGCAGGCTGGGCTAATGCCTCAGTGTCTGGTGTGGAGGATACCCCTTCCCACACCTGCTGCTGATTGTCTCAAGACCAGGGGAGCAGACAGGAGCCAAAGGAGAAAAAAACCACATTCCTTGCAGCCATCTCCCCAGTGGGCAAGGGACGTTCCTGCCCGGGGCCGGACCCACAGCCCAGAGCCATGCCAAGAAACCCAGTTTCATTGGGAGTCTTTCCCACAGCACTGCACACAAGCCACAATATCAGCCATGTACAGTAGCCTTTAGTGCACCCAAAGCTGATTGTCCTGGAGCTGGGAGGGCAGAGCTGTGCAAAAAGGGGGAAGCCAACCCATCATATTCAACCATCTTTGAAGTGGGCTGGGAATGCCCCTGCAAGGCCCGGCAACCCAGGGCTTCCCTCTAGGCTGGTGCACACTTGTGATGTGGCATGGCCCTCCCTCAGCAGAGGTCCTGGAAGACCACAGCTGGAAAGGGGGACCCACTGGGAAACCTCAGGGACCCTACATGAATACCAAGGACTTGTGGATTAGGGCAGAGACAATCTGTGGAAAGACTGAAATGAAGGCTTAGGCTCCTGCAACAGCCTTAAATCTCCAGGAACACCTGGGAAGTTTGATTATTAAAGATGCCCTGTCTCCCTAACCACCCAGCCACACACCCCACATTCAGGGCAGACAGCACAAACAATACACCTAAACTCGGTGCACCAATTGGACCCCACAAGAATCAGACCCCTACACACCACAAAGACAAAGTTGGGGAGAACAGACTTGAGGGGAATAGGTGACTCATGGATGCCATCTGCTGGTTACTTAGAGAAAGTGTATGCCACCAAGCTGCAGTTCTGATAAATTAGGGATCAAGTAAAGCAAATGCCAAGAGGCCAAAAACAACAGAAAACCTTAAAGCATGTGATAAAACCAGATGATCTGGAAAACCAAAACCCAAACACTCAAATCAAAAGATCAGAAGACACATATTATTTGGCACAATTAATCAGAGAACTACAGACAGGCAACAAGAGCATGGCACAGGATATAAAGGACATACAGTAGACCCCAGAAGAGCACAAAAAAGAAACTGCAAGAGTAAATAAAAAAAAAAATAGAAGATCTTATGGAAATAAAAGAAATGGTAGGCCAAATTAAAAAGACTCTGGATACTCATAATACAAGATCAGAGGAAGTTGAACAACTCAGCCTCCTCGAGGACCACAGAACAGAAAATGAAAGAACAAAAGAGAGAATGGAGAAAAAAATTGAAAAAATCAAAATGGATGTCAGGGATATGATAGGTGAAATAAAACATCCAAATTTAAGACTAATTGGTGTCCCAGAAGGGGAAGAGAAGGGTAAAGGTCTAGAAAAAGTATTCAAAGAAATTGTTGGGGAAAACTTCCTAAACCTTCTACACAATATAAATACACAAAGCATAAATGCCCAGCAAACTACAAATACAATAAATCCAAATAAACCCACTCCAAGACATATTCTGATCAGACTGTCAAATACTGAAGAAAAGGAGCAAGTTCTGAAAGCAGCAAGAGAAAAGCAATTCACCACGTACAAAGGAAACAACATAAGAATAAGTAGTGACTACTCAGCAGCCACCATGGAGGTGAGAAGGCAGTGGCATGTCATATTTAAAATTCTGAGAGAGAAAACTTTCCAAGCAAGAATACTTTATCCAGCAAAACTCTCCTTCAAATTTCAGGGAGAGCTTAAATTTTTCACAGACAAACAAATGCTGAGAGATTTTGCTAATAAAAGACCTGCCCTACTTCAGATACTAAAGGGAGTCCTACTGACAAAGAAACAAAGAAAGGATAGAGAGATGTAGAGAATTTTAACAGACATATATAGAACATTACATCCCAGGTCACTGGGACACACATTCTTCTCTAGTCATCATGGATCTTTCCCCAGAATGGACCATATGCTGGGACATAAAAACAAGCCTCAATAAATTAAAAAAAAAAAAAGAATTTGTTCAAAGCACATTTTCTGACCACAATGGAATACTAATAGAAGTCAATAACCATCAGAGACTTGGAGAATTCACAAACACCTGGAGGGTAAAAATGAGGGGGAGATGAAAACAGTCTCAGATAATCAAAAGCTGAGGGACTTCACCACCAGTAGATCAGTCCTATAAGAGAAGCTAAAGGGAGTCAAGCAGGCTGAAAGGAAGGGACACTAAACAATTGACTGAAACTACATGAAGAAATAAAGATTCCCAGTAAAGATCACATGGTAAATATAAATACCAATACTACTGTATTTTTGATTTGTAACTCCACTATTTACTTCTGGCAGGATCTAAAATACATAAACTGTAGTGATAAATCAGTGGTTTTGGACTTAATGTAAAATACATAATTTTTGACAAGAACTACATAAAGGTGAGGGAAATGAGAGAGTAAAGGAACATAGTTTATGTGTCATATTGAAATTAAGTTGGTATCAAAGAGAAACAAGATTGTTGTAGATTTAAGAGATTAAATTTAATCCCCACGGTAAACACAAAGAACGTATCAGAGAATATGACCATAGAGATGAAAAGTAGAGTAGGGGTTCTGAGAAGTGGGGGAAGGAACAATGAGGAGTTAAGAAATGAGTGTAGGGTTTCTGTTTGGGGTGAAGGGAAACTTCTAGAAATGGATGGTGGGAACATGATAGCACTGCAACATTCTAAATGTGATTAATCCCACTAATGGAATTCAAAGGAGGGGGTGGAGTGGGAAGATTTAGGCTGTGTATATGTTTCCACAATTGAAAAAAAAAGACAGTCTAAATAGATGGCAATTGAATGCCAAGGATGATCCTGGATCGGAGCTGAGGATGGAGGAGAGGAAGCTGAAAGGGACACAGATGGGACATAAGGAAAAAAAAAATGAAATACAGAATGTAAGCTTTGTATCAATGTTGAATTTCTTGAACTTCTTAGCTGCACTTAATGGGATTGCATAAAAGAATGTTCTTGACCATGGGAAAGGTATATGTGAATTATAGTCCTTGTTCAAAGATGTATGCAGCTTGCTCTCATATGTTCAGAGGACATAGTGATAGATGATAGATCATAGGGAGGGAAGGAGGGAGGGAGAGAGGGAGGGAAAGAAAGAAATGGTGTGACAGGATGTTAAAGGTGGTGGATTGCAGTATCAGGGGAGGGGGTCAGGGTATGCTGGAGTTCTATGTATGGGGTTTGCACTGTTTTTGCAACTGCTCCTGTAAGTTTGAATTTATTTCAAAATAAAATTTCTTAATACAAAGAATGAGGGGGAGTTTTAAGTATTTACACATAAATAGACACTGAGAGACTTCATGAACAGGAGACCTCCTCTACAGGTAATACTAGAGGGAATGCTACAGACAGATAGGAAAAGACAAGAGAGAAAGGTTTGGAGAAGAGTGTAGAAATGAAGATATCAGGAGATAGAAAGAGGGTAGAGATTGGAAATTTGATGCTGAGGGAGTATAGAATGCTCTAGAGGATTGATTGTGTGGATCTAGAAATGGATAGCACAATAGAGTGTGATGGTAGCACAATATTGTACACTGTGTGTGATAGCACAATAAGTACACTGAGTAAAGGTGACTGTGAATACAGTTGAAAGGGGAAGGTTAGTGGTCTCTATGACACCAGAAAGAAAGAAGATAAAGACTGGAACTGTATAACTTAGTGAAACTCAGTGTGGTCAATGTGTGTGATTAAATGTACAAATAGAAGAATGTTCATGCACAAGGGAGCAACAAGAAAAAATGAAGTTGTGAGGTATGTAGCCTGGTGAACAAACCATGTGGGCAGTAGGTTAAGTGAAGTAAACCAGAATTGAAAGGACAAACATTATAAAGCCTCACTAATATGGACTAATAACAGTGTGTAAACTGAGCATTTAATCTGGGAGCATGGGCTATAAAGGAAGTCTTGTGTGGAGGTTCATAGATTGAAAGTTCCTACAGCAGTCACATTTATTCATGAGTTGTAACAGTTATTTCTAAGTTTTTTAGATTCTGAGCTGTTTGTGTGTGACAGGGTCAGTTCCTGGACCTTCAGGTGTCTGGGTGGCACCTGGGACTTGGGGCCAGTGTGCAGCAACTGTGAGTGTTGGCATTGGCCCATGAATCAACTACTAGAGAGGTTGAAAAGGGGATCAGATTTCGAATGGAGATGTGAATGAGATGGACTTGGTTGAGACTGAGGTAGATCCAACTAAAGGGTACAGGATGTTACCAATTGTGTTTTGGAACTTTGACTTCTGTGTGGGATGAAGGGAAAAGATAAATCTATGGGGCAAAATTGGTATTCTCTGTAGCAAAATATATAATTTGACTTGTGTGGTCAGTTTACTGAAATGCCATGATTGCATGGAACATTGATGAGGGAGTGAGACCTTGTTGTTTTTACAGGTTAGCATGAAGCCCCAATATAACCCAGAGTAATTTAAGAGAGAATATAAAGTATTTTACAAGCCACCTTGATGGACTGTGGAAAAATATGGAGATATTAATTTTCCATAGCTGGGGAATTCCTAATATCCTCATAAGCATTGGAAACTGCCAGCTTGGTGGGCTGAGTACCTGATCTTGGGGCTTCCCCTTTTACAAAGATGGACAGTACAAAGGAAAGGCTATTCCTGCTCATAATTGTGCCTTTGTGCCGGTTTAAGTGTATTGTGTCCCCCAAATGCCATTATCTTTGTGGTTTTGTGTGGGGCAGGCGTTTTGGTGATGGTTGGATTTGCTTGGAATGTGCCCCACCCAGCTGTGGGCAATGATTCTGATGAGATGTTCTCATGGAGGTGTGGCCCCGCCCATTCAGGGTGGGCCTTGATCGGTGGAGCTACATAAATGAGCTGACTCGGGGGGAGGAAGAGAGTACAGCTGGGAGTGATGTTTTGAAGAGGAGCAAGCTTGCTAGAGGGGAATGTCCTGGGAGAAAGCCGTTTTGAGGCCGGAGCTTTGGAGCAGATGCCAGCTGCCTTCCTAGCTAACAGAGGTTTTCCGGAGGCCATTGGCCATCCTCCGGTGAGGGTACCCGATTGCTGATGTGTTGCCTTGGACGCTTTGTGGCCTTAAGACTGTAACTGTGTAGCGAAATAAATCCCCGTTTTATAAAAGCCAATCCATCTCTGGTGTTTTGCATTCTGCAGCATTAGCAAACTAGGACAGCCTTGGAGTCACCCCCAGAGGGCCTCTTTTGCTGCTCAGATGTGGCCTGTCTCTTTAATCCAACTCAGCAGGTAAAATCACCACTCTCCCCCCTACATGGGACATGACTCACAGGGGTATAAATCTCCCTGGCATTGTGTAACATGCCCCTGGGAATGAGCCTGGACCCTGTACTGTGTGACTGAGAAAGACTTTTGGACCAAAGGGGAGAGGATAATTGAAACAAAATTAAGTTTCAATGGCTAAGAGATTTCAAAAGGAGTCAGGAGGGCATTCAAGAGGTGACTTTTATGTGCTACATAGATATCCCTTTTTAGTTTTTAGTTTATTAGAATAGTTAGAAGGAAATATCTGAATTTGCTAAATTGAAATCCAGTATCCTTGATTCTTGAGGGTGAGCATATAACTATATAGCTTATATGGTGTGAACATGCAATTGTGAAAGTCTTATGGCCCACACTCCCTTTACCCAGTGTATAGACAAATGAGTAGAAAAAATGGAGACAAAAAGTAACTGAATAATCTGGAGGAGGGGGATGTGGGACACTTTGAGTGTTCTTTCAACTTTTATTTTATTCTTATTTTTATTTTTTGGAGTAATGAAAATTTTCAAAAAGTGACTATGGTGAATGTACAACTATATGATGATACTGTGAATAATTGTTTTACATTGCAGATGATTGTATGGTATGTGAATATATTTCAATTAAAAAAAAGTAAATGAGGGGGAGGAGGGCTATGGGATGCTGTTCTAGTTTGCTAATGCTGCTGGAATGCAAGACACCAGAAATGGACTGGCTTTTATAAAAGGGGGTTTATTTGATTACACAGTTACAGTCTTAAGGCCTTAAAGTGACCATCAACAAAGGGTACCTTCACTGGAGAATGGTCAATGGCATGCAAAAAAACTCTGTGAGCTGGGAAGACACATGGCTGGCATCTACTTCAAGTTCTGGTTTCAAAATGGCTTTCTCCTGGGATGTTCCTCCCTAGGCTTCAGCTTCTCTCCAAAATGTCACTCTCAGCTGCTCTTCAAAATGTCACTCACAGCTGCATGAGTTCCTTCTGTTTGTCAGCTCATTTACATGGCTCCAGTGATTTAGTTTAGACCCACTCTGAATGGGTGGGGTGACATCTCCATGGAAATTATCCAATCAGAGTCATCACCCACAGTTGTGTGGGGCACATCTCCATGGAAATACTCAAAGAATTACAGTCTAATCAATACTGATACATCTGCCCACACAAGATTACATCAAAGATATGTCATTTTGGTGGACATAATACATTCAAACTGGCAGATTCTTTGAGTGTTCTCTTTTACTTTTATTTTTATTATTTTCATTTTCATTTATTTTTTGGAATGATGAAAATGTTCAAAAATTTATTGTGGTATTGAATACACAACTATATGATGAAACTGTGAACAATTGTTCTACACTTTGGATGATCATATGGTATGTTAATATATCTCAATAAAATTACATTTAAAAATATATACAATGTGCAACAAAAGAGCACAAGACAAAAGAAACAAGAATTGATGATCCATCTAATGAAAGAGGATCAAAATCCAGAAAACACCAATAAAGAAGATGAAAATTTGGACACATTGAACAAGTAATCCTTAAAAAATTCAAGGAGATAAATGAAAATACAGAGAAAGAACTATAGGATATCAGGGAAACAATGAATGAGAAATATGAGTCTAAGTAAAAAGATAGACATTTTTTAAGGGAAGGAAGCAGAACTACCAGAGTTAAAGACAACAATGACTGAAATGAAAAAATGCCCAGGAGGGTTACAAGACCTGACTGGATATGGCTGAAGAAAGAATCAGTGAACTTGAAGGAAAGATACTTTAAATGAATCAGACTGAGGAGCAGAAAGAAAAAAGAATATTAAAAGTGAAAAATAGCCCAAAACACCTCTGGGACACTATGAAGCACACCAGTACACATATTATGGTAGCCCCAGAAGAAGAAAAGAGAAAGGGGCATAAGTAATATTCAAAGAAATAGTGATAGAGAACGTCCCAAATTTAACAAAATACATGAATATGCACTTCTAAGAAGCCTAGAAAACAGCAAACAGGAAAAACAAAGAAAAATGCATCCTGTCTTATGTTGATTGCACTATTGAATGCAAAAGACAAGGGGAGAGTTCTAAAACTGCAAGATAAAAGGTGTTATGTGCCAGGGAGTCCCAATTAGATTGACTGCTGATTTCTCATGAGGAATCATGGAGGTAGGAAAGCATTGATTTGAAATGCTTAAAGTGCTGAAACAAAACAACTGCAAACCAAAATTTTATATCCAGTGAGATTATCTTTCAAAAATGAGGGAGAGATTAAGACATTCTCAGATAAACAAAATATGAGGGAGTTCATAACCCCTAGACCTAACCTATAATCAATGCTAAAGGGAGTCTTTCAGACAAAAAAGAAAGGACAGATTGTGGTTCAAATCAGATAAAGAAATAAAAGCAGGTGGTAAAGGTAATCATTAGGGTAATAATATGTCACTGTATTATTTTTACTATACTGTTTGGTATGTAATTCCACTTGACACTCCCTTCAGGCACTGAAATGAAAATGCACAAAAAGTAATGATAAATCTGTTTTTTACATATATTATACAAAGATATAAGTGCTAACTGCATAAAACCTGATGGGGAATAAATGGGTACAGGAAATTTAAATGTATATTCTATTGAACTTAAATAGGTATCAAACCACATATGATTGCTATATATTTATGAGGGTAAGTTTTTAACTCCATGGTAGCCAAAAAGAAAATGAAAAATATATCCAGATAGACACGAGAATGCACTCAATATGGTACAACACAAATAAGCACATAAATATAAGAGTAGGCATTAAGAGAAGTAAAGGATAAAAAAGTATGACTTACAAAGGCTAGCAAAATAGCAGAGGAAATTCCTATATTTAAAGCAGTGACTTTAAAAGTAAATGGGAGAACAATAGCTGTTAACCAACTGGTATAGAAGTAATTCAATTTGTTAACAATCAGTGTAGTCACATTTGTGTGTACCAGCTGTCTATAACTCAATTTACAGAGAAAAATCCCTGGGAATGCACAACTCCTATTGCCAGTTCTGTTTTGTTTATATTCTGCCACTTCCAGACTCTGATTTACCACTCTAGTGCTTTCATTAAGTCCTCAGACTCATCTTTTGCAAAAAAAATCAGAACTAAAAGAATACTAGTTTAAAGATATTGAGAGAAAGCCAGGAACTGCATGGACCAGACACCACAGAGAAATTTGACTTTGGACATACTTCATACAACACTCATGAATGAGTGGAACAGCTGAGATCAGTGAAATCTGTAAGTTCTCATGGCCAGAGGGCCTGTGCCCCTTCCTGCCAGTCACAATCCCATGGGAGGAGGGGCCATTCATGCTGGTAACCAGGAGGGAAAACTCCAGTTGCAGCTCTGATTGAAAACTCAGACTGCTGATCAAAAACTTCAACCATAGATAGACTGAGACCAGACACCAGAGAATCTGACAGCAGTCAGCCTGGCAGAGAGGAGATAGGGCAAGCAAACACAGCAAAAGGAACCCAAAAATTAAAAAAAAAAAAAGACTTTTTGGATTTCCAGTGAACATAATACAGAGAAGGGCAGGGCTCAAACAGAATCAGGTGCATATGCAAATCCAGGGAGTGAGAACACTTGTCTGAAAAGCTGGATTCTCTGCTTTCTTGATTGTTTCTTAATTGCCCTAAACTCCTTGTCTTTTAGCATTTCAACAGCCCATTACATCTGCAAGGACTGTAAACAGTTCATACTGGGCCCTTCTTTCTCTTTTTCTTTTCTTTTCTTTCTTATCTTTTTCTCTTTTTCTAAAACACTTATTCTAAGAAGCCCATTACAGAAAGCCTAAAGGATATGCAATTTGGGCCCAGGAAACAGCAGAGCTAAGATAGCTCTGAGGGGCAAAACAATAAGCTTAGTGGTGGAGAAAATTTCCTAAACACTATAACTTCCCAAGAAAAGGGGAGCATGGCCCAGCTCCAGTGGTAGCCCTCCTTTAGGGAAATCAGATCCCCAGTGCTGGAATTCAAAAAACAGCTTCAGTCAGCCACACCCCTGACAGGGTCAAGGTCAAAAGGAGAACTAAAGTCTCCATGACTCTTTACACTGGTGGGGTAACTGCAGGCTGGCAAGTGCCACCTGCTGGACAGCATAGGAGAAGCATAGACTCTAACGGCCTCACCGGAGGTTTGCATTCTCAAGGATACTTCATAACCTCCTCCTGAGACCAGGGTCTCTCCAGACTGGGAAAACCTGACTGGGGTTGAGCATATCTGAAGAGATCATCACACAAGAGGGCTACATAGAGGCAGGGCAAGAAACAGAAAACAGGTGAAAAACTGATCAACCAAACAGACTCTAATTTGAAGGTCTAGAATAGGTTGAACTGAACACCAAGGGTTAGAAAACAAAGCCAAGCAAGAAAACCCTAGGTAAAAGAGTGAAAATTAGCTCAGGAATATACTAATCAAGAAAGTCAGATGCCTAGACAGCTTTAGATAATGAGCCATGTTAGGAAATACGAAAATACAGAGCAGCCAAAGGAACAAACTTACAGTTCAACCAAGACACAGGAGTTGAAGCAATTATTGCTAAATCAATTCAATGAACTGAAGGAAGAACTCATTGGAGATGTTCAAACAAAGCTAAATCAATTAAAAAACCAGGTCAATGAACCAAGGGGAGACAAAGCAAAAGAGACGAAGGATATAAGGAGGACTCTGGATGACCATAAGGAAGAATTCATAAACTTGAAAAAGGAAATGCCAGAACTTATAGGAATGAAGGACATAATGGAGGAGATGAAAAAGACAATGGAGGGATACAACAGTAGATTTGAACAGGCAGAAGAAAAGATCAGTGAACTGGAAGACCAGACATCTGAACTCACACACATGAAAGAACAGATGGTGAAAAGAATGGAAAAATATGAGCAGGGTCTTAGGGAGCTGAGTGACAACATGAAACACACAAATATATGTGTTTTGGGTGTTCCAGAGGGAGAAGGGGGAAAGGGACAGAAAGAATAATAGAAGAAACAATAACTGAGAATTTCCCAACTCTTATGAAAGACAGAAAATTAGAGATTGAAGTACAAGCACTGTGCACCCCAAACAGAATAGACCCCAATAGACATACTAAAGACACTTACTGATTAGATTGTACAATGTCAAAGACAAAGAGAGAATTCTGACAGCAGCAGAAGAAACGCAATCCATCACATACGAGGGAAGCTTGATAAGACTATGCACAGATTTCTCCACAGAAACCATGGAGGCAAGATGACAGTGGTATGATATATTAAGATATTGAAAGAGAAGAACTGCCAACCAAGAATTCTACATCAGGCAAAACTGTCCTTCAAAAATGAGGGAGAGATTCCAGACTAACAGACACTGAGAGAGTTTGTGAATAAGAGACTGGCACTACAAGAAATACAAAAGGGAGTGCTATAGGCTGATATGAAAAGACAGGAGAAAGTGGTTTCAAGAACAGTGTAGAAATGAAGATTATCAGGAAGGCTAAAAAGAGAGAGAGGAAAAAATAAGACATGACATATAAAATCCAAAAGACAAAATGATAGAAGAAAGTACTGACCTTACACTAATAACACTAAATGTTAATGGTTTAACTCTCCAATAAAAAGACTCAGACTGGCAGAATGGATTAAAAAACAGGACCATCTATAGGCTGTCTACAAGAAATGCACCTTAGACACAGACAAAAAAAAAGGCTGAAAGTGAAAGGTTGGAAAAAGATATTTCATGCAAACAGCAACCAGAAAAAAGTGGGAGTAGCTATATTAATATCAGACAAAGTGGACTTCAAAGGTAAATCAATTAAAAGACACAAAGAAGGACACTATATATTAATAAAAGGGTCATTTCATTAAGAAAACATAACAAACATAAATATTTATGCACCAAGCCAAAGTGCCCCAAAATTCATGAGGCAAACACTGAGAACATTGAAAGAAGTAGATAACTCCACAGTAATAGTTGGAGACTTCAATACACAGCTCTCATCAATGGATAGAACATCTAGACAGAGGTTCAACAAAGAAATGGAGATGTTGAATTGTATGATAAATGAACTAGACTTGACAGACATTTATGGAACACTACACCCCATAACAGCAGGATACACACTTTTTCTCAAGTGCTCATGGAACATTCTCTAGGTTAGACCACATGCTGGGTCAAAAAGCAAGACTCAACAAATTTACAAATATTGATAATTTAAAAAGTGCTATCTCAGATAATAATGGAATGAAGTTGGAAATAAATAACAGGCAGAAGATTGTAAAATTCACAAGTATATGGATACTAAAGAAAACACTCTTAGAAAACCAGTTGGGTAAAGGAATAAATTGCAAGACAAATTAGTAAATACCTCAAGGCAAATGACAATGAAAACAAAATGTATCAAAATTTATGGGATGCAGCAAAGTGGTTCTGAGAGGAAAATTTATTACCCTAGATACCTATATTAAAAGAGAAGAGCAAGCAAAATTTGAGGAACAGCAAATAAACCCCAAAGCAACCAAAAGGAAAGAAATAACAAACATTAGAGCAGAAATAAATGAAACTGAGAACAGGAAAACAACAGAGAGAATAAACAAAACAAGAAGCTGGTTCTTTGGAAAATCAGCAAAATTGATGGACCCCTAACTAGGCTAACAAAGAGAGAGTGGATGCAAATAAATGCAATTACAAATGAGAAAGGAAACATAACTACTGACCCTGCAGAAATAAAGGAGACAATGAGAAGATACTATGAGCAACTATATGCTAAAACTGGAAAATTTACATGAAATGGACAACTTCTTAGAAAAGCATAAACAAACAACATTGACCCAAGAAGAAATAGATGACCACAACAAACCAGTCACAAGCAAAGAGATTGAGTCAGTCACCAAAAAGCTCCCAAAAAAGAAAAGCCCAGGACCAGATGGCTTAACATGTGAATTCTACAAAGCATTCAAGAAAGAATTAAAACCAATATGGCTCAAAAACTTCAAAAAAAAACTGAGGAGGAAGGAAAGCTACCCAACTCATTCTATGAAGCCAACATCACCCTAATACTAAAATCAGACAAAGATATCACACAAAAAAAGAAAATTATAGACCAATCTCTTTAATGAATATAGATGCAAAAATCCTCAACAAAATACAAATCAAATCCATAAGCACAGTAAAAGAATTATTCAACATGACCAAGTGGGGTTTACTCTAGGTATGCAAGGCTGGTTCAACACAAGGAAATCAATTAATGAAATA
The DNA here is from genome assembly GCF_015220235.1 of Choloepus didactylus. Lineage (NCBI taxonomy): Eukaryota > Metazoa > Chordata > Mammalia > Pilosa > Megalonychidae > Choloepus > Choloepus didactylus. Next base: position 18,546,440 of record NC_051330.1, on the reverse strand, counting down.
CACCACAGCAATCAATCAAAGCAAAAGAACTACATAATCATCTCAATCGATGCAGAAAAAGCATTTGACAAAATTCAAAATCCTTTCTTAATGAAAACACTTCAAAGGATAGAAATAGTAGGGAATTTTCTCAATATGATAAAGGCAATAAATGAAAAACCCACAGCTAAGATTGTATCCAATGGGGAGAGACTGAAAGCTTTCCATCTAAGATCTGGAAAAATACAGGGATGCCCACTGTCACCATTGTTATTCAACATTGTGCTGGAAGTTCTAGCTAGAGCAATCAGGCAAGAAAAAGAAATAAAAGGCATCCAAATTGAAGAGGAAGAAGTAAAACTTTCACTGTTTACAGATGACATGATTCTATGTGTAGAAAATCCAGAAAAATCTACAGCAAAGCTATTAGAACTAATCTATGAATACAGCAAAGTGGCAGGCTACAAGATCAACATGCAAAAATCTGTAGTGTTCTCATACACAAGTAATGTGCAACAAAAGGAAGAAATTTTAAAAAAATTCCATTTACAATAGCAACCAAAAGAATCAAGTATTTGGGAATAAACTTAACAAAGGCCACAAAAGACCTATAAAAGAAAGCTACAAGAAACATTTAAAAGAAACTTAACAGGACCTAAAAAATGGAAGAACATACAGTGTTCCTGGATTGCAAGACTATATATAATTAAGACGTCAACTCTACCTAAACTGATTTATAGATTCAATGCAATACCAATTAAAATCCCAACAACTTACTTTGCAGAAATAGACAAACCAATAATCAAATTTATTTGGAAGGGCAAGGTGCCCCAAATAGCCAAAAATATCTTGAGAAAGAGGAACAAAGTGGGAGGTCTCACACTACCTAACTTTGAAGCATTTTACAAAGCTAGAGTTCTCAAAACATCATGGTACTGGCATAAGGATAGAGATACTGACCAATGGAATTGAATTGAGTGTTCAGAAATAGACCTTTGCATCTATGGACAACTGATCTTTGATAAGGCAGTCAAACCAAAGCAACTGGGACAGAGCAGCCTCTTCAATAAATGGTGTTTTGAGAACTGGACATCCATTTCCAAAAGAATGAAAGAGTATTCCTACCTCACACCTTATAAAAAAATTAACTCCAAGTGCAACAAAGCCCTAAACATAAGTGCCAAGACCATAAGACTCTTAGAAGAAAATGTAGGGCAATATCTTAAAGATCTTGTGATAGGTGGTGGTTTCCTAGACCTTACTTCCAAAGCACGAGGAACCAAAGAACAAATGCAAAAGGGAACTCTTCAAAATCAAAAACTTTGGACATCAAAGGACTTTGTTAAAAAAAAAAAAAAGTAAAAAGGCACCCTAAACAATGGGAGACAATATTGGGAACCACATATCAAATAAGTGTTTAATATCCCAAATATATAAAGCAATCCTACAACTCAACACAGAAAGACAAACAACCCAATTAAAAAATGGGCAAAAGACATAGACAGACAGTTATCTTAAGAGAGAATACAAATGGCTCAAAAACGTATGAAAAAAAATGCTCAACTTCACTGGCTATTAGGGAAATACAAATCAAAACCACAATGAGATATCATCTCACACCTACCAGAATGGTCAAATTTCCAAAAAACAGAAAATGACAAGTGCTGGAGAGGATGTGGAGAAAGAGGCACACTTATTCATTGCTGATGGGAATGTAGAATGGTGCAACCACTCTGGAAGACAGTGTGGAGGTTCCTCAGGAAGCTAAGTATAGATCTGCCATATGACCCAGCTATTCCATTGCTAGGTGTATACTCAAAGGAACTGAAAGTTAAGACACAAATGGACATTTGTAAAACTGATGTTTATTGTGGCACTATTCATGATTGCAAAGAGATGGAAGCAGCCCAAATGTCCACCAACAGACAAATGGATAAACAAACTGGTATATACACATGATGGAATGTTATACAACTGTAAGACAGAACAAAGACATGGAACTTATAATATTGTGGATGAACCTTGAGGACTTTATATTGAGTGAAGTTAGCCAGAAACAAAAGGACAAATACTGTATGGTTTCACTAATATGAACTAACATTAGTGAGCAATCCTTGAGAGTTGAAAGCTGATAGCACAGGCTACCAGGAGATAGAAAGAGGGCAGAGATCAGGCATTTGATGCTGAAGGACAAAGAAAGTTCAGCAGGATTGATTGCATAGATCCAGAAATAGCATAACAATCTGTGACAGTAGCACAATATTGTAAGTATCCTGAACAAAGATGTCTGTGAGTAAAGCTGAAGGAGGTGGGATAGGGGAATGTATGACACAAGAAGTAAAGATAGATGATGAAGACTGGAACTGTGTAACTTGGCAAAAATTGGAGTGGCCAATAATTGCTACTAAAGGTACAAATATAAAAATGTTCTCACATGTGACAGAACAAAGGAATGTCAACCATGCAGAATGCTGAAAAAGGGATAGTATTTGGGAAAAAAACATCATCAAAGCAAACTGGAGTCTATGGTCAACAGTAACATTGTAATATGCTTCTATTAAATGTAACAAAGGCAACATACCAAAGTTAAATGTGTATGACAGGGCAATATAAGGGAGGAATATGGGATTTTTGGTGCTGTTTTCTGTCCTTACTAATATGTTGTATTGTACGACACTTTATTTTTCTTTTTATTATCTGTTTTATCACCGAAAAAAATTTTCATAGTAATCAATATGTTCAAGCACTGACTGTGGTTATAAATGTACAACTATATGATCATACCATGAACAAATGATTGTACACTGTGGATAATTGTATGTTATATGAATATATCTCTATAAAATCATAAGAAAAATATAAATGGGGTAAAAGTGCTGGAGAAAACATGGAGAGAGGGATGTACCTATTAACTGTTGATAAGGAGGCATAATGGTGTAGCCCCTCTGGAGGTCACTATGGTGGTTCCACAAGAAGCTAAGTATGTGGGGGTCATAAGGTACTGCAACCTCATTATAGGGTATGCTCTTGGAAGATCTGAGAGCAGAGACTTGTATGGACATTTGCACATTTGTGTTTACGGAGGCAGTATTCATTGTTTTTAGTGGGTGGAGGTGGCCTAAGGGTACACTGACTGAGGAACCGAATGGTGAACTGTGGTGTATGCATGCAATGGAATATTGAGCAAATAAAATAAGAAGTGAAGCTGTGAGACATGCAAGGAGGTGAATGGATCCTGTAGACAGCAGTTTGAGTGAAGTACACCAGAAACAAAGACAAACACTATAATGCCTCACTGATATGGACTAACTACAATGTGTCAACTCAGAATTGAATCTTAGAGCACAGCCTAACAGGGGAACAATTACTGTAATGGTCCCTAGATTGTAAGCTCTTACAGCAGTCAAATCTATTCCTGAATTGTAATGGCTATCTCCAAACTCTGAGATGTTGATCCCTTGGTGTATAACCTGATTGGTGTCTGGAACATTCTTTATCTGTGTGACACCTGAAACTCAAAGCTAGAGCTCAGCAGATATGAATGTCAGTATTAATGTATACAGCAACTGTTTAAAAAAAAAAGCTGATAAAGAGCTCAGACTTCAATTAGAGATATAAATGAAGCAGATCTGGTTAAGACTAGGGTAAATTGGGCCAAAGGATAAAGGTTGAAACTGACTGTGTGTTAAAACATCAACCAAGGGAAGAAATGGTTATTTGATGTAGGATCTATATTTTCTAAACAGTTTGTTCAAACACCACAATTACATGGTACTTTGAATAGGATGTGAGATATGGTATGTCTATATAGGTTAGAGTGAAATAGCAACACATCCCAAAGTATTTGAGTGTAGAATAAAAATATGTATTCGGTGCCCCCCTGAGGAGCTGGGGGAGGATGCAGAAGTGTTGGATTTCCCCATGTGGATTGTTGCTGATGTTCTCATAAACATTGGGGACTGATGGGCTTGACATGATGAGCTGTCTTGGGACTTGCCCCTACGATGTTTGTTACTGCAAAGGAGAGGCTAAATCTGCTTAGAATTGTGCCTTAGAGTCTCCCCCTGAGGGCCCCATTGTTGTTCAGATGTGGCCTCTCTCTCTAACTAAGCCAACTTGGCAGGTGAACTCACGGCCCTCTCCCTACATGGGACCTGACTCCCAGGAGTGTAAATCTCCCTGGCAATGCACGATATGACTCCTGGAGATGAATCTGGACCTGGCATTGCAGGATTGAGAACATCTTGACCAAAAGGGAGATGCAAAATGAAACAAAATAAACCTTCAGTGGCTGAGAGATTCCAAATGGAGTCAAGAGGTCACTCTGGTGGACATTCTTATGAAATATGTAGATAAAACTTTTTAGGTTTTAATGTATTGGAATAGCTAGAAGTAAATACCTGAAACTACCAAACTCCAACCCCATAGCCTTGACTCTTGAAGATGATTGTATAACAGTGTAGCTTACAAGGGGTGACAGTGTGTGAAAACCTTGTGGATCACATTCCCTTTATCCAGTGTATGGATGGATGAGTAGAAAAATGGGCATAAAACTAAATGATAAATATGGTGGGATGGGGGTTTTATTTGGGTGTTCTTTTTTATTTTTATTTTTATTTTTTATTCTTATTTTATTTTTATTCTTATTCTGATTCTTTCTCCTGTAAGGAATATGTTCAAAAATAGATTGGGGTGATGAATGCACAACTATATGATGCTATTGTGAACAGTTGATTGTACACCATGGATGACTGTATGGTTTGTGAATACATCTCAATAAAACTGAATTTTAAAAAATTTAAATGGATTAAACTCTCCAGTAAATAGGCAGAGATTGGCAAAATGAATAAAGAAAGTATGACCAAGCTACATGCTGCCTGCAAGAGACCCACCTTAAATTCAAAGATATTAGTAGGTTGAGGGTGAAAGGATGGAAAAAATATACCATGCAAGTAGTAAAAATTAAAGAGCAGGAGGAGTTATACTAATATCAGATAAAACAGACTTTAAGTCTGCAAGAGTTTTGAGGGTTAAAGATGGTTGTTATGTACTGATAAAAGGGGACAATTCAACAGAAAGTTACAACAATTAGAAATATATATATATACCTAAAAGAAGTACCTCAAAATATATAAAGCAAATACTGATAGAAATCAAGGGAGAAATGTATGGTTCTACATTAGCAACAGGAGGCTTTAATATACAACTCTCAGTGATGGATATAACATCTAGTCAGAAGATCAATATGGAAGTACAAGACTTGAATGATATTCTCAACCAACCATTCCTAACAGACATATATAGAACAATTCACCCAAGAAAAATAGAATACACATTCTTCTCAAGTTTACATGAATCCTCCAGGATAGACTACATGTTAGGTCACAAAACAAGTCTCAAAAAATTCAGAAATATTGAAATCTTACAAATGTATTCTTCAACCACAATGGAATGAAACTCAATATCAATAATAGAGGGAGAAATGGAAAATTCACAAATATGTGGAAATGAAACAATACACCCCTTAACAATGAATGGTTGAAATAGGAAATCAGAAGCAAAATTAAGAAATATCTTCAAGCAAATGAAAATGAAAATACAACATACAAAACTTATGGGATGCACTGAGGCAGTGTCAAGTGCAAAATTTATAGCTCTAAATGCTTACATGAAGAAAGATTTCAAAGCCTAGAACTAACTTCAAAACTGTAGGAATTAGGAAAAGAGAGCAAACTAAACCCAAAGTGAGCAGAAAGAAGGAAATAACAAATATTAGTAGGGACATAAAAGAAACTGAGAACAACACAACAATAGAGAGAAACAGCAAAACAAAAGTTGGTTCTTTGGAAAGATCAATAAAATTAACAAACTATAGCCAGACTGACAAAGAAAAAAAGAGAGAATAAAAATAACAAAAATCAGAAATGAAAAGGTCAGCATTCCTATAAAACCTGGTGAAATAACAGAACACTATGAACAATTCTTGCCAATAAATTATACAACCTAGATGAAGCGGGCAAATTCTTAGAAACACACAAACAACCTACATTGGCTCAAATAGAAATAGAGGATCTCAGTCGACCAGTTACTAGTAAAGAGATTGAATCAGACATCAAAATCTCCCAACAAAAAAAGCCCAGGACCAGAAGACTTCAGAGGGGGAATTCTAACAAATATTCCAAGACTTAACTCCAATTCTGTTCAAAATTTTCCAAAAAAATTGAAGAGGTGGGAACAGTCCCTAATTCATTCTACCAGGCTATCACCCTCATACCAAAGCCAGATAAAGATATTACAAGAAAAGAAAACTACAGAACAATATTTCTTATAAATATAGATGCAAAAATCATCGACAAAATACTTGCAAATCAAATCAAACAGCACCTTAAAAGAATTGTATGCCATGATCAAATGGGATTTATCCCTGGTATGCAAGTTGGTTCAACACTTGACTACCACTGCATATAATACACCACAAAAAACAGAATAAGGGAAAAACACATGATTATCATAATTGATGCAGAAAAGACCTTTGGCACAACACAGCACTCCTTTATGATGAAAAATTTACAACACTAAGAATAGAAGGAAACTTCCTCAACATGATAAAGGGCATATATGTAAAGCCCACAGCTAACATCATACTTAACAGTGAAAAACTGAAAGCTTTTCCTCTAAGATCAGGAAAAAGACAAGGATGCCATGGTCACCACTCTTATTCAGCATTGTACTGGAAGTTCTTGCAAGAGCAATTAGTAAACAAAAAGAATGAAAAGATCCAAGATGGAAATAAAGATGTAAAACATTCCTTATTTGCAGATGACATGATCCTATACACAGAAAATCCTGAAAAACCCACAACAAAGCTCCTAGAGCTAACATATCAGCAAAGTGATGGGGTGTAAGATCAATGCCCCCAAATAAGTAGTGTTTCTATACACAAGCAATGAACAATTGCATGACATAATCAAGGAAATTACCATTCAGAATAGAAACTAGAAGAAACAAATATCTAGGAATAAATCTAACCAAAGAGGTAAAGGACTTGTACACAGAAAACTGCAAACATTGTTAAAAGAAACAAACAAATTGGGGCAAGATGGCAGCATAGAGAGGTGTGGAATTTAGTCAGTCATCTAGAGCAACTAGTAAGCAGCCAGGAACAACTAGTAAATAGTTGAATAGTCTGAAACATCTGTAGGGGGACATCTGTGACTGAACACATATCATACATCAGCCTGGAATGGGTGGAATGGCTGAGATCACAGCATAGAACTGTAAGGAAAGGTCCCCAAAATGCAGAGCTGGTGCCCAACCCCCCACCTCTCGCAGGGCAGACTGAGCTGAAACATTCCCTTTGGAAAAAAAGAAGCAGGTTATCTGAAGTGAGAGAAATTAACTCTACCAAGCTCCAACTGTGGCTTTAATAAAAAAATTTAGACTACACAATACAAGCTAAAAGCACAGGTAAATTCAAAGCAAGCATGAAAGGAAACTGAGGTTCTTCCCAGCAGAGAGGAGACAGGGCTGAGGGGAAAAATACATAAATAAATAAAAACAGAGGCTTTTGGAGACAGCTGAGTGCAGAATACTGAAAAACAGCTGTGTCCCAAGAAAAGGGCCCAGAGAACCAGGTACCAACACTGGCAGAAGGGTGAAACTGGGGGGCTGGGCTCTGGCTCAAAAATGGAGCTTTCTTTTTCATTTTGTTTCTCTCATCTAAGTAGCTTATTAGGGAAAGCCTCAGGCATTTTCAATTGTCAGCACTAACCCAGGCAAGGGTGGAGTTAGAAGAGTCAGAGAGACAAAGGAGGAATTCAAGTGTAGAAGATAAATCCCTAAAGGGTGTATCTTCCCTAAGAAAAGGGGGTGGGGCCCAGCTCAAATGCAGCCCTCCCTCAGAGAATTCAGACCCCAGGGCCTGGGGGGAGAAAAACAGAAAAAACTTAAGCTTGGCTTCTAACACCTTCACCCCTGGCCAGCATAGGGCCCACTGAGAATTAAAGGGACCACAACTCTTTACACCCCTGGGGAGCTACAGGATGACAAGCAACATCTGCTGGGCAAGATAGGAAAAGCAGAATCTAGAGGCTGCACAGGAAAATCTTACAATCTGATGTGTCTCACCCTCATGGAAACCTAATACTGAATACAGTCTCCTCATGAGTCCTGGGCCTGTCTTGTCTGGGAAAAACTGATTGGGATAATCAAGGAAAACAGATGCCTAGAAAACAAAACATTATGAACCACATTAGGAAAAATGAAGACATGGCCCATTCAAAGGAACAAACTTACACTTCAACTGAAACACGGGAATGGAACAACAAATTATCAATCAAAGATGCTAAATCAATTCAAAAATCAAATTAATGAGTTGAGGGAAGATATGGCAAAAGAGATGAAGGATATAAAGAAGACATTGGGCAACCATATGGAAAAACTCAAAAGTTTGAGAAAGCAATTGGCAGAACTTACGGGGATGAAAGGCACAATACAAGGGATGAAAAACACAGTGGTTACATACAACAGCAGATTTGAAGAGGCAGAAGAAGAGATTCATGAACTGGAGGGCAGTCATCTGAAATCCTACACAAAGAAGAGCAGATAGAGACAAGAATGCAAAAAATATGAGCAGGGGCTCAGGGAAATGAAGGACAACATCATGCACATGAATATACATGTCATGGGTGTTCCAGAAAGAGAACAGAAGGAAAAGGGGGCAGAAACAAAAATGAAGTAAATAATTACTGAAAATTTTCCATTTCTTATGAAAGACATAAAATTACAGATCCAAGAAGCACAGAAGTACATCATACCCCAAACAAAATAGATCTGAATAGACCTATGCCAAGACACTTAATCAGAATATCAAAAGTCAAAGACAAAAAGAGAATTCTGAAAGCAGCAAAAGTGATCCAACACATACAAGGAAAGCTCAATAAGACCGTATGCAGATTTCTCAGTAGAAACCATGGAGCTGAGAAGGCAGTGAGATGATATATTTAAGATATTGAAAGAGAAAAACTGACAACCAAGAATACTATTTCTGGCAAAGCTGTCCTTCAAAAATGAGGTAGGGGGTGATCTAAGACGGCGGCATAGAGAGGAGTGGAACCTAGTTAGTCCCACTGCAACAACTAATAAACAACCAGGAACAACTAGCAAATAATACAGAATAACTGTGGGGGGACAAACATGACTGTCCACTCATCATACAAAAACCTGAATTGAGAGGAATGCCCAAGATCACAGCATAAAATCTGTAAGTAAAAACTGTGGATTCAAGCCAGGAGCCCCCTTCCCCCATGGCCCAAGCTGCAAAGCCTCATGGTGCTAGAGAACAGCTCTCTCTGAGCAAGTGAATACAGCTCAGCTGAGCTCCAACTGGGCTTTTAATTTAAAAACATGGACTGCTTGATACAAACTATGAAACCCCAAAAGCAGACAGAGGCTTTGGGTGAAGACTGGTGTTGGAGAGCAGGAAGGTGGCTGTGGACTGTCCCTGTTTCAGCTCAGTAGAGAAAGCCTCAGCCATTTTCAGTTCCCAGTGCTCTGACCCAGACAACGGAGGAGACAGCACAGGCAGAGAGTACTCAAATGCTAATGACCTCTCCCTAGGGGGTCTACATTCCATAAGAGGAAAGAGGTGGGCCCCAGCTCTACTACCCACCTTCCATTCAGAATCAGACCCCAGAGCCTGGGGGAAAAGAGTTACAGGCCACACCTCCTTACACAAGTCTGGAGTTACAGGCTGGCAGGAACCATCTGCTGGGCAGAAAACCACAGTGACCTGAGGTTTCACAGGGTGTACCAATTTTCTAAGACACACCCTCAGGGAAACCAGATACTGAATAGTTCTTCCTTCTGGGACCAGAGCAGGTTTTGGTCTGGGAAAACCTGATTGGGGTAACCCAGGAAACCATGCCTAGACAACAGAAAACTACAACCTACACTAATAAAAATGAAGTTATGGCCCAGTCAAAGGAACAAACTTACACTTCAATTGAGATACAGGAATTTAAACAAATAATACGAAGCCTATTCAAAAAGTTTAGGGAACATACGGCAAAAGAGATGAACCATGTAATGAAAACACTGGGCATACATAAGGTAGAAATTGAAAGTTTGAAAACAACTGGCAGAATCTATGGAAATGAAAGGCACAACACAAGAGATGAAAGACAAATGGAAACATACAACAGCAGAACTCAAGAGGCAGAAATAAACACTCAGGAACTGGAGAACAAGGCACCTGAAAGCCTACATGCAAAAGAACAGATAGAGAAAAGAATGGAAAAATATGAGCAATGTCTCTGGGAACTTAAGAACAAAATGAAAAACAGAAATGTATGTGTCATTGGTGTCCCAGAAGGAGAAGAGAAGGGAAAAGGGGCAGAAGTAATAATACAGGAAAAATCAATGAAAATTTCCCATCTCTTATGAAACACATAAAATTATAGATCCAAGAAGTGCAGAATACCCCAAACAGAATAGATCTGAATAGGCCTATGCCAAGACACTTAACAATCAGATTATCAAAAGTCAAAGATTAAAAGAGAATACTGAAATCAGCAAGAGAAGAGTGAGCCATTACAAACAAAGGAAGCTTGATAAGACTATGTGTGGATTTCTCAATAGAAACCATGGAGACAAGAATAAAATGGAGTGATATATTTAAGATACTGAAAGAGAAAAACCACCAACCAAGAATCCTATATCAGGCAAAACTGTCCTTCAAATATGAGGGAGAGCTTAAAATATTCTCTGACAAACAGACAATGACAGAGTTTGTGAACATGACACCTGCTCTACAAGAAACACTAAAGGAAGCACTGCAGACACAATGGAGAAGACAGGAGTGTGAGGTTTGGAAAACAATTTTGGGAGATAGTATTCCAGCAATGTAAGTACACGGAACAAAGATGATTGTGAGTATGGTTGAAAGGGGAATGTTGGGACCATGTGGGACCCCAGAACAAAAGATGAAGGACAAAGACTGGGACTGTGTAACTCAGGGAAACCTGGGGTGCTCAATGATTGTGATAAAAGGTACAAATATGTTTTTACATGAGGTAGAACAAATGAATTTCAACATTGCAAGGTGATAAAAATAGGGTGGGATTGGGGGAGAAATACAGTCAATGCAATCTAGACACTATGATTAATGGAAACATTGTATCATGCTTCCTTTAATATAAGAAAGGCAATATACTAAAGCTAAATGCATATGGGGGTGGGGGAATAGGAGAAGGGTATGGGGCTCCTGGCATTGGTGATGTTATCTGACTTTATTCTACTTTAGTTTAGCACTATCTTTCCTTTTGTTGCTTTCTAGTTGTCATGTTTTTGTTTTTTTCTCTCTCTCTCTTTCTCTTCTTTTTTCTTTTGTCTCTGTGCCTTCCCTGGCTCTTCCTCCTTCTTTGTGGAGGAAATGGAGATGTCCTTATATAGATAGTGGTGATGGTACTGAATACATAAATGACCATACAGGGAACCAAAGTTTGTTTACTTAGGATGGAATGTATGGTGTGTGAACAAAACCATCTTAAGAGAAATGGGTTGATGAAGAAAACTTGAGGGCACTACATTGAGTGAAATAAGACAGACACATAATGACAAATATTGCAGGGTGTCACTGATACGAAATAATTATAATATGTAAACTCATAGACATGAAATATAAGTTACTAGGATATAGAATGAGGCCAAAGAATGGGGAGTTGTTGCTTATTATGAGCAGAATGTTCAACTAGGGTGAACTTAAATGTTTGGAAATGTACAGAGGTGATGGTAGCATGTTGTGAGAATAACTAACAGTGCTGAAAGGTGTGTGAAGGTGGTAGAAAGGGGAAGCTCAGAGTCATGCATGTCACCAGAAGGAAAGTTGGAGGTTAAAAGATGGGAATGTATAAAACTGTGAATCTTGTGGTGGACAATGTCTGTGATTAACTGTACAAATATTAGAAATCTCTCATGAGCTAGAACAAAGGTATGACACTATAACTAGAAGTTAATAATAGAGAGGCATATAGGGAAAATATATATATCTATTGCAAATTATCTACTACATTTAGTAGTATTTTAACATTCTTTCATCAACAGTAACAAATATAATATACCAAAACTATGAATCAATAATGGATGAGGGATGGTTAGGGGTATGGGAGGATTTGAGTTTCCTTTTTTTTTGTCTTTATTTCTTGTCTGGAGTAATGAAAATGTTCTAAAAATTGAAAAAAACATTAATTGTGGTGACAGTGCACAGCTGTATGATGGTACCATGGGCAGGTGACTGTGCACTTTGTATCCTTGAATAGTTGTATGGTATGTGAACAATCTCAACAAAATATATATTTAAAAAATGAGGGAGGGTTTTAAATATTCTCAGACAGACACTGAGAAAGTTTGTGAACAAGATACCCACTGTACAGGAAATACTAAAGGGAGCATGATAGGCAGATAGGAAAAGACAGGGGAGAGAGGTTTGTAACACAATATTGGGTGATGACAGCAGAATAATGTAAGCACACTGAACAAAGATGACTGAGTATGGTTAAAAGAGGAAGGTTAGGGCGTGTAGGTCACCCAGAAGGAAAGATGGAAGATAGGGACTTACTACTTAGTGAAACTTAGAGTGGTCAATTGTCAATTATTTTGATTCAATGTACAAATATGTTTTTGCATGAGGAAGAACAAATGAATGTCAACTTTGCAATGTGTTGAAAATGGGGTGGTATTGGGGAAAAAATACAATCAATGCAAACCAGAATCTACAGTTAACAGTAAAATTGTAATGTGCTTCCATTAATTGTAAAAAAGGCAATATACCAAAGCTAAACGTCAATAACAGGGGACTATAAGGGAGGGATACGGGATTCTTGTCATTAGCGTAGTCCTCTGACTTTTTCATTGTAGTTTATTTTAATTTTGTTTTTTGTTTAGTTGCTTTTTAGTTGTCATTTTTTTTCTTTCTCCTCCTTTATTCTTTTTACTTTTTTTGTCTCTTCCTTTTTTGTTATGGAAGAAATGTAAATGTTCTTATATAGATATTGGTGGTGAAGGCATAAATGTGTGATTAGACAGGGGACCATTGTTTACTTAGGATGGAATGTACAGTGTGTGAATAAAACCATCTAAAAAACACAGAGTGAGTGACAACATCAACATGGCGATGTAAACAGCTACTGATAACTTCTGTCCAGAGATTCAACAAAAAAAGGACAATTCTGAATTTTTTAAAACTCTGGAGGAGGATATAGACTGGAGTAAGACCCTGCAGATGCTGAATTGAAGAAAGAGAAGAAATATCAGGTAGGAACTTTTCATACCAGACCAGCCAGTCATCTCCCTTCCCCCTTACTTGGTGTCCATGCAGGAAAGGCACAGAAACAAAATATGGGACCCCTCCCACCAGGGACACAAATTTTAAAACCTCACAGCAGTGAAAATACCCTCACTGTTTGAAGACCCAGTGGACAGGGGAGGACATTTCAAGGCCCAGATCAGTGAGGGACAAAGAGACTGATAAATGGCAGACAGAGACACATTCCCAGACCTGTATACAAAAGCCCTCCCCCAACCTGAAGTGAGGCAGTAGCAAGCAGCTGCCATTTCCTTGCCTTGGAAACAGCTGGAGTGCTGGAATGGCTTAAGGCATACTTTGCCCCAGAGAGGCGGCATCCAGCAGCCATTTCCTTGCCTTGGGGATAGCTGGGATGCTGGCTTAGCTAGGAGGAGATCTCTGCTGCAGATAGAGCTTCACTTTGAATCAGGTTTTGGCAGACTGCGCAAGGGCATAGGGGTCCCACAATTTTGGCCCACTGTGCTCCCTGCTTTGAGGCAGAACAGCCTCTGAGGGTGTTTAAGTAACTGAACGGCATCATCTGCTGGACAGTCTATACACCCTGTACAGAAACCCACCCCTGTTTTGGCTGAGAAATAAGGAAGACCCACCGGTAAAGCAGAACCCCAAAACAAACCCAGGTCTTGTTAGCCAGTGAAAAACAGAGCCCTACTGGAAGTCAACAGATTTGTATTACCATAGATGGTGAACTTGATGGAGTGCCTAGTGCCTACCTCCCATCCCTGTATCTGGCCATGGTGGGCACCTGACTGAGAATACTGGGGGGCATTCCAATCTGACAACTGGCCAGGGAGAGAAACAAAGAAAAGGTAGAGATCAAACTCAATCAACAATAAAAACTTATGCAAAAGAGAGAAAACAAACTCCAGAATAAACCAATCCAGAAAACCACATGCCAAGACAGCAGAAAATCATGAGCCACATCAGGATACTGGAAGATATGGCCCAGTCAAAGGAAGAAACTAGCATTTTTTAACTGAGATTTGGGAGTTGGAACAACTAATTATAGATGTTCAAAAATATCTTTGGAACCGAATCATTGAAGTGAGAGATAATGTGACAAAAGGGATAAAAGATATAAAGAAGACACTGGGTGAACATAAGGAAGAATTCATAAGCTTGAAAAACCAAATGGCAGCTTCACTGCCTCACACTGTTTCTCAATATTCCATTGTATGCATGCACCACAGTTCACCATTCTGTTCTTCAGTCAATGTACCCTTAGGCCACCTCCACCCATTGCAAATCATGAATACTGCCTCCATAAACACCAGTGTGCAAATGTCCAATCATTTCTCTGCTCTCAGTTCTTCAAAGTACATACCCCATAATGAGGTTGCAGGACCTTATGGCCCTCACATACTTAGCTTCTTGAGGAACCATCACACTGACCTCCAGAAAGGCTAAACCATTCTGCCTCCTCATGAACAGCAAATAGGTACATCCCTCTCTCTATGTTTTCTCAAGCACACTTATCCTTATATTTTTCCTACAATTTTATAGAGATTTATTCACATACCATACAATTATCCAGCATTTTGAGTGATGTACACCAGAAACAAAGGCAAACACTATAATGCCTCACCAATATGGGCTAACTAAAATGTGTAAATTCAGAATTGAATCTTAGAGCACAGCCTAATGGCAACAATTATTGTAATGGTCCCTAGATTGTAAGCTCTTACAGCAGTCAAATCTATTCCTGAATTGCAATGGCTATCTCCAAACTCTGAGATGCTAATCCCTTGTGTAACCTGATTGGTCTCTGAAACATTGGATATCTGTGGACACCTGAAACTCAGAGCTAGAGCCTGGCAGATATGAATGTCAGTATTAGTGCATACAGCACCTGTTAAAATAAAAAAGCTGAAAAAGAACCCAGACTTCAAATAGAGATATGAATGAAGCAGATCTGGTTAAGACAAGGGCAAATCAGGCCAAAGGACAAACATTGAAATTGACTGTGTGTTGAAACTTCAACTTCCACATGAGACCAAGGGAAGAGATGTTTATTTGGTGCAGGATCAGTATTTTCTAAACAGTATAAATTTTACAGTCAGTTTGAACACCACAATTACATGGAACTTTGAATAGGAAGAGAGATATGGTAGGTTTGTATAGGTTAGTGTGAAATAGAAACATATCCCAAAGTAATTTGGGTGGAGAATAAAAATATATATTCAGGGCACCCCTGAGGAGCTGGGGGGAAATGCAGAAGTGTTGGACTTCCTCACCTGGATTGTTGCAGATGTTCTCACAAACATTGAAGTCTGATGGCTTGGTATGCCAAGCTCTCTATCTTGGGGCTTGCCCTTATGGAGCTAAATACAGCAAAGGAGAGGTTAAACCTGCTTATAATGTGCCTAAGGGTTTCCCCTGAGTGCCTCTTCATTGCTCAGATGTGGCTCTCTCTCTCTAACTAAGCCACCTCAGCAGTTGAACTCACTGCCCTCCCCTCTATTCAGGACCTGACTCCTAGGGGTGTAAATCTCCCTGGCACACAGGATATGATTCCTGGGGATGAATCTGGACCCAGCATCATGGGAACAAGAACATTTTCTTGACCAAAAGGGGTATGCAAAATGAAATGAAATAAAGTCTCAGTAGCTGAGAGATTTCAACTGGAGTTGAGAGGTCATTCTGATGGACGTTCTTATACACTATATAGATAACACTTTTTAGGTTTTAATGTATTTGGGATAGCTCAAAGTAAACACCTGCAAGTATCAAACTTCAACCCAGTAGCCTTGACTCTTGAAGATGATTGTATAACAGTTTAGCTTACAATGGGTGACAGTGTCATTGTGAAAACCTTGTGGATCTCATACCCTTTATCCAGTGTATGGATGGGTGAGTAGAAAAATGGGGACAAAAACTAAATGAAAATTAGGGTGGGGTGGGTGATGATTTGGGTGTTCTTTTTTACTTTTATATTTTATTCTTATTCTGATTCTTTCTGGTGTAAGGAAAATGTTCAAAAACAGATTGGGGTGATGAATGCATAACTATATGATGATACTGTGAACAGTTGATTGTACACCATGGATGATTGTATGGTATGTGAATATAACTCAATAAAACTAAATTTAATTTAAAAAACAAATGGCAGAACTTATGGGAATGAAAAACACAATAGAAGAGATGAAAAACACAATGTTGACATAGTACAGCAGACTTGGAGAAGCAGAAGAAAGAATCATTGAGATGGAGAACAGGACATCTGAAATCCTGCACACAAAGGAACAAATAGGGAAGAGAATGGAAAAATATGAGCATGGTCTAAGGGAACTCAAGGACAACATGAAGCACACAAATATTCTGTGTTATATGTGTCCCAGAAGGAGATAAGGGATAAGAGGCAGAAGGAATAATAGAGGAAATAATCAATGAAAATTTCCCAACTCCTAAGAAAGACATATAATTACAGGTCCAAGAAGCACAGGGT
Organism: Choloepus didactylus; assembly: GCF_015220235.1. Classification (NCBI taxonomy): domain Eukaryota; kingdom Metazoa; phylum Chordata; class Mammalia; order Pilosa; family Megalonychidae; genus Choloepus; species Choloepus didactylus. The sequence continues at coordinate 18,529,653 of NC_051330.1, read as the reverse complement.
ACCCCAAACAGAATTGATCCAAATAGACCTAATCCAAGACATACTAATCAGATTTTCAAATGTCAAAGACAATGAGAGAATTCTGAAAGCAGCAAGAGAAAAGCAATCTATCATATACAAGGGAAGCTCAATAAGACTAAGTGCAGATAGCTCAGCAGAAAACATGGAGGAAAGAAGGTAGGGACGTGACATATTCAAGAAACTGAAAGACAAAACTGCCAACCAAGAATCCTTTATCTGGCAAAGCAGTCCTTCAAAAATGAGGGAGAGTTTAAAATATTTACAGATAAACAGACACTGAAACAGTTTGTGAACAGGAGACCTCCTCTTCAGGAAATACTAAAGGGAGTGCTACAGACAGATAGGAAAAGACAAGAGAGAGAGGTTTGGAGAAAAGTGTAGAAATGAAGATATCAGGAGATAGAAAGAGGGTGGAGATTGGGCATTTGATGTTGAAGGAGTATAGAATATTCTGGAGGATTGATTGTGTAGATCTAGAAATGGATAGCACAATAGTTTGTGATGGTAGCACAATATAATAAGTCCACTGAAAAAAGATGACTGTGAATATGCTTGAAAGAGGAAGGTTAGGGGTCTTATGACACCAGAAAGAAAAATAGAAGATAAATGCTGGCACCATGTAACTTAATGAAAGTTGGAGAAGTCAATGTGTGTGATTAAATGTACAAATATAAGAATGCTTTTGCATGAGGGAGCAGCAAGAAAGAATGAAGTTATAAGGTATGAAATGAAGTGAAGGGACCATAAGGACAGCAGGTTGATTGAAATAAGCCAGAAATGAAAAGGCAACATAATGCCTCACTAATATAGACTAATAAGAATGTGTAAACTCTTAAAATTGAGCCTGGATGCATATGTTATAAGGAGAATGCTGATATAAAGTTTCCTAGATTTTAAGCTCTTACAGCAGGTACATTTACTCATGAGCTGTAACAGTTATTTCTAAATTTTGAGATTCTGAGCTGTTTGTATGTGACGGGGTTGGTCTCTGGAGCTTCAGGTGTCTATGTGGCACCTGGGACTCAGAGCCAGAGTTAGGCAGCTGTAAGTGTCAGCATTGCCCCATGAATCAACTGCTAAAGAGGCTGAAAAAGAGGTCAGACTCTGGAGAGATAAACAAAAGGATTGAGATTGGGGTATATCTGACTAAAGGTACAGGATGATACCAAACATGTTTTAAAACTTTGATTTCTGTTTGGTTCCAAAGGAAGAGATGGGTATATAGTGCAAAATATTTATTTTCTGTAGCACACTATATACTTTAACTTGTATGGTCAGATTACTCAAATGCCATAATTATGTGGAACCGTGACTAGGGAGTTTGACCCTATTTGTACAGATTAGCATGAAGCCCTGATACAATCCAGGGTAATTTGGGTAGAGAATAAAATGTATTTACAAAGCCCCTGGGGGACTGTGGAAAAATGTGTAAATATTGAACTTCTCCAGCTGGGAATTCCTGATTCTGGGGATCACCACCTTCATAGGCTGAGCCATTGATTGGGGCTTGATAACACAAAGGAGAGGCTAATCCTACTCATAATTGGGCCTAGGAGTCATCCCCAGAGGGCCTCGTTTGCTACCTAGATGTGGCCTGTCTCTCTAAGACAACCTGGAAAATAAATTCAATTCCCCCCCATGTGGGTCATGACTTCCAAGGGTATAAATCTCCCTGCAATATGGAATATGACTCCCAGGAATGAGCCAGGACCCTACATTGTGTGATTGAGAAAGCCCTTTGGACCAAAAGGTAGAGGAGAATTGAAACAAAATAAAGTTTCAATGGCTGAGAGATTTCAAATGGAGTCAAGAGGCCATTCTGGAGGTAACTTATGCATTATATAGATATCCATTTTTAGTTTTCAGTTTATCAGTATAGTTAGAAGGAAATATCTGAAACTGTCAAATTGCAAGCCAGTATCCTTGATTCTTGAAGGCAATTATGCAACTTATATGGTGTGACCAGTGATTGTGATACCTTATGGTTTACACTCCCTTTACCCAGTGTATAGACAAATGAGTAGAAAAAATGGGGACAAAAATTAAATGAGTAATATGGAGGAGGGGGATATGGGATGTTTTGAGTGTTCTTTTTACTTTTACATTTATTTTTATTTTTTGGAGTAATGAAAATGTTCAAAATTTGACTGTGGTGATGAATGCACAACTATATGATCATACTGCAAACAACTGTTTTACATTTTAGATGATTGCAAAGTGTATGAATATATTTCAATTAAAAAAGTAAATGAGGGGGAGAGGAAGGGTATGGGATGATTTGAATGTTCTCTTTTACTTTTATTTTCTTATTTTCATTTTCATTTTTTGTAGCAAAGAAAACGTAGAAAAATTGTGGTATTGGATGCACAACTATATGATGAAACTGTGAACAATTGTACACTTTGGATGGTTGTATGCTATGTGAATATATTTTGATAAAATTACATTAGAAAATAAACAGAGGGATACAAGTGCTGGAGAAAATGTGGAGAAAGGGATGTACCTAGTCCCTGTTGGTGAGGACGTTGAATGGTGCAGCCCATCTGGAGGGCAGTGTGGTGATTCCACAGGAAGCTAAGCATGGGGTTGCCATATGGTCCTGCAACCCTGTTACTGGGTATATACTTGGAAGAACTGAAAAGAGGGACAGGAATGGACATTCACACATTGGAGTTTAGGGTGTCAGTATTCACCATTTGCAGTGGATGATGGTGGCCTAAGGGTACCACGACTGATGAACACAAAGGCAAACTGTGGTGTATACATACAATGGAATATTGAGATGCTACAAAAAGGAGGGAACTTGTGAGGTGAATGGACATTGAGGACAGTATGTTGAGTGAAATAAACCAGAAATGGAAAGAAAAACATTATAATTCCCCACTAATCTGGAATAACTATAATGTGCAAACTCTGAGAACTGAGTCTGAGAGCGTAGGTTATCTGGGGAAGCCTTATTGTAAAAGTTCCTAAATGTCAGCATTACACCATACAGCAAATGTTAAGCGGTCTGAGAAAAGAAAACAGACTTCAATTAGAGATATGAATGAAATGGACTTGGTTAGCCCTAAGGTAACTCAGACTAAAGGGTAAAGGACAATTGTGACGGTGGTTTCAAAACATCAACTTCTGTGTAAGACCAAAGGAAGAGATGTTCATTAGGAGCAAACTCTATATTTTTTGTAACATAGTATATAATCTAACTTGTATGGTCTGTTTATTCAAACACCATAATTACATGGTAGTTTGAATAGGGGGTGAAATCTGGTTGGTTTGCACAGGTTGGTGTGAAGCCCCAATACATCCCAGAGTAATTTGTGCAGAGAATAAAAATGTATTTGCAAGGCCCCCTGAGGGACTGGGGGAAAATGTGGAAATGTCAAATTTCCCCACCTGGGGAACTAATGATATTCTCACAAGCATTGGGAACCACCAATTTGGAAGGCCAAGCCCTCGATCATAGGCTTGCCATTATGAAGTTTGTTACTGCAAAGGAGAGGCTAAGCCTACTTAAAATTGTGCCTAAGATTCACCCCCAGAGAACCTCTTTTGTTGCTAATATGTGGCCTCTATCTCTAAGCAAACTCAGCAGGTGAAATCACTGCTCTCCCCCCATGTGGGACATGACTCCTGGAGGTGTGGTCTCACTGGCAATGTATGACATGACTCATGGCAATGAGCTTTGCCCTGACATCCTGGGATTGAGAAAGGCTTCTTGGAGAAAAAGGGGGAAGAGAAATGAAAGAAAATAAATTTCAGTCGCTGAGAGATCTCAAATAGAGTTGAGAGTTTATTCCAGAGGTTATTCTTATGCATTATATAGATATCCAATTTAGTTTCTAGTGTATTGGAATAGCTGGAGGGAAGTTCCTGAAACTGTTGAACTGCAACTCAGTAGCCTTCATTATTGAAGATGATGTATAACTATATAGCTTATACTGTGTAACTGTGTGATTGTGAAAACTTTGTGGCTCCCACTCCCTTTATACAGTATATGGACAGGTGAATAGAAAAATGAGGACAAAAAGCAAATGAATAATAGGGAGGGATGGGGACATGGGACGTTTTTGGTGTTTTTTTTTACTTTAATTCTTATTCTTTTTTGTGTGTAGTGATGAAAATGTTCAAAATTTTTTTTCAAAAATGAGTGGAAAACCTAAAAGCCTGCAACAATAAATTTGGAAATCTGTCTTGCCTTCATTTATATTCTTTGTTCTCTGGAAAGGAACATTATAAAAATAGTGACCTCACTCTTCTAGATGATATATATATATAATTTCTAATTTTTATTAACCTATGGAGTAAATATTAATGGCATCATTTTATACCTGAGTATACTGAGGCTGTAAAAGATTAAATAACTTGTCCAAGTTCACAAAGATAGCAAGTGGCAGAACCACCAAGAAAGTTTAAATTTAAATATAAATAGTTTTCTGATCCAAAGAAGAAATCTTAGACAAAATTTGGGTAATCTCTGTGCCCAGAAACAAATGAACCAATAAAATGAAGAGAGCATTATTTCAATATTCATAAAGAGG